>NC_067420.1:23299402-23995652 GCF_009764475.1 Pristis pectinata
AAGATCCTGAAGAGGGAGGATTTATGAACATTTGGAGAGGTGTAGTATGATTAGGAATAGTCAGCATGGCTTTGTCAAGGGCAGGTCCTGCCTTACGAGCCTGATTGAATTTTTTGAGGATGTGACTAAACACATCGAAGAAGGGAGAGCACTAGATGTAGTGTATATGGATTTCAGCAAAGCGTTTGATAAGGTACCCCATGCAAGGCTTATTGAGAAAGTAAGGAGGCATGGGATCCAAGGGGACATTGCAGTGTGGATCCAGAACTGGCTGGACCACAGAAGGCAAAGAGTGGTTGTTGAAGGGTCATATTCTGCGTGGAGGTCGGTGACCAGTGGTGTACCTCAGGGATCTGTACTGGGACCCTTACTATTTGTGATTTTTATAAATGACCTGGATGAGGAAGTGGAGGGGTGGGTTAGTAAGTTTGCGGATGACACAAAGGTTGGGGGTGCTGTGGATAGTTTGGAGGGCTGTCAGAGGTTACAGAGGGACATAGATAGGATGCAAAGTTGGGCTGAGAAGTGGCAGATGCAGTTCAACCCAGGTAAGTGTGAAGTGGTTCATTTTGGTAGGTCAAATATGATGGCAGAATATAGTCTTAATGGTAGGACTCTTGGCAGTGTGGAGGATCAGAGGGATCTGGGGGTCTGAGTCCATAGGACGCTCAAAGCGGATGCGCGGGTTGAATCTATGGTGTATTGTCTTCATCAATTGGGGAGTTGAATTTAGCAGCCGAGAGGTATTGTTGCAGCTATATAGGTCCCTGGTCAGACCCCACCTGGAGTACTGTGCTCAGTTCTGGTCAGCTCACTACAGGAAGGATGTGGAAGCCATAGAAAGGGTGCAGAGGAGATTTACTAGGATACTGCCTGGAATGCGGAGCATGCCTTATGAAAGCAGGTTGAGGGAACTCGGCCTTTTCTCCTTGGAGTGACGGAGGATGAGGGGGGACCTGATAGAGGTATATAAGATGATGAGAGGTATTGATTGGGTAGATAGTCAGAGGCTTTTCCTCAGGGCTGAAATGGTGGCCACAAGAGGACACAGGTTTAAGGTGCTGGGGAGTAGGTATAGAGGAGATGTCAAGGGTAAGTTTTTTACTCAGAGAGTGGTGAGTGCGTGGAATGGGCTGCTGGCAAAGGTGGTGGAGGCAGATACAATAGGGCCTCTTAAGAGACTGTTGGATAGGTACATGGAGCTGAGAAAAATAGAGGGCTATGGGTAAGCCTAGTAATTTCTAGGGTAGGGACGTGTTCGGCACAGCTTTGAGGGCTGAAGGGCCTGAATTGTGCTGTAGTTTTTCTAGGTTTCTATGTTTCTAATATTGCAGGGAAATTTGGACCACACTGTCCCTGGGGTTCCCATTGTCCAGAGATCCCAGGAGAACATGATTTTAATCTGGCAGCACCGATCTAGCTGGGCTAAATGAAATATTTACCTGAATTATCAGTAACCATGTTCCTCCCTCCTCTTCCCCCCCCCCCCCCAACCCCAACAAACACCCTCAATCATCTACTCTCCCCCAGTGTCTAGATGTCAACTTCCCCAGTTCTTTCCTCTTGTTGGTTGGTCTGCAGGGGTGGACCAACAATGTATGATTTTGTTTAGTTCATGTGATAATAAGGCTTTCAAGGATTCAGGCATGTCCTCTGATGGGCCCACAGTGGAAACCAATTTAATATGCCAGTTGGTGCACTTTCACTATGGAATGAGTGGCTGCAGTATTTTCCCACTAGATTTTGGCAAAGCATGCAAGAGGGTAGAACTGAACTAGGTTTACTGGCTGGGAACTGCTAAAACAGAATCTGAATTATCTGCCGGGAAAGCTATTTTGATTCTATCCTTGTGTATTTTTGCTGATGAATCTAAGGATATGGAGACACAGGACAGTGCAGATGCTGGAATCTGGAACATAAAGCAAATTGCTGGAGGAACTCAGTGAGTCAAGCAGCATTTGTGGAGGCAAAGGGATGGACGATGCTTTGGGTGGCGACCCTGCATCAGGACGGAGAGTGTAGAAGGAAGATAGCCAGAATAGAGAAGGAAGGGTGAGAGAGATGATAGGTGGAATCAACCGAGGTGGGGGATGATGACAGACGGAACCAAATGGGGCGAGTGGAGGGGGCCGTTTAGAGACAGAGGCTGATGGGTGGAAAGAGGTAAGGAAAAAAAGAGACAGATGGTGCCAGGTGGGGTGGGTTGGAGAGGGATGGTAAAGATAGAGATTTGAAGGTGTTAAATGGAACTGGATAAGGGAGGGATGATTGGCAGGTGGAACCATATGGGGGAGGGGATAGGAAGGGTCAGACATAGGAGAAGGAACCCAGGTAGATGGGTGTGTAGATGATGGGCTGATGTAAATGGGAACGGTGAACAAAGAGAGAGAGAACCGAGGTGGAGTGGTAGGAGTGGGATGGAACATGTGGGGTGTGGGTTACCTGAAATTAGAAAATTCAATCTTCATACCGTTGGGTTGTAGGCTACTCAAGCAGAATATGAGGTGTCGTTCTTTGAGTTTGTGTTTGGCCTCACCCTGGTAGTGGAGAAGGTTGAGGACAGACAGGTCGGTATGGGAATGGGAAAGGGAGTTGGTGTGACATGCAGCCAGAAGCTCAAGATGGCCATTGCGGACAGAGCACAGGGGCTCTGCAAAATGGTGCCTGTTCTAGGCTTGGTTTTGAAAATGTAGAAGAGGCCACATCGTAAGCACCAAATGTAATAGACCAAGCTTGAGGAGGTGCACGTGAAGCTCTGCCTCACCAGGAAGGGCTGTTTAGGTCCCTGGATGGTGGTGACAGAGGTGGTGTAGGGACAAGTGTTGCACCTCGTATGGTTGCAGGGGAAGGTGCCGGGAATGGGGGACGGTTGGATGAGGAGGGATGAGCAGACCAGAGAATAATGGTGAGTGTGGTCCCTGAGGAAAGGGAGGGGGTGGGGAAGATGTCATTGCATGTGGGATCCTTATGCAGCAGGTGGAAATGGCAAAGGATGATATGCTGCATCTGAAGGCTAGTAGGGTGAAAGGTGAGGGAATTCTATCTGTGTTCTGTGTTGGGGGGAAGGTGGCGTGAGAGCAGACATCTGGGAAATGCAAGTGAGGACTGCATCAACTATAGCAGAAGGGAAGCCACGTTTCCTGAAAAAGAAGAACATTACAGAAGTCCTGGAGTGGAAAGTCTCACCTTGAGAACAGATGCGGTGGTGACAGAGAAACTGAGAGAAAGGGATGGCATCTTTATAAGAGATGGGGGGGGGGGTGGGGTGGAAGAGGAGGTGTACTCAAGGTAGCTGTAGGAGTCAGTGGGCTTATATTGGTGGACAGTTTGTCTCCTGAGATGGTGACAGGAAGATTTAGAAAAGGGATAGAAATGTCAGAAATGGCCCAAGTGAATTTGAGGGCAGGGTGGAAGTCAGTAGCAAAGGTGATAAAATTGATGAGTTCCTCATAGGTAACCATATTTGGAAGTAACCACTATCTAAGGTACAAGGACTTAAAGTAAACAGAGATACTCATGTTAAATGTGTGTAAATGTTAGTCTATTTTCTTGCAGCATGAATCTTGGATTTATGAACTTTGTATTTATGTCCCTGCCACCTCATCAGCTTGATGGCTGCTAATGTTTTATTCTGCTTGCACTAATTTATTTATCATTAATAGAAAATATGCAAGGCATCAGTTGTTCAATTACAGAATAGGATTTAATTTTTCTGCAGAAACATTGTTAAATGATGAGAATCTTTGGAAATTTAGTGTTTTAAGGAAATAATTAGACGAACTTTAGGAAATTGGAAAGACCACCCTCCTAGTGACACATCCTCATCTGTGACTTTATGCCTGATGGATTTCCATTCAGATAGACTTTTACTTATATATTTTTCTCTCACCAAGCATTTATCCACACATATACATTCTTGGCCCATCTGGAACATTGCTATGCATCACAAAATTAAGTAGTAATGCTGCATGACAAAGGCTTTATCTTCAGACTTGAAATTCCTTTTAAATGACCATTCTATGTTCCACCATAACACCTGCTAAGTTATCACAAGATCACAAGACAAGGGAGCAGAAGTAGGCCATTCGGCCGATATTCCTATCCAGCCTCAATTTCCAGCCTTTTCCCCATATCCCTTGATACCTTGACTAATTAGATACCTGTCAATCTCCTCCTTAAACACCCCCAATGATCAGGCCTCCACAGCTGTATGTGGCAAAGAATTCCATAAATCCACGACCCTCTGGCTAAAGAAATTTCTCCTCATTTCTGTTCTAAACGGGAACCCTCTAATTCTAAGACTGTGCCCTCTAGTCCTGGATTCACCCATCAAGGAAAACAGCTTAGCCACATCTACTCTGTCCAGTCCTTTCAACATTTGGAATGTTTCTATGAGGTCCCCTCTCGTTCTCTTTACTCCAGTGAGTACAGTCCAAGAGCCGACAAATGCTCATTATATGTAAGCCCTTTCATTCCAGGAATCATCCTTGTAAATCTTCTCTCCAACATCAGTACATCCTTCCGAAGATAAGGAGCCCAAAACTGCACACAGTATTCCAAATGAGGTCTCACCAGTGCCCCATGGAGCCTCATCGACACTTCCTTACTTTTATACGTTATACCTCTTGAAATGAATGCCAACATAGCATTCGCTTTTTTTTAATGCCGATCCAACCTGGTGGTTAACCTTTAGGGTATCCTGCATGAGGACCCCCAAGTGCCTTTGCACTTGTGTACTTTGAATTTTCTCCCCATCTAGATAATAATCTGCCCATTTATTTCTTCTACCAAAGTGTACAACTGCACATTTCTCAACATTGAATCTCATCTGCCATTTCTTTGCCCATGCTCCTAAACTATCTAAGTCTCTCTGTAACCTTCCTGTTTCTTCAATACTCCCTACTCCTCCACCTATCTTGGTGTCGTCTGCAAACTTAGCCACAAAACCATTTACTCCATAGTCTAAATCATCGATATACAATGTGCTGTTGTTTTACTTTGAAACAATGTTCTCAATTTAAGTTACAATGTATAGGATCTGATTAGAGAATCTGACTGAAGTGGGTTTTTAATATGAAAGCATGAACATGTGTTGAGAAGGCTAAGTGTTTATCACTAACAGTAACAGCAATAATTTCTAAGCTTAAATAGCTGGGCTGGATAGGATATACCCTTGAATCTTCAAGAGAATTAGATGAGGTCTTGTTAACATTTTTATGATCTCTATAAAGGGGCTGAATGATGGGTAATAAAACCACAACCTTTAAAGTATGTGAGACAAGAATTGTAGATCAATTAGTTTAACATCAATAGTGAGGAAAAGTGCTCACTAGAATTATACTGGGATGCTGTTAGTCTCCTCTGACCAGATAGGGCATGGCTGATCAGCAATATTTTACAATAGCTCAGATCTTATGAAACTGTTGTTTATTTTTATGAAGCAATTAAGTTATTTGCACAGGAATGAGCAAAGGAAAGAATGTACTTAAGATTGTCAGAAGATTTACAGATATTTGGGACAGGGATCAATCTAGTAAATCTGAGCTGCATTGAGTTTAAGTGTTTCTTTATACAGATACAGAAAGCAAAACCACTTGCTTCAGGATGGGGTCTTACAAAGCACTGTCCAATTTCAGCTCGACTTCCTCAGTTTTGTACTCACTGCCCCTCCCCGTGCAATAAAAGTCATCACTTTCATTTGCTTTCCTGATTGTGAGCTGTATCTAGCAGTTTTCTTTGTATGCCTTATGAACCAGCACATCAAGATTCTCCTGCACAGCAAGAATAATAAGATAAGATTTCTTTATTAGTCACATGCACATCGAAACACAGTGAAATGCAACTTTTGAGTAGAATGTTCTGGGGGCAGCCCACAAGTGTCACCACGCTTCCAGTACCAACATAGCATGCCCGCAACTTCCTAACCTGTACGTCTTTGAAATGTGGGAGGAAACTGGAGCACCCAGAGGAAACCCACGCAGTCACGGGCAGAACGTACAAACTCCTTACCATCAGCTGCCGGAATTGTACCCTGGTCACTGGCGTTGTAACAGTGTTATGCTAACCGCTACACTACTCTACTCTTCACTACCATTCACAAAATATTCTTCAGTTAGTGCTACTTAACCTCAAATTTTCTGACATTATATTCCACTTGTGACCTTCTCGTACACTTGCTAACCTGTCTCGATCCCTCTTGTAGACTCTTTGTGTCCTGATGTTTCACTTCCCTACCTAGCTTTGGATGATCAGAAAAGCTGGAAATGATACCCTCTGTCTTTTCATCTTAATAATTATTATAATTCATGAATAGCTGAGAGCATAGGTCTTTTCCCAGGAGTTTCCTTCTAATAACACAATGCTAGCCTGGAAGTGGCCTGTTTACCCTCAGCTATCTGTCCTTTAGCCTGTCATTCTAAGATATTACCCTATCTGGGCAAAGCCCTTATTTGATGAACTTTTCTACATCAAGATAATCTAATAAGAACAAGAGGAAGCATTTGGCCCTTTGAGGCTGCTACCCCCAATCATTAAGATCAAGGCTGATCTTCTACCTCAGTGTTATTTTCCTGCACTATCCCTTATCCCTTGATTCCCTAAATGTCCAAAAATCTATTAATCTGTTTTTTAATCAAATGCCAAATAAACTTCATTCAATCCACACCCCACCCCTCTTCTTGTTACAGCCTCAAACCAGGATGTAAGCATGATGATAGAAAATAGAGATCAATAATTATTGTTCAATGGGAGTTAAAATGGCTGCAGTTGCTGTCCTCTCACTGCCTGCCGCATTCAAACTCATGCCTAGGGATAATTAAAGCAATTGCAATGTTGCAGCACCACTCAGACTCGGATTGACGAGCCCAGCACATGCCTGCAATTGCAATCATCATCTAGGTCAATACCTACCTCTATAACAGTGTGTACAAGTTTGTTGCAAAGATGGCTAGATTTATCACAAAACGTTTCTGAGGGCCACACAGGAAAAGCACATTTTATTTTGACTGTACATAAGCAGATACTGAAAAGTTTAGTCAGACTTCAACACATAAATATCATAGTTCTTGTTGCTACATTTACTGCCTCCTCATTACTTGCTTACTGTTTCCTCACTGTTCTACACACTGGTGACCATTTGCCTCCTTGTACCTTCATGACTGCCTTTCCCCTGCTGCCTTAGTGCCTCTGTGTTGTTGCTCTGTTGCCTCCTCATATCATCCATTTTACCTCAATACAATGTGATTGAGTTTTTTTTGGCAAAACCATTCAGTCCATTCTCTCATCCTTTCACTTTGAGGAATAAAGTATTAACAGATGTGCATTTATTAAAAAGGCTATTATAAATTCTGGCTTTATCTCAGATTCTGGGAGATCATTCCTTGTGTAGGTGATCTATGTAAAACTAAATTCACTGAGCCCCACAATCTTCTTTCTTTAGATGGTGGCAAAACAATGCGTCAGTTTCTTTCCTAAACTTCTTCACCTCCTACTGATCAAATCAAGAATGACACTGTTGATGAGCATGATAAATGTTTTCATTTTCAGTATATATTTTTTATTTGAAATTCAGAGTTTCTAGTTCATTTAAATTGGAGTACGATAAGCAAAAACAAAAATCCTTTCTGAATGTTCTTAGTGTTCAGAATGTGATAAAAACTACCAGGGATAGTCAGGAGACACAAACAATAGAGCAATGTATTTTTAACAACCATGGATGCTTTCCCAGTGGTTGGCTGTGCTCATTAGTGGGTGGTTCAAGACCAAAGTGGAAGTTAAAAGGGCAATGTGATGAGAGTGTTTTTTTTTAATGAAAGATGTAGTGATGATCTGGAACTTACTTCCATGTAGGGATGGTGAAAAGAAAATCAATGATAGGCACTTGTGAGAGAGTAATTTGCAGGGTCATGAAGAAATACTAGGGGAAAACTACTTACAGGATTGCACTAATGGGAGGCAGCATTAACTCGATGGGCCAAATGATTTTCTTCTGTGCTATAATAATTTTGTGCTTCCAAGTTTTTTGATTCTGAAGGAAGCTACATGTCCTTTATGCTGAGAAACCTTTGTCTGATGTTAGCATCGCAGGCTGTGCAATTTGTGAGGAGCCTGTTGGGAATCTACTCGATTCGAGCAGTTAAATTTAGGCCTCAGGAAGTCCTGAGATTTGTTCAGACTGTGAGATTAATCGTATTAGATGACTGATCAATTTACTTCAGCAGTTTGAAAGCAATACCAACAGGTACTGCACAAGAGCCATTTGGCCAACCCCTTCCTGCCGACTCTTCACTAGATAAAAAATTATGAACAGAGCCTGTTAGGAGCTCAACAGTTATGACATCATTCAAAATGATGAGCTAACTGCCTTAGAATGCAGCTGCCTGCAAATTCTTTAATGCTGTTAAGAACACATTAGTTTCAGAGGCCTGTCAAGCCGTGTTATCTAATAAATGCTCTTGACTTCTCCTGTAGGGCAAAGTCTTAAATCCCAGCGGGAAATTGTCTACAGAGCAGGAAGGCCAGGATAAAAATAGTAGAAATATAATCTACGGGATCCCTGCAGCTGTAAGATGGATGATTCTGATGCCTAATATAGCTGCTCCACAAGGTGAAACATTATGGGACAAAGGGAGAATGATGGAAATAAATAGCATTTAAAATGTTCAGAGTAGGTTATTAACTGATGTGGACTGAGTGGGGAATGAATAACCCCATGAACAGTTTAGAAGTATGTATATTATAGCCTGTAAGTATAAAAATAATAAAAGTGTAATAAGTAATATTACAAAGGGTTTAAAATAATACTTAAAAGTCTTATTTTATCCTCATTTTGCACAAAAGAGAGATAAAATCTGAACTCCTTTAGGATCAAATTTTATGTTATGCAAATATGCTGTGAACAAGTTCCCTTTTCGTTTACTGGTTATTACCCCATTCCAGAACCTTCCTCCCAACCACTACCCCCCCCCCCCCATTTATTTCTTCTACTTCAGTTAAATAAAATTTTAAAAATATGCTAGAAATACTTAACAGGTAAGTCAGCAGCACTGGAGAAAGGAACAGAGATGATGGGGGTATAAGGATTCTGGGTGTAGGGCAGGAATGAGTAAAGGACAAAAGGCTTGATGTGAGCCAGGTCAAGGAAGGTGGGAAAGTGAATGACAAAATAAGAACAGAAAATACTGGAAACACTCAGCAGGTCACACAGTATCTGTGGAGAGGGAAACAGAATTGATCTTTCAGGTTGATGAATGATGAATAATTAAAGGCAGATCTCAAGATGTAAATGGGAGATGACGACTATATGAGTGTTTGGTCCCCTCTTTGGTAGCCTGGATCATTCACCAAACAAGTGTGGGCAAATAACTCGATCTGAGGAAATGACCTACATTAGTGGGTTGTCAGTAACAAGTCACCAGTTTTACAAAATTCCCTTTAGAAATTTTAACCTTTCCTTGGTGGTTCTCCCATTGTGGTTCTTCTCTTGATAAAATGCTTGGAGCAAGCAAGGCCAAGCATAAAACATCATGGCGACATCCTTGAACCAAGCACTGGCATGTGTCTGATGATAGTAAAGTATTTCCTGAGTAGCTGGTTGTGATTTTCAAGAACTAAATGTTGCTGAACTGACTATTTTGTTTTCATCTGCAATAAATGTTAGTGCATCCCGCATTGTTCTTTGCATATTCACCCCTTTTCAAGGGCTGTTAGAAACAGACATTAAATTCTGGTCATGTCAATTTCATGTTCCTTATGGGAGATTTTCAATAAAGTGCTCACTACAAGCTTACCTAAAGTAAGCATTAGAAAATGTATTCAAAAATCTCTCAAGTAAGGCAATATTGTATAATTAATGACCAGAAGCCAGGGGCAACATTTTAATTAGTCGTTAACAAATAACAACGGACCTGGATCGGCTGACTACTAATATATTAATTGGATGTACTTTGTAAACAATCTTTTTGATAAACTAACTTAATAACTGTGGTAATCAATACATTAACATGATGAAACATTCCAGCTGCTGAAATGTCACACCGGATCTATGGCCTCCAAAGCTAATCAACTGGAAAACCTCTCCCATGAATATCACATAATTTATTAATTTTAAAAAATATTCCAGTCTGCATATATGACAACAGAAGCACAAGCAATGTTAAAATGCTGGAAATTTTGGAATTTGACTTGTAAGTCAATAGAACCTTACAGCATGGAAATAGTCCATTCAGTCCACAGTACTTGTGCTGGCCCTTTCAAAGGGATTTCTGACACTGGCATCCTTCAGCACTCATTCATTGTAATGCTCTTGGTCATCCTTGTCTGAACACTCACATTTATGTACCCCTTGCACTTTAAAAGGTCATCTGCTCAGGCTACACTCTGCTCTGCTGGGAACCAGGTGGAAGCCCTTGCCCTCTCTGCTATTGCACGTAGTGTTGTAGGAAGCTGTGTGCTGAGAATCTGGTGCAAGCCCCTGTCCTCTGCTGACACTCCTGCAGCAACGAATTGCCCAGCACTTCGTGTGGAAAGTCTTCCTGTAGGGACATGTGTTGGGCAGCCCTAGGACATCACTGCAGGAGTTCCTCAGGGCAGAGTCTTAGGCCCGTCTACCTTCAGTTGCAACATCAATGTCTTTCCTTCCATCATAAATCCAGAACTGAGGATGTTTGCTGATGATTGCAAATGTTCAATTCCATTTGCAACTCCTCAGCAAATGAAGCAAGACCTAAACAACATTCAGGCATGGATTGATAATAGGAAATAACATGTGCCCCACAAAAGCACAAGGCAATGACCATCAGAAAGAATTTAACCACCTACTCTCGATATGTCCCATACCATCCTGGGGATCACCGTTGCCCAGAAACTCAACTGGACTAGTCACATAAATACCATGGCAACAAATGCAGGTCAGAGCCTGGGTATCCTGCAGTAAGCGACTTGCCACCCAACACCTCAAGGTTTTCCCACCATCTACAAGGTAAAAATCAGCAGTGCAATGGACAACTCTTCACCTGTCTGGATGAGTTCAATGCCAACAATTGTTAAGGATTTTGATACTATTCAGGACAAAAAAATGGCCTGCATAAATGGCACCCTATCAACCATCGTAAACAGTTAATTCCTGCACCAATGACACACAGTGGCATCAATGTGTACCTTTTTGAAAATGCACTGCAGTTCCTCACCGGGGCTACTCTGACAGCATCTTCAAAACAGGTGGCCTTTACCAACAAGAAGGACAAGGACAGTAAGTGCATTTGAGCACCATGACCTGCAAGTTTCCCTCCAGGCTGTGCACAAGCTTGAGTTGGAAATATATCACGGATCCAGGGTTGGACCTAAATCTTAGAAGTCCCCACCTGACAGCACAGTGGGAGTACCTTCAGCAATTGAAGAAGTTTGCACATCACCACCTTCTCAAGGGTAATTAGGGAGATCAATAAATATTGGCCTTGACAGTGACACCTACTTCCCAAGAGTGAATATATAAAAAAGGCTGTCTGGATCCTGTCATGCCTCTCATTGCCTCTACTTGGATATGATGGAAGCTGCTATCTGTATCTCACTTTGTTTGGCTGGACATTTCCCAGGAGAGACTGGATAGACTGGTACTATTTTCCCTGAAGTGAAGGAGGCTGAGAGTTGACCTTATAGAGGTTTATAACGTCATAAATGGCATAGATAAGATGGTTAGTCACAGTTTTGTCTCAGGGTAGTGGAGTCTAAAGCTAGAGGGCATAGGTTTAAGGTGAGCGGGGAAAGATTTAAAGGAGTTCTGAGAAGAAAGTTTTTCACACAGAGGGTGTTGGGTATATGGGATGAGCTGCCAGAGGAAATGGTTGAGGCAGGTACAATTACAACATTTAAAAGACATTTGGACAGCTACATGGATAGGAAAGATTTAGAGGGATATGGGCTAAAAGCAGGAAAATGGGACTAGCTCAGGAAGACACCTTGGTGTGCATGGATGAGTTAGGCTGAAGGGCCGGTATTCATGCTGTATAACTCTATAACTCTATAGGGCAAGGGTTCCCAGTATTGAAGCACCTTGTCTTTCTCTCTCTCTGATACGCTATAATGGTCCCATTAGGGCAACCTTTCCTGGGAACACTTGCTGAGTGCTAAGTGAGGTACCATTGCATTCCTTTGCTCTTTGCCCAAAGCCCTGCAATTTTTTCCCCTCCTTGAAGTACTTATCCAATTTTATTTTCAAAATTAGTCTGTATCTGCTTTCAAACAGCACCTTCCAGATCATAACAGCTTGTTGCATAGAAAATGTCCTCCTCACTTTGCCATCCTGCCAGTAGAAAAGACTTTATCCTATTTTGTCAAAGTTCCTTGCAACTTTGAACACATCCATTAAGTCTTTTGTATGATGGATTAAAGTGAGATCTTGTTTGCTCTCTTAGTTGGACTCAGAAGATTCCAAGATGCTATTTGTAAGAAGAGCAGATAAGGCACCACATTATCATCAATTTATCCCTCAAAACAGATTATCTAGTTTCAACACACATATTGTTTGTAGGAACTTTCTGTGTGCAAATAGGTTGCTAGGTTTCTTAAACTACACCAGTGGCTACATTTCAAAAAGTACTTGAGCAGCTGGAAGGCTCTTTGGGAAGCTCTGAATTAATGAAAGCCAAATTAAATGCAATTCTTTCTCTGTTAGCTTTTTGGGACAAAGGTTTCTGTGATTGTGGGAGGTCTCAGGAGGAAGGTAAAATAAATCATCAGTTCAGCAGCATTTATGTCCTTGTCTCAAACATTTGCTTGCTGGACTCTGCCATCATGCAGATGTTTTTGTAGCCCCTGCTCTTGTTGGAAGTTTAACTGCCCATCACCATTCACAACTGGATATAGCAGGGCTGCAGTATCATAGAATCATACGGCATGTAAACAGGCCCTTTGGCCCAAATGGTCCATATCGTCTAAGACGCCCATCTAAGCAAGTCCCGCCTGCCTGCGCTTGCCCCATATTCCTTTAAGCCTTTCCTATCCATGTATCTGTTCAAGTGCCTTTTAAATGTTGTGAATGTACCTGCTTCAACCATTTCCTCTGGCAGCTCATTCCATATAAGGACTGCCATCTGAGTGAAAACGTTGCCCCTCAGGTTCCTGTCAGATCTCTCTCCTCTCACCTTTAAACCTGTGCTCTCTAGTCTTGATTCCCCAGCCCTGGGAAAAAGACTATGTGCTTTGATCTGATCCATTGGCTGTGGGATAGCTCTGTCCATGGAATTCTATTTTTGCTGTTTAGCACACATATTGTCCTGTATTTCAGCTTCAATACATTTTGTTTTGGTGTGCCTGGTGCTATTTCTAGAATGTCTTTTGCACTTTACATTGAACCAGAGTTGATCTCCCGTTTGACTGTAATGGTAGAGTCAGGGATATGCCAGGCCATTAGGTCACATACTGAGGTGTTGTACACTTTTGCTGCTGCTGATGGTCCATAATGCCTCATGTATGCCCAGTTTTGAACTGCAGATCTATTCTGGGTCTATCCCATTTAACGTGACTTTACCATGGCACATCAGGATAGAGGATGTCTTCCGTGTGAAGAATGGGACTTTACCTCCATACAGACTGTGCAATGGTCACTTTTACAAATCTACAACAGATAGAGTGGTGAGTTTGAGTTTGAGTCATTTTATTCTTCATGTTGGTTTGCTCCCTACCTGCTAATAGTCAGTTTAGCAGCTATGTCCACCAGTATTTAGCCGATTCAGTCAGTGGTGGTACAAAGACACCATTGGTGAAATATATGGAAATCTTTCATGTGGAGTACATTCTGTGTAAGTACTTACCTCTTCTAATAGCAACTAATTGCATGCACAACCTTCAAATCCCTCCCTCTCACTGTCCTTGCCCTCATTATAACAAATGTTAATGAGGTCATTTGGACCCAGGTGGCCAGATTGCAAGAAGGATAAAAAAATTATGAAAGAATGCTTTTATGAATGGAACCTCTTCCACCATAAGGTATCTATTTCTAATAAATATTTTAAGAGGAATATTTCTCTTGTAGTAATTTTAATTGTTAACTGATGTTTGTAATATATTAGCAACATTATTAATGACCTTCATAATGTTTGAACTGGATAATTCTGAATGTTAAAGTGCATCACAATCTGTGTGTTCATGTTGTCACTTTCTGCAGTTAAAGTATTCAAACTGTATGATTCAGATAGTTGCTTTTCAATGGTAAGCAGAAATCTGAAACACATTTTATTTTGAAACAATCATGTTCTAATTCTAAGGCATTTACATTAATGAATCCAGTTTCTTTTGATGTGTGTTATGCTTCTAAAGGCTTTGGCAAATAAATCATCAATTTATCATGGATTATACGTCTTATTCTTTTATCAATTTAGCCTGCGACTCTCACAAAGTTGCAACTATCAAAATTTCAAATTTCACTACTGACTTAAACTGAAAATTAGATGATTCATTTTAGAGTTGCTGTATTCCTGAGGAAGATTCTGTCTGAGGAAATAAAAAAAGATAACAGGTTTCTATTAATTGGATGAGCATTGTTCCTAAAATTCCACAGTTCAACATGAATTTAACCCTCGAGGTATTCCTATACCACAGGTGATTTAGCCTAAATTGAAGGCAGCTTGATATAATTGAACACATTCTTGGCTCAATTTATTTCTTGTCAGAGTGAATTAAATTAATTAAATTCTTTTCCAAGTAAATGACTGACATTTCATAGAGTTTGAGCAGACTTAAACTGGGACTGACTTTTTAAACTTACTTTTTAGGGGGAATCCTGAGTCATATTTAAATCTGCAGTTTGGGGAATACCCACCATTTTAAATGCACTGCAAATCACATGCATCAGTATTTAATAGGGGATTGTGCAGGGTGGTGAAGATCCTTTTGCTTAATCTGGTAGTTCCAACTGTGCAATATTGGATTCACAATCAGAAAGTTGAAAACTTAAATACTAATTTCAATTTCAATTAACAATTGAATTAGTTTGTTTGCATTAAGTGACTCCTGTTGGTTTATGCCATGGTTGTTTTGTAGACTGTGATGACAAACTGAACAATGTTCCTCTTTTTTTTGTATGCGAGGGGTCTGGGAGAACAGAGTCGAATTTTCATCACATAATAGAATCTGTCTCACTGCGTAATATTACAAGTATTTGTAGATTAATTTTCTATCACCTGACTGAATGGCAAAATAGAGCAAAAGTATAAATAACATGCAAATAAAAGGACATAACTGAAGAATAAACAGGAAGGAACATAAAGCTCTTGTGACAGTTCTGCATATGCTCACTACAGTTGGGCTCATTTGTGTACCTTTCCTTTTTTAAATGGATTCAGAATCCTCCGGATAAAGAGGAATTTTATCTGTAAAACTGTGTTACTGGTCAATAAAAACCTTAGAAAATGGCTTCATCAAATTTATGTAAAATAATTTTTATTTTGTGCTTAAGGATCCTATGATCTAAGTAAATATTTAGACTGTTGGAAACCTCCCGGCTTGTCTTCAAATCTAAGGGAACCTGCAATCTGCAGTTGCTTTACAGCAGACAGATGTGAAATACTAACCTTCACTACAGGGTGATGGGAATCATTGTTGAGTATACGCCTCCGCATTGAATAGAAAATGAAGTATAAGAGCAGCAGCTCACAGGCACTGCCACATCCGATGGATACAGTAATGTTGACCTCAAGCATTCAAAGCTGTTTCTATGGTACCCAAAGCAGACCTGACTAAACTAGGTCACGTTCTTTTTTGACTCAGCAAATGATGTATGTTTGAATGACAACAATCATTTATTTAAAAAGGAAATTAAAAACAGAATGTTTAAAAATAGAAAAAAGACCCCAATTTTCTTCCAGGTTAGTGAAATTGATAATTAGCAGATTGCTAACTGCAGGTCAGAGCCAA
Source organism: Pristis pectinata (assembly GCF_009764475.1). Lineage (NCBI taxonomy): Eukaryota > Metazoa > Chordata > Chondrichthyes > Rhinopristiformes > Pristidae > Pristis > Pristis pectinata. The sequence goes on from NC_067420.1 coordinate 23,315,312, forward strand.
TTCTCCCCCGAGAGATGGTGCAATCCACAACAAGGTCAAACAAAAGCCACACTGACAGTTCATTTATACAGCGGATTATGCTCTGTCGACAATTGTGTAGAATTAGCTGTAATTAAAGCTGTCAGATACTTTAAAGATATACTAGTCAATGAAGACAAAGCATCTTGTCTAGCCTCCTAATGTCACAAAATCGAGGGCTTTATAACAATTACTGATGGGAGTAATGCAGACGAATGAAATGGAAGCAAAGAAAGGGCCCCCTTTGATAAATAAGTAGATGAATGTTGCTTTATAGTTCCATATGAAACTTTTCAACCAAAGTAACAAAACAAACACTCCACTCGGTTGTTACTTGATATTGTTTACTTCTATGTATTAATGTTTAAACTGTATAGAACAGAGAAATACACTCAGAGATATCTATGAACATTCTTATTTGGTATAGTTACAGTACATGTATATATTCACTGTACAAAATTGCATTGCCTCAACTGTGCTGCACAGCTGTTTATCTTCTGTAGTCCCATTCCAGTCATTTTGTTTTGGCAAATGACCAGGCTGTTCTTTATCGTTTCAAGCATATTCATAAATTGCCAAGTGGTATATTGTCTCATTTTCTTTTTCTCTGCACTTCAAAATGACATCTGATGCACAGCCTATCGTCAAGCTGATATTTCATTTAAGTTACCAGAATAACACCAGACTCGCACTCAAGCTTCTCCACTCATGGACTCTAAATCGGGACACCAAAACAAATTGGCACATTTCTTAATTTAGTTAATAAATTCTGAATTCTTCGGGCTTTCCTGAGTGATCCAGTGTGTGCACGTGTGATATTTCCTACAAGTGAAAAGCTGGCATTAGGTCTTTTAGAAGTTGTACCGATTTCCTGTGCTGTTTTGACTGGTGGCAGGGGCTGAGGACAGGTGGATGTGATGGGGTGGGTGATTTGGATCAGTACCTAGCTGTATTTTTTATTTTGAGTGGCGATCTGGCAAATCTCAATCATGTTCAAGCAGTTCTTGGGCTTCCAGAGAAGGTAAATGAAGGAATAATTTCCAAGATTTGGGCAGACTGTAAATTTACCACCAGGGGTCTCCACACTTTCTCACACAAGAATTACAAAGGCACAAACTGTTGCCCTGCCAAAGAAAAATGACATAAATTTGTTTTTGATCAATAAATTAAAAATTTTGCAGACTGTACTATAAATCAGGAACATAAATTAAAACAACACTTGAATGTAAAAGGTTTGAAAAAGAATAGAAATGGCTTAAAATCCTGAGCAAGCGCAAAGGGAGAAGGAGAGAGAGAGAGTGTGGAGGGAGGGAATTGGTGGTGGTGGGGTGTGTAATTTTCACCCTGGAGAATGGGTGGAGTTGGGGTGAGTGGGTAGCAAAAGGTAGCTGAGTGACTGATTTTTCCTTTTAACTGATGTCAGTTAGGTTTCTTAGGGTTCAGGAATCCCAGCAGGTAAAAGGAGCTGAAGGGCCAAATCCATTGAAAAAGTTCATTTACTGTACTGCTTGTGGAAGCAGGAATGCACCTCCCAGATCCCACGTGCATTTGGAATCCTATATCTCTCCACTCACTCAATCCAGTCTTCCCCGCCACTGTCCTCTATGACACCCACAGATCTTCATGACCTCTCATGTTTTCCCTCAATTGCCACAATCTCCCCTATCTCCTCTCTATAACATCCTCTCCCAGACACAATGTTTCCCTTGACCTCCACAATCTGTTTCCAGCCTCCATTTCCTTCTTTGGCAGTGCCATTTTGTTTGAGGTTTTACCTTCTGACAGGCAGCTGTAGTGTGGGAGACTATCAATTTCAGCAAAATGCTTGCCCAGAAATCCTCCTGTAACCTGGACCTCTGTCCATCATTGCACCAAGTATATACTGGGGTCATCAAGCTGGAAATATTCAGGTGGATTTATACAACACCTAAATAAAAGGAGTTAATTATTTTTATTTATAATCTGATTGAAGCATATGTTGTGCAAGTGCTTCAAATTTTGACTCAGACAACGAAATTATATTTTCCAACTCTTTTAAATTAACACATTTTCAAGACAGAATGTTTGATAAGTGCCTTTTTGCAACAGAAGCAGATCCATTTGCACCTTTGTCATAAAATGTTGGAGCACAGAAACCTGTCTTTTGACCCATTAAATCTATGCCACTCTTATCTTCCCATCAGATTCCAAGTCTAAACTCATTTTTCTGCTTTGCCCCTTATCCTAATTTTCAAGTAACAATATGACTTAATTTTAAAAGAATTAATGCACTTTGGTTGAACAGTGGACACAAAATTCCAATTTCTCATCAATCCCTTGTTTTCTGGTTGCACCTGAGATCATTTTTTTATATAAATCATATTAATACTCTTTTCATTTGTGTTTACTCAAACAGTTGAACTAAACTACTGCTTTCACAGATTTTATACTCTTGAAGGTGACTGATGTCATCTCAGCTATTGTGAGAAATGTTCCTAACATTTTGTCTCCCTTCATAAATGTTGGCGCTGATTCTAATCAATCTGTGCGGTATATTTCCTATTGCCTCCTATGTGATTCCTTTTCAATGAAAAATCAGTTGTGGGTTAAACTCAGGGATTTATTAGAAGTTGCATGATGTTCTCGATTTACCTCCTGGATCCTCTGTGTGTCTGATAGGATAGTACATGGAGGCAACTTGTTCCTGGATGCCACATCCAGGAATTTGGATCATGCATCCATGTCTGCTGAAGCGGAAGCAGACCATCATATATCATAGAATAAGAGAATAGTTACAGCATGAAAGTTGGCCATTCAGTCCATTATATCCATATGGGTGCTACGTAAGAACAATCTATCTGGTCCCACTCTCCACCCTTTCTTGAAAGCCCTGTAAAATTCTATTCTTTCAGATACACTTGCTAGCTACAATTAAATTTGTCCCCACTGCTATTCCAGACCTTAAACACTCGCTGCATCAGAAAGTTTTTCCTCATATTGTCTTACTTTTACCAATAACCTTCATCCTATGTCCTGTAGTTCTTGACTCTTCTGCCAATAGGTATAGTTTCTCTCTATCCACTTAAAGTATTACCTAAAAGAAGCTGCATGAGCAGGCTGTGCATTGCTTCATAGGAAACCTGTCTAGTAATATACTGACCCATTGTGATAACTCTTTTTTTTGAGCTCTTTAATCTTACCCTCCTTTACCCTGTTGTGACCATGTGATCATACCACTCCCACAAATGATACAAGCTGCGTGTCTCCAACTTCCATTTGGCTTTTCTTCCATTAAAACATCTTTAAAAATGGATTGTATAGCAAATTATGCAATTTAATTTCTTGGCGTTTGGCTTAAACTTTTATTAATCATTTCTTTTTTAAATTTAAGACTCTCTCAAAGGACCAGAGAAGAACCAGAATATAGAACATTTTGTTACTTTGATGAAAACAATGTGATGCTACCATAGAACAATATATCTCCTTATCTCCAAAATGTTTGCATGTAATGTGAAGATAATATTTCCAGATAACATCACTGCATCTGCACAAAATGGTATTCTGTGTCAGTGAAAGCAATTAAATTTCACCACTCCTGACCACACGACTTTACACTTATCAAATCTTGCATAAATAAAGATATGATAAATTGGGAACAGCCTTTGATTGTAATTTGAGCCTGAGCATTACACTGTGACTACCCTATTTTGTAGTACACTTAATATCTTCTTGTAGTTTAATTTGACAAAAGGTTTTAAGAAGTCTGCTTCAAATTAGATTTGTTTATGAAATTAACACTTTCAAACAAGAATTCCATTGTCCAATTAGAAATCTGATTCTTACGAGAGAGGTTCTCTTCATCAGACCAAACATTTGCAGTGAACTCTTGCTTTATCTGTTGGTGCTGCACTTTGGTTTTAGTTACCGGCTGGGTGAAACTGGAATTTGTGCAAAGTTCAGGTAGGTTTGTGAGGCATTTCATCCTATGTATTTAATTCCAAATATCATCTCAGTAGCAATTCCTACTTGTATTTAATTAAATTCAATTCCAGTGATTGATCCACTGAGAGTGTTAACAATTGGGTTAATTTGGATGTTAAAATTACATTGCACTCTGTTTTCCCAAACTGTATAGTGTACCATCAAAAAAAATTTATGTACTGACTGCATAAATTCTTCCACAACTCAATTAGTCTAAGTTCTGGGTAGGTTATCATACACAAAATAAGATATCAAATAAGAATTCCCTCCAGCCACTGTGAGCTTTGTGACGATATCATTACTATTACAGTAGCATGGTGCTTGTCCAATAAGAATACAGGGAAGAATGATTTCATATGCTTTCACAACAGCATTCTTTAAATATTTTATCATGGTATTTTTCTAACCACACCATCAGCAGGTCTCGCACAAGCTCTGCACGTGGGAATGAACTGCACCTAAACTTTGCCAATGCTTCTCTACTTGGACTCAGGAAGTGCAAGATACTACTTCAGGGATAAGTTTTTCTCTTTGTTTCCTTTTAGCTTTCCCACCCCTCACCCCCCAGGTCCCCCAAAGGAGAGCCATTTATCCTCTGCATCACCAAGGATAAAATCTGTGTTGCCTCATATTTTAGGCTTAGTAATGTATATTTTATGTGTTGCATCAGGCTACTGTCTTCAACATTTTGCACTCAATATCCAATCAAGGTTGGAACAAAATTTCAAACTTGCCAATTAAATCTCCTCGCTTGAGCTGAATTTCTAATGCACTTTAGCTCACTTCAGTTGATTCAAGGATCTATTTATTAAGAATAACTATTTGAATATTCATTATGCAAATCTTCTGCTCCATTCGCATTCATCTTGGTCCCTGTATAAAGATTTTTCAATCATGCCAATAATTCCTTCATCGCTCTGTATGTCAACAGTAGCTGTCAGCCTTTTTGTACATTATTAATCATGCATTTCAAAATCTTTAAAACCGCTTTGCATTACTGACTTCTCATTGGCTTCCCATGTGACCAAATCCCATCGAGTCTTCCAAAGTTGACTTACTCAATCTTGTTCAAAATGAGCTTTGTTGGCCAAATGAGAACACTTACTAACAATATCCTACTAATAATAGTCTCCCTTTTGTTCTCTGTCTGACTCTCTATCTGTCTCTCTCCTTTCTCCTTATTACTGTGGGTAATACTATCACATCACTACTGCATTGTAATCAATGAGTAGTTCATATTGTATCTGCACAGGCTGTTCACATTTGCTTCAAAAGTGGGACTTAACCTTCCGAAGACTTCACAGGATCACTTATTGTCCTTACTTTTCTGCATTGCTGATGCTATGAATATTCTCATCTTGTTACAACAAACACAGAACAAGGTATTTCTTGTTGCACAACATGACAAAAATTGAATGGGTTCTTCTATAAGTCAAATCAGATCATTGCCAGTCAGTGAAACAGAAAACTAACCATACCATTTAATTAACCATGAGTAGGGTGCATACATTCATAATTTCTTTTATAGGTATTCAAACTTTAATTTCTTGTGGCAAAACTGAACTTTACAACATACATAGCTAATTTCAATCAATTTAATTCTAGCTAATTGGGTTGCCAGTCAATTGAAATAATGATGCCAAAGTTTCTTGATCATGACTTCATGAAATCACCTGATTTTCTTCTCACTTCTCTTCAGATTATTTCATCACATCAGTACATTGAAGCAGTACAAGGGAAAACAATAACAGAATGGAAAATAAAGTGTTACAGTTGCAGAGAAAGTGCAGTGCAGGAAGACAATAAGGTGCAAGGCCATAACAAGGTAGACTGTGATGTCAAGAGTCCATCTTATTGGACTAGGGGGCTGTTTCATAGTCTTATAATAGCAGGATAGAAGCTGTCCTTGAGCCTGGTAGTATGGGCTTTCAGGCTTTTGTATCTTCTGCCCAATGGGAGGGGGTAGAAGAGAGAATATCCAGGGAGGGTGGAGTCTTTGATTATTTTGGCTGCATTACCAAGTCAGCGAGAAGTGTAGACAGAGTCCATGGAGGGGAAGCTGGTTTCTGTGATGTGCTGAACTGTATCCTCAACTCTCTGCAGTTTCTTGTGGTCCTGGGCAGAGCAGTTGCCACATCAATCTGTGATGCATCTGGATAGGATGCTTTCTACGGTGAATCTATAAAAATTGGTGAGGGTCAAAGGGGACATACCAAATTTCTTTAGCCTCCTGATGAAGAAGAGACGCTGGTGCGTTTTCTTGGCCGTGGCATCTACATGGTTGGACCAGGACAGTCTATTGGTGATGTTCACTCCTAGGAACTTGACATATTTTCAATGTCTTCCAATACCTTGCACTTTTTTCCAACCATCAACCCAAAATCCTTGATTCCCAAAATGCATATCCCAAACACTCACTGGAAAAAAACTGTCCATATGTTTACTTCTCAACTAATACCCTTTTCTGCAACCTGCTTGACAACCTACCCTTTCCTTGCAATGGGAAATCACTGTTATTAATTACTCCTCAAAATCTTTAATAATTTTCTTACTAATATGTAGGGAATTTTGTTGGAACTCATATGGCCAACCCACTAAATTCTTCTCTCTTATAGTATTGAGACATTGACATGGTACATTTCTATGCTGTGAATCAATGAGTTTAATCGAAAGACATAAGGAAGCTTATAGGGCTAGTTGTCTTGAGGATTGATTGCTCTAACTAAAATATTCAATATATTTCTTTACGATTTTGTTACATCATCTTGAAATTATCAGAAGAGATTGTGAAGGAATGTGATATGAAAGTCCCATGTGATCCCAGTTCAGTTAAACCCTGTAGAGTGTGATCTCTTATCCCTCTAGTGACATCAAGACCAAAATTGTCCTGCAGAATCATGTATATCCCTTGTGATGGTTTCATATAACTTGGGTGGTGCTTTCCTGCTTGACTTTTTGAAGGCCCATGTAATCTTCTGCTCAGGTGGACATGCCTCTACCAACTGTCTCACCCATAAAATAGAAGACAGTTTCTTTGTTTTGGTTGTTACCAAATGGAGCATAGCTTCTGTGCTCTGGCCAATGGGGTTTAAAAAATTCCTAAGGATTCGCATGGATCACCTAAGCCCTTTCTAAGTCAACCTGCTTAGAACTTAAAACTCCATCCTCTTGCAGCGGAGTCTCTTGTGTGAGACTAACCACATTTTGCCATGTAATTCAGAGTGCTGCTCAGCAGGAGCCTTGTAATATAAACAGGGAACTGCTGGTCATAATTGGTCTGAGTCTAGAATGTGTTGTTTAAATGCACCTTAAAATAATCTTTCGATCTATATTTAGCACATAGTACATCTCTATTTGTGGTATCTCATAAAGAAGAATGTAATATAGCAAAGATATTTCAACCAAGTATCTTGACCCAAATCATAAAGCTTAACTTGAAATTTTATTCAATTTGCAAATTGATTCTTTTTGTTGCATGTGTTCAGAGAAAACTGGGAGTGTCATTTACATCATGCAGTTTAAATGACGTACTTTTCTTGAAGAGAAGCCCCATTAGGACTTCCTGACTTATGCAGCTTAGTTTAGAAAGTAAAGCCTATTACAGTTATCTTTTGTTGTCCTCCTAAGAGCACAGCACATCTCCACAAGCAGCTCAACCGACATCTTGCGTAAGATTTTGTTCTACGTAGGCTCATATTTGCCATATTACTCGACACATCACACTGGATACAGTCTTCTGATGCTTTTTTCACCTTAGGAATTATCATCAAAAACTAAATGATGAAAGATTCTTCAGTTTTAAACTATATATATTCAATGTGTTTTTTTGTTTTTGGCCTATGGAGATTTCCTGTGCTTGAATCCATTCTGGTTGGTGATCAATAATACATTTGCACTAGATGTACATCTAAATGACTAAAGGTCACTTTTCTCTTGGTCTGTCTTCTGCTTCACAGACATCTGAAACAGTGGCTTCCATTTTCCTTCACTTCAAGTCTAATTTTCCTCCATTTACACAACAGCAGATTGGGAATGTTGGAACTCAAATTAAACTTCCAATGTATATAGGGATATATTACTTCACTGGAAAGTATCCAGCAGGAGTCTCAAGATGCAATTTATTTTCCATCATATGTTGCTATGAATGTCATCCTTCAACAAACCTGCCAACTGGTAGGGAAGCTTTAGCTGTGAATGGTGGGTGAGGGCCAAAATAATTCACTCAGCCCAGCTCTGCTTTTAGGATTGTGTAAGTTCCTAATTGGCCAGTAATAAGTTCAGGAGCTGTTGGGAGACAACATAACCCAGTACTAGCCAGTATGTTACTAACTTAATTTTTATGTCTCTCAATGATTCTTTCTCTATTTTTGTTGTTCCTTTCATCTTTCATTCTCTCATTTGCATGTCATTATCTCTCTTTTTGTTAAGAACTCAGATAACTATTTACATGTCTCCTGTATGCATTAACGTATCTATTACAGTACTGGCAGTTCTGAGATTTATATTGAAACCTAATACATCAGGGTTTTATTAATGCAAATCATCCTCTTTCTACATCTTTATCACTGCATGAATTGGTCGTTCTGCTGGAAAATGACTGGAATCCTGTTACATAAACGGTGCTCTTACACTCACAACATCGACCTTACCCTTCTTGGTTATCAAAGGTTGAATATCATTTTAATTGATGCTGCCAACCATTAGGAAGGACAGTTCCCTTTCAATCCTGAATTTCCTCCTCTCCTCCAAAATGTCTCTGTTTAAAAACAAATGAGATTTGGGAATCCCAAAAGTTTCTAATTTCACTAGCATACATTATACGACCAGGATTACCCAGTTTTGTGTTCATGTAAAACAGGCATCACAAAGATCAAAAATGGCTCATGCATTGAGCTTTAGACTATAGGAATGCTGGGTGATATGAAAGTTGGGCAAAAGGCCTAAACAACTGACCAGACTGTTGAAATTGGTTAACAATTAAATTTATGAGTATTACAAATGCAGATAATCTTCTGGGAAGAGAGGTGTCCACGATTCATCAGATCAAAGGTCCAGCCAATGTTTATATGTCCATTGCTTCAGGCTAAAATACAGAGGTCAATCATATTGGTAGAATTACCATTTATCTTAGGTGCAGGTTGACCTTCTCAGTTTTTTTGAAAGTAGATTTCATTAATGAAATTTGTGTAAAATCTTTGGTAAACTAGAGCTCCTGCTGTATAGGTTGCAACCAACATTGACTTTTTTTTCTTGAACGTTTGCATGCTTTTATGTTACTGTTCTGCTGAATGACATAAAAGAGTTACTATTTTTCCTATTGCTTTGGGTAATGGGCACCATTATCCAAAAATGTCTTTGTGAATAAAAACTGCATTTGTGTCACTTGGCACTTAGCCTGATTTTAAAGAATTGGAAAATTGCTGTTAAACCTTTATGTGGTCTCAGCTTTCATTTTTGACAAATGTAAATCTTTGTTTGCAATATGAATAGAGTTCAAGACTGTATTTTCTTCTATGACATCCATGTCTTCAGAGTCAATAGGTAACTGACAATTACTTCTTTCCCCTTGACAGGTTAATACAATTATTTCATGTCTTCCATGAAAATTACAACGCAGAAACAAGCCATTCACATTAACATTAGGAAATGGAGTAGTAAAGGAAATAAGAACAGAGAATGCTAGAAGTACACAGCAGGTCAGTCACCATCTGTGAAGAGTGAAACAGCTAATGGCTCAAGTCAATGATCTTTTATCAGAAAGGTCAATGTTTTATGGAAAAGTTCATTCCATTCCTCTCTCCACAGATGCTGCTGACCTGCCAAGGATTTCCAGAATTCTTTGGTTATTTTTAGTTTCAGACTTCCAGAATTTTTTTTTGCTTTTTGAACTTACTGCGTGGTGTTCCATATTCCTCAATTTCCTTAGCAACCAAAAATCTTCCAGTCTGGAAAATACTCATTCATTAACTGAGCATCTGGGTAGAGAGTTCCTAAGATTCAGATCCCTCTCTTGTCCTGAAATTATAGACCATAATTTTATACCTTCCAGCCAGAAAAGTAATCTCTCGGTATTTACATTGTCAAGGCTGCTAAGAACTTTATTCATGTCAAAGATCTCATCCATCAAATTTCTTAATCAGACAAACATGGGCGTATTCTCTTCTCCCACAGTGACATACCCCTTATCCAAGAAATACTGTAACATCACTATAAAGCAAGCAGATATCTTGTTAGGTAAGAAGACAAAACTATTTATCATACTCCAAGTATGACCCAATTAAAGTTCAATATAATTGCATTAAAACTTCCTTACTCTTGTACTCCAAACTCTTTCCAACAAAGGATAACAAAGTGAAAAATGCAGCAAATTCTGAAAATCTGAATGAAAAAAAGAGAAAATGTTTGAAATACTCAGCAGTCAGGCAGTATCTGAGGAGAAAGGATTAAAGTTTCAGGACAACAACATTCCACCTCTGTTTTTCTCTCCTAAGGTCTTGCCTGACCTGCTGTGAATGCCCAACGATTTCTGTTTCATTTAAGAACAGCTTAGCACTTGACTTAATTACGTGGGACCTGCATGTTAACTTCCTATAATTCTTGTACTATACCCTAAGGGCCCTCTGAATACCAACATTGTCTAGTCTGTTGCCTTCAGGCCAACAGGTTACACCTGCTTATGGCTCCTCCTACTTGACTTCATATTTCTCTATCAGTGGATCTTCTATTCTCTTCTCTCTCTTGTAGTTTTCTTGCCTTGCCTTAAGTTGATCCATAGTGTTTACCTCAATCTTTCTGTGTACTGTGCACTCCATGTTCATCATACCACTCACTAGGTAAAGAAGATTTTTCTGACTACATTTATTGCATTTATCAATGACCATTTTATTTGAAGGAGCCTCAGTTTTTGATTCCTCTGTATGTAAACACCTTTTCTCCACATCTACCTTACTGAAATGCTTCATAATTTGGAAAGCACTCATCAGATAATCTTTCAAACTTTTTTTTAGAGAAAAGAGGCCCAGACTGTTTAGTAATTTTTGATAGTTGTACTCCGTCACTTCTGATATTATATATAGCTTTTACTTTGCAATTTCTTCTATGCTTTTATATCTCTTTCACCCAATGGAGACAGAACTGCATACAGTATCTCAGGCATGTTCTAATAAAGATTCTTTTAAACTTAAAGAAATTTCCCTGCTTTTAATTCTATTTCATGATAGAATTAACCCATGTGATTTATTTAAACATGTTCAGGCTATTTAAGCTGCATTGGTGGTTTTAATAATTTTATATTCTTTATGCATCTACATAATTCAGACTCTTAGTTTCCAAGGAGTAGTCTTATTTCTCCTACAAAAACAATTTTTTTACAGAAATTCATTCTCTGTTGTATGCGCCGATCATTCACTGAATTAAGATATGCACGCTGAGATTCATTTCTAAAATCTGGGTGTCATTGGTTTCAATGGAATTCAATTTTAGGAGCAGAGTTCAATGCATATCCATTACTGAACTGTGCTTCCCATTTACATCCATGTATGAATTTCTACCTCAACATCCTTGTCTACAATTAAATATATTTGTCATTTATACATCCATTAGTTAATACTTCCTTGTATTTTGTTAAGGATATCATTATTGACTAGACCCTTATGCATCTGTGATGAATTCTTGAGAATAAAGGAGAAAATGAATGCACTGGACATAAAAAACTTAGGTGCACTAAATTTTAAGCACTATCAACATAATTTCAAGATGGTGGATGCTAAAATTTTATTTGGTAATTTGTTGAATTGAGATTGAACTATGTATGGAAAGTACCGTATGGACACCAATTTGAAGCAGATTAAGCAGTCAAAATTAGATGAGTGCAGATATGTTGGAGTGCTGTAGGGCTGAAGGAGATTATAGAAACAGGAATGGACAAAGTCTTCGAGGGATTTGGAAAAAAGAACAATCCTCTATTGGAATTAAATTTACAGAAATCTAGCGGAGGAAATATTAAAATGGAACACATTCAGGCCTTTCTGGAAGAATTGTCATTCCACCAGATTTTCAATACTACTTTGGGTCAATTTTCTGATCTCGTCATTGAAGAGATTTTTTTATCCAATGTCAATACACAGGACTGATTTCTGGAAACTTCCCAAAGCTGGGTGTTATTTAAGTTGCATTCTCCTGATACAGATTGAGTGTGCTGGTGGGAGTTCTCAGTAGGGACAGGAGATACCATACAGTTCTTAAGAATAGCAGTTGCTGTTTAAAAGGGCTGTGTGATTTATTGCTGTGAGGAAAACTCAATACTATCTCCATCAGATGCTGCATTGTAGACGTGTAATCAGTGGGCATGTGCAAGAGAGAATAAGTTGCAAAGGTACAGTGAAAAAAGGGAGAGGGGAATGGGACAAATAGAATTGCTGCCTGGGAGCTGGCATGGACCACCTAATGGGCTGAATGGCTTCTTTTTGTGCTGATGTAAGTATAAGGAAAGTGCAGCAGATAAACAGCTCTACTTTTCTGGATGACTCAATGCAGCCTATTCATAGAGGAATAAGATACTTTGCCTGGCAGGAGATGGCAGACACAGGCAATACTATGTGAAGGAGCAAAAGATATGTGTGCAGATGTAAAGAAAGATCAATGGCCTCAGGAAATCTGAAAAAAACATCAGACTTGTCTGTCTATTAAGCTGAGGGGTAAATTATGCATGCTACAAAAAAAACATGCTATACTATGACTAAGGATGATATTTAGAATTTTAAAAAAAGTTTTTTTTCAGGTCTTACTTTTATTTCCACTGTGCAGCACTTACTGTTGTTCTTCAAACTAGATTAGTTGCTGCACTACTGCTTGGAAAGTTGTGCCTATATAGAAAACTACTTTCCTATTTCCAAAAGGCTTTTGACCAATGCCACATAAGAGGCTGGTGCATAAATTAAGAACCCAAGTATCGGAGTAAGTGTGTTAGCATGGATTGAAAACAGGCTGTCACATAGAAAACAAAGGGTTGGAAATAACCAGGTCCTCTTCAGCCTCAAGGATGTAACTAGTGGAGTACTCCAGTAATTGGTTCTTAGCACTGAATTGTGCTTACCTTATCACAAAATTGGAACAATTTTCTTTTAAATGCAAACAGAAACAAGCCGTCATTCAGAGCACATACTTCTTTTCAAAATGTTTGCAAAGTATCTTGAAAAATCTTCAAAACCACCAGGGTGCTTCACTTGCCTTCACCAGGATTTCACCATGTTAAATCACATGGATCTACTTAATGTCAGATCCAGGAGCAGAGAAACATAAATAATTGTGTCAATGGGTGAAGGTGCTATAAGTGTTTTAAATGGTGGGCTTCCTTATGTAGTGCCATTGTAACTGGTGCCCATGGTAATGGCAAACGGGTAATGGCAAATTTTTCTGATATAAGTGACAGTCCTGGATGACAGGGACTGTGCAGCAATATCATACCTATTTTTCAAACATTTCAAGATGCTATTTTAAGTTATTAATAATAATTGGGAATTAACACTTCACTGCATTTAAGAAGAGTGGATTTTTTTGACAGATTAATGCTATTTTTAACTTTATTCTACACAGTGCTGCTTGGGGTTTCCTTTGCAATAGCTGATGTTTCCCTGTTTCGTGTCAAATTATAAAGTTCTCTCTCTATGCAAACACTTCATTGGCAGAATTCCTCCAAGTGATTTACAATGATCTTTTTTCTCTTGTTGCAGTCAGAATTTCAAATACATTAGATTTACTGATCTAATTGAAGAAACAAATGTTGGTAAAAGGGAAACAAGGCAAATTTGTAACTTCATTATATTTAGTATATCTGATTTATGTTCTGATGGTCTATATTTCGTTCAGTTGAATTTAACAGTCCATCACCTTCTTCCTGTTGCCATGTTTGAGTTTTAAAAAAGTGTATTTTAATCCTTAAGAAATACTTCACTGCTCTGCTGTTAGGATCTTTAAACTTTGGCTCTGTGAAATTAGTTTATTTGAGAAAACAGCAGCTCTCATATCCCCAAAGCAAAATCTTGCTGTGCAGTCAGAAAAGAATGTACATTTTAATTCTGAGTAGAGGAATAAATGAATGCCTAGAAATTAGATCACAGAGCCCCAAGTAACCAATTATTATTCCAGGTACCTTTGTTGTGCAGTGAATATTTGATGAGCCTCAGCAGGTGCCTAAGCAATCCGAGGTAGTATAATTTACGGAAAAAGAATGAATCAATGTTTTGGCAATTTTACAAAGAAATTAAAAACAGTGGGATAATTTTAGTGAGGGTGCTGATATGAAACATAACTAAAGCAAAGATAAGATTGGAGAGGAGGTTACATCATTACCACATCAATTTCTTACCTAGCACACCCCACATCATTATCATTTATCCTGGGAGAGATTGCCTCTGGTAAATGTTAATTATAAGGGCCATGAGCTAAGTCAGGACCAATATGCCTATTTGTTTGTTATATCCTTCCATTTAGTGCCTTCAGTACCTGAATCCAACAGAAATTTACCCATGAGGAAGTCTAAAATGACAATTACTTAAAAGTAAGTTTTATCTGTTTTTTTTTAGATTTTATTGTGATTTACCTAAACACACATTTTAATTGTATTATAATGCCAAATGTCGCCATTATGTCCACAGTATTCTTTGAAATGTAAACAAAATATGTCCACTGGGGAAAAAAAACAAGGCATTTTATTGTCAGGAGAAAAAAAATGACAGTGATATAAAATTGGTGTAAATGTCCTTGCACAGTGACTGAGAAATTGATCTTCGATTCCTATTTGACTAAAATAGACTCTTTTTCCCTATTGAACAGTTCTTGTTATTTTGGGCTCTGCCAGGAATGATAATCTGGAAATCTGCTGCTGAATTAAACAAAGAATTGTGTAGATTCTTCCCATCTGTTTGGTCACTGTGCATTTCGAAGCATGCTTACCCTGGGACATGGTAGCATGGTGGTTAATCTATTGGACCAGCAATCTTGAAGCCTGGACTGATGATCTGGAATCATGAGAACAAATTCCACAGGGGAAGCTGGAGTATTAAAACTAATTTATGGAATAAAAATCTGATATCAGGAATCTTCACACCAAGAAACTAGTGAATTGTAAAAAACCCATGGTTCACAAATATCCAATTAGGGGATGAAAGATGAAGCAACAAACAACAAGCTGGAGGATCTCAGTGGGTCAGGTAGGCACGGTAGTGTAGTGGTTAGCGTAATGCTATTACAGCGCCAGCAACCCACGTTCAATTCCAGCCGCTGTCTGTAAGGAGTTTGTACGTTCTCCCTGTGTCTGCATGAGTTTCCTCCGGGTGCTCCGGTTTCCTCCCACATTCCAAAGATGTATGGGTTAGGAAGCATGGTGACACATGCTGGCTGCCCTCAGAATATTCTATGCAAAAAATGCATTTTACTGTGTATTTTGATGTACATGTGACTAATAAAGATATCTAATAATCTAATAAAGATCTGTGGAGGGAAATGTACAGTCGGTGTTGCAGGTCGAGACCCTTCATCTGGGTTGCTTCAGCTTCTTGTTTGTTGCTGAGTTCCTTCAGCTTCTTGTTTGTTCTAGAATAGACGAAGGGTCTCGACCCACAACGTCGATTTTTCATTTCCCTCCACAGATGCTGCCTGACCCACTGAGTTCCTCCAGCTTCTTGTTTGTTGTTCCAGATTCCAGCATCTACAGTCCCTTGTGTCTCCAGGGGATGAAAGATGTTGTCCTTTCTCAGTCTGGACAAATGTGACTCCTGAGCTACAGCAAAGTGGGTGCCTCTTAACTGCTTTCTGAAGTTGCCTAGCAAGCCACTCAATGGTAATTAGGGACAGGACACATAAAATGTTGGCCTTCTGAGTGATGCCCACATCCTGTGAAGGAATAAAAGAAAATCAAGGTGTGTGATTATTTAGCATTTCAGTGCTGTCATACATGTGGCCTTTGATATTCTGACTTGCACTGATGTTCTTTAATAGATCATATTGCACAAGAAAAACAGCTTTCTCCTGCTGTGTCATAGAGTGTTATGATGTGTGTTCAGGTCCATGAGTCAGCAGATGTTTTAGTTTCTGATCTCATTTGTGCTATTAAGAGGGGTTCTGAGAGGATCTCACAGGTAATACCCCAAAAGCACACTGTTTGCTTGGCTGAGTAATGACCAGGGAAACAATATAGCCAACGTTCAATAAGGAGAAAAATTAACAAAGATATTTTGTCACTGAATAGGCAAAATAACAAGAGATCAGTTTTAGAATATGAAAACATTCTGGTTCTGTCTCAATACTTCAACAGCTTTGATACTGCACCATTTTTTGTCTCTTAGAGATGGGTTAATGAAATGTGACTGTACAATCTTTACATAAGAACGTACTTTGCAAGGTACTGGTGGTGATAGATTAATAACAGGACTTAGTTTTCCTTCTGACGCTCAGTAGTAAGAGCAAATTTGCATATTGGAAAGTTGACAAAAATTAATTTTGTCCCTTATTTGTTTGTAATTGTAATTGTTTTGTTCAGTATTTGCATAAAGCCAAATTTATTGTCCATTCCTAGTTACCCTGACCTTTGCACTTAGCAACTTTCTCAATCTATTCAGAGGGTGTCAATGCTGAGAACTTCCCAAGGGACTCTCCTGCCCTGTTACTATAGTTTGGCAGATACCCCATTTAAGTGTTTAAAGGGATATTTCAAAAGACCCTCTGCTAGGCTGCAGCAGAAGAGGAGTTCCTCAGAAATCCTGTGTGTAGGATCCAATCAAATAGTGTGCACTTGGAGTCACACTGGAGTAGGAGGTGGGATAACATTAATTAATCAATTGGGATCTGCAATAATCCACTTGCTTTCCTGAACCTTGTTTATCGGGAGTGCTTCTGTTTGGAAATGGCCAAATTTATGTAGTTCACTTTTATGGTTTGGCATAGTAGATTTGAATTCCCTTGGGTAATTCTGACTTTGAATGAAAGTATAAATTTTATGATAGCCCAAGGCCCATTCAATATTGGGTCTTTGACCTCATTTACCTGAGACCAACAAGCTGTGTACAGTACTGACAAAGAGAGTTACAGCTGTTACCATCAAGTCCTGGGAAGAAAAGACCAGAACCAGTGGTATTCAATTTTTCTGAGTGGCTGCACAATTGACATTAAGCCTCTCCTATGTGAATGACTTGAGTCAATACTCATCCCCAATAAGGGATGCCATAAAAATGTGTCCTGCAGGCCCACTTTAGGTATGGGATGTTGTTTCATGGAAATAGCCTGAACTGAGACTACCTTAAATCTACTAAATGGGAGTGGGGTCCAGCTTCAATCTCTGGATATATCTGCTAAAGTTTTTAATTGAATTAACTTTAGCATTTTAATGCAAGAGATTAACACCTCTGAATTCAGCATTCCCCTTCAGCCAAAGACATAGGTGAATCAATTAGGGAGCAGCAAACTGCTGTATCAGATACAATTTCTCTTTGCTAACAATGAAAAATTAAAATATACAAGAATGAAAAATATTTTCTTTCATTTTTAAAGAAAGTAAGGAGAGTACAACGTACTGCAGTCATTTTTGCTTTTTTGAAATATCTTGCTTCATACTTTGTGATGATGCAAAGCTCCTGGTATTTTTGGTAAGTTTATTTATATATTAGGAGTGCCTGGACTCAAGTATATGAGGAAAATAACAAAATATGTGACTTCATCATGGTGCCTTTGGGATAAACTGCCAACAAACGTTGCTGTTCTATTAGCCAGCTACCAAGTTGAAGATAAAGGTGTGCTTTGTCTCCATAGTAACCATATGTGCCCTGAATTTAATTGATTCCCAACTGCGTTGCTGAAGGGGTATTCTCTTCTTCCAAGAGAGTGAATGACAGGCATGGATCCAACCAAATATGCAGATCCTAACAATGGAACCATAAAAAGCTAAACATAAACATTGGAGCAAATAAAAGATCTAACTGTTTTCTCTTAACTCCCTGTCTCTGCTTTCCTGGATTACACTCGTATGTGTGAAGCAAATTACTTCATAAAGAAGATTGAGAGACATAACAGAATAAATTGGTCCTGGCTGTTTGCTGCTCAGAGGTAGCAGAACTGAAGTGCTGTTGGCTCTGAGCAGAATCAGAGTCGTTTAGCTGTTTAAATGGCAGTCAGTTTAGGATTTCCACATTGTGGTGTAAAACAGGGAAGTCCTGGACTTAATAACAGGTTCAGAATGGCAAACTAAACACTTTAGTTTATTGTTTTTAATTATTTATGTTTTTGGAGTTTTTTTGTTCAATTCATTTCATTTATTTTTTTAATTAGTTATTTCAATTTTAATGGTTTTTTAAAACAATTCCGATTGCATTATGCATTTAAAATATATTATATTGCCCTTTCCAAGATGGTCACTGGCAAAACTAGGATGAGGTGGGGCTTTGACTGCTGTCAATACTTTCAGGGTGTTTCAGAGGCAGGACTTCCATGCTGCACCACCAGAGGCATGGTTGTTGCATTAAAACATACTATTGGAGTCTAGGATGGTTTTGGCCACTGGGATTAGCTCTCTATATCCAGAGCAGTGGAGCACTGGTATGGGCTACTGTAGGCAGAGGGTTTGGGCCACCAATGTAAATTTCAGATATATCTTTGAATGAAGTCGGGCTGTAATTCTTGTTGATTCTTATATTGAAACAAAAGCTGAAGGGTGGAGAAAAATTGATACAGGTGAAAGAAATATAGGAGCTCAGAAGCCACAGTGATCCCAAAACCATTTGGGCAGTAAAACACTGAATTCTGCCCATTGCTGATATTCTGCTCAGCACTGGATGTGCTGTTACAGTCTGCACAAATACAATCAAAACCGAATTAGTGGTTTGATGCAAACTTCAGCTTCTCACATGTTATTCTTTTTTGTCATGAGCCATGGGACTATGGAGTAATATTACTAACATTAGAGCAAAACTCAAAACAAAATATTGTGTTGGGAATCAAAGCGGGATTCTAGTTCCTCTGGTGTTTAGTGGCTGAGGAAGGCCTTTGGTATATTGGTGGAGGACTTGCATACTCAATGTGGACACCCAGGTCCAAATGTAGCCCTGAAAGAAGGGCAGGCCATTTTACACTTTAACGTTCCAAGAAAACGCTGGAAATATTAAAACTTGTCGAATGAGGTTTAATTGAGTTTTCAGCAATACATGATCACTGCAGTCTGACCTCTTAGACTGTGCAGTTGTAATTCCCTCAGAGTAAAATCTGAGAACTCCATGTTTGTTTGTTTTTGATAGGATGGTTTGTACATTAATCCCATGTATATATCAAAATCTTTATATCACTTTCTGAATAGTTTAAAGTTATATAAATAAATATGTTTTACGACTTAATGTGTTAGCATTCTTCCCTCATTTTGTCTGCTCAGCCAGCTTGATGACATCATGTTACCAGATGCCACATATCCCCAACAGAAGGCACCTGATTACAAATCAGATTAGGGGAATGGGAGGTCCACACCACAATGCCCAGTTAATCGGTGTGGGATGACACTTCCACTGCTTTTTCAGAACTCAACAGAAAATTTGGGCCATAATTTTAATCTTATCCCATGCTACCCGGTGTTATCTGCAATTCATTTTTCAAATGTCCTTCTGGTACTTCATGATTTGAAATATACTTCATAAATTACATGATGTTTCCAACTAATAATGCTGAGAGAGTAATGATAAATTAAAAAGAAACAGACAATTATCCGAAATATTGCTCTGTGTAGCTGTGTGGAATGCAAGCTGAGAAAATAGACATCAGTCTCATGTCCATTTTGAGAAGTATCCATGTCCAATCAAACACACACTCATATTCCCATCGCCTGCTCAGTACTTAAAAAAATCCAACATCTCCCTTAGGGCAATGAATTCCCATGCATTCTTTAATCCAGGTTTATAGGCTGGATTAATCACTGCTCTTAGATTTGTGAAAACATGACTGCAGCTCACCATTATGGGCTAACTGCCCATGATTGAGCTTGCATTTGTGATCAGGGAAGCAACATTTAACTACAAACTTTTGTAATGTAACTGGGTGTAGAGTTAACATTACTACATTACAGCTATAAACATTGTTGACTCTTGGCTTTGAGGGGGAAGGGGTGGCAGCTGGTCATTGCGTTCTTTAACCCAAGCCACATTTTTTCTTTGTTCCACCTCTGCTCTGTCTCAGTGACAAAGTCTCCACCCATTTTGGTTGTACAATATATCAACTCCTGGCTCACATGACCACCCCCCAACTAAATTACTCCATCTTGCTTAAAACTACCCCTTCAACAATAACACAAACAATATTTTGCCACTACTGTTTGCTACATATTCTCAAGTTTATGCATTTGTAATGTTTTTACAATATTAAAGGCTGCCAGCAAAAAATTCGCCAGTTTACTGGTACATCACTACTGTAAATCTGTAAGGAGAGCGACTAGTATGAGCAGGACTAAGTCCTGACCTTGCACTGGAGAGTTCCTGCTTAGCCCTGTGGGGAGAAAAAAACATACTTACACTTATATGAGGCTTTTCAGAATGCCCCAAAACTATTTACAGTCAATGACGTGTAGTTACTACTTCAATACAGGAAACAAAGCAATCAATCTGTGCACAGAAAGCTCCAAAAACAGCAATATGATAATAACCATACAGTTTGTTTGGTGAACTTATTTGATGGTTAAGTATTGATCAGGGCACAAAATATAACTCCCCTAATTCTATTTAAAATATTTCCTTGGGATCTTTTATATCAACCCATGAGAGCTGATCAGAGATTTTCCAAATGTCTCATCCAGACAATAGTCCGGTGCTCCCTCAGTACTGCATTGGGAACAGAGGCTTCATCTGAGACTTGTGCACTTTTTTTCTCTGGACTTGGACTTGAATCGAGAAACTTAATGACTCCCTGGCAGGACTACCACAAACTAAGCTGAAAATGTAGTTCCAAAGAGCAAATCTCTAACCAAGGAGAGCAGTAGGAGAAGTAGGAAAGAGTCAGAGAACAAGGAACTCCTTTGAAGAACTCAGCTTATAGTCAGCAGATGTAAACTAGGTGGGGCCAGGTGTAGTTGAAAGTTAAAAGATAGAGATATGTCTGAACTTCCAAGATGAGATCATGGTGCGGTTTTCCAAAAGGAGGGCTATTTTAAGAATATTAGTGTAAGGTGACCAAGATGGTGGGCTGTGGTACCACTGAAGTTTTCTCAACCCTCTGCAAGAATGTGATATCCTGTGGCACAAGTGGTCATCCATCAGTGGTTTTATAATCAGAAGGTTCTTCCTTAATTCAAATGTTGATAAATTCATTGAAAAAAATCTTGGCTAGTCACTTGGCCTGCAGCTTGGTGGATGTTTGCATCCGACTGCTATCAATTAATAAACTTTACGATTTTCAGACGTATGATCGATAAACAAAATAATTTACTTAGGAGCATGCAATACTAGAAAATAATTTCATTCAGTAATTCACCTTTGTAACTCGGGTTGTTAAATATTGATAGCAAGTAACATTTCCTTGTCTTTGATCAGCTTGGTTGAATTCCAAGCAGTCATTAGGAGTAAGATTCTGGAATTTTACTGCAATCATTTTGTTCCAATTACTTCAAGTAATCAACAATCACCGTCTCAGCCATGACCTTTAAGTTTGGTTGTAAAGTGAGAGTGAGAATTTTCTGCAATACTGGGCCAGTTTCTATATACTTACACACTGTAAAATGTTGTCCTTGGAACTCTTCAATGACTAGCCTGAGCCTGTGGGATTACATTGGCAGTGACAGCATGGTTATAAAACTGGATGAGAGACAAAGCAGAGAAGAAAGGTGATTTTGTTTACAGACTTGGGGGAAGATGTCCTCAGGTGTCCCCCAGCTGTCAGTATTAGAACAACTGCTTTTTATGATCTATATTATTACCCAGATGAACAAAAAGCTACAATTCTAAGGCATGCAGAAAAACCAAATTTTGGAATGTAACAGGCAATGAGGAGCATAGTTAGGGTTGTGACGACATGGACAGAATACTGAAATTAACTGTTGCAGGAGATGATGCATTTAAGGAGAATGAGAGTCAGCATGAACAAAACAGTAAAGGAGTGCCAGAACAGAGTCTTTGGGGTAGCGGTGTAGAGTGTGCACAAATTTTTAGAAGGATAGGTTTATTTAAGATCTTAGGCTTTGTAAATGGAGGAATAAATCTCTAAATGATTGATCAGGACTCATTGTGCACAATACACTTGAATGGGTGTGAAGGGGGCAGAGGAGTGATTATCTTGTTTCATACCAGGAATAACAGTTTTCAGTTATGCGGAGAAGCTGGTATATCTCACTGGGGCAGAAAATGTTAAGGGGAGATTTAACAGAGGTATTCAAACTCATGAGGATTTTGATGGGTTTAAGAAGGAGAAAGTGTTTCCAGGTGACAGCTGTGTTGGTAACTAGGTTTTAATATGATAATGGAAGAAACAGAGAAGTAAGACTTGTTTTTAGGCTGTAAATCATTACGACTTGTAAGCATTGAAAGGGTGATGGAAGCAGATCCAACGTTAGGGAAACTACATATAAATATTTGGTAAATAAAAAAATCTGGTCTTTGAGGACCAAGTTGGTGAGTGGGAATAATGGATAGCTCTTTCAAAAAACTGGTACCAGCAGAACGGAATGAATGGTTTCATTTCTGGCTGTTAGATTCCATGTTCAGGACAAGCAATCTATGGAAGTCCAAGATCAAAGGCATCCTATCTTCAAGAGGGAGCATATTTGAGCATAAAATAATACTCGTGCAGATACATATTGGGAGTGATTAAAAATCTAATGGATTCATTGAATTAGAATCATCTTGAGAAGTGAGCAATCTTGTTTGCTAACAACAGATAATGAGAAGTTGGCTGTGGATATGCATTTTTATATCATTTATATAAATTTGTCTTGTGTATTCTTATTAATATTTATGATGAGTTTTGAAATTTTGTTTTAGTCAATTTTTGATGGTGACATTGTCAGTTTCAATTACCACACAAATTTACAAGTTACTGGTTAGCTACAGTATGGTTTGGTTCATCTCTATTCCATACACAATATATATTATAGTCAATTGTTGCAATAATAATCACATTTTGACAGTTTTAAATAAAAAGTGATAACAGATTTTGCTTAATTTTCCAGCAACTTTCTCACTCATTGTAGATTCTATACTAAATTATTAAACTGATAACTTAAATCCTAATTTCCCCTGCATTTATAATATATTTACCTTCTCTAATATAAAGTGACTTTCCTTCAGTTCATACAGCAAGTGGCATTAAATGATCGGTGCGAACGTGAATGTTCTACCCTTGGCATTGATGTTTATATGAATATTCATCTTGAGATAATTACTGCACATGCTCACCTTTCAAACTGGTATTATATTGTTAGGAACATGCTGACAGTTTGCCAGTGGGTCCACTGGCAGAGCATGTGGCAGTGCCTCTAGACTTCTATGCCTGCATCAGATCTCTCATTTTGCCCCTGTACTTGTCATCAAGCCCAGGGGTGTTCCATAACATGCTGAGCCAAGAGGCTGGACTTCACATATGGCCCCTCAGCTTTGTGCCAACCATGGTTATCAAATCTAGTCTGGGGCTTATTCATTTGAATGAGGGTCACTTCCATTCATTAGGTAGGATTTTGTTTAATTCTCTTTATTTCAATGTATATTTCTAATTAATTAAAAGTAATAAAGTGACAGTAGTTTTGAGTGTCTTCAAATATAGAACTTATTACACTTTTTATTAATTTTTCATTTTAATTTTTTAAAGCTGTTTTAAAATGTCCCTGATCAACAGAAATATTTGAAAAGCCTTTTGACAGCACGAGAAGTCTATGAGGAGATGGCTGGTCTGTGGACAAGGCCTTTGTTCCCGCTGTCAGCAGTCTCATCACTATTCAGGGCCACTTGTGCTTTGTGGAAGGGCCTTGGTGGGGATGCTGACAGGAGCTTAGGAGGTATATGGCTGCAAAAATTTAATTTGGGTGTGAGGCAATCAGAAAACATGGGCTGGGATCAACACAATCTAGCCCATTGTGTACTGGTAGCTCAAGCAGACATGATAACCTAGGGACTGAAGAAAATCTATTTTGAAAGATACAATGTAAAATGTTGAAATCAATGCTTTCTATTTCTGTAAATTGAGCTATTTTACTGGGAAGCAATGGACACAGCAGGTAATCGTGAGATAAACTTTGATAACAATTAAACAAATAACTAATCTATAGCTTTGTATCTTCCACTGCTTCACATGCTATATCATTCCTTAAAAAAATTTCTAACATTTCTGCCTTCTGTGGTAACATGTTCCATATTCTTGCAACTCCATAATGTTTATAAAACTTGTCTATTGTTAAGTGAATGCCATTCCCTGTTTGTAGCACTGTTGAATTGTACCAAAATCTCTCTACTATTCATTTTGTTATTATTTAGTGGATTATTCCAGAAACTCTAAAAGGACCACACCAATCTGAGTGTTTGTTTGAGTGTACCAGTGGTGATGAGAGTAAAGAATAGCTAAATGTTAAAATATTTGTTTTTTAGATAAAGGTCTGCTTGTCACTGATACTTTAATATAAAAAGCAAGATTTTTATATGATACCCTTTGTGCCCTCAGAATGTCTGAAAGCACTTTGCAGCTAATGAGGCACTTTTGAAGCAAAGCCACTATTGTAACTTTAGAAACACTTCAGCCAGCTTCCACAAATGGTAATGTGATAACGACCAGATAAACTGTTTTACTGGTCTTGATTGAGGGATAAATATTAGTGTAATGTATGTATGGGTTTTCATTCTAACTGCATGTAGTGTCAAGACTATAATGAATCACTAAGAGCCACAGAGAACTGCTAAAACCTGTGTATCTTGTCTCTTTCCATTCTTTTCAACAATTGTGTAAATCTGCACATGTCATAATATACATTGCACATGTCCATACACTACATGACTTGAAAAGAAAGAGCAATTTGTGTATTCGCATTCTTTGCAGATTTGACCTTTCCATGTTTCATGAGTCTCTTTGTGTTATTGGCATTGGATTTACTTGATTGGGGAAAGGTATCACTTCTTAACGTCAGTAGAATCTTGGGACATTTCTTCCAGTCTATTAATATTTTAAGACAGAGGTAGACAGATACTTAATAAGCAAGGAGGTGATGGGAATGCAGATTTGAAGTTCAGATCAGCTGTGAACATTAAATAGCAGAGCAGGCATGAGGGATGAAGTAGCCTACTCCTGCTCCTAATTTGTATTTTCATTATTTTGTAAACTTTCTTCTGATGTTATTGATAGAGGTATTGAAACCTTGCAACTATGTTATACAAACCTAAATTTAAAATTGGACCAGGCAAGCACCTATCAGCATATTAATTGCCAATTGAATGCATGAAACTTGATGGTTACATAGTCTGCATACTCAATACCAGACTCTCAAAATAGTCACTCAACTCTGTCACAGTAAGAGACTATCAGGAAATGGGAAAAGAGCGTGAACCCCCCCCCCATTGAAAAAATGTAACACTTTCATTAACTCATGGAAGCCCTGGATATGACCGCTCAAAATGGAAAACGAGCATCCAGAAAGGCACAAATAACCTCCAGAATCTTCCTTGGGAACATGCGGAATGCCAGTCCCATTTCCCATACTATTCATTCAATCTCCCCATCAGGCACCTACTCCTCTGCCGCCCCCTGCCACTGCATCTCCCCCCACCCCCGGTGGCAGATTGTGTGTGTGTGTGTGTGTGTGTGTGTGTGTGTGTGTGTGTGTGTGTCCCTCATTGACTTCATCAGCCACCTCAGAACCCATAAAACCTAGTTGAAACTAGTCATTATTTATCGCTGAGGAACTGCCTAGGAAGAAAAGCTTTCTTTTCATTAAAATAGAATTCAGTATTAATGCTCCTCTTAGACTGACCCAAAGCTTTCCCCCAGTGCTAATTGAACCATTCATTTTAAACAATGGCATCTCTAGCCCTGGGTAAAGTGAGTAGAATTCCAGCCCTTTTTGCCTTTGACTTCCACTCATTATTTATTGTTTGGCAGGATAACAGAAATCAGGCATGCTACCTGAAATGGATCTGACCTCTCCTGGGATTTTGGGTTAGTGATACAAACAAACTCCTTTTCCCATAATCCTGAAATAGGTAATTTCTGTTATTTTACATGTCTCCACTTTCTACCCATTTGCTTGAGGTTTTCCCTAACAACTATTCCCTGGGTATCGGAATCTGACTCAATCAGTGGTCTTTTCCTTTATGTACCATTCCATCCTATTAGCTAATTTGATATACAACCTTACATTCAGCTCCATTATTTTTAAACTGCCTTCCATTCTGTATCATTCTTTTCTGTCTTTTCCAGCATTTTACCCAGGCTGAGTAGTTGGTTTGCACTAATGTTAATGGCATACAATATTCATTGTGCCAAATTTGAAATGTGAGAGGAAAGTTAATATGAATGTTTCTGCCTTTTTGGGTCAATAGCTGTAAATAATGGCTCTAGTATATGATCAGATTCCAATTACTGGCCACATCTGCCTGTCATTAATATCCATTATGCTGATAATGGATGCTCACCTGAGAAACATTTTGCATTTCGAATTCCAATACAGTATCACAGCACATGTTGTTACATTCAATATTTTAAAGTGTATCTCATGTTTCTACCAGATCTATAAAGTTGTTTGCACACTTGGAATTACTTAGAATTTATAACTCAGAAACAGGCCACTCATCCCAAATAGTTTATAGGAGCATTTATACTTCACTGGAGCCAGGTCAGTTTATATTTCAGATACATATGAAAATGGGAGAGAAAAATGGAGGGAAATCTCACATGATGGAAAATGCCAGCCATGATAATGGAGGAAGCTATAGCTTCTGTAATTCAAGCTCAATTACCGGGGAGCAAGGCTCAGATGATTTCTGTATAATCTAATACATCTGTGGCTTCAATTCTCCATGTTCTGTACAATAGTGATTGTTATATGACTTGCTAAATATTTTCTGTCCATCACCCACATCTTTAGTGATATCTGGTTCCTGAACTTCCAAAGCACTGAATTTAACAACCTTGTCTATGTTTTCTGAATCTAGCTCTGCTCCAACCTGACACTCCACAGATCCCTGTTGAGTCTTTGCTACTGTACTTCACAACCTCCCTCACCAAACTGCCCTACACTTGGTGTGGAGATTTCACCCATTTTTGTTTCACCTGCTGGAACTCCTTTTCTAAACCTCTTTATTTTGTTACTTTCCCAAACACCTTTAAGAAGCTCCTCAGCACCCTACTTTCTTGATTACATCATTAGTCACCTCCTAAAAGCTTCTACATTCTCTATCTTTCCTTTATCATTTGTAGTATCTCTCATCGATGCACTGTACAGCTGGTTTGACTACCATTTACCACTCAGCCAGGTTACATCTCCTTTGAAGTGCCTTCTGAACATTGAAGGGACCGTAGAAATGCAATTAGCTGTCTGAGATTAGGAAATAAAGTGCATTAGCTGAGGGGAGAATTATATCTCACACTCATGGTATCAAATCATTTTTGTCTTGCTTGCATTATGAGAAGTTATCATAGATGCATCAAACCTGGACACAGGGTATTCTATTCTATAGGACAACAGAGTATAACACCAGGGAATTTTCACCGAGCTAACCTATGTCATATTTTGGTAACTCTGCTGATAAGGCAAAAAGAAATATTGCCTCCATACATAATGCACTTCAGTTCAGTAATTGGAAAAGTCCCTGTAGGATGACATATTGCTAATTTGATCTGCTTTGCTGGCAATAGTACCGTGAAATGAGGACATAATGCTTCAACTGGTAAACATTGTTGGCCAACCTGCAAATCCATCTACAGCTATTTTGTTGATGTCATAGCTACCTATAATTGTGTGATTACTTTAGTGAATTATAGCTTCTATGCCAACCCCTTTCAGCTGGGGCTGTGTAATTTTCCCAGAACAATAGATAAGTAAGTGCTGACATCAGTGATATTTCCAATTAGAGATGCCAGTATTAATATGTGAAACCATAGATTTCAATTAATTGCATCTGGATAGTTTCAGGTTTCAGTCTTTTTATCACCTGATATGAGATGAGCTAAAATTAAATCAAATCGTGATTGTAATGATTTTGGTGTGTTGTGACCCTGACACTCTATAACTCAGCTACTGATGAAAGGACTGTTTCAAGGTTGTAGATTTAGGATATGATCCTGGCAAACTTAAATGTGTTGAACATTATGTTCTAAAAAGACTGGAGATACCCCGTGTTGCTACTGAACTTCTGGAAATGTTAGCTAATGTAGAGTTGACATATTTACAATGTTTTTGTTTCATATTTTGCTAAAACAAAGCACAGAAAAGAGTAAAATCTATTTTGTTTGGTCATAGTCTTTATTCTAATGCATGCTGAAACAAAAGTTACATTTGTCTTTTAGTATAATACAATTGGACAATGTTTAGCAACAAACGCAAAATACTGGAGGAACTCAACAGGTCAGGCAGCATCCATAGAGAGAAATAAACAGTAAACATTACGAGTTGAGACCCTTCATCAGGACTGGAAAGGAAGAGGGCAGAAGCTGAAATAAGAAGGTCGGGGGAGGGGAAGTATGAGGATTCTCCAATATTCCAGGATAAAGATACCAGAAGAAGGTTTCTGTGGGCGACAAAAATCAATTAGGTGTCATAGAACTGCATCTACATTGTCATTTATGATTGAACTATTGCCCATGGAAACTCACTCAATCAATAAGTAGAATGTAGTTTGGAATCATGCAGTAAAAGGCCATCTGGCCATTCAACCGCTACTGGCTTTTTGAAGGAGCTATCCAATTAGTTCTACTGCTCTTATCTTCCCAGTAGCCCTACTGATTTTTCTTCTGGATATACCTCTCAAAATACATTGTGATACAAGTTTACAGGTCAGGTGTACAGCATACCTTTTAAAACAGGACTTTTTGCCCAATGTGGAACCAAGTATAATTGCCCATAGCCTGATGTAACGAGAACAGTAAGTGATCTGGAAATGGCACCTAGTCACTCACTGCACCTTTTATGCTAGTGACAGGAGAGATTGGAGGATGAAGCAGTCACCTATTTTCTGATGCAAATATGCTGGACTACATGAAAAAACTTCTATTTTCAAACACAAATTAATGAATCACATGCAGGTGCTAGGATTTTCATTACTATTTTTGAGTAGCCTAACCTTTGGCCTTTAGAGGCCCCTCAGGGTGCACCTCTGGGACTTGGTCAGCCTAAACAGGCACTATCCAACCCTGACTCAGACATTCCTGACCTGACTTTGATTGAGTTTATGCTGCATTATTCTTTCCAGTGGATGAGATAGATTGGAGTACCAGTTTGGTGCCTGCTACTGTGTGCAAATGAGAATAAGTTCTTAGAATGGCTCAGGACCCTTGCTTGTAACACCAGCTGGTTGGCAACATAGTCTGTGCACCATTCATCCTTCACGTGCCTCTTGTTAAAATCAATCCCCATTTGTTCTTCACTGAAGCAAAATATCTGTTTCTAAATAAAATATAAAATCAGGCTCACTATTTGACTGAAGAAATTTGTAACTGACTGGAAGTGATATTGTATTTTACAGGACACATATACATTCCTGCTTGCTTATATTGTGTGCTCTTTTTGCACAGCTTGCTGAAGCATGAGTAACACATTTCAATGGTATCCAAGCAATAATAGAAATGGCTGTGGCTTATACTCCAATCAGAACTCCAATCCATTGAAGTCAATAGGATTAAACAGCTGAATACAGCGCATATACATCCCTATGTTATGCACTTAGCACATGTAACCAAGGTCAAATTTCTATCCTTATGTTTACTTCTACTGCTGACAATATAAATGTCTGTGTATTTGAAACAGTGAGTATCCCTTGGCAAATCAACCAATAAATGAATACAGAAAGGCCAACTAGTCAAATTTATTTGATTTTGTTTCTTAAGCACCATTGCAAATGTAGCATATACTGAGAGTAAATTGATAGTAAATTGTTGAAGAAATCCAGTGTGGGGGCCCAGCTTGGAGATCAGGCCTTCCAAGCCCCACTTTACTCCACATTATAGAATCATAGCATCATAGAGACACAGCATGGAATCAGGCCTTTGGCCCACGGATTCCACACCGACCTTCAATCACCCATTTTTACACCAATCCTACTCTAACCAATTCTATTCCCCTTACATTCCCAGCAACTCCCTGCCCCAAGATTCTTCCTCCACCTACACACTAGGGGCAATTTACAGTAACCAATTAACCTAGTAACGGGAGTTCAGGAGATGTGAGGCAGCAGCTCCTCTCACTGCACCACAGTGCCGCTCCACTTACCTTCTTATAAGTGGTGTAAAACATAACTGTGTTGGTCTAACATTGCAGTTATCCCTCCTTTTGCTGAGTGGGCATTCTGTCCATCTACTTTTCTATGCAGTTGAGGGATAAAATTTCAGCCCAAGTCACCCATACTCCACTGGCACCATCTCTAGTCTTGCCTATCTAAATTTATCAGCCTAAGCTTGTATTTCCTTCTCCCTCATATGATTGTCCAGTATTCCCTTAAATGTATCTATACTTGCCTCAGCCACTTCATGTGGCAGCGAGCTCCATATTCTCACCACTGTTTCAATTATGAACTTGCTTCTGAATTTTCCATTGGATTTGTTGGTAACTGTCTTATATTAATGGTTTCCAGTTTTGTTCTTCCCCATAAGTAGAAACATTGTCTTTATATCGACTCTGTCAAACCCTCTTGTAATTTACTAGGTCACCCCTCGGATTTCTCAAGAGAAAGAGCGCCAGTCTGTTCAAATTTTCCTGATACATAGCCTTGCATTTCTGGTATCATCTTTGTAAATCGTCTCTGCACCCTCTCTAGTACTCTCATGTCATTTTTATTAAATGACGCCAGAATCTACGCAGTGTGAAATAATTAAGGTTTGATTGAGATTTAGCATAACTTTCCCACTTTCCAATTCTGTTCCATTGAAAGTAAAACTAACTGCATTGTTTGTTTTTTTAATGGTATTCCTAACCTGTGGTGCAATTTATAGTGATTGGTAAATTCATACTCCAAGGTCCCTTTGTTTCTCTACCTCACCTATAACTCACACCTTCTAAATAATAAGGGACCTTTTTATTCTTCCTACCAAAATGTACTGTCTTTATTTGCCAATTATTTGTCCATCAGGTAAATTTATTAATCTCCTTCTGTAATTTGTCAAATCCCTCCTCATTGTCCCCAAGCTTGGTCTCATCTGCAAATTTAGACATTGTGTTTTTGCTTCAAAGGTCTTTGATGTAAATCATGAACAGCAGTGGTCCCAGTACTGATCCTTGCGGAACTTTATTACCCAGTTTCTTCCATCTGTTAATAGCTACTGTTCCACATTCTGCTTTCTGTCTTCAAGCCAGCAAGCAATCCATTTTGCTGTCTGTGATTCCCAAAATGAGTCTTTTTAACTGATAGCAACAGAGTTCCCTCCTTCAAGGCTTGCTGATTTGTGAACCATAAACAACTTTAGTCTTAGTCTGAATTTTTTCCAATGTTCCTTTGCTTTGCAATTAGTCAATAAACAGCATCAGTGTACTTCAGAAGCCTAAAGCCTGAAGTTACACAAATGGATCTATTCTGCATCCAACACTTCCTCAGGAACTTTGGTTGCCAAGAATGCACTAACACGGGCATTCAACTATAAAGCCCAGCAGCACTGGATGAATGATATACATTGGTAAAGCACATTTAAACCATTATTGTGGATGCTATAATAATATAATTGTGCAAGTCATCACATTCTTTTCTTTCCCTAACCCTCACTAATGTTTGTGGTAGAAAGCTCTCAATGTTGCTGAGTTAAATTGACGTTTTCAATCATGCAATTACTTTTTTCTTTAGCATTGCTTAAAAAAAGGAAATTGCATTTACAAAAGATACCAACAAACAATGGGTGTCATGCAGGTGCAAGATAAATATTCAGAAGCTGCATGAAGTTGGTGTTTTGCTGCTGGATTCCACGACTAGTCCACCATCAGCAGGCAGTCAGAACAGTGGACAGTGTGCAGCTGGAATGGTGGTCAGCGTGCAGTCAGAACGGTGGTCAGTGTGCAGTCAGAACAGCGGTCAGTGTGCAGTCAGAACAGCAGTCAGTGTGCAGTCAGAATTGTGACAGTGTGCAGTCAGAATTGTGACAGTGTGCAGTGGAATGGTGGTCAGTGTACAGTCAGAATGGTGGTCAGTGTACAGTCAGAATGATAGCAGCAAGGACTTGGCCGAGAAACTTGCAACTTCTGTGTTCATGCGAGTAGCCCCCTGAGATGATTCACATTACAAAAATGCTGTATATCATTGCCATAAGCTATATATCAGATGTTTACATGGTGTAAACATTTTTTTCAATCTTACCTTTTAACTCAAGCCTCTAATATTAAGGAGGAGCATTAACGTTTACTTTTGCAAAGCCCCAGGTTCTTGCATGTTTCCCTTATGTCTCTATCATTAGAAATGGGCATGGTGTTCATGGGATAGTTCGAGCAAAATGCTGTGCAGTTTGAATATGAACTCCTCTGACTGTAACTGAATGTTTTGTGCATATTGTTCAACATGGCTGCCAAAATATTATCTCTGGTTGTAAGCACTGAACATGCTATAATGGAGTGGAGCACATTGCATTCTGTCTCCAGAATTCATTATGTTGACTTTAGAGTGATGTCATCATGTGGTATATTCATTGCTTTATAAGACATTTACAGGATGGATGACACTGACAACCCCAATACTTACAGCATATGATAATTCCTGTTCTGACCAACAACTTGTTGATAGCTGCTTTGAGCTGACTGAGTTTGAACAGGGAGTCTGTTAAAATTTCAGGGAGTAGAAGTGCAACTTTGGTTGCTCAAACTAAATGTGCGATGTAATAGCTTATGTGTGTTGGATTCACTTCTGGAATTAAGTTCCATTGACTTCAAAGCTACATTATTAGTATTCATTTGAGTGTGTGTTTCCCATTTTAACTTCCTATGTGCAATATTTTATACTCTACATTAAATTTCATCTTCTATTGTTCTGCCATGTGCATGATTTGTCAAAATTTGTAATTGTCAAGAAGCCTGGATCAAGTCCATTGTTTAATGTGATCTGGCCACTTTTCATTGTATATCTAAAACCAAGCCATTGATGTAATTTCCAAATATTGTTGGTGTAAACCTCAAACCCTGGTACATCAAAGTCTCTTTCCCATCTTCTCATCTTGATGGAACTCCAATAACTAATACTTCTTACTTTTTCATCCTTCAGCTAATTTATCACTTCTAAAAATACTCTGAAACCTAATTAATATCTTTTCATTTTAAACATTGTCAAGTGTTTTTGGAATTTGATATAAAAAATATCATTAATTTTCCACAGGTTATTTGGCATGTTACGAACTCAACATGTCAAAAAGTTTGAGGCAGGATATTTCCATTTTAAATACAAATTAACTGAAGTTTATTAGATTATCCTCATGTTTATCTCAATGATTATTTCCATTAATTTAAAATATTATTGTAGTAAGAGTAAGACGAACAGATCTTTCAGTGCCTTTGCCTTTTTGTTTTTTTTCTTTGTGAACATGGGCATCATATTTGCTTGCTAATAATCAACTAGAACTGTGCTAGCATCTTGTGATTCCCCTTCAATGATTATCAATGATTCAGAAGTCATAATTAATATGTTGGGATAAGTATCTTTTGAATTTATTTATTTCATGCATTTTTAGCTTCATTGGAAATTCTAAATCTAATGCAGTCATTAATTTCATCTGGACTATCTGTATGGGGTGGACAATGTGAAAAGCTGGAAGAAATAATTATTCAAAACATAACTTACGCTTATCCTCTGTTTCTAGTTCATTTGCATTCTTCAAAATCTCCACCAGTGGTCTTACCAAGCCCTAACAGTTGACTACTGAAGGCATTCATTTTAAATTCTGGCAGTTCTTACATGGCAGAAGGTTTACTTCTGTTTTCCCAAATACTTCCAGTCACACCCATGTTGTCAGACTGTTTGTCCAATATGAAATCTCGCATAAACCCTAAGTTCCCACGGTTAACATCTATAAGATCAAAACAATTTTATTTGACCTCTACACCTCTATTATTATTTCCAATTTTTCTCTAGCCACTGTCCTGGCAGAATTAGGCTGAACAATACAATGATAACCTTTATTTATCTTATGTCTTTAATATGGAAATCTAATCTAAGGTGCTTCACAGAAGTGTAAAAGTTAATAGTGAATCAAGGAAAAAGTTAGCAGGAGTTTCCTCAGCATACAATCCGTACTGGCCTCATCATGTGTAGTACTTCTCCACTGAAATATCATAAACCTCTGTACATGATTCAGCGGTCCTTCTGATAAAACCTTCATCCATCCTCAGAATTGCTTAATTTTCCCCTCTTGACTTTCAATCTTCCACTCTTCATTAACATCAGCTCATCCAAATCTCTGCTATTTCATACCAAATTTTATTCACCCATTACCTCTACCTTGCTGTCTTCATAATCTATCTCCCAATGTTTCAAGATTGAAAATGTTCATTCTTTTATTACAATGCTTACAGCTTCATCTAGCCATACTATCTGCCCCAAAATTTCCTTTTACAATTCTGATTTTCCCCCATCCCATTGTGTCCTAGGTGGCTATGACTTCAGCTACCTAGACACCATGCTCTGGAGGTCTATAGGTATATTCATCCCATTTCACCACCATCCATTTTCTTCTCAAAATAATTCTTAAAGTGCATCTCTTCAATCAAGCTTTTGTTTACTTCTCCTGCTATCTCCTTCTTTAGCTCATCAAAATATTTTTAGTACCCTTACACCTCTGAACTAGCTAAAGGCTTTCTTTTTCCACATTACCAATACAACATAAACTCAAGTTGTTCTTCTCCACTGCATCCTCCTATTTGTTATTCTCAGAATGTCTAGGATAAGCCAGGGAATATGTTACTTGACAAGTTAAATGACAATATATTTTTGTATGCTGTAGCAGTAAGGGGGAGAAAATGATTTAGTGCATAAGTTCAAATTTACATCCAAGTTTTAGTGACAGTACTGTTAGTGACAAAGATGAAAATAAGTCTCATTCAATTTTCAGATAAAATGAGAAATGTATTAGATATATGGAAAGCTGAAAATATTTTACAGGTTACATTCTGAGGTGTAAATGCGCTTAATCTTATATCATCCTAGCAGAATAGCTTTGTTAAAATAGAAATTCAGTTTGTGTTTAGCCTTTTATCTCATGACAATTATGCCAAAGATAAAATACAATAAGAACTTAGGCTTATTGTATATGGTCATTTTAAAACAAATATGTTATTTAGGAGGAAAGATAATTTACAGTTAAAAATCTACTGCTTGAGTAAATCAATATGTTGCGTAAAGTGGTAGAACAATGCTCAAACAAAATAGAAGCCTCCCAATCGATCCACATTTAAAATGTTATACTTCAAATCTACCCAAGAAAATCAATTTGGTCTGGTGTTGAATGTACCAAGAATGCCTGCTCCTGTCAAGGACAATGCAGCAGGTTGGCGTGTTGAATGAATAAGGAGACAATGTCCTTCAGCTCTGGTTTAATATTAAGCTCCGCATAAACCCAATCAAGAGCATAGCATTGAAATGATGGGCAAAAATAAGAATTGGTAGCACCTTCTGTTGGGGTGTTGTGAGCGCCATTTGGGGACATAGCATTCAATGAACACGTCCATATTGTGGTCACTGATTGCATTGGATCATGAAGACATCAGTACATGTACATCTTATGGTCATTTCTTCAACTGACAAGGCTTCTGAATTTCTCCCCCTAATTCTCTCCTCCTCTAAGGCACTTAAATGTGCTACTGGCAGGAAGTTAAATACACCTTATATGATCAGGGAACAATTCTCCAACCTGAAATAATTTGAAATAATGTATGTGATGCCTGCACTTCCAAAAGGATGCCTTTCTGTAGCCACAAGTGCTACCTCAGAACAGGGTTAGTTCTGAACACTGCTTAGTCAGTAGTTCTCAAGGTTATCACATTGATGTATGCCATGAGTCAATAACATAGTTAGCATGGGTTGCATGTAGAAATCATTGGGATAGACTTTCCACTGTTCTTCATTCAGGTAGTTGACCATCCTGAACCAAGCAGTTTCTTCCAGCATGGTCTGGAGTGCAGTCACCATATGGATCCTGGTAGTCTAAGGCTTGATCTTCCATTGCCTAGGTTATGAATAAATGCTAGGCCAGAATTTCACTGGTCGCTTCTTTTGTGGATTTGTTCGCAATTGGAAGCTCCCTGAGCAATATTGATCAAACACAGGTGATAGGTAACCTGAATGAATGGAATCACAGTTCATGTTTTCTTTAAACTTCCTAAATTTATCATTGCCTTTCTCTTGTTCCAGCAGCCTTTGTCATCAACCTCATTTGGAAACTGACTTCAGAGTCTGTATGCATGGGTCTGTTTCATTGTCTTGTCTCCCTGCCTGCAAACCATATGGGGACTAACATCTCTGAAGGTCTTTACCATGTTGCAGGACTTGCACTCTTGTGCAGTGTGCCCTATCCCAAGGCAACTACAACATTGGACCATCTTGAGTGGACATTCTAAGGTCAGATGCCACCCACAGCAGGTGTGGCAAAGTCTTCTGCCTGTTCCACCGACCTGACACTTAGCACTCCATACTTAGTACTTAAGTGACATACTGCAGTCCCGGTGAATCTGCTTGAAGCATCCATGCACGTTAGCCTTGAAGAAGATCCCACTGCCACTGCTGATTCTGTGCCTTGTTCCCAGTTTATACTTCAGAATCAAGCTCTCATTTGCCTCACATTCTCCATACCACTGGCAGTCCTGCATGCTTTCTCAACCATTGGGTTTTCCATATTAAACTGCTTCAGCTGAACCCCTGAAATATCCCTTCAAGATCAGCATTGTGCTTGTTTGATACTTTAAGGTGTCAACAATGTTTGATATATCTCTGACCTCATTATCAGCAATAATATTGCTTCTTTCTTCTCATGAATTCTCACATTTCTCTATTCGTTGTACTGTCCTGAGATGTCAACAATGTTATTCACCTTAAGAAACAACTCGGTAAATTCCCTTCTGTATCCAACATGTCCACTGCCTGACGACATTAAACAATTCTCTATTTTCTTCATACTGCATCACTGTCACTCCCTCAAACAGCAGTATACCAACCTTTAACCAAGGCAGTAATTCT
Organism: Pristis pectinata; assembly: GCF_009764475.1. Taxonomy (NCBI): domain Eukaryota; kingdom Metazoa; phylum Chordata; class Chondrichthyes; order Rhinopristiformes; family Pristidae; genus Pristis; species Pristis pectinata. The sequence goes on from NC_067420.1 coordinate 23,352,628, forward strand.
CAACTAAACTGTAGTACCTAGGGATAAAAAATATTTCAAGAGCTATGTCTTTGATACAAGCCAGTTCTTAAAGGTACACTTCATGTATGTGGGTACATTATTGACACAATCTTGAACAGCGCATTTTAGAGGCCAGGAAAGAAGGAAAATGCAAGTCTTGAAAAGCATTTATATTAAGCAATGTTGCTTACTTCATGTGATGAAACTGTAAAGAACTTTGCCGTTCATACACCTGTCACTTGTCACCTCACTCAGAATGGTACTTACAGTATATAGATTCCTTTATGCAGCAGACAAGCTGACTCCAATGAGAGCTATGTTAAAGTTGTAGTCTTGACCCAAGAATATTTGTGTATTCTTATGGTATGATCCACCTGTTGTAACTAATGCCCAAGATAATTAAATTTTAAGATTAATGAAAAAAACTCCAGTGGGCATGGAGAAGCAGTCTGCCATTACATATGGACTCTGGATTTTACTGTTAACTGCAATCAATAGGAGGGAAAATCAGGCGGAGTGTGTAACTGGTGGCTGATACACAATGATATGTATAACTTTGTAACAACCTGAATTGGGAGACTGTTGAAGTATACTGGTTCATATTCTTGAAAGAAAATAAAAAAAAGATCTCTATTAAAATAGTGGGACATTCATTTCACTCAGTTACTACCTGAATAACCTCCTCTCACTCAGCAAAGTTATGAAAAGGGTCATCAAGAGTGCTATAAATAGGCACCAATTCATCAATACCTTGTTCAATGATGCTCAATTTAGTTTCCGGCAGAGCTACTTGGCTCAAGCCATTGTTACAACATTAGTCTAAACGTGGACAGTGCAGAATTCCAGAGCTGAGGTGAAATTAACTGCCCTTGACAACACGGCAACATTTGACTGACTGTGATATCAAGAAGCCTGAGTAAAACCTAAGTCAAAGGGGATCTGTAGGAAAATGGCTGTACAGGAATGGTACCTGCTTGGTCAATGAGCTACCTTCAATCAAAAGATCAGAAATGAATCTGTTTACTGAATGCCGGGTTTTCAGCTCTGTTTACAATTCCCATCACTGAAGTGGTCTATGTCCAGATAGAGTCATAGAGTCATACAGCATGGAAACAGGCCCTTCGGCCCAACTGGTCCATGCTGGCCAAGATACCCATCCAAGCTAGTCTCATTTGCCCACATTTGGTCCATATCCTTTTAAACCTTTCCTATTCATGTACATGTCCAACTGTATTTCAGGAAGGCCTGGAGGGTAGGGTTGAGTTTAGAAAAGAGAAGAACTTTCATAACACACAAGTAACAGGTAATGCTCACCTTCAGCAAGGGATATAATCACCCTCCCTTAACAATCAATGTCATTAGCATGACTGAATTCCCACAACATCAACATCCCAGGTCATCAATAACCAGACATTCAACAAGACCAGCCATATTAATGAATTATCTACTGCTGCAGGTCAGAGGATGCTTCCTCTGTGCTGAATGGCTCAGTTCTTGACTTTGCAATGTCTTTTCAGTCCTCACAAAGTACAAATGTGATAGCCTATCCCTCTGCTCATTTGGTGTCATTGTGACAAGTGGCTTTATACTATCCAGGACAAAGCAATTTGTCCAAATGGTATCTCTTCCAACCCTCTCCCACTGGTATATGCAGGTGCAGTCTACATTATCTATAGGTGTGAAGGATCTTTTTAGCACCTGGAATAGTTTGGCGAGATGCTAATTCTAGAATGTAAGTCTTTAGCACTACTGCCGGGAGACTGGCAGGGCCTATAGCCTCTGCTACATTCAGCTATTTCTGGACATCAAATGGAGTGAACTGATTTGGGTGAGGACTTGCTTCTGGCTTTAGCTGTAGTGTAAATCTTAGAAGAAGGTTGAAATGCGTCATCCATTCTGCATCTGACTGAAGCTAGATGTAAAGGTTTTAGTCCAGGTTGACCTGAACTATCATTAAGGATGAAGATACTGTTGAAGTCTTCTCCTTCCATCAGTTCCACATTGCTGACTGGATGGGGAAGAATTCCAGGGCCTTGGTCTGATCTGTTTGTTGTGGGGATAGTTTATCTGTAGAATGCTGCTTCGCAATCATGTAGCTCATGGTGTGGCTTCACCAGCTTGACACCTAATGTGTAGATGTGCTGATGTGCTCCTGGCAATTGTACACTTCCCATTAACCCAGGGTTAATCACCCTGGCTTGAAGATCAGATTTCAGATTGTGGTGGAACACAATTTTGCTGCTGCATATCTGACGTGTCCACAGTGTGAAGATGGGGCTTTTCTCTGCAAATAGCATATGGTTATCATTCTGACCATACAATCATGCAGAGGCAAATATGTGATAGGTTGATTGGTAAATAAGCAGCTTTTCCTTTGTGTCGGTTCTTCTGCCAGCAGCTACATGTACTGTCTGACAGCTGTGACCTTTAGTTGGCTCGCTTTGCAGTAACAGTTGAATGAGTCTTAATGATGGGCATTGAAATTCCTTATCTGGGGTATGTTCTGTACTGTTGAGTCACTTAGTACTACTTCCAACTTTTGTTTCAAATGAAGAAATAATGATTCAACCATTGAATGAGATTGGTAGTAAGCAATCACCAGGAGGTTGCCTTTCCTATGTTTGCCCTGCTGCCTTAAGACTTCAAGAGTCATTATTGAAGAATCCTGACCATATTTCACTGAGCTACTATCTCTGGTAGGTCTGTCCTGGCAGTGAGAAAGGACACACTCAAGGATGATAGTGTCGGGGAGTTGCCAGAAAGCTATAATTATGAGCAGATGCATGACAGGCTGTTACCTTTTCAGAGACACAAGGGACTGCAGATACTGTAGTCTGGAATGAAAAACAAATTGATGGAGGAACTAAGTGCAGGCTGTTGCCTTTTCAGTCTATTGGGCAATTCCCCGAATCTTGGCATGTCCCCAGATATTAGTGAGATGGACCTTAAAACACTAACTGAGCTGGATGGTCCTTTATTGCATCTAATTTTGATGCCCAGATCAATACCAGGTTCTCCATCCAGTTTTATTTGTTGTCATTGTGGTTTGGTAGAGCTGCTTGATTTTCCAGGCCAATTCAGAGCTATGGGTCTGGAGTTATAGAAATGCCAGACCTGAAAAGAACTGTAGATTCTCTATCCTGAAAGATATGAGAGAACCAGATTGTTTTTAATGACAACGCAGCAGGTTTATGTATTTATCATTGTTACATTCTCCAGCGGTTCCATTTGGATGTGTCTCCAGATTATTAGTCTGGGACTCTGGATTAGTGGTCCAGCAACAATTCCACTTTTCCATCCTATCATCCTTGACTTCTACCACATAGGTAGAAGGTGCATGGGACGAATACTGTCAATTTCCTCTCCAAATCACACACCATCTTGACTTAGATATGTATTGCAGTTTGCTCCTCAATACTATGAGTTGAAAGATAGGAACACCTTGCCTAACAACAATGTGGGAAGAACTTCATAGTAGTACAAAAAAGAAAGGCTATTTTCTCAGGAGGCAATTAGGTAGAGTCAATAAATCCTCATATTCATCTCATAGTGATTAAAAATCAGCTTTACAAACTGAGTTATACTGTAGCTTATACAAGTTAGAACTGTTATGTTTGGGTGTGAAGATTAAATGAAAGATTAAAAGATTATAGATTTATGTGATCAAAAATAATGATAATAGTACCACTGTGAACAGTTATAGCCCCAGCAGAAAGTATCAAGTGTGGCATATCCAGGTAGCTGATGATACAAAGCTGGGTGGCAGGGTGGTTTGTGAGGAGAATAGAGAAGGCACCAGAGAGATATAGACAAGCTAAGTGAATGGCAAGGATCTAATAGATGGAATATAATGTGGAAAAATGTGAGGTCATCCGCTTCAGTAGAAAAAAATAGAAAGGCAGAATATTTTTTAAACAACAGTGAGAGATTGAATGGTGTTGGTGTCCAGAGGGACCTTGGGACCCTGGCATCTGTAAACATGAATCATTGAAAATAAATGAGTAGTTTCAGCAAGCAATTAGAAAGACAAACAATATGTTGGTATTTATTGCAAGAGGATTAAGTACAGGAGCAGAGAGGTCTTTCTCCTGTCATGCAGAGTTCTGATGATATTGCATCTGGAATATTATGTGCAGGTCTGGTCTTTCTTGCTGAGGAAGATGCAGGAGTGGTAGTGAAGGTTCACCAGACTGATTCCTGGGATGATGGGCTTGTTGTGAAAGGAGAGATTAAGCAAAGTGCTTCTACACTCTCTGGAGTTTCGAAGAATGGGGGGGGGGGGGTGATCCCACTGAAACCTATAAAATTCTAACAGGGCTTGACAGGTTGATGTAGAATGGATGTTTTTCTGGCTGGGGTGTCAAGAACCCAGGATCACGGTCCAAAATAAGAGGCCGACCATTCAGGACATGCATGAGAAGAAATTTCTTCACCTAAAAAATATCTTTGGAATTTTCTGCTAATGAGAGCTGTGGAGACTCAGTTAGTTCAAGATAGAGATCAATAGATGTTTAGATATTAAGGGATTGAAGGGAAATGGGAAGACTTGCAGGGAAGTAATGATGAGATAAAAGATCAGCCAAGATCTCATTGAATGATGGAGCAGGCATGCAGGGTTGAATAGCACACTTCTGCTTTTATTTCTTATGTTCTTAATCTTGCATCATAGTTTGGAAAAGCAATATGATCAATGGTTCAAAGATTTCTGTGACAGGCCAGCAGAAAGTGTTCTGTAGGTTAGATAAGGCCTTGTATGTTTTAATGTTGATGATATTTTGCCCTGCAAGTTGCTGTAAGCATGACTGAGAAGCATTAGATGCATCTTCTTAACCATCGAAATGGAGGATTGAGAAATACTCAGCACAAAGTCTGAACAACAAGGTGCGAGTTAGAATTGTGAATTCAAGGTCGAATTAGGAACAGAAGTTGCCATGAACAGAGGGAGGGAAAGACTGGATTAAAAGATTAGAGATAAAATAATTAAGAGATAAAATAGACAGAATATAGAAAATAGAAAAGTACCACATTGGAACAGATGCTTTGGCCCACCTTGTTTGTGCCAAATTAAACTATAAAATTTGACTGCACACAATCCATACCCCTCCATTCCCTGCCTATTCACATGTCTATCTAAATGCCTTTTAAACATTGCTATCATATCTGCTTCTACCACTTCCCTTAAGAGCACGTTCCAGGTGCCTACCACTGTCTGCGTAAAAAAATTATCTCACTACTCTCCTTTAAACTTTCCCCTCTTACCCTAAAGCTATGACTTCCAGTATTTCACATTTCTACCCTGGGAAAAATACTCTATCTACCCTATCTATGCCTCTCATAACTTTATATATTTTTACCAGGTCGCCCCTCTGCTTCCGACACTCCAGAGAAAACAATCTGAGTTTGTCCATTCTCTCCTTATAGCTAATATATTCCAATGCAGGCAACATTCTGGTGAACCACTTCTGCACCCTCTCTAAAGCCTCTACATCCTTCCCATCGTGTAGTGACTAGAATTGCACACAATATTCCAAATATGGCCTAACCAAAGTTTTATACATTGGAAAGAAAAGGGTTAAAACTTCTCTCCTTTAAGTAACTAGATGCTCTACAGAGCTGATTACTTAAAATGAAAAAATTTTAACCCTGAACAGATGGTATAAGGGTGTGGAAATTAGTTTGGGTAGTTTACTGTATACATGATGGCTCTCAAATTTCCCTGTGTGCTGAGAAGTGTATGATCCATTCTCTCTCTTTTTCTGGTTCAGGTATTCACCTGTGTGGCCGCCAAAGTAGCGCAGTGGTTAATACTTCTGCATCGCAGTTCCAGAAACCCAGGTTCGATCCTGACCTTGTGTGCTGACTGGTTTGAGTTTGCACATTCTCCCTGTATGGGTTTCTATTGTGTGCTCATGTCTCCCATGTGAAAGATGTGCTGGTTGGTAGATAAATTGGCCAGTGTTAATAACCCCTATTGTAGGTGGATGGCACGAGCATTGGTGGGAGGATGGGAGTTGGGGATGCAGTAGAAAAAATGGAATTGGTGCAGATGGGTGCTTGATGGTCAGTGTGGATATGGGGACTGAAGGGTCTGTTTCTGTGCCCTGTGACCCTGTGACCTAGTTTTGTGCCCTCTCCCTTTCACTATGCTTGACCCACCTGCATGTATGACTTTTCCTTCAGGGTTGAATATTCTGTTTAAAACTTCTTCCCCATGCTTTCCATTGAAAGGTGTCAGGGTCACCAGGGTAATTAAGATCTGCTGCCAACTTTGGAGTACCCATCATCATGTTGTACGTTCAAACAATGATGTTTAGTGAGCAATCTTGAAACTTGATTCCTTGATCCAGTAACAGAAGTGTTGGAACATGACAGTTAAAGTTTCCCATGAGGATGGCAAAGTTCTGTATTGCCCAAAAGGATGATAATAGGTGTCACTTGCCAACAGGCCAACCATTCTTTACTTCAGATAGCATTTGGGAACTTAATGTGCTTTTAGCATTAAGACAGCACTTAAGCTAATGCTTGTGGCTGCTATTTCCAGCCCAAACTTTGGGTAGAAGCGATGGCTGTAAATGCCTGTGCAGTTTGCAGATTTTTTTTATTGGAGAGAAGCTTCTTTGCATTTCCTACCACCCCTCACTTTCTCCTACTCTATTCTCTCCGCAACAGTCTTAAGATAAGTTGCCACATAGCTCCCTCCAATAGCCTATTAAATTTAGCCCTGGCCTTGGTAATTCATGAATGGGTTTTCTTCTTACCTCATCAATAGCTCAATCTCCTGTGTGGAGTGTTAGTTCCAATATTCTTTCTTTTTTCCTTAGGGTTCACTTTGAATCTAATATTTCTGACAGCTCTAACAGATCTTAGTCTTTTGAGAACAGAAATTGTATGATGGGTTAACAGCCAATCTGATGCTAATACTCAGAGCCCAGAATGATCCCATTGCATTAAAATACATGTTCCATTAGTTTGTTTAAATGTTTTGTCACCACTTCTGATATAGGATTGCCCATGAAGCCCCCATGAAACATAAAGTACTCTACTTGACCTTGCTAGGGAGGGAGAGTAAATTCCTGTATTGGACACTCCAGCATCCATTAAATACTTTCACTTCTCTTCCTCCCTGACAATATCTACATGTGGTTGCCTCCAGTCAACCTGAGGGGACAAAGATATTCCAACTGAGTGTGGTCCCCTTTGTGTGTTGTGTCCACGTTAACCTTTTCTGCCTCAGCAGTGTAAGCCTTCCCTTGAATCTGCTGTTTTATTATTTTCATGGTTTTCAGGCATGCCGCTCATAATTATGTCTTGCACAAATTCTCTCAGGTCAACTAAATGGAGGGTCATTCAGTTAGAGTACACTTGATCCTGAACAAAATCACCCTTTATGGCTCCTTTTAGGGGCACTGCAGTTCTGTGTGATGTGTCCAATCTTGTCACAATTAAAGCATTCAGATGCCAAGAGAACATATTATTTATGACCCTTTGTTGGCATTTATGTGTGGGATTTGAGTCAGAATTCTCTTTTATAGGATTTGCCTATATTGCCCCATTGCCCCATTATAAGTTGGGCACAGGCAAACAGCATTGGCTTTAGGGTGTTTACAGGAACCTTGTGTAACTTTAGACAGGACTTTTAAAGGATCTCCCATTTCATCGTCTCTAATATGGGGTATTTTATTTTCTGTGGTTTCCTCATTTCCTTCACCTCTCTTTGTCTCCTTCCATGATCCCACAAACACAAAAGGCCAAGAGTGAAGAGTAACAGCTTCATTTAAGTGATTTAGTTGGCCTTGGTTTTCTACTTTTTGGAAATTACCCTGGGATTAACCCTTGTTCCAACCTTTCTAGTGATCAGTGATTTTTCTGACATCTTCAGTGGTGTAAGGAAATGAATTTTATTTCTTCAGCCAATTGAAGGTCATTGCTTATGTATCTCATACATATATAAAACATTGGTTAAGCCACAGGTGGAGTACTGTGTACTGTTGTGGTCACTACATTATAGGAAGGAAGTCATGCATTGGAGAGGGTGCAGAGGAGATTCACCAGGATGTTGCCTGGGATGGAATGTTTCAGTTATGAGGAAAGACTATATCGGCTGTGTTTGGGGGGGGGGGGGGGAGCGGGGGGAGACCTGATTGAAGTATACAAAGTTATGAGGACAATGGAGAGGTAGGAAACTCTTCCCCATTGGACTGGTTTCCAAAACTCAGTGTAAGGGTTTAGAGGGGATCTGAGAGTGGGTGGTCAGAAGCTGGAATGTACTGCCTAAGTGGGTGGTGAAGGCAGGCATGCCCATGACATTTAAAAAGTATCTAGACAAGCACTTGAGTCGTCAAGGCATGGAAGGTTTTGGACCAAGTGCTGGTAAGCGAGATGAGTACAGATAGGTCATTGACAGTTGGCATGGATATGGTGGGTTGAAGGGCCTGGTTTGGAACTGTGACTCTATATCTGCTTCACTATACAGGTTCTAGAGGCAGGGTCATCCTTTTGAATCAGGAGGATCATCTTCATCTGGTTACCCAAAATCTTTCAACTCATATCGTGGCTTTCTCTGCAAGGGAATTCCAATTTATGTCTCTCCTACTCCTCATCCTCCCCCTCTGGGTACTATTACATATATCCTACCCCTCAACACTTGCAATTTATCCTCTAGTGCCTTAATTCTCTTTCCATACTGAGTGTGATCACACTTCAACTCAGTTCTCTCCTCTAGCAGTTGATGAAAATCAGAAAAACTGAGCTGTTGTTCCTCAAGATTGCACTGGGCTCAATGTAACATTTCAAGAGGCCACCAACAGAGATGTCAGAGTGTGAGTGAGATGGGGATTTAAAGCGACAGGAAACTGGAAGCTCAGAGTTGCTCCTGTGGATTGAACGCAGGTGCTCTGCAGAAGTGACCCTGACTTCCACCTGACATGTTGCAACTTGTAGGACTCAATATTGAATTCTCTAGCTTTAGATAACTCACTCTTTTTTTCTGTTTGAATGAGAATAGGCTATGTTTTTTTTCACTTTGTTTCTGCTTACAATATTACACAGACTATACAACATTAGCAGCACATTACACAAAGAAATTTAATCTGATATTAATTGCTTCATAATTTCATTTGATCAGAGAAATTCCCTTTGTTCCACCCATCCCCTTTCTTCACCTACTCTGCTACCCAGACTAACTGATTTCTCTCTCAGTTCTGATGAAGGGTCCTGAATCTGAAACATTGACTGCCTCTCTTTTCACAGAGGCTCTCTAACTTGCTTAGGTTTCCAGCATTTTCTGTTATCTCTTCTGTAGTCTTCTACACTAACTTAAAGGTAGCTTTCAAATCTTCATTCACCCATTTTGCCTCCTTAGCTCTCAAGTGCTGCTCTTTAGCTTTGTGAATTAGCTTTGTGAATTAGCTTTGTGAATCAGAGTGACACACAGTTAGTTTCTGAAAACTGACTTTCAGAACATTTCTCACTATACATCCACATCCTTCTCTTTCTCAAATTATTCCTTAATTTTGTTTTGGCTTTCCAGCTCTTCCAGTTCATTCAGCAATGAATTAATGACCATCCTTCTCTTTTGCCTTTTTGGCCTGTAAGTGTTACATCTTTGCTTGGTACACCATCAGCCTTGTGCACCAGCACCATCAGCCTTGTGCACCAGCACCATCAGCCTTGTGTACCAGCACCATCAGCCTTGTGCACCAGCACCATCAACCTTGTGCACCAGAACCAGCACCAGCACCATCAGCCTTGTGCACCAGCACCAGCACCATCAGCCTTGTGCACTAGCACCAGCACCAGCACCATCAGCCTTGTGCACCAGCACCATCAGCCTTGTGTACCAGCACCAGCACCATCAGCCTTGTGCACCAGCACCAGCACCATCAGCCTTATGCACCATCACCAGCACCAGCACCATCAGCTTTGTGCACCAGCACCATCAGCCTTATGCACCAGCACCAGCACCATCAGCCTTGCACCAGCACCAGCACCATCAGCCTTCTACGCATAAACCAGCCAGGACTCACTCCATCCAACATCACTTTCATCCAGACTGTATTCCTGCCACAGAGTGTTGTATCGCCAAAGTTAAATACAACGATTGTTGTTCATTGATACCTAGCCAAGTGAGCACAGTACATAGCATGGACTATGATATTATCAGGGTGTTGAGTTGTGTTGGTCATTACAGTCATATTAGTTAGGGAGGTGGAGAAAAGGGACGATGCATTTGGGGGAATTTTCTTTGTACTCTTGAATACACTTGTCAAAATGACAATTAACATAAAGAAGACATATTGGTCCTTGTCACCTGATGTTTGCAAACAAATTTATTTTCTCTTTGTAATTATTGAATAGTGATTAGAAGCAGGCAATCTAATTGATTTTCCTTTCCCTGGATTGGGGCATAACACTACTTGCTCACCAGTTGAGATCTAATGATTCATTACAGACCTGCAAATGAATCTGGAGCTCACCAGAACAAACAATTTTATTGCAATAAGAGCAGAAGTCTTTAGATGCAAAACCACCAAAGGAGTAGAGTCCATAATCAGGAAAGTCTATTTATAAATGGTTCCAGTCCCTCTAAAGTAATGAATGCCATTACAAGCCTTCCTACTTGTAAATTAGTTTTAAGGTAATCTCTCCATTCAAGCAACAGAACAAAATGTGCATAAATTAGGGTCATTTTTATTATTTTGCAGTCCTAGTTAAAAGAATGGATGGATGGAAACCCATATGGAGATATGTTAATATTCCCTGCCTAAATTCCCAAGAGCTCTTTCTGTCCCATAAATCTCTGAGCTCGGTAGTCTAATTTATATGCCTGTGTAAAGTAGCTGATCAGTTAATGGTTTTCATTTGAAGTGTGAGCTTTCCAATTAAAATCAGTCCTCACTGAAATTAGATTGGGTTACATATGTGGTTTATTTTCCAGTTTCTGGATTAGTTACAGGTATTTTAACTCTGCAATTTACCCACAGTAAATTTATCTACAGGTATTTTAACTCTTTGGTTTTCCTTTCCAAAAATCTATACATAAAACCAAATATCACACTGAAACTATTCTTGCAGAGTTACCCCGATAAACTTCATTTCACTGATATTTTACTTTGTACAGATCAGCTTCCTTCTCGCTAACAAGTTTAAGAGTATTCAAACATCTGTTTATGGATTGCCAAAAATTTTTAAATTAAATGCCATTTTAAATGAAATTACAATTTGTAAGTAACATTTCTAAAAGACCTTAAACAAGAGAAAGGATTGTGATCTGTTAATTCCCTTGTACTAATTTTGTGATTTGTTATATTTATTCAAATGAATGCCAACTATACTGTTTTAGATTTTACAGTCATGCTACAAATTACTCAGCTGCAACCTATTTTGTTTAGAATTAATATTACCATACACTTTATTAATACACGAGTTCATATTGTAAGAGTCACTTACAAAAGCAGCCTTGGGATTCTGTGTATGTTGATTGTGTTTAGTGAGTCTTCAGTTAATTCAAAGCTGAAATTCAAAGTGATTCATGGAACTTTCAAATCACTTTCAAATGAAATGAAAATGAATATTTCTGCAATTATCTTTGAAGTTAGATATTATGTTTAGTCACAAATAGTGAGATTTGCTTTACTATAGCAGAATCTGGCTACTACTACACAGTAGTTGTTGACTGATGACTCATTCTGATTTTCTTGCCATTAATTTCCCAAGGTTCCAATCTGTTTAACCTCTTTTCCTTTAGGTCTGCATCTGTTTCTTTTTCCCTGATGTTTTCACATTCAGTTTCTTCCTTCAGGTTTTATACTACCAGTGTCCAAAATGGTTTGACGACAATAGCCAATCATCCTGTCATGATCTTCTTCATTACCCTCAATGCAGCAGTAGAAATCTTATATGACCAAAGAAAGTCTGCCTCCTGGACTCCAGCCTTTCTCCCATGACATTTAACTTAAAAGATCATCAAAAAGAAAAGAATTCCAGAAAATCTACTGAGAGAGATATGGTATGAAACATGAAATTCTCAAAGTAGTTAACAGCATCTACAGAGAGAGAAATTGAGTTGACATTTTAGGTTGATGACCTTTCATCAGAACTGAAAAAGTTATAAATCAACCAGGTTCCAAAGGGGATGTCTGCGATTGGATAAAGACCAAGATACACAGAATTACACAAGTTGTGCTGGTACCAACTGAGAGGATGGAGGCTTATTAATTGAACTGATCTGTGTAGAGGAGATGTAAGGAGAAGGAATGAATGATTGGAGAGGAGAGAGAAAAAGAACAATGTGGACCCATGAGATATAAAAACTACAGTTGCTGGAAATCTGAAATAAAAATACCAGAAAGACTCAACAGGTCAGGCAGTATCTATTGGGGGTAGACAAATGGAATTAATGTTGCAGGTTGACGACCTTTCATCAGAACTGGCCAGTTCTGATACAAGCTGGAGAGGCTAGTTAATTGATATTGTTGAATTCACTGTTGAGTCTGAGGGCTTTAACATGCCCAGTTAAAGATGATGATATGAGATGCTGATCTTTGAATTTACATTGGGTTTTGCTGGAGCAGTGTGAGAGACCAAAGACAGAGGCCAGACTGAGAGTGGGATGGAGAATTAGTGTGAAGCTCAGAGTCACCATTGTGGACTGAATGGAGCTGTTCTGCAATGCTGACAGCCAATCTGCATTTGGTTTCTCCAGTGTAGAGGGGATCAAATTGTGTGCACTAAATGCAGTACACTAAATTAGTAGAAGTACAGTGAGTGGCTCCTTCACATGGAAGAACCATTTAGGTCCCTGGATGGTAGGAAGAGGTAAAACTGTATTTGTTGCATTACTTGTGGTTGCATGGGAAGACGCTGTGAGGAGGAGAGTGGTTGGTAGAGGTGGAAGAGTAAATTGCATAATCCTTGTGGATTATATTATATTTATTAACTACAAGTGATTTCACTATTGTTTGTGGCAAAACACAGTGCATAAATCTCTTAATATGAAATGGAGATGCACTTCCATTAAATCATTAGATTGACAGGACTTGGAATGAAATGTTCACTCAAGCATTTTTCAGTTGGAGGCAGCAAGGTCGAGTTCATAATGATATGTATATTGTGTGCTTCCAAAAAGAATGAGTGGTTTACCAAACCTTAACTTCTGAGTGTCAAAGTGGGGGGAGGGGGCAGGGTGATACCTTCACTTGGTTGAGGCCTTCAGCTTGTGGGCTATATTGAGATGGCTCCAGGTTCTTGGCCTCTAAAATGGGCAGATGGCCAAGCAACAGAGCACACTGGCTGGCCAAATATTAAAATCTACCTCTGAGGTTACAGCAAAAAAATTAGATGTTAATGACTGGGAATCAGCATCCGATGAGTGATGGAAGGCAGTATGAAAGGCACACAAATGAAAGTGGGAAAAAAAGATATCTTCACTATTGCCACATCTATTTTGATTTCACTGTGGTTAGTATTTTGACCAGTGGCTTCAGTCCATTGGGAATTTATCAATTGTAGAAATCTACCTAATCTTTTCATGTCAGTACTCATTGAGAAGGGTGTGACATCCTCTCTGCCTCCACTCAGATGGAAAAACCCAAATCTCCATATACTTAATAGAGGAACTCCATGGAAAAACTGATGTACTGGCACAACAGTGAGACAGTTGAGAGCAGATTTTCTTTTTGAGACACTGTAAGTTTTCAATGGAAACTTGGGTGGGAATTGGTAGAAAATTTGACACGGAAACATTCTGTAGATGCCTGGTGATTACCACCATTACCTTGAGTATCAGTTTGATATGACTATGTATCACATAACCCCACAAAATATATGCATATTGTTCAAAGTAAACAGGACAAGATAACATCACATTCTAGTTCTAGTTATTACTGCCATAATAATACATGCATTAGACCAACAGATTCAATTTTATGCTCATTTCCATTATATATTCCCCCCCAGCTTCATTCCAATCTTGAGGCCAGAGCACGTTGAAGGAGAATTCACATCCAGGCACATGACCGAACACCAAAATTAGTTTAATACTGGGGTCTGCGCAGTCAATGTCAACGATTCAGGAAAAATAAGGCTTACTGAGGTTTGAGCTTTGTTGGCTGAATGGTACTCTTTCCAATAAATGTTAGGCCTAGGCATCCAACTGTATTGCTCATTTTTTTTGCTGCATTACTTGATTGATATGAAATGAAATGCAATCAGCACTGTGAAACTGAATTGCAGACCTCTAAGCATGTGACATGTCAATGCATGGAGGTCACTGACACACATCATTGTTAAAATTACATTGCATGTTGCCACTGCTAGAAGGACCAAACAGTGTGCTGAAGAAGCTGCCTGATCCTTGAAAGAAGAAGGTGTCCTGCTTGGCCAGGTGTCTCTGTATGCACCAAGGTCATCATCCTCTTTCTGCAGGCATTTGGTGCAGTGGGTCTGATCATTCTAGTGCATCCCCCACTGGCCATATCCAACACCACACTGCCTGATCATCTGTCAGAGATGCCTGATGTCCGCTCCCATTTCTGACTTGTCTTTGCTGTTTTTGGCATTCCACTTGAGGCTCATTATTGAAGTAGCCGGTTTCATTAAGATCTGATGCTTTATAAACTGCTGGCATGGAGGGAGATGATGCTGATGTTTGTGCTTATCATGTGACACTTTAAACTGTTGGTATAAGTTACCACAAAGAAGGCCTTGGACTCCTCATGCTTGTGGGCACATCATCAAATCATCCCCCCCATGCCCTTGAAAGAAATTGGCATGGGCCCTCTGCACGACAGCATGCTTTGTACACATTAGAATTTCTAGTGCTTAATTTATTGGAGGGTAAGTTGCAATGGAAATATTTTGTGTTATTAAGATAACTTTGTTGCAGATTTTGTATGTTGATGGAATGAGCAATGGGAAATTTTATATTCTGACGAGTTATTGTCTTTTTAGGAACATAATTTTTATGTTCTGACCAGACAAATTGTTTGAGCAATGCTAGTTATTATTAGTGTATCTTTTTTAAAAAAATCATGAAATTATTACATTTTATTGGAAGCAGTATTATACCATGAGCATTCCACAGATATATTTTACATATTTACAAAAACATAAATATGTAACATGGCAAATATGATAAAATACTGTTGACATCTTGAGATGGTAGGTAAGTTCAAAAACACAAGATCAGAACAGCAGCGTGTAGTCTGAGCTTATGTTTAAATAGTATAAAGATTCTGATGAGCAGTGACTTGTGAAGTTGGTGAAAATCCACCAGACCACTTATAAAGTTTTCAATAATAGATGGACAGTTCTCAATATAGAAAGCAGCCCGCTGCATTATATAAGGATGTTATCCATCACATTCAGTAAAAATCTGACAAAGCATTTTTACTTTCATGATGATGTGGCTTGAGTTCTTTTATTCTACATTATATGTGAGCCTACATTCAAAAGAAAAGAAAGATCTCAGTAAGGGAAAAGTGATTGTCGAGTACAATACTATAAAAACCTCAAATCATTATAAAATTTGAGAATTAAAAATCCTACAAATAGCAAAAGTTTACTGTTTGTGATGAACATATGAATATTCAGCATGCTTATATGATATTCCTCCATCTCCTATTTTAATGGAGATGAGATGGATTGAGATCTTAATTAAAACATGGTGAAAGCAGAAGTTATTTGAGAGCAGGAATTTCTAAATCTCCCTGAAATAGTCCTATTAACAGTCGCGGGGGTGTTGCATTTTTATTCTTGTCTTCGGGACTCCATTATTTAACTCCTACAGTAGTAAGTTTTTGTTTTGTTTCTGTGCTTCTCATAGAAAGATGCATAAAACGTTATTTACAGGGTGTGCAATCAAGAGACGAAGGGGTAAAATAAGAGAGAAAACAGAAGAGAATGGGATGAGTAAAGGGAAAGAACTTTAAGACAAATGACTCCACAGAGGAGAGGAAGCATTGAATTAAGAATGAATCAGAATTAAGACTGCTTCTAAGAATGTAGAGCTGTTAGATATCATTGAGGTCAGGGAAACTAAGACCTTAAAGGGAATTTAATAGATGGCATGACAATCTTGAAATCAACTCCTGGGGATTGGAAAGTACAGGGCTCATGAGAGCCAATGCTGGCAGGTGTCCCAATTTCTGGGGTTAATGCATGTATTTTTTAAAATAATGAAATCAATGTTTAAAGTTACGGTTGTTTAGTTAACAGCAGAAGTACTAACATGATTAATTTAGCTCCAAAAAAACCGGTAAATATTGAAGTTATACTGCTGAGCTAAAGGCAAGGACTTATTATTATAGCCGTGCATCAAACTTGGTTTGTATTGGTATTGGTATTGGTATTAGTTTATTATTGTCACTTGTACCGAGGTACAATGAAAAGCTTGTCTTATAAACTGATCGTACAGGTCAATTCACTACACAGTGCAGTTACATTGAGTTAGTACAGAGTGCATTGATGTAGTACAGGTAAAAATAACAGTACAGAGTAAATTGTCACAGCTACGGAGAAAGTGCAGTGCGATAAGGTGCAAGGTCACAACAAGATCGTGAGGTCATAGTCCATTTCATTGTATAAGGGAACCGTTCAATAGTCTTATCACAGTGGGGTAGAAGCTGTCCTTAAGTCTGGTGGTACGTGCCCTCAGGCTCCTGTATCTTCTACCCGATGGAAGAGGAGAGAAGAGAGAAAATCCCGGGTGGGTGGGGTCTTTGATTATGCTGGCTGCTTCACCAAGACAACAAGAGGTAAAGACAGAGTCCAAGGAGGGGAGGCTGGTGTCCGTGATGCGCTGGGCTGTGTCCACAACTCTCCGCAGTTTCTTGCGGTCTTGGGCAGAGCAGTTGCCATACCAAGACATGATACATCCAGATAGGATGCTTTCTATGGTGCATCGGTAAAAGTTGGTGATTAGATAACTGTGATTAGAGATGAAGTGCTTTGAGCTTCAAGCTTTACAGTGACTGAGCTTTAACTAATGATCAGTAAGCACAACTTGATTAAATGAAAATGGATGAGGCATATCTATAGTTAATAAACATAATATTGCAGCCTTGAGTCAGGGAATACGCCAGGGAAGAATCAAATTGGATAAATAGCTTTGGAATTTGAAGTAGGTCATTCAACATATCAAATGTCCTCGAGCATTTTCTTAGCTTTATAAACAGCTGGTTTTAACTTCGGACTTATAGTTAAAACAGAAATTATTGTACGAAGCAACTTTATTTACACCAGTACACTTCTGATGCTTTATGTTTAACTAAGGTGGAACATACAAATTCTCTGCACTCACTTCCAATTATTTTTAAATACGAATCTATAACTGCTTGTGGAAACAATCTCATACCCTTAAAACCTTTCATAACTTTAAAAAAAACTCTTCATTAGATATTCCTTGAACCCTACTGTTCCATTGGAGAAAAGTCTCAATTATACTTCCTCCCTAACTTTCACTGACTCTTTGATTCCAGTGAATCTTCACATTACAATTTTAGCACTCTACATAATAATGTAGAGGAAGCCTAACCAATACATGGTAAAGGTCAACCATCATTGTGGTTCTGAACTTTCCGCTTTAAAATTCCCACCAACATTTTCTATTACCCATAGAACAAATTAACCCTGGATGAATGCACAGATTGCACAAGAATCCAAATTCTTGTGCATGCAATCATCAGATGTGTATTGCAATCATTCCATAAGTGATTAAATATGGAAGCTGGAAGCAAAATACTTTACATGTTAGACAGCATTTGTAGAGAGGGAAACAAAGTTTACAGGCTGAAACATACTTTGCTTTTGCCCACAAATTGGAAGAGAAATGCCAATGACGTCAGCACGTTCCTGACTTCCATGCCTATGCACTGCAGCATGAAAATATAGAGTGCATTGGAGCATCTGCTCTGCCACTGGATTCAGTATTCCTCCAGGGATTGGGCACAAAAATCCTCACCAGAGGAGCTTCATACATTTCATATCTGGCCCCTTGGCTTTACCTCAGGCATAACTGATCTACCTTATTTGGTCCCTTACATTTAAATGGGGTTGCTGACCTGAAAAGATAAGTAAGTAGTCTACTTGTTTCTTTCTTTATTTTAATTAACGTTAGTTTTGACTAATCTACACCAGTTAAATACATTTCAAGTTAATGCATTATTCATTAACTTTTAACATTTAAAACAAAATTCTTTAGTTTTATTTTAACTATTCTTAAATGTTCCCAATTATAGAGACATTTGAAAAGGCCTTTAACAATAGTAATCAGGTGAGCCAAGGCAGTACGTCTGGATTCACTGGCTGAAGCCCAGTCACCACTCACGGACTGCTGCACTTCATGGGATGGTCATAGTAGCGAGGTCTTCACAGCTATTTGATGGGGCTACGGCAAAGGTTAGAGTGGCTACAGCAATCTGCTGGGGGTTAGATGTGGTAGGCAGGCTGGGCCATGCATACTCTGGCTCAATGTTTCACTTTGATGACTGTTCATCAATTCTGGTCTTTCATCTGCCTATTTCTCTCTCCTCTGATGGCACCTGACCTGCTGACTATTTCCAGCAGTTTCTGTTTCATTTCAAATCTGGAAGCTGCTTGAGTATTGACCAGAAGTTAACTCAGGATTAGAATTAGTTATACTATTTCTTGATTTTTTTTGAATGCAATTCATTGTCTGCACCAGCTCCTCTAAAGAACTGCCTGCCCCTTGCTACTGCCCTGCAGAGCAATGCTCAGGCATGGTTTTACCATCTAGTTGATATCTATGAGGAATCAGCTGTCATCTTTCCTATCTTCTCCAAAGACTTCCCATGTTTGATTGTGCTGGGAAACCGGCACTGACCTGGATTATTTTTGCTGTTTGGTTTCACGTCTAGAATCTATCCAGAATGATAGGAGTTGGGAGGGGTTGCCATTAATGGGCGGAAAACTGCTGCCCGCAAGTTCCTGATTAATGCTGCCTGACAGTCTCAATCTGCATTCTTTAGGTATACTGCCAGATTGTTGGTGGGCGTCCAAATTGCTATACACATTCAGTCAGTGGCATCCTGTAACTTGAGACAAACGCACAGACTCTGCCTACTTTTACCACCATTAGTCTCTGCCAAAGTTAATTTAGCTAGAACCAATAGCAAATTAGGGCTGCATTTAACACCTTCAGTAGACCAGTAAGAAGCCTTGAAATTAAATTCTCCTGAATGCCTGGTAGCAACCTGTAGTACAAACAGCAACATTGACTCTCTGTGGTAACTACACTGTGGATAATTGGCTGCTCCTGCAGGTCACTGCAGACCAGATGATGCACCTAAAGGTTTCTCACTGAGCCTGAGAACATTTATTCACTGATCCTATGCAAAGTTCAAGTGGGTGTGTCTGTTTTGGAAAATCTGCTGCCTAAAGTGGGTTACTTCTGTGTTGAGACAGCACAGTATGCTGTCTGCTCCTCGAGCAGTGCACTATTGTCTCGGACAGCCACTGCACCCATGATGTGAGGGTGAAAATGCCAGAAATTGCAACATAGGCCTATGCAACTAGCTCAAAATCTTTGAATGTGAGCAGTAAATTTTAAATGCAACACACAAAAAATGCTGGTGAAGATTCCTATCCTTCCTGATTCCTGTCGAGAGGTCCTGGTGAAGGGTCTCAACCCGAAACATCGACTGTTTATTTCGCTCCATAGATGCTGCCTGACCTGATGAGTTCTTCCAGCATCTTGTGTGTGTTGCTCCATATTCCAGCATCTGCAGAATCTCTTGTGTCTCAATCAATGCTTTGGGCTGAGGTCCCCTGACCTGCTGAGTTCCTCCAGCGTTTTTTGTTTGTCGCTCCAGATTTCCAGCATCTGCAGTCTTTCTTCCGTCTCCAGTAAATTTTAAATTTCAGTTTTATCTTAGCTTACACCATTCTCTTGATTCACTTATAACAAACCACTAATGAACATACTTTGTGAATGTGAGCACGGGAGCAAAAGACTGATTCAGTACATATGAGAAATCTGTGAAGAATGTTATGTGAGCCCAAAGTTCACATCACTTGAGCTCTGGACAAGAAAAATAAGTAAGTTCCCCAGTTAGAACTTTTCTATCAGGGCTTCTTTTTAGAATTGTAGAGTTGCAATCACTTGTAAATGACCAGCACAATATATGAAGCAAACTGAAGCAACTAACCCAAATAATTTGCAGATACCATTGTCTACTGATATCTGCTGATCAATTTTGCATACATTTTTCATCTTCCATCACCACTGACAGAATATTTTCTTGGTTTCTTTCAATACAAACCTAATTTGAGCATAAAATAGAAAATGGTTTCCACAATTTTTGATGGGAAGCTTAACGTTTAAGTCAAATATTTACCATCTAACAAATGTTTCATAAATAAACATTTAAAATATGCTTGTTTATCCATTCTAAAATGGTAGCATGATCTAATATAAAGCAATAGAGCAAAAATTATTATTGGTGTCAGCTTTAGTTTAATGAGTGAAGCTACATCTCCTGCATTCAAGACCCAGTCTTGAAACCTGTGCGCATAATCTATATGGACGCTTCGATGTGATTTTGAAAGAATGCTGCACTGTCAAATCTGCTTTCTTTTGGAAGATCAAAGCCACCTCATGAAAGGTTTTATATCACTACATAAAGAGGAGCAAATGAGTTTTTTTGGTTCCTTCTCTAAAATGTATCCCTCAATTAACATCACTAAAACAAATTATTTGGTATTTTGATGAATATTATGATTGCAAATACACTTCTAAAGTACTTAATGGACCATGAAGTACCAGAATATCCTAAGATTTTAAAATATACCATATTTTCCTACAATTCATTTAAAATAATATTACATCAAGTTTGGAGATTTATTGAGAGTTGCAGATGAAATGGAAACAGACAGATCAGCACTTTAAAATTTTGGTCCAAAAACAATTGTTTGGTCTCCTAATTTAGTTCTCTCTCTGTCCTCTTGCTCTCTGCCAATTATGCAAAAGCTTTTCTAGTGCACAGGATCATTGCACTGGCCTTCTTACTTTCATGTGGCAGTAAAAATGTAGAAAACTCTTTCTCCTGGTCTTGGTCCCACTTTAATTGAATCTAATAAGATCCATACACAGAGGATTTAATGCACCTTCCCAGGGACATACTATTTCTAAACTATTGCACTTTTAAGAGCTTAATGTTATTAAGTACAGCTTGGCACACCTGTTTAAATTTCCCTCTAAAATTCTGAAAAATTAAGATTTTTTATTTAAATAATTTTATAACTATTTAAATGCATAGTTATAATTATGTTTCATTAAATGAAGCATAATTTTCAGCAATTGTCTAGATTCATAACAAAAACAATTGAACATGGATATTTTCAGAGTTTATAGTAGAACGATAACTATTATGATCAATTATTCAGTTAATTTCAACCTAAGTGGTCAGAACTAAATGATATGTAAATGACTAACTTAGATATAACAGCGGATATTGCTTTAGAGATAGAAATAGTAGCAGAAGTAGGCCATTTGGCCCCTTGTGCTTGCTTCACTATTCAATAAGAAAATGGCTGAATAAGAAGTGGTTCAGTGCCACTTTTTGACACTAATCCACATCTAAAAATCTAACAAATTCTCTTAGAAATATCCTGTTTATCTAGGATCAATACAGGCAGTTCCCACAAAGGCCGGGGGGGGGGGGGGGGGTTGCATCCGTAGAAGGCAGTCTGTATCATGATTTACCATAAAGTGAGGACGCACCTTCTGAGCATATATCAAGAAACATGAGTTGATGTAAATTTAGTGTTAGAACATAGAACAGGACAGCACAGGAACAGGCCCTTCAGCTCACAATGTCTGTGCCAAACATGATGCCAATTTAAATTGCACCATCTGCCTGCACATTGTCTATATCCCTCCATTCCCTGCCTGTTCACGTGTCTGTCTAAATGCCTCATAAATGTTGCTAATGTATCTGCTTCCAACAATTCCTCTGGCAGTGCATCCCAGGCACCTACCATTCTCTGTGTAAAAAAACTTGCCTCACAAATTTCCTTTAAATTTTCCCTTTCTCACCTTAAAGCTATGCCCTCTAGTATTTGACATTTCCATCCCGGAAAAAAAGACTCTGACTATCTACCCTGTCTATACCTCTCATCATTTTATGCACTTCTACCAGGTTGCTCCTCAGCCTCTGACACTTCAGAGAAAACAATCCAAGTTTATCCAACCTCTCCTTATAGTTAATATTCTGACATCCTGGTGAAAATCTCTTGCATCCTCTCCAAAGCTTCCACATCCTTCCTGTAATGCGGTGAGCAGAACTGCACACAATATTCCAAATGTGGTCTAACCAACGTTTTGTACAGGTGCAACGTGACTTCCTGACTTTTGAACTCAACACCCTGACTGTTGAAGGCAAGCATGCTGTATGCCTTCTTTACCAACTTATCTACCTGTGTTGCCACTTTCAGGGCTCTATGTATTTGCACCCCATGATTCCTCTGTACATCATTGTTCCTAAGGATCCTGTCATTTACTGTATACCCTCCTCTTACATTTGACCTCCCAAACTGCAACACCTCACACTTGCCTGGGTGAAACTCCTTCTGCCATTTTTCTGCCCATATTTCCAAAAGGTCTAAATCCTGCTCTGAATCCTTTGACAACCTTCCTCACTATCCATTATTCCACCCAATTTTGTGTTATCTGCAGACATTAATTAGCCCACTTATATTTTCATCCAAGCCATTTATATATATCACAAACAACGGAGGTCCTGGCACTAATCCTCGTGGATCATCACTGGTCACAGACCTCCAGTCAGAATTACACCCTTCTACCACTACCCTCTGTCTCCTAAGGCCAAGCCAATTTTGAATCCATTCTACCAAGTCTCCATGGATCCCATGTGCCTTAATCTTTTGGATCAGCTTACCATGAGGGACTTTGTTGAAAGCTTTACTAAAGTCCATGTATACAACATCCACTGCCCTGCCCTCATCAGTCACCTTCATCATCTACTCCAAAAATTCAATGAAGTTTGTAAGACATGACCTTTCCCACACAGAGCCATGCTGACTATCCCTAATAAGTCTATGCTTTTCCAGATGTTGAGATGTTGATTTATTTACTTTTTTTCCCCCACACAGATTCTGTGAAAGCAAATTTTATTCTGTATCTCAGATTTTTGGGCAGTGATTCGTGCGTTCTGTAAGGGTGAATTCCTGTTATCTGAACAGCTGTAACATTGGGGGGTGGGGAGCGGTCACCTGTAATTGGTTCATTCTTGAATGTATGAATTCAGCAGACAATTAATTCGTAGGAAAAATTGAGAAGATTTTCTCTGAACAAAATCAAATAATGTGCATATTAGCATTATACAGTGAATATTTCAGAATTAAATTCATTCAGTCTGCATGTTTTGCTTCTGCAATGAAGCTTTTCCAATTTTTTTCAAAATTGTCCTCTTCTAATCTTTTTCCCTTCTCTAAGGTGGTTATTCACGTTGGGAAAAGATCCCACAGGCATGTCCATTAGATTTCTTGGATTACTGGTTCAATTTTTATTTAAGTATTATTTTTTTGGATCTGGGCCAGCACTTATTGCCTGCCCCTGTTTCTCCTTGAGGATGTGATGCTGAGCAGCCTGTTAAAGCATTGCTATCAGGTAGGAAATTCCAGGATTTAGACCCAGTGATGATGAAGGATTGGCTATACATTTCCAAGTCAGGATGCTGTGTGACTTCAGAATCAGATTCAGGTTTATTATCACTGACACATGTCGTGAAATTTGTTGTTTTGCAGCAGCAGTACAGTGCAAGACATGAAAATTACTGTAAGTTACAAAAGTAAATAAATAGTGCAGAAGAGGAATAACAAGGCAGTTTTCACGGGTTCATGGACCATTCAGAAATCTGATGGCAGAGGGGAAGAAGGTTTTCCTAAAACGTTGAGTGGAGCTTGGAGGGGAACATACACATTCACCCAATATTGTAAATGTCTTTGCCTCTGATCCACAGATAATAATGAAGCTCTTTGTTGTGGTCAGATAATCACACTGTAGCAATTGGTTTCCAGAAGTTTCTACAAAAATAAAATCTTAATCATTGGTCCCACTGGGCTGAAATTAAATAACAGAAGAGTCAAGTTTGGAAGGAATCAATTAAAGAAAGATGATTTAAAAAAAACACACTGACCCAAATACAAATGGGTTGTTAATATAATAAGACATTTGAGAGATGAAGTGCCCAGAGCTATGTAGAAGAAACGGAGACAAAAGCAATATATTCTGGATACTGGAAATGTGAAATAAAAACAGAAAATACTGGAAATTCTCTGGAGATCAGGAATCATCTGTGGGGAAGGAGAAAGGACTAACATTTGAGATTGATAAGCTTTCATCAGAACTAATCATAGGGCTTCTGATGAAAGGTCATTGGCTTAAAATGTCTGTTTCTTTCTCCATTGATACTGTCTGCACTGCTGAGTATTTCTAACATTTAGTACATTATGTATGAAACAGAGGTTAACGTTAGAGATAAGATTATTATGCAAATAAAAAGACAAAAAAAAGTGAGGAAATGTTTATGTCAACCTTTCATTCTATTTTATACACTCACTATTTATTTACAATAGGAAAAAAGAATTTGACAACCTCTCTTAAGTAAAATGCAAAACTACTTGCATCAGGAGAATTGGATCATTGTTCTGAAACATATTAATCACTTTGCTTCACTAAACTACCACACGGAAAAATCTTCAAGTGAGGTCACTTGTATTAAAATTTGCAAGCCTTCCTTTAACTATCAATGGTTGATGGATATGTTCAGCTAAATTGTTTTCTTCAATTAATAACTGTACAGCACATGCATATAGCTATCCAAATGAGGGCTGAAGTTTTTCATCCCTATCAGTTATGACAAACTATCAATCCTTGGATAAATCACAAAGAAAATATCGACACTTTCTTGCCCACAAGCATGCAAATTCCATTAAGGTGCATTAGGTGCCAACATATTCATCTGATGCACTAGACTTCAAACAGTTTGCATTACTTCAGTCAAACTCAGTGAAAAATATCCTTAAACAGAAGAATAAATTAGAAATTCTTACAGTGAATATTATGAGCCAATCTAAATTTCGTTGCATTATCTCTTCTGATGATTGTTATTCCTCTCATTAAGCTAATTATTTTCTGAATATTTATTTTTTGAAAATAATGATTTAGTTAGTTGTCAGTAAACCCAATAACTAAACTTACATAATTGGTGTAAATCATGCAGCATTTTAAAGAATGACACCAATAATATTTTCTCACAAAACAGGCAATGAAGATCTATTTCTATTGGTCGGGAAATTTATAACAAGAGGTTATGGATTCAAGAATTATCACTGCAAAAATATAGTTCTTTACAGATGCCTAACACAACATGGAACACTTTAAAGCAGGTAGCTATTAAGCTGAGCAATATGGTATCATTTTAAAGTAAATTGGATAAAATAAAGAAAATGCATTTATGTAATGCAGTTTACAACCCAAGGACATCCCAAAGTGCTTTATAGTAAATGAGATAATTCTGAAATGTAACTGTAGTGTAGGGAAATAACACAATCCAGCAAGGCTCCACAAACTACAATGACAACTGCTAAATATTTTAGACTTCTAGCAATTGCATTAAGAAAAATAACAGAAAATATTCAAATTCTCAATGGGTCAGGTAGGATTTATGAAGAGAAAATTGCCTTTAATGTCAGAGAAACAAACAGGCATTGACCGCCTGCTTTCCTCCACAGATGCTGCCTGGTCTGCTGAGTTCCTCCAGCATCATCGTGCTTTTCATCTTGCTTTTAGTGTTTCCAGTTATTGACCTCTCAGGAGAATTAGTGATAGAAGAAATTTTGAGACGCAGAGAAAGGGAAAGGAGAAGAAAGGACAAAAGGGAAGATCTGTGAGAGGGAAGAGAGGGGAGATTAGATGACAAGACGGATGATGGTGCAAACCACCAGGGGATGGTAAAGAAATAAAAGATGGGTGGAAAGGAGGAAAAATGGGATTGGCAGAATTATTAACATCAGTTTCTGTTCAAAACTATGGGGTCGTTTTCATGATCTGAAATTGTTGAATTCATTGTTGAGTCTGAAAGATTGTAAAGTGCTGAATCCAAAAGTTGAGTTTCAGCATAGGAAGAATGAAGGCAGAGCGGGAGAGCCGTAGAGAATTAATATGAAAGCCAACCAGAAACTTGGGCTCATGACTGCAGTCTGATGGAGTGTTCCACATTCAGGTCTCTATATAGACTCCCGAATACAGGGGAAACTGTATTGTGAACAGTTAACACAGTATACCAAATTGAAACAAGTACAAGAAAATTGTGGGGACCTGGACAGAGTGCTTCAACACTGCAGATCAACAATTTCAAATCGTCACTAATTGTTTGTAAAACGCTGTTATCAATGGTAGTGATTCTGTTATTTCCAATTCCATTTTCTAGTTCTGCTTATTGAAATGTTAACTTTGTTTCTCCTTCCGTAGATGCTGCTTCACCTGCAAAGTGTTTCCAGTCTTTCTTATTTTTATTTCAGATACTTGTAATATTTTCCTTTTGTATTACCAACATTATATTCAAATCATAATATAAATAATGGAGCAAATATTCATTTCTCTGAAGCCAAGCAGCGATCAGATTTTCTAATGATCATGTTTCTTAATAAAAGCAATGTGAATAACCACCTCTGGAATAGTGACCCTAAAATGATTAGGTTTACAGCCCAAAGCAAAAGTGTAAGTACAAAAAAAATGTGACATTTCCAAATGGAAGTTGATTAGTTACAGAATAATATATTACTGAAAAAGAGATAATTTTAAACTTCAATTTGTCATGGATAAACAAAAAATTCTTCTGTGGAAAAGAAATAAAGAACATGTATTTCATATTCTCTGGATTGGATAGTTATTGGGAGACGTGCATAAATTGGCAGTGATACCTATAAATTACTTCACTAGTGCTTTGAAATGAGCAAATTACTTGCCAAAGATACTAAAAGTACAGTAAATAATTTTGAGTACCAAAGGGAAATGGAAAGGGGTTTTGATGTGATGATGTGTGAAAAAAAATGTAAGGCGTTTGTTACGGACTCAGTGAATGTCCCTTTAAGATAGAGAGTGTGTGTGTATGTGTGTGTGGGGCGTGCTTACGTCAATAGAAGATAAAGGATGTAATGACGTTGTTGAAGAAGAAGAAGAAGAAGAAGAAGAAGAAGAAGAAGAAGAAGAAGAAGAAGAGAGAGAGAGAAGGGAGAGAGACACCAGCCTGCTAGTTTTCTCTATCGATGGATGGGAAACAATAACTGTGTCTGCCACTGAAATCCATGCATGGAAGTTGGAAGTAATCCGGTGGAGTTCACTTTGTTGCTGACCTGTAGAAGGAAACAGGTATTTGTGTGTGGACGACCATGATTCGGATGCTTTTCGGGGTGAGGAAGTCACTACCGAGTAAACACTGGAGTGTCATTTGGGTTCCATCGTGGAACATTCGGATTTCGTATTTACTCTCTCTCTGTTTCTCTACATCTACGTCTTATCTTCTGACAACGGTGGTTGTTGAAGAAGCCCTTGCTCATGTTTCACCTTATGGCTTGCGGAACTGAACTTTAAGAACCATTCCTGAACTGGGAGTTTTGGACTTTGCCACACACACACACGACGAGTTTAGTTTTTGGGGTTAACGTTCAAGGTTTAACATTTTTGAATTCTAACATACTAACATTTTTACTTTTATTTTACGTATTATCATAAGTAGTGATTAATAAAATAGTTTTTAACACTGAATCATGCTCAGTGTGTTTCTTTTGTTGCTGGTTCGTGACACGTTCCACATTATTGTGATTCAGTTTGAGATGTCACTTCATGTTTGCAAATAAAAATGAATAGTACTTTGTAAAGGGAAGTATCTGGGAGATATGGTACCAGCAGAAGTATACAGAGGTTCAATGTCAGAATACATTTGAAACAGTACTGCAAGTGGATAGACCATATTACAGTAATGAAACATTGGATTTTAATGCAAAATATATGGAATGTGTTCCTTAAGATGCAATGAGAATCTGTATAAGATGACCAAGACACCACATGTAGAATCTTGTGTGCAATTTTAGGCTCCACACCAGACAGAGAATATTACAGCAAGAGGTAATGTACGCCTCCGTTTCACAATGATGTAAAGAAATACAAATATGCTGAAAGAGTAGTGAAGAAATAGGGCTGCTTTTTCTAATGACAAAGGAGATTACTGAGTGATTTGATAGCAGGGTTTAAATTCTGGGAAGATAAGACGAAGCAGAATGTAACAAATGATTTAAGATTCAATCACAATACACTGTTTTAGTCAACACTGTGCAACTGAAGATCAATTTTTGTCCAGAGTGAAATGTGATAATGACCACTTTCAGATCATCTCATGCTTCTCCAGAGATATGACTGGGCACTTCTGGGTATGATTTACTCTTGAACCACTGATGCAATTTGGAAGACAGCAGGAGAACTTAGGCCAAATTCTTTTAGAAACAATCATTGTTGGGCACTCCCAGGCCAATTAAGTGTTCCTTAGCACAACTCCGTCAAATAAGTCCCATACTTTACTCATTCTGAAGTTCCTGCCCCTACCTCAATGTACCAACCCAGGTGTACTTTTTGTCATTCTATCTTATCGCAAATTTCTTCTGATAGTTGAAGAGATTTGGCTTTTATAAGCGGCTGCTGATTTACAGATGAAAACTCCAAGCAAACAAAAGCTTACATCTAAATTAGCTCAGGAACTTCCCAGGAGCAATTTCCTTCAAATAATGTCTAACTTTAAATAGTAGTCTCTGCTGATGTCCATTCACAGCAAGCTATCTTAAATGGACAGATTGCCTTACATACACACAGAGCAGCACTGTACTATGTTATATTGCTCCAGTCCTTACAAATGAATGCATTCTCACATGTATAGGCAATAAGGCCACAGATGATCAGTTCTTTTATAAAACTGTCACAACACATTCAAACAATGTCTACATAATGAGCACAAAAACTCAAATTCAATACATTGACCAGTGGCAGGGAAGAAAGTGTTAAACTGATTCTGATGGGATAATGGGAAGAAAGTGTTAAAGTGATTCCGATGGGATAAATTCAGTTTCAAAAACCAAAACTAATCAACTGCTGATCTTCTGAGCTGGGTTTTACTTAGTTTCTGAGTTGATTATAAGTAGACCACAGCAGTTAACAACTTAGAAAGTAGGACAATACTATTGCAAATTAAATGAGGTGCAGCTGCAAACTAATTAATTTACCTTCAAGCTTCCGGACACACTGAAATAAGCCTCATACCTTAAAATGAATGAATGGAATAAAAAATATTTTATGGGAAATTTTTCAAGATAAAAATCCTGAAACAGCTCAAATGAGTTGAATGTTGAATGGAGAAATCACTTTTTTGTTGTCATGCTTGAAATGATGATAATTTAGAAAAGAAAATAATCGTATTGACTACAGAAGAACAGTACCCTCCACGGTCACACCAGTTGAACTCTAATGTATCTCATTGAAAGTAAGAAGATTAATACATGAATTTGGATTTTTGTTTGTCTAAGCAGCTTTAAGGTATTAACAAGGCCACTTCAATCACCATCACATGCCTCCATCTCAAGAAATGCTATTTTCAGAACAAACAGCTTTGAAATAACGAACAGCAACTTCAGAAGACTTTGCTGAACTGGTGACTGATGTAATGTGTGCTGTTTCAATAAAGTAAACAATTTTTTTCATCATTACAGAACGTAACAGGTCTGTGGAAACGTATTTTGACAAGAAGCTATCATTTTCCCTTGAATTTCTATGTTATGCTATTTGAATTGTGGTTTTAGGGTACATTTTGCAATTTAGTGGTCCTTGGTGTATAATATTGTGCAATGTAAGTTTGCACAGTCGGTCCAGGTACAAAGCTCAATTTATTCTGATCGTGATCTACAGAATTATAAACTTGCTGTGTTCCCAACGTTCAAATATTCTTGCTGAAAGAGGTTATTCTTGAGTTACCTATAAAAATAGTTTAGTTAAAATAATTAAGTTAATAATCTTTTAAGTAAAGTATAAGAGATTTCATTGGTATAGGTTTATTATTGTCACATGTACAGAGATACAATGAAAGCAAAAGTAAGGATTTTTTTTTATCTGCAGTAATTCAGCTTGATAGAAAATCTTCTGCCACTTACATAGATGGCAAGCATAATTATCTGAGTTGCCTTGATCCAACCCCTATCAATACAAACATATATCTGCCCACCATTCTAGTCCTAATTGATACTACCATTGAGAAAGGCCATGCAAGTAATGACAATATCTTGGGTATAATGGAACTGCTGTACTGATGTGAATATTGATAGGGTCCTGCAGAGATAAGTAAGTGTGACTTTTTTAAAAAAATCAGTTTTCTATCATCAACCCATTTCACCCTGAGATTAAATACACTAGGGTCTGTAGGGTGTGATTATAGAGGTCCACTATTCTCCAGTTGTCACAAATACCATATTTTTTTTCCAATTTATGACTTGCATTTTATATGGAGTCTGGTAAAATCATCAGTTTCAAAACCTTGCTATTACTTCTATTTCAGATGCCCAAATATTACATTTTTTTTGGTAATTCATATGGCTTGTTGAAAAATTAATTTTCCACCTCGGTGAAAAATGTTCAGATACTGTTTTGTGAAAAATCGGTGTTTATATGAGGAGTGACTGATATCTGATTCTGCATTTATAAGTTGAAAAACATTTCTTGCAGTGATTACCAAACAAGCTTCTCAGAATTTATAAACTGTGATTGGGACTCTCCTCTGCAACCCTGCTCGAAATTTGTTGGGAAAGTTGAGGGAATGCGTGGGCATTTGTACCTTCTGCTGCTTTGCTGTCTAAACCAGAGACTTGTGATGCCCTTTCCTTCCTTCTACATATACGGAAATAGCAGTAAGAGACATGAGCAATGAGGATGTTCCTTCCATTACATCCCAGGACATCGATGCCAAGATAGGTGGAGGGACAGATAGTGTGGCAGATGCAGCAATTCTGCAGAATGACTTTGACAGGTTGGGAGAATGGGCAAAGAAGTGGCAGATGGAATACAGTGTAGAGTACAGTGCACTTTGGAAGGAGGAATAAAGGTGTAGACTGTTTTCTAAATGGGGAAAGTATTCAGAAATCAGAGGTGCAAGTGACTTGGGAGTCCTTATTCAAGATTCCCTTAAGGTTAACTTGCCGGTTGAGTTGGTAATAAAGAAGGCAAATGCAATGTTAGCATTCATTTGGAGAGGACTAGAACATAAAAGCAACGATGTACTGCTGAGGCTTTATAAGGTGTTGGTCAGACCGCGTTTAGAATATTGTGAACTATTTTGCACCCCATATCTAAGGAAAGATGTACTGGCCCTGGAGAGGGTCCAGAGGAGATTCACAAGAATGATCCCAGGAATAAAAGACAATGTATGAGGAATATTTGATGTCTCTGGGCCTGTACTCGACGGATCTCAGAAGAATAAGGAAGGATCTCATTGAAACCTACCAAATACTGAAAGGCCTGGATAGACTCTAGGATCCGAGGGCACAGCCTCAGAATAAAGGGACATGCCTTTAACGCTGAGATGAGGAGGAATTTCTTCAGCCAGAGGGTGGTGAAACTGTGGAATTTGTGCCACAGAGGGCTGTGCAGGCCAAGTCCTTGGGTGTATTTAAGGCAGAGATTGAAAGGTTCTTGATTGGATTAAGTGTTACGGTTAGAAGGGGGGAGAATGCAGTTGAAAAAAAAATCAGCTATGATGGATTGGCAGAGCAGTGTCGATGGGCTGAATGGCTTAATTCTGTTTCTATGTCTTATGGTCTAATTGTAGTAGATGTGATAGATCCATCCATGGATTAAAGGACCTTCAAGCAACTTCTTCAGCTCCATTCACAGTTCTACTTATCTTGTTCACCAAGGCCTAGAGGATGCTGGTCTTTCCATCTTCTGATGATACAACTATTTTATGGATCTCTTCCTTTTTGCTGAAGCACTGCTACCTTCTTCAGGAAGGCAATGGTAGCATCTGTCAGGGAATCCGATAAATGAGGTTGCTGCATGGGAGTCCTGCTGGAGTCAGAGCTGTGGGCAGAAGTTCCACCTTGTTTGGACACTGTCATTAATAGAAGTTCCACCTTGTTTGGACACTGTCATTAATAGCAAATCCTGGCTTTTGTATTTATGAATCATATGCTGTGAGTTTTGAGTGTCGTGGCCTCCCTTGAAGAGTAATTTTTTGCAGAACATCAATCAGTTACATGAGGTCCAATGTTGGATTGTTCTCAGAGACCACGTCCTTATTTGGTTTAAATTTGACAATGTTGCACTTATTTTATGGACCTAAAACTAGCTCAACAATAACCAATTGGGACGGTTGCAATTGATCTGCATGAGCAATCACGTTACTGCTAAATAGGCCTAGACATTTTTTTTAGATGTCTCTGGAGTGCACTTGAAATAAATGCCAGTCTCAGTTCAATATTGAGGTGAGGCTCCTGCACTCATTTCAGACTCAGATTGGTAAATTGCTTTGCCCAAGTCAGGGCTTGCATCCCAGTAGTATTGGACTTATCCAGCACTGTGTCATTAAAATCTAATTGTCCATGGAGTGCTCATCATTGGTTGCTCCTGGGGCGATATGGTCTAATTTTCTTCACAATGTTCCAAACTGCAGAGCGAATGATGCCATCATGTCCGCGTGTGATGCGGAAATCCAGTCGGGTGTGCAAGAGTGAATCACTCTTAAAAGTGATTTTTAAAATGGCTGAATTTCAGGAGTGATGCAAAACAACCAATAAATGGTGGTTATCACATTTCATTCTGGTTAGTGTCAAATTTCAATTGTGTAACAATGGAAAATAAAGCCATCAAATTTCAAGCCTGTAAATATATATATTTGTATGAAAATCATGATGATGCTGGAGGAATTCACCAGGCCAGGCAGCATCTGTGGAGAAAAGCAGGTGGTCAACGTTTCGGGTCAGGACCCTTCTTCAGGACTTGTGTGGTTGGAAACAGCAGGGGTTTCCTCCTGCCTGCACATAAACTTGGGGTTATTATTGCCCCACATCCTCACCCCTTTCAAACTTCCTTAGTCGCTCTTTCATTCATTGCTAGGTCTCTGTGCGAGGTGACTGGTGACCAGAATCCTTGTGCTTGTCTGGGACTTGCAGCAGATGGGGAGCTCAAAATCGACACCATTATACACAAACTTTAAAACTGTTACTCGGTAATCATGTACATACTAGGCTGCTACCACATTACAGTGGATGCATTTACTAATATTGCACTTTAAAACTGTATTTGGTACAGTTCAATCCCTCCCCCTTCCCCATTTCCCTCCCAATTTTTGATAAGAAATATCACTCATTGGGAATGTGGATTGAATATTTGCCAAGGAAATGATAAAAGGTAACATTTCATTGGGTGCTCTGGAAAGTTCCTCAGCGACAGATCATGGAATTGGTCTTTTGACAAGTGCTTGGTAAGGAACACAAGTACAACTGCAGATGCTGGAATCTGAAACAAAAACGGAAAATGCTGGAAGAACTCAGTCAATCAAGAAGCAACCATGACCTGAATGTTAGCTCGTTCCCCTTTCCACAGATGCTGCTTGACTGGCTGTGTTCTTCCAGCATTTTCTGTTTTTGCTTAGTGTGGAACTGTGGAATTGGGGAAATTCAAAAGTGGAGAATAAATGAAAATAATCCTCTCTAATTTTAAAAATAATTAGCAGATTCAAACAGTTCTAAATTATTACTATCCAGAATTGTATCCCATAAATAACCCATGGAGGTCAAGTTGTGACTAAATGTACGAGATGATAAGTGTACAAGATGATAAGAAGCATAGATTGAGTGGACAGTCAGAGACTTTTTCCCAGAGTGACAATGGCTAACATGAGGGGACATAATTTTAAGGTGATTGGAGGAAGATATAAGGGGAAAGTTTTTTACACAGTGAGTGGTGGGTGCATGGAACACACTGCTGGCAGAGATTGTGGGGGCAAATACATTAGAGACATTTAAGAGCCTCTTAGATAGCCCCCCATTTCTCTATAATTCATGTGTCTATGTGGGAGGGAAGGGCTAGATAGATCTTAAAGCAGGATAAAATGTCGGCACAACATTGTGGGCTGAAGGGCCTGTACTGTGCTGTAATGTTCTGTGTTAAATTGCTTTGGCCTTGAGGACTGAAATAATTGCAGGTTATTCTTTCAATCAGATCTGAGGGTTCTGAACAAATCCTAGAAGAACTCTTGTCCTACCACCCCACAATGTTGCAATGCTCATGTTGTATTTTGAACCAACAGGCAATCCTTGCTCCTCTGGGATAAAACTTTATGTGTTAAATGTCACCCTCTGTAATTATGGAATAAAACCAGAAAACGCAGGAGAACCTGCAGGTCAGGAAGCATCTGTGGAAAGAAGAGCAGACTTTACGTTACAGGTTGAAGACCCTTCATCAGAACTTGAAGAGAAAGGATGCTACCTGATCTGCTAAGTGTCTCCATCATTTTCTGTTTCTATTTCATATTTCCAGCATCTGAGTTTTGTTTTGATTTTGATAATGATATAAAAATTCATTGTCGGCTTCTATGAGTGAAAACTACACCAGCAATTCCATGAATGTTTGCTGTTCACCACGGAAATGACCTGCGATCTCAGGGCTTGGTGAAGTTACTCCATGCTCAGGGGGGTAGTTCCCTGAGTGAGCTAAGTGGTGTTACCCCCTATCTCTCCTGTATTTAACTCTGTTTTTTTGTGATTTCACCACCACTGTCATCTCTGCACTAACCCTTCAAGTCTCCAGGCTGCCAAGGGGATATAACTTGGGGACAATAGCACTTCCTATGGGTCAGCTCGTGAATGAGGTTACTGCTGCCTGAAACAAGTAAACCACAGTAATGATTTCTTACTGCAAGGATGTCTCAATTTCACAACGTTTTTGGTGACTTCCAATTTGACATTCACATAGCACCTGTTAAGTACATTAAAAATAGGGAAAGTCCAATATCTGGACCACAGTTCTTTTACAATAATCAATAAAATATATATGGAGTTCCTGTCACACTACAAAAAATGTTACTTCTAAAATTTACAAGAGCTAAATCCCACAAGTTACTTGAACTGTTAACAGCTGTACTCAGGAGTCTCACTAAACATTTGCACACCAAATGTTGATGAAAGAAGCAAAATCTGAAAAGCTTTTGCGTTGCTCTGAACCTAAGAATGCTGATTTTTTCTCTAAGCGTTTGCAATGTTACCAACACATTTGTGTTACAAACTGCCAGTGCAATGAAAGATTACCAAAAATAGCTTTATTTGCTAGCTGTGTGAAAAATAGGTGTATATATTTCATTCATTCTCTGAGTTTTTCTGGGAAATCAGTTGCAAATCTTGTTCCATGTGCCACAGTTTACAAAGAAAAAGAACTAGCTGTTCAAGCAACATCCAAAAACTCTGAATGAATAAATGAAAAAGTGCATCTATAAGTGAAAAAAATGGTCTTTGTTGGTGAGCTGAAAGATTATTTTTCCTTGATACTGTCATGTCATATGATTAAGAATACTCAGTAGATGGTTGTACATTAGCATGGCAGATGACCAATTTAATTTAGATTCAACCATCACTGGCAGACAGATAGTCATCTCTTGCCTGAGTAGATATAATAAATTATATCAAAAATGGGCCACAAAGTGCTCGATCTGGTCCGCTGCCAGTGCTCTCTGCCCACTCCGCACTTTTCACGCAATCGCATTCCCTTTTTGGGCTTTGTGGTAGTGATTGACCTTGAAGACTGGATGTTGTGGCCATCCCATAGGGCGGAGTGGGCTGCAAGCAGCAACTAGGTATCAGGTAATGTTTACCATGGCTCCACCACTGGAATGCCCTGATCACTTTTTGACAGATTGTTGCTGTCAACGGCCTGCAATTATTCTTAAATGTTTCTGATAGTCAGAGACAGTTAAAAACAATTTAAATAATTAAATGAACAATAGCAGCTAGTACTGTTGCTTCAAAGTTCCAGCAATGCAGGTTCAATCCCATCCTCAGGTGCTGATTGTGTTGGAGTTTGCCCATTATCCCTTGATCATATGGGTTTCTCTTGGTTGTCTGGTGTCCTCCCGTGTCCCCAAGACCTGTAATGAATTACCCCAAGTGTAGGTAAGTGGCAAAAAAAAATCAAAGGAGAGTTGATCGGCATGTGTGAGGAAGAATAAATCGCAGAGGTACAGGGAACTAAGAAGAGGGGGAATGAAATTGGTGGGATTGCTCTGCTGGGAGCTGGCATGAACCTGATGAGCTGAAAGACCGCCTAAGCTGTTGTAGTAAGTAGCATCATGAAGTCATAGAGTCATACAGCATGGAAACAGGCTCTTTGGCCCAACTCATCCATGCTGACTGTGGTGCCCACCCAAGCTAGTCCCAATTACCCGCATTTGACCCACATCCCTCTAAACCCTTCCTACCCATGTATTTATCCAAATGCCTTCGAAATGCTCTTGATGCAAGTAACTAAATTAGCTTAATTAAAAATTAAGCTCTTTGAATTCAAAACATAATATTATGATTAAAAAAACCTGAATAAACCATAACCTGCATTTACCCTTTTAATCAAAACATATGACCTACTTCAAATCAGTGGGGTGGCAGTACTTATGCCAGCAATAGCTGGTGCAAAGTTGAAGGGCTGGATGAGGAGTGCTTTGGTCCCTCAGTTGTGTACATTTATGTTCTACCTCACATTTAGTGATGAGGTCAACAGTGGAGCAGGAGGTCAGATGAATCAGTGTCTGGCCTCCAATTTGTCTCTGACTTTTGTAGTGCAGTACGCTGGCACTGGAAGTCTGAGACCAGCTGACTTGCATAAAGGACATAGCCATCGGTTCCCTCTGGAACTGCTGGCTACAGATAAGCACCACCCAGTTCAAAACATAGTGACTTAATTATAATTGCATAATTACATTCATTACATTTCAAGTCTCTCCTGTTTTCTTCCATTTTCTCCATCTATCAGACTTGGACTTTTGGTCGTCTGAATTATGTTTCTCAGGCCCCAGTTTTTCACATTATGATTCCTGTCTGTATTCAGCTCAGTGGTAAGAAATACAGCTGAAAGTTATATTTGTCATGGATTAATGGTAGATCTTGGGAAATTCCATCCCTTCAAATCACTTTTTTTAATAGTTCCATACTACAGATTCCTATTCTGAAGTAAATGTTGATATTACTTAAATAAATAAATTCTGTGGCATTGAGTGCAAATATACACTTAATTCTAGACTGAGTATGGAAAATAGTCACACAGTCATATGACTTTATTTGAAACTGAGAAATATTTACTTGAAAACCTCAATATGGAATAATCAGCGTTAACACTGAGATCCTTTACTCCCAGCAATCAAGTTGAGGGAGCAAGGGTTATATTGTCATAGCACTGCTCTCTGATCTATATTCTTTAGGGATAGCATAATTGTCCAATTTGACGTAACCTGGTGGTGGTTATCCCAATAAGCTAAAAAACCTTCATTTTCTTTTTAATTTTAGTCTCTGTCTTTTCCACCATCTTCTTGACATATATGCAAGTTCTTCAAAAAATGTCAATTTCTTTGATCGGTTAACTTGTTTTTCCAATAGTTTTCCAAATTAATAAAATTAAAATTAATAAAAGATCTAGATCTTGCCTCAGAACAGAGTTGCAAAAGCTTTTAATTTGTCCAGCCTCATCTGTCAAGAAATGTGATTTTGAAAGATTGGGTCTGGTTTTCATTACTTTTGACTTCCTGATTCTTTTATTACTAAAAAAATCTAAAGGCAAAGTTGTTTAGGAAAATTCTTAAAACTTGAATGATCAGTTGCATTTCTAAGGTAATAATGAAAGTAAGTTGGGCAGCTATGTAAATTAATCATTATCAGATATTCCAGCAATGCAGAAATCTAAGTGTTATAAGATGGTATAATGCTTCTCACTATAACAACAATTCTTTCACTGCTGAAAGGAATGGTAAAAATTTTAATTGAATACAATTTGTTCAGGAACTAAAATTAAGTAAATTTAACATTTGCCCCTCTATTATGATCCAAAAAGTAGTACAAAATATTAAGAGAGTTTTCTGGGACTAGGCAATACAGAATGTTTGCATATTATCCATTTTTTGTCCTTCAGACTTGAGTATGAATCCATTTGTGGTTGCTTTGACAGAAGTAATCTCTTTCTGCTGGCTGTGGGCGTCACTCATTAAATAAAAATCACCAGTTTCAAGCTTGTTTATATACTTGACCGCTGTGTCAATTCACTAATTTGTCCTATTAGCCATGATACAGATGGGAATTAATATCTATTGTCTACATTTTTAATTGAATTGCCAATGTCAATTGCTGTCCTTTTTTTTGTAAGTCTTTACAAAATCTTTCATGAATTAAGAAAATTAGTACTCAAGGCTCTTCCCATGCAAAATCACAAGTGTTAATAGTCTTCCCCGAGACAATCCACAGACCCTTCCCCTGATTCTCAACCTCATTTTCAAGTATCTCCAATCTCCTATCTCCTTCTTCATCCATCAGACTTAATTCTCACTTTTGGTCTTCTGAATTATTGTTTCTTAGACGCCAGTTTTCCACTCCCACATCTGATGTCATTGCCTCAAACTTCATCCCTGATGCATAATGCGTCAATGGTATTTAATTCATTTTAATGGAAAATAATTTTGAAAGTGGTGAAAAACAAACAGCTACCACTATATTACACTTGTATCACAACAGATCTGTGATGAATTTCAGGGCAATAAGTATCCCAGATACTAGTACCAAAGCTATGTGTCCAAGCCAGTCTTTTAAC
The DNA here is from genome assembly GCF_009764475.1 of Pristis pectinata. Classification (NCBI taxonomy): domain Eukaryota; kingdom Metazoa; phylum Chordata; class Chondrichthyes; order Rhinopristiformes; family Pristidae; genus Pristis; species Pristis pectinata. The sequence goes on from NC_067420.1 coordinate 23,391,539, forward strand.
TTTTATCTTAAACTTTCACAGCTCTTTGATCTTCCATCTCTCTCTCTCTTTTGCATCAAAACCCTCATTTTCTTTATCTTTCCTGCTAATCTTAGCACCCCTCTTTTCAGCCTAAAATGTTTGAAAGTAGGCTTCTGAATGAGGGGTACTATGATAATGGAAGTCTTAAGTCATTATAATATTGAAATCAACCAAAAATTGGACCAGTCAATGCAAAGGCTGACAACTCAGGAGCAGAATAACATTACTTTGGCAATAAATGTTAAGGAGTTGATTACACTTCAATTAAATTTTAATGAGGGACCCATTAGATGATAGGATTTAAAATGTCTGACCATTATATTGGGAATTTATTTTAAGCAATAAGACCAGCTGCAGTTAGGGACTAATGTGATGTAATTTACTGTTATGTTTTGGGTTTAGTTCTGCTTTACTGGACAAACGCATCTAGAACAAACTGGACGTTTTTGTCCAGTAAATAGTTGCAACAAGATTGAAAGCTACAGAAAGTGGCTGCATTCTGGGTTTTGTGTTCAATTAAAACTGCTGTTGATGATGCTATATGTTTACCGATATAAGCAGAGCCCCAAACAGATTCCTGGGGGTGAAATATACCATTAATGTTAGGCTAAGTTTGTCTGCATTTTCCCAATGTTAAATGATGAAAATATCTTAATTGTATTATTGAAATAGATTTGGATAAACTAACAAATTGTATTACAGTAATAAAATCAGGAGAAAGACTAAACACACTACAGACTTCATATCAATCAATGCTTCTATACCGGCAAGCTATAACAACAGACTTTACAAAATATCTGTACGCTCTGCATTTTACAATACATAACATGCATTTATGTAATTTACTTCAATGGAACCATATCTCATAAATGGATTAGAATGCCCAGGGTCAGAACGTCTAACTCCACACCAAGAGATTACAGTTTAATCCTTAATTCAGTGGAAATACCAAGAAAGTAAGATGACAAAAAACATTTTCTTTTTGCGCAAAGTTGCCTAATTTCAAGGAAATAACAGCATGTTATTATGTTCCTGGACTACTAATTGAGAAGTCCATGCTAAGGATCCAGAGACGTGAGTTCAAATCCCAAATCAGCACCTGGTGAACATAAATTTGGTTAATTAATTAAATTATATACATTAAAATGAAATTAAAAATCTAGTATCAGTAATTGTGACCATGAAACTACCAGATTGTTATAAAAAAGCCATCTGGTGTTAACAATGTGATTTAGAAATTTGTCCTTGGTCACATAAGCTAAACAAATGGAGACACAGGAGACTGCAGATGCTGGAATCTGGAGCACAAACAATCTGCTGGAGAAACTCAGCAGGTAGAGCAGCATCAGTGGGGGGAAAGATATTATTAATGATTCGGGTCAAAACCCTGCATCAGGACCACAAATGAAACACATGGTGGAGTAGTGACAAGGCTTGCACTCTATTTCTGGAATTCAGTTTAAGTATCTGAAAAACAAAATTGGGCAAACCACTCTGCCTTGAACCAGATGTTGCTTTTGGGCACATTAAACACAATCTCAATCAAGTTCGATGTGTGTTCATTATATTAAAAAAATCTGTCGATGCTGGAAATCTAAAAAAAACTGAAAATGCGAGGAATACTCAGCAGGTCAGGCCACATCCGTGGGAGGAGAAACAGAACTAATGCTTCAGGTCAAAGACCCTTCATCAGACCACTCTAAAGTAATGCACTCCTTGACTAATGCTGCAATGCCACCTCCTCTCTTTTATATCCCTTCCCCGTGATGTACCTAAAGATTCTATTTCCTTGAATGCTGAGTTGCAAGTTCTGCCCATCTTTCAACTATGTCTCTTTGAAAGCAACATTATCATAGCTCCATATGTTAATCAACACCTTCAGTTAGTCTACTTTAGTTGTCAGACTCCTTGCATTAAAATAGATGTAATTCCGCCTTGCATTCCTCTCGTGTGCCTTTTCAAATCTATGCATGCTCTGTGTACTAGACTGACTTGTTTGCCTTCTATATTTTTCTGTTCCTTACTCCTCCTGTTCTGCATCCTACTCCCTTGCCAAATTAGTTAGAAGCTACCTGACAGCACTGGCAAGAACGTTGAATCCATTCTAGTTCAGATGCAACCTGTCCAGTACGTGGCTGTCCCACTTTCCCCAGAAACAGATCCAGAAACTCAAATCTACTTACCCCTCCCACCTCAGAATGCTTCATCTCTTCAGCTGTATCTGATCTATCCTCCTTTTCCTACATTCGATAACACTTGGCACCAGAAGTAATCCAGAGATTACAACCTTAGAGGTCCTGCTTTTTAATCTACTGCCTAGCTCTCTAAATTCAAATAGGACCCCATCCCTCATTTTACCAAGTCATTAGTACCTATGTGAACCACGTGCTCTGTTTACCCTCTTAATTTCAAGTGTCTTGCAACTATTCCCATAAGAAATAGCAGCAGAAGTAGTTGTTTTAGCCCTTTGAACCTTCTTCGGCATTCAGGAAGATCATGGCTGATCTTCTGTCTCATTAGTCTTCCTACACTCTCTAGTATACCACAATTATATATCCAGAAATCCATCAGTCTATTTTGATTGCCTGGAACTCTATAGCGCTCTGGGGTGCAGAATTCCAAAGATACACCAGCCTCTGAGTGAAGAAATTTCACCTTATCTCCATCCCAAATGGCCTACTCCCTAGCCAGGAGAAACTTCCACCTTCCCCACTCTGTTTCTACCCTGTCAAGTCTGCTAAGAATTCTTCTAAAGTTAGAGAATAGAGGCCTAGCCTACTGTCGTCATAGGACCGACCCAGCATTCCACAAACTAGTCAGGAGAATCTCTGCTGCACTCCTCCTATAGCAAGTGTATTTTTTTTAGGTAAAGAGACAAAAACTGTACACAATACTTGAAGTGTAATCTCACCACGGGCCAGTATAACTGTAGTTAGTCATCTGTACTTGTACTCAAATCCTTTACCAATAAAGACCGATATACTATTTGCCTTCCTAATTGCCATCCGTATCTCTATTTTAACTTTAAATGGCTTATGTGCAAGAATAACTAGATCCCTTTGAGTACCAACAATTTCCAAACTCTAACTGTTTGAAAATTACTCAGCATTTCTGTTTTCTCGACCAAAGTGGATCACCTCAATTTTTACACATTGTACTCTTTCTTCCATGTGGTTGTCCAATCACTCAGCTTATCTGTGTCCATGTAAAATTTCTTTGTATCCTCACTGTTACTTACATTCCAACTTTAGTGTCAACAGCAAACTTTGAAATATAATGTTTGGTCTCTTCAGCCAAATTGTTGATGTTGATTGTGAATGGTCAGGGCTGAAGCAGCTATCCCTTTGACATCACATTGTCAAGGATTCTTTTACCTCAACTGTTTGTTTTTTTTTCTGTTAACCAACACATGGTTCATGGAAGTATATTACCCCCAGTTCCATGTATTCTATGTTCAATCTCTTTGTGGGACATTGTCAAAAGCCTTTTGAATATCCAAATACACCATAAGTTTCAGTTCCCCTTTATTTACTCCATGAGATATATTCTCAAAGAATTCCAATGGAATAGACAAACATGGATTTATGAAAGTGTTTAGCTCCACTTGAACACGTTATTATTTTCTAAGAGTTTTGGTATCACATTTTTACTATGAATTTTCCCAAGTACCAATGTCAGGCTAACAGGTTGATAGTTGTCTGTCTTCTCTCTCCCTCCTTCCTTAAATTGTGAAGTCCCATTTGCTACCCTTTAATCTACTGGATGGGATGCTGGTAACTAGCGCATCCACTGTTTTCATAGCCACCTTCCTCACCTGGGATGCAGCTCATCAGGTGCCTGGGATTTATCAGTTTTCAGGTCTTTTAACTTCTTCTTAAGGCTAAATAAGGGCAGGGCAACCTCTGACTGATTACCATTCACTAGCTTTGACCCAGCTGGTGAATCAGTGCTTCTCAATTCTGAATACCTTTCGAAAGGAGCACCGAGGATACTAAAATCCATGGAATGCACTCTAGTTGGGTCACTTCGATGTCCAATGCTCAGTGGGGCCACTACTTGATTTGTCAAGATGAGTCCTGAAGAAGATAGTTACCAAATTAAAGGTTTAGCTGGTGCTTGGCAAACCAACATGAGGGCAAGACCACATTCTTGCTAACTTATTTATTGTAGGTGCATCTACCAATGGCACAACTGGCAGGAGTAACCACCGTGCAGTTTTTGAGACAAGCGCCTCGAAATTCAGTTGCGCAGTACCTTTTATTTCAGCGCTACCCATCTAAAAGTATTTAGTTTCCAGAGACACTGAGTTCTCCTAGATTGTTCAAATATAATCAGTAGCCTTGTGACCTATCATATCTCTTATTCTGCCATTACCAGTGCACAAGGGGTCCAAACTTTGCACAATGAGTGCAGAGAACAGGAATGAGCATTGGAACAGGACCAGGAATATCTAAAAGTAAAGTATCAACTGGTGAAGCTACAATACAGGACTACAGGCATTCTAAACAGTGAAATCAGCATGTTGCAGACAAGTTTAATGGATCAAATGAAAGCTTTGCAGTTCTGCCACTCCACTTGTGAATGCAGGTGACAAATTCAACAATTATGGAGAAAGAAAGATCCACAAATATCCCCATCCTCAGTGTTGGTGGTGCTCAGCACATGAGCTTTGGACACATGTGCTACACATCTTCAAAAAACTGTGCAAATTGGATAATCCACTTTAGCTTGCTCCTGAGGTCCTCTTCAGAAGTCAGTCAGGATTCGATTCACTCCACATGATATGACAAAATGAATTAGCACACTGGTTTCAGGAAAAGCCCTGACAACATTTCAGTCCAGCCTCTTTGTGCCTAGTTAACTTTCTGTCATGTGAAGCAGAAATTGTGTATGCATTGTATTGCCAATTTCACTAAGTGTGTGAGTTGGATTCAAATGAGCTCAGAGTGTGTCAGGACTGTGCACCTGTCAGGACCACTTAACAAAGTCAGAGGTAGGAAAGCTAATTGCTGTTTTCTGATCATGCTGTTAATAACATTTTCTATTGCAAGAAAAAGTGACTTGTATATCTTGGATTTGAGATCAGATTGAGCATGATAATATTTGGTATCATAATCTATGAAAATGTAGAGTCTAAAACAGAACCTTTACACGCTGCTCCTGGAAACTATGGTCAATAAAGATTCACATCCATCACATCAGTTACTGGGCAGCAATGTGCCCAGTCTTGTTTTGGTCAAAATAATGCGAGAATATGTAGCAAAAAGATTGAGTTCTGCTGTTAGCCCAGTAAATAGTTGCAATGAGAATGAGCTCTGCCTGAACTAAAATTCAGGATCAGTTATGAGCTAACGTAAGATTATGGCAACAGTATTCATTGTTGAATCTCAGTTCCAATAAGTTTGCCTGAAGGGAAATATTAACTAAAGTTTAGACACCTCAAAACACTGATTTTAGAGTTAGTTAATGAACGTTTGAGGGACGGGATCTCTTTTGCTTGTGATCCATGTGCTGCAAAAGGCCAAATACTAGAAAGTCGGAATGCTCTGCCTCATAAACTCATTCCATATTTAATTAAAACAATTTAAATTTTGGCTGAAGTTTGAGAATTTAAGTTTGGTAAGTTTGCCATTTTAAATACAATCGTTGTTTATATGAAACAAAGCCTATTGTTGACGTGCAATAAACTACTGGAGGAACTGAGCAAGTCAATCAGCATCTATGGAGGCAGAGGGATGCTTGATTTTTTGGGTCAAGATCTGCATCAGAGAATCTGGCAGATTAATCTTACTGTACGCATGTAGAATAATTTTTATGGCTGTAATTTGTTCACTTCTGTCTTTCTGCATTAGTTCCAGGCAGTAACTAGCTGAAAGAGAATGATAGGAAGGTGCTTATTAATGGCACTGCTGTTGCTCTTTGATCTGATCATTCTACAGTGGCCAGTGGAGACATTTCCAAGGCCTCCAGGTACTTGTCACTGATAATTGATGATGGGGTATCTAGAGTAGGGAAACATTGTTCAGGATACTCTAGGGCTTCCAATGAATCTAACGATGATACTATATTTATTTAAGTAAGCACCATTACAAAAATATATGAGAAAGAAACTCCAATCTGCATTTCTTTGAGGGCACTCTTATTAGTAACACTCTTATTACAGCATCTCATGGAGGAGAAGTTCATCTGATGATAGATAAGAATGAGTTGTGTTTTACTATAAAAATGACGATTAGATTATCAGTGCACAATATTACTTAGGTGTTAACTGGAGAGCAACATTAGCCAACCAAACATGTGGAAGACTGTAACTGCTGGTACTGATGGATCAGAGAGACAACTCCAGCTGCCTGTAGAGGGTGCTGTGCTTTTTTGGATGGTTGCTGCTGTGCTAAGTCCCACAGAAATTTTATGGGCATGTGCATGTAAAACAAACAACTGGTGCCAATAGTTAGTTCATTACTCAGAAAAAAGCTACCCCACTGTTCATTGCTTTGGCAGAAGCACAGATGTTATCAATATATTTCACTTGGGTTTAAAATAATTTAATATATTCACAACAAAATCTTCAGCTCTCAATTTTCACAAGTGAATTACTTTAGGGATCTGTAGCTATCAGCAATGGAAGCCAATTAGCACTGTGACATTTTCAAAAGGAACAACTCATCAGAAGCCAAGTCACGCAATTTAGAATGCTTCACGATTAAATTTGTTCAAAGCTGAGCCCTATAACAAGCAGCCAATATTAGTGGAGGAGCAAAGGCAGATTGCAACATGCATGAAACAGATGAAACAAATGGACTGAAGAGTGAATGAAGAATGCTAGGGTAAAATACAACAAGTAGCAGTCATAAAATGTTATTAATAATACATTTTTTTTGCTTTTGTACAAAACTATGCCAAGGTTTATTTTCTATTCCAGCTAGTCTAAGTGGCTTTAATGGTAGGATAATTGGCACTAATGGCACATGCAACTGGCCCATCTCTCCTACCAAGTTAATAATGTGTTGCAAGAGGTTATGTCACTTAGATGGGGCAATTAACAAGTCTTCTTTGTGTGGCACCTAATCGTATTGCTCCATCACTGGTATGTAAACTTTGACCAAAGACACAACCTATAGACAGAGATGCTGGCAAACATTAATATTACACCTTTTGCCTGTTAATTTGACACAATATGATGGCCCTGTTAAATCCCATCAGAGTTTTCAATGACTTTAAATTGATACCCTCTCATTTTTACTGTATTGGTGAAGGTACCAGAATTCTATTTAAATGAATTTTAAATATTTATCCAATGAAGTAGAATCTCACTTTCAACAAATATTGATTTATTTCTATGGAAAACCATCACAATTTTAACTCATTCCAGCAGCTATAAAATACTGCCCAAGTCAATAGAAAAATGTATGATATGGAATTTCATGAAGCATTTCAGTAAATAATGGAAACACATCACATCACGCAGGATTTTGTGATGCGCTGTGCTTTCTCAGTATCATTTCTTGTTAATGAAGGACATATTTTACTTGCTTAAAATCAACCAGCTTGTTTTTGAAGCACTGGTTCACTGGCAACTGGCTGGAACCAAAGTAAACAAAAATAAATCATTCTCATATTTCATGCAGAAGCAAAGCATTTCTATTTATTTTATTTCTTTAATGTTAGAGTCATAGAGTCATAAAGCACAGAAACAGACCCTTCAGCCCAGCCAGTCCAAACTGACCATCAAGCATGATTTACAATAACCCTACATTTTTAATTTATCCCATTTTTTATTCTCTCCACACTCTCATCAACTTCCCCTAGATTCTACCACTCACTTACACATTAGGGGGCAATTTACAGAGACCAATTAACCTCCTACCTACATGTTTTTGGGATATGGGAGGAAACCCATGGAAGAATGTGCAAACTCGACACAGACAACACCCAAGGTCGTGATTGAACCCGGGTTTCTGGTGCTATGGGGGCAGTGGCTCTATGAGCTGCTCTACTACCCACCCCCCAATCCCATTTTGCGTTTGTTAAATTTATAAATAAATAAGGTATATTTCTTCATTAGGCAAAACTCATAGCCTCATTCTATTAACATTTTAATCATTTGATTTCAGGCTGAAGGAGATTAATATTTTCCTTAATGTTTCATAATTATTGTTGTTATATCCTGTCCTTTGGCTGTATGCCCTGGAGTTTAAGATTTATGTTGTGATTGAGTTAATGGAACAAATTCTGATTTTGCTGGTAGTGATATAAATCTCAGTGCTCCCAATTTTATGACTGTAATGATGGTAAAACTTTTGTTCTTCACCACCTTATACCATGAAACCTACAGCAACGTCAGGAATATGCTCAGCTGCAATAAAACATGGAAATTCAGAAGTGGCTGTCATGTTTTGCTGTGTTCCACCTTTTTGTAGTCTTCTCCAGTGTGATCTTAAGAAAACAGTGAGATAAAGGAAACGTCAGGAATTTAAAGTACAGTAATTTTCCTTCCCTAAACCAGATGGATTTCGAATGACAATCCAGTTGTTTCAAGGCTATAGCAGTAGTGTGATGAGCTACTCAACCTTTCTGATGAGCTGGTCAAATACCCCTCCAAAACTGACACCTGACAGGTACCTTTTAAAAAAGGGAAACCCATATTGTAGAGCATATGTGTTAGTGCATTCCCTGTAACTTTGCTGCTGATTGCACAATCCAAGCCAGGAAATTTTTAGTTAAAAAACATCAATTGAATGACTGAATGTAGCCTTAATATTGCTGATGCCCCTGTATCCTGTCCACTGGTACCATTTTGATACAGGCACCTTTGCCTTTTCTGAGATGCACTTCACCTTTGCTATGCTGTCATTAATGATATCCTAGAGTGCATTCTAATATGAAGAAAATAGATGATTGAATCAAAAAATTATTTCAGTGATAAAAGGAATCAAACTGCATTGGAATTCTTCTTCATTCTACTAATTAAAAACTAGTTTGAAATGCAAATGAACGTGCAAACAACTTGCATTTATAAACCACCTTTAACAAAGCAAAACTTCCCCAGGCACTTCACAGGAACATGTCAAACAAAACATTATTGCACTGAAATTATCCCCAATCAGTAGCACTAAACACAATCTATAGTAGCGTTAGATCATTATACTCTGCCTCTGAAATTTTGGAGCTAGAGCACCATGGGTGCTGCTACTATGCAGTGCATTTAGAACCATGGAGTAGGGATGAACTTCCAGGCAGAAAATGTTATCATCAAGCAGCTACACCAACATATTTATTGAACCATAGCCTAATGAAAGGTTTCAGGCAAGAAGCGGTGAGGGTAAGCAAAAATCTGGGAAGAAAACGACTTAATGAGAGAAACTACTTTTTTCTGATGCTCAGTGCTTCATCTTGGTTTGTGTGTGATCTGACAAATGACTTACTGTAGTTTTTTAGCACAATTTTCTGTGCAGTTGCTAGGGTTAAGACAGAGTATAAACATTGATTGGGGCAGAATAGGAGTACTGAAGAGAGGCCTATATTAGTTGTTGATGGTGGGTGATGGGGCCTATAACAGCAAGAGATCAAGGGTTAATTTTAGGACCAAGGACACTGGGCTGGCTGAGATATCCTCAGTTATGGTTCAAGCCTTCAAAAAAGATCTAAGCTTACAATGATGCAATGAACAGAACCTCTGATATTGAACAGGTTGTTAAATGTTTGTCCACATAAAGCTTTGGAGCAATTTTGAAGGTGGGCTACCAGGTTTGCGGGGAGAGAACTTGAGACTGGAGGTACAGAATATTTATTCAACTTTTGACTGTTGAAGTTGTAAATTATGGCTAATTCAGAAACTGTAGAGAAAACAATTTTGAAAAAGTTTAAAAATTAAAGAGAAATTAGTCATGAAGGATATTATTGAATATAAATTAAGAATGAAATAACTTTTGTGCTAAAACAGGTAGCAAGTCAGATAGAGAAACAGACAAAAGCTATTTTGATGCTTGAGAAATGATTCAATCATAACGGAATGCATAAAAGACAAAGAGATGATAAAAACATAATTGTCAGAAAGAGAAACAAGCAGTGGTGGTATAGATTCAGGTTTTGATTTTTAAGATACAAACCAACATTTCGCTGGTGAAAGGGGCTCAGGACATAAAACTGGTAGAATTGAGAAGTGGAAGTATAAGATGACAAAAGTAATCGGGGAACATGAGAAATGCTCTAAAGGGAACGATAATCTGCTTGAGCTAGGAGGTGTACTGTACTAGATATATTTCAAAAATTTGAGGTACCAGATAGGTTGGATGTGTGGAATGCTCTAATGTGCTGTCTCTGCAGGTTTAGCTGATGAAATTACAAAGACAAAGTTGTCTTTGATCATCCTCTGGCGAGGGGAGACAAATCAAAATGTGATGGAAATGATGAATTCCAGATGGAAGCTGAAGATTAGAGATTCTGTATTGAAAAAGATGAAGCACAAAATTGTGTGGATGAAACTAATCATATGGACAATGGGAATTACAGTTTTGGGGAAATTGTACTTGAATGTTTGACGATAAATAATAAGAACTTAAAACATTCCTTTTTCAAAGCCTGCCTTTGTGGACTGCTCTTTCTGGTTGGAACAGTAGCTTTGAGATACATGAATCATGTTTTTGGATTTGAATTCAATTGAAATGTATAAATATTGGGAAATGATTCCTGGAATATGATTTAAAATTTAGAAAACATTTTAACTCCAAGCCAATTCCTGGGATCAACATTTTTAATATGCATAAATATGGTTGTGAAGTTTGTACATACAAAAAAAGCTAAGTTAATTGAGCATCATATACAATATACTGCAGGCACCAGGGTTGACATTGGCAGATTCCAGGTTCAGTGTGCCATCAAAAAGCTGCTAACATTTTTTAACAGAATGGGGTTAACTGTGACAAAGGCCGCAGTGTAGAAGGGGAAGCAAGCTGCCTAGACCTAGAAACAATGAGGCCCACACAGGCAAAATTTCTTCTTATCCTTTCAGCATGATTGAAAGTGGGTTGTTGGCAATCAGAGCTCTGCTGAGTCTCCCCCACTATGTACTGGATATTTTTAATGTTATTCATGATCTATCCAGTGATGTAGTTTCAGGATTCAGGCTCACAGGCAATAAAAGAACAGTGGCATATCTTTAAAGACTGGGCTACGTATGACTTACAGAGGAACCTGCAGAGGCTGGTGTTCCTATTTGCCTGAAGCCCTTGGCTTGCTTGGTGGTAGAGGTCATGGGTTTGGGAGATGGTATCAGAATATCCCAGGTGGGTAACAGTGGTGCATCCTGGAGATGGTACATATTTCAGCCATGTGCATTGATGGTGGATGAGGTGCCAATCAACAGGCTGTTTTGGTCTGGATGGTATTGCATATCTTGGATTGCACTCATCCGGGCAAGTGTGTTCCATCATGGTTCATATCCTATAGATTGTGGAAAGGTTGGGTTATTCGAAGGTGATTTGCTTGCCAAAAGATCCCTAAATTCTGATTTGCCCTTGGAGTCACATTAACTACATGGCTGGTGTAGTTAAATTTCTGGTCAATCGTGACCAACAGGATGGGATGGCAGAGGAACGTAACAATGCTAATGCCACCAATTGTCAAAGGTAGGTGTTTAGAATCTCTCCTGTTAGAAAATAGTCATTGATTTGCACTTCTCTGGCATGAATCTCACTTGCCAAACATCAGCCCTTGCCATAGCTGTTGCCTGGGTCTTGCTGCATGCAGGCATGGGCTGCTTCATTTCCTATTGAGTAGCAATTGAAATTTAACATTGTTCAGTCATCAGTCTACATACCACTTCTATCCTTATGATGGAGAGCTGAACATGACTGAGCAAAGGACACTGGTCTGAGGAACTCTGCAGTGATATTCTGGGACAGTGATGATTGACCTCTGAAAAGCAAACCATCTTTCTGACTGTACAAGGTCATCAGGCTGCATTAATAAATGCCAACCTTCTATTAGTGGTGGCAGTCTTCTCAGTGAGCCAGGAAGTGATGAGTTCCAGTATCCCTTGAATACAAACTGAATAAACTTCAGTACAAAACCTGGAGAGTGCTACTTTATGTGAGGAGCCATCTCTTGGTGAATTTCTGGAACTGTCCTGTCTGCTTTGTTAAACACATAAACACATTTTCTGCCTTATTTCTCTTATTCATGGTTATCATCTCTAATTTATTTATGCTGGATGTTAAAAGTCCCACACCTCCACACTGGAGGAGAATAGGGTCCTAGTCAACACCTATCCTGCAAATGTCACCACTAAAACAAAGCCAGAAAATGCTGGAAAAACTCATCAGGCTGGAATTGCGGGAAGAGAAACAGAGTCAACATTTAAGATCAAAAACCATTCTTCAGAACTGAAAAGGAGACAAAAGGAGCTGCAGGGAGGATGGTGGAGGTGGATGTCACTGATAGGGTAAAACAAAAGTGACCATTGGGATAAGTTTTATATATATCTGGTCAATGAGTGAATGGAAGCAGATAAAGGGCAAGAGGTTTTGTTTTAGATTTCCAGCATCTGTCATTTTGTTTTTGATTTCAATGTCACCATGAAAACAGATAATTAGTCACTGATTTGTAAGGTCTTGTTGCATGTCATTTGCTAAATTGTAACAGGAGTTACACGTCTTTATTAGTTGACATCCCACCCATGCAGGGTACTATATAAATACACTTTGTTCTTTGTTCAAATGGATTGCTTGATTATTGACCGAAGCTTTTAAACACATTTTCTGCCTTTTAAAAAAAATTATGCTTTCCATCAATATTTTCAGATTGGGAACAATTCATAAACATCTGTTGTTTTGATAAAATTCAAACTGGTTCCATGATTTAGTCCTTCAAAAGCTCAGACACATAGAAATTCATCCCTAGTATGTAACACCAAACTCTGCTCCCAAAAGTTATTCCATATACTTGAATAAAGTGAATTTCAGAGACAGAGTACAATGTGCTGACATGACTATATAATATGTTTAGTGCTATTGGCAGAGGAAGAATTTCTAGACATAAGTGCAAACTGGCATTTATCAGTATGACTAAAATCATTCCTGAAAGTGACTTATTCAAATCAACAAATGTGGAACTTATGGACACAGGAGTTATTTTGTCTAAGGTACCCCCAGGTTAATACTGTATCACATCAGATTACAATCACTGCCAATAAAATGAACCAAGAGTTACCTTGTAACCTCAATGGAGATTGAACTGTATTTATAATAAACAGTCAGTGTGACCTTATTCGTTACTTAAGGCGCATCAATGGATCCAAAATTGCAAGGCAGCGTACATGGTTTAGAACAGAATTCAATGAACAAAAAAAACCTCTCAGAGTACGTTTATCAGACCCTGAAAAAGAGGACCAGAAATTCAGCCACATCATATTTTTTTCTTTCCAGCATGATACAGGTTAATATGTTATAGGTAGAAAATGACTGCAGCTGTTTATGGGTCAAGTTGCATCACTCCAGGAATTTGAAGGGGCAATTCCAGCCACAAATAGCACCTGTGCAAACAATGCAATTTCCACAACAGTCACTCTGCCAGGTCCAGATCATACTTAGGACACTTCTCCTCTCCCCTCTCCTAACTTACCTCCTGAATTCCAACTATTCCCTTGTTCATTCTGCATTGATCAGAGATCTAACTCCCCTTCCACCAGGTGCCAAATGGACATCTGATTCTCCCACCTCTCCAGATTCCCAAAAATCCTTCTATCATCCCCTCCCTGCCCTAGGTGGCTTCCACACCACCGATCCTTTTCTGTGACCCCAAGAGCCACTGACCCACTCCTAAACTTACTGGCTATTTTCCTTTGTGTGGTCCACAATAGTGCTATGCACCTGGCATCTTAGGTCTCAGGTACCACCACTAACAAATCCTTTGGTGTGTGGTACAATATTGTCAACACTGCGTCAGCCAATGAATTAGACATGGAGAGGGCAAATGGCTCGGAGAAAATGGTTTATTGCACAGCAAACTCAAAAATCATTATCTAAGGAGAAGAGGAAATGGAAATGACAGCAGGTTTCTCTCAATAAATGCATAATAATTTCTCCAGTAAATTGCTATAAGGGAGGATAGTTACCCATAATTATGTCACAAAATCAATTGCGTGGTATCAGGCTTGATTGACAAAGGATTTCCACTCTGGGTGCTTATTATTGCATTGTCACTAATATGCAACCTTCTTGAAATGTACTCCCACTATAGGAAGCTCTGCACATGGGGTTTGACTTTGTAGTATCCAGCCTTACATTTGGAAATAGCTGGCAAGTGAAACTCACAAACTTAATCTCTTCTTTGATAGTATTAGAGAACATTTGTTTACAAACCCATTTGCTTCCCATTATTCTTTTCTGAATGATGAGAAAATTGAAGTTTATTCGTATCATAAATGGTGAAGCATGCTTAATAATCAATTAATACCTTTAATATTTTAGTCTTCAGTTTCCAAGATTGGTCTGCTTTTCTGAATTATTTGAATATGACTAGAACGATATTAAATTTCAATTTCCAAAAACGATTTGGATTGATGTATTATTGGATTTATCAATCATTTGCAACGTTCTTCTTACAGACAACAGAAAAATGGAAAGCAAGTATATCTGAATCTTCTGTAAAGTTGATGGAAACATCATCATAGGTAACCTCTGATCAAAGGACAGTACTTAACATGGGATATTAAGGAAAAAGGAAGAATGAAAAGCAACCAATATGTATAATGTTGCTCCTTATTAAACTATTCTAATGCACATTTTAACTGACTTAATACCATTTCTCCTCTTATTAATGACATTGTGTGGTGTCCTTTCATCCCTTTTGCACCTAATACAGTAACAGAATGCTTCTCCTTTCTCCTCTGGTCTAATGGTCATATATCGACACTTCACATTAAATTATTTCAACACTGTGGTTCCTTATTTATCCAAATGAATGGATGTGCCAATCTGTAAAGGACCAATCTATTTCACACACACAGTTTCTTTTTATTGAATTAGTGTAGCAGGAAAATTGAGGGCTGGTAGGTCAGCCACAGGCTGCTAACAGCACTGATTCCCAAGAATGAATATGGCACTTTTCAAAAAAGTTAACTTTTAAGAGTGATTAACTATCTTTCTTTCCCAGTTCTGTCAAAGGGTCTTGTACTTGAAATGTTGAGTCTGTCTCCCTCTCTACAATTACTCCTGACTTGCTGAGTGCTTCCAGCATTTTCAGTTTTTACAACATATACATGATTGCTTATTATTAAATAAACCTAATACACATGCCTCTTGTCATATAGAAGCCTGTTACAATTTTTAACTGATTTCTTCCCAGTTTTCTGCATTAATGATTTCTATACCCCAGAACCCTTTGTTTGTGCACCCCATTAAAACTTTAGTTTTCCACATATTACTTATTCCAATTCTTAAAATACACCTCCCATTTATGAACACTGATATTAATATACCATTTAAACATTTATTTAGTAACTTTCTTGTTGTCTTCTTGTACTTATTGAAGGAATCCTTTAGCATTGATTTTACGATTAATGATATCAGTAAATGTTAAGATTTTTCTTCTAATTCCTGTGCAAATCACAAATTGTCGAATCTTTCTTGTTTGATGAGGACAGAGGTGTTGTTCTGGGAGGGATAAGAGTTTCTGGATCAAGCTAATACATGGGACAAACAAGGTATAAACACATAGAAAATCTCTTCTACATGGTAACATCTTATTCATTGGTCAAAACTTGCTGCCATAGATCAACTGTCTGCATATGCTGGTACCATACAGAGTACATCTGAAATCACCTGTCTTGAATGTATCAATCAAGTCATTGTCCTCAGTTGTAAAACACTATGATGCTGGAGGAACTCAGCAGGCCAGGCAGCATCTGTGGAGAACTCAGTTGTACTGATCCAATTTATATACATAGATCTATGTCTTCGAGCATGTTGTGATTCCATCATGGGGTGGGGGTGGTGGGGAGTGGAGGAGGACGGAAAAGAGTGGGGCAGGGCAGAATTAGCCCTGCCCACAAAATAGTTAAATAAACATGGAAAGCTTGTTTAAGCTTAGCCAATCTCCACAAGGATATCAAATGTTCCTGAATTTCACTGTCAATTCAGAAACATTCTGACATTATTATTAATGAAGGAAACATATAAAATATTATTAAAATGTGAAAGAATTTAAAAGATACTTAAATTCCTGACAAACAATTTAAAAATGTAAATTACCTTATACTTACTCCAGTGTCCCTTGGCCAGGAGGAACTCAGTTCCTGCAGTAGGCCTAACCTGGTACAGGTTCAGCAGGCAGATTCAACAGTGTAAATGCTGCAGAATTGCAACAGGTTCATTCCCGACCATGAGTTTCCATGTGGAGGTAAATGTCGGATAGCACTTTTCAAATCACTGCCAAAGATAGACCAATCAACCTGGCACTTCCACATTCATGAGAGAATCCCAAATTTGTTGCCACTTACACTGAGGCATGCTGGCACTTCAGTGTGGACCTGTTGGCATTTCCCAATCAGTTATGCAATCTAATTACCAAATCAATACCACTGCTTTATTGGTGTAAATGAATCAGCCAAGAGCACAGATGTAAATGAAAGCTGCTGCACAGTGCTTTTATTCTACTGTTATCCCTGCCTGTCATCAACTGATGTGTGGCTAGTGTAAAATTCAACTTGTTTTAAGTACCTCTGTCATATACACGAAGCACAGTTGAACACTTACGACAGTTTATTGATAGTAGGACTGCTTTCTGCCAACTGAATAAAGCATGGAATAATGATTTGAAGCAATAAGGATTACTGCTCAATACATCATCACAGGCTAGCATTGCATAGCTCTTTTTTGTATGGAACTCATGCTTTTCATGACAATGTAATGATGCTAAATGTTTAAATAATGTATCATGGGATGAATTCCAAGCCAAACCTGTAATTCAAATCAAACTCAAAATTCAGCAATCTGCATGAATTTTTCTTTACAAATTCTTTATGCAAATATGGCTGCATCCATGTGCTAACCCATGTTACCATTGTATGTGTCTATAGAAGTTGTAAATTAAAGTACTCTGAAATTCCCTCTTGATGTGTCAAATGTTGATTATCCAAATATAAACCACATTAACATGGGTCATCTTTCCGATACAACAAAAAAATAAATCACCGTTTATCTAATGCCTTTAATAGATGAATGTCATGAGAATGTTTCATAGAGGGGGAAACTGAAATATTTACACTATATTCACAAGTACTTTACCTGACATTTCATCTTTAAGTTTGAAAGAGTTCTTTACTTGAGAAGCTTGAAAGACATGAACTCCTTAGCCAGAGGCTATAATTGAGGCAAGGGACCATTTCATCTTTTTTTGAGAAGGTGGCACAGATATGCTGATTAATCAGCCTGTTTCTGTGCTTATTTCTTTATGACTCTGTGACTCAAATCATCCCCTGCTTTTCTAAGGTTTTTTAATAAGGATGTATTGTTATTTGATCCACAACCATAAAACATTGGAAGTACTCAGCAAGTCAAGCTGCATTTAGACTCAACATTTCACATTGATTATGTGTATCATGTACTATTGATGCATTAGCTTGCAATATAGATCTGGATAAAGCCAACCAGATGAACAGTGCTGCTCAACGATTATCAAATATTATCTGAATTTTAGCCATATATACACCAACACTATTATGGTTTTCTAAACACAAAATACAGCAGTTTCTGGAATTTAAAATAAAATGCTGGAAACATTCACAGTTACTGCCTAAGCTGCTGTGTGTTTTAGAGAAGGTGCCATGAACATGATTGACTCCATCGATGCATCAGCAACACACTTGTAGTATGTATCACTGTGCATCTGTTGTAAAACACTTGGCTTCTCCACAATTTGAGGTACATTGGAACAATTGCCCCACTCTGGAAACTATAGTGGCTGATTCAAGAGAAAGGGTTTATTACCCTGATTTTCATTCTTCTTTTCGTTTTTCTGATGAACTTAATCTCAGTTGTCCCACTGGCCTCATCTGGGCTCGTTATGGCCTGCAGACATTGGAATTCCCTGTGTAGATTGGGAGACTATTGGGAAACCCCTCAAAAAAAAAGACAACCCTTTTGACAAACCTTGTAAACTGTGGGTCAATGTTTCCTCCCCTACAAGGCTAATTGTCTCTTCCCCTACTATATTGGGTTGCAATCTACTTCTCTGTTGTTGGTGCAAGATTGATGGAGTAAGGTGAAAGTATGATGAAATTGCTGAGGCAGTTAAGCATGTCTGCTGTTGCTCACACACTTGCATTCTTAATTAGCCAGGGATGTTGGTATTTATGATACATCAAGGCCAATAAGGCACTGCTAACAGTCTGAAAGTTTCTAAGTGATTTGTGATGTTTCCACTGCTTTCAAACATTAGCAAAAAGATAGTTGGAGATAATTTAAAAATGTTGATGCCAACTATATACTGCTGGCACTCTAAATAAGATAAGAACTCTTTTATTAGTCACATGTACATCGAAACACACAGTGAAATGCATCTTTTGCACAGAGTGTTCTGGGGGCAGCCCGCAAGTGGTCGACTACACTTCCGGCACAGCATTGAATGCCCACAACTTCCTAACCCGTACGTCTTTGGAATGTGGGAGGAAAACAGGAGCACTGGAGGAAATTCACACAGACATGGGGAGAAGGTAAAAACTCCTACAGACAGTGGCCGGAATTGAACCCAGGTCACTGGCGCTGTAAAGTGTATGCTAACCGCTACACTACCATACTGCTAAATGATGTGACAGGTAATCTACATCATTATAGTCAGAAATCAAGTTTATTATTGGATACAAGCAAGTACTAATTTGTATCTTCACCTATGGTTGGAAAGAATGAAGAAAGTAACAGACATTTGATCCCTCCCCATTAAGATATTAGGACATTGCACTTCCAGCACTTGTATAATTAATGCTAACATTTTTGACCTGTACATTCTGAAGATACATTACTTCTTTAGAAGAATGCTGAGTAACTCTCAGATGTCCTGGGGGTATGTCAGGCAATAATATTTCATAAATACTCCACCATTCATGTTAATTTTTTGACAGAAACTAATAGTTAAGTATCTAATAAAAGGATATCCAGAGCTATCCAGTTCTGACAAAGGGTCTCTGACCTGCAACATTCACTCTGGTTCATTTCTCAGAGATGTAGTCTGACCTGCTGAGTATTTTCCAGAATTTTTCTGTTTTTGTTTTAGATTTTCAGTAGCTATCAGTTTTTTGATTTTCACTATCCAGAAAGTTCTCACATTATATATGAATATTAGATTTGGTATATATTTATTTTATAGATTGATATATCTTATGGATAATAATGTTGCAATAAATGTTGAAGAAAGACTGCAAATACTAGTGTTGTGTGGCTTTTTCCTTTACCCCCAATGGTAACAGAGATACTAATTTATATGTTCTTTAAGTTACTACTTTTATTGTAAGAGTAAGTGGCGTGAATTTTATGAAAAATTATGCTATTGAGCTAATAATACAAAACCAAATTCTACTTGTTGTTGATATTGAATGTTAAGAATTCCCATACTTAAGTGACATTCAGTTCACACAATGTGATGTTTAGTTCTTTCATCTTTATTGGGTTATACTGTAATGTTGGGAAGGTCTGGAACAAGAGGATAACCATAGTCAAACAGCACCACAAGATCACCAAGTTCTCCTTCTTTTGCCTGCATATTAATTGTTAGAGATATAATTAAATTAAATAGAGATAAATACTAATCTGCTCTTCTATAAGGTATCGAATGAACTTGCACTCCATCCAACATGCCATTAGGAGGTTAATTTATGACCTCCTGAGTGTCACTTCTCAATTTGTCCTTCTCAATGATTAACGACAGTTATGTACATAGGGCAACTCTTCCATCTGTAACTCCATGCATGTTTATCCTTTGTAAGGTGCAGTTAACAATATGTTTTTGAATTTGATTAAATCATTCTCCAGCAATAAAACCTTCACGAAAGACTAATGTTAATTTCAGTTAATTGTCATTATATTAACTGAGGTTGCAGCTGTCTTTGACCTTTGACCTGTTCATCACAGGTAGAAAGTAATGAAGAAGTTAGAAATTGATATATCATTTGCTCTATTGCTCCAGTGAGGTGATTCCTTAGTGGGCTCAGTGAAGCTTGGTGGGAAGCTATGATTGTTCATATACATTCCACTTTTGAGATAGTAGAGATTGTTGTATACTTGAGTTAGTGAGGGGTTGGTTGCAGATTGCCTGGATATTGGTCTAAGGAGGACAAGATGCCTTGCTCCCATTTCGTCTTACTGTGTCTGCCTCATTCCTTGCAGTACAGACTGCGAATAACTCACTGTATCAGTTCATCAGTCCCAAATCAGTTCATCAAACTGTCCAGTTGCTTCTCCAAGGTGGAACCTTGACTTTGAATGGTGGCTGGTTCGAACTTCCAAACTTGCAAAGACTGGTGGGCTAGTTGGAACATACCTAGAGATACCATAATTTGAAAGACAGACTGCTTAGCATTGACATCAGGTGAGTTGACAACTTGTTAGCTCTGCTACATTGGTAGTCCTTGTCAATACCTAATTTAACTGCATTTGTGAGATAAAAGGTTCCTTTACATCTCATATGCTCCATGCTAAACTTTGATTCTCTTTTTGTGAAGCATCCTGCAATGTTTTGCTATCTTTAACATGGTGTTTAAAGAAGTTGTTGGGAAGACAGCAGAGAAAGTGGTCTGTGAGAAAAAGAGACATTGTGAGTGTCTGCTGGTAGATAAAACAGAGGCGCATTGAGAGGCACATTAAAGATGTATTGGTAATTACCATGTAAGATGAACAGCCTTACTTACTCTCGCTGCTCTTGTGAGGTCACTAAATGCCTTGGTACTGAATTCAGGTCTGTATCTTTTCAGTCAACTCTCTACAGGCCTGCTGAATGCTTATCTTGAATGTATTCTTGCTGCTGAATTTTACCTACCTCTTTGCTCAGACCTTTCTTCAAGGATGGCAACTAAAAATCTTAGGCTGTGCCACTAACACAGCTCAACCCTGTAGAATTCATTTAATACTATTCAGTAAAGTATTAAATGTAACCTCATTTTAAGAAGTGCATTCCAACTTAGGCCTGACAGAAATTGGATAGAGAAAACCATATCATCTGGTCTGGCTGTTAAATTTTTTGTGCATTGTACTGGGAATGTTCGCTGAGGTGGAGGAGGGCAGGAGTGCAGGAGGGCAAGGGAGGTTGTTCCCACACGCTGACTTCCTCCAAGTTAAAGTGAAGCCTCTGGTGTCTTTCAGCACTGTGCAAGTATCAAATCGTAAATTCTGCCACCACATCATCTTTTCTAATGTTAAATAGTTTACTGGTTCTTGATAGGATGAGCTTAATGGACCATACAATTGGATAACCAATCCAGGATTGGACTAATATGCAACTTTCAAAGCAAAACTGAGCTATTATTAATTTACTTAACATGCACAACCATTGTGGGCAGCAATAATTCTGATGGTTCAGTGCTGGATAGGCATCAATTGTAAGAATAGAATTTTCTTCCTTTCACTGTTCTAACTGGAACTTTTAATTTACTTTTTAATCATATTGCACATAATCATATCATCAACAGTAACCTCAGATTACCTACCTAATGCAACCACAAATGGTTATGAACTTGGTTAGCCAGCGATGAGTCATTCACACTCACATTGACCTATGAGGTGAGCACAAACTTTCCAGACCTGCAATCTGGCTTGCTGTCTGAAGTCATCTGAACCCCTAAATAGTGAGGGTCTGCACAAGACGTGGGCTGGGGTAAGTTCCACCCAGAAAGTGTCTTAAAGCACTTTAGCTGTGAACTAAGCCACGCCCCTAGGCCTTACCAGTTGACAAACCAGCTAAGGATACCCCTGAATGTGCCTGACACTAGGAAATGTTGACAGTTCAAGAATTATTAAAAATCAATTAATTAATTCAATTATTAAAACAAAACTTAAAAGGCAGCAATGTAGCATGGCTGGTAGAGCTGCTGCCTCATAACTCCTGCAACCAATGCTTCCTCCTGGCCTCGGGTATAATATGTAAAGTTGGCACATTCACCCTGTGATTATGTGGGTTTCCTCCAAGTGCTCCGGTTTCCTCCCAAAGACACACAGGTTGGTAGGTCAGTCAGCTGCTGTAAACTACTCCTAACAGATGGGTGAGATGAGAATCAGAAAGCAGAGAATAGGTTATAGGGAAATTAGTGGGGGAATGGGATTAATGGGATTGCTCTGAGTGCCGGCATGAACTCAATGAACCATATGGCCTGCTTCTATGTGGTTTGAAAATGTGAAACATAAAAATTAAAAATGTGGAGTTAAAAAATTCAAACAGTTGAAAGCTATTAACTAGTATCTACCTGAACTCAATTAATTAAAAAAGCATATATTAGCTAATATCTGCACCTTCTCACATGCAGCCATTCTTCCCTATTGAAATATATAGATCAGTTACAGTTATTGGCACAGAAATGGCAGATGGAGTTTAATCTGGGCAAGTATGAGGTGTTACACTTTGGGAGGTCAAATGTAAGGGTAAAGTATACAGTTAATGACAGGAACCTTAACAGCATTGATCTACAGAGATCAATGGCCATATCTCTTGAAAGTGGTGACGCAAGTAGACAGAGTGGTAATGAAGGCATATGGCATGCTTGCCTTCATCACTAGGGGTGTAGAGTATAAGAGTCAGGAAGTCATGATGCAGTTGTATAAAACTTTGGTTAGGCTGTACTATGAATATTGTGTGCAGTTCTGATCGCCCCATTACAGGAAGTATGTGGAAGCTTTGGAGAGGGTGCAAAAGAAGTTTATCAAGATGTTGCCAGGATTAGAGAGTTTCAGCTATAAGTAGAGGTTAGACAAACTTGGATTGTTTTCTCTGGAGTGTCAGAGGTTGAGGGGAGAACTGACAGTATATTATAAAATAATGAGAGGCATAGAAAGGGTAGATAGACAGAACCTGTAGAATACTAGAGGGCACAGCTTTAAGGTGAGTGGGGGAAAGTTTAAAGGAGACGTACAGGGCAAGTCTTTTACACAGAGTGTGGCAGGTACATGGAATGCATTGCCAGGGGTGGTAGTGGAAGCAGGTATTACAGTGGTGTTTGAGGCTTTTAGACAGGCACACGAACATGCAGGGAGTGGAAGGATATGAATCATATGCAGGCAGAAGGGATTAATTTAATTTGACATCATATTTGGCACAGACATCGTGGGCCAAGCAGCCTGTTCCTGTGCTGTACTGTTCTATTTTCCATGTTCAATCAGTTTGCTGCTCCTGCGCCCGTTCCTACCTGCCACAGGTTTAATGGGAAAATTCCCCAGGGTAATTGCTGGGGGTATACAGCAAATTGATGCTCTATCACTGGACTCCATAAGAGCTACAATTCTGAAATGCAATTGGAAAACTGAAATGTAGAGCAAACAGCAATTTTGGGACTTCTGTGTATGTGGAACTGATTGCATTTTTCAACAAACTCCATTGGTCTTTTCTGAAAAATTATTGACCTGAGTTGTGCTGAACTGTTATAGCAGTTCTGTGGAGAACCACTGGCTTGCTGCAACGTGCAGGTCAGTGTGTTCCTGCCTTTCATGTTTGTACATTACAATGTTCACGTTAGGAACTTGCTGGAGGTCAGATGCTTGCACAGCTGACAATCTGTTCTGCCACTGGGCTTGTGCACTTATGTCCAGCCCCTCAGTTTTATGGCAGCCATGTGGTGTGAGTTGATCACCAACCTTGATTGAAAAGTTGTGCAGATAAGTGTTTTGTTTCCAATCTTTATGTTACTTAATATTACTGTTTCTAACTAATTTATATTTGTTAAATATGATCTTATGTAAATGCATTTGTTTTTATTTTGTTTTTGTTATAAAATTATTTTTTTAATTTTTAAATCACTTAAATAGTGTTGAAATCTCTAATTATTGGGGATATTTAGCAACAGCTGAAAAAGCCTCTGGCACTATGTCCTGTGAGATTGGCAGGAACTTACCTTCTCGGGACCTGGGAACAGCACTCGTTGCTTGAAGCTACACCAATCCTAAATAGTGAGACACTGCCCAGAGAGTAGGCTCAGTGACGAGGCCTCAGGATCCATTGTCTGAGGCCTAGCTTCTGCTTGAGAATTCCTCTGCTCCATGGAACAACCATGGCAGCAAGAGCTGGAACTTGATTTTAAACTGTGTGACGCAAGAGGTTAGTGCAGCTGTGGAGATAGTGCAGTAGCTGAGTGCAAGGATCGGGCTGCATCGAGCATGATCCAACTCAATATCAATTTGTCAAAACAGATTAGATGTTCCAGTTCAAAAAAGAAAAAGAAATCATAGAATATGAACTGTGAACAATCAAGAGTTTCTTTGCAAGTGATATAATTTTATATTTTTTCACTTAGGTTGTTAAAACTAACTCCTTGTATAATGTAATGCAATAAACGTCACTGTACAAACAGTGAAGTGACCTGCTGCTGCATGGAAGCCTAAGGATAAGCTGAGAAAGACACTCTGAGGAATGACCTTGCTGTTGTTCAGTTAGGATTGAGACTGAGATGGCTGTCATGTAAGAATATAAATGCTGGTGTGAGCTGATTAAGATGGCCATGTCCTAAGTTTGGATAGGTTAATTATAGAAATTTAAACCAAAATGCTATTAAAATGTCTCACTTGTTATTCTTTTTGCAGCTTTTCTCATTGAAGTGATGAATGGAAAATTTTCATAGAAATTCCTGAGAAGATTTCTCTTGTTACTGTTTTTAGTCACTTCAGACTGCTAGTAAATATTATAGCAGGATCTGGAATTGATTTCAATTTTGATTCAAACATTTTATGTAAACATCAGAACACTACACTACTTGAAGCAAAATGCTGCAGTTGCTGGAAATTTGAAATATAATATCTGCAGTAGATTGTTTTTGTTTTATTGCTTCATATTGAATGTTTGTTTAATTCACAAATAATTCTCTTCTAAGCATCAGTCACCCACCAACACCCGGCTTCCCCCATCCAAAACAGAAAATAGTTCTATTCTTTTGTTCATTGAAATTATTATGTGCCACTTTTATCCTGTTTATCTTCATTGCTTCAGCTGACATTTCCCCATCTGCTCACTTGCGTTCTAATGAAAGTTCATTGACCTGAAACATAAATCTTCGCATCCTCCACAAGTGTCAGATTACCTGTCCAATATTTCCAAGATGTCCTTGTTTTATTTTGCATTGGCATCTCAACTGATTAAATACTGGACTGAATTTGATGATCCAGACACTACAATGTATAACCCGTTATGCTTCTATGCAGGAAGGTGCGATGAAGTCATTACCCATATGAACATTGTGGTTGCCACTTGCCTTACACAATGTGCATTGTAGGTTGCTCAATTAAGTGAATACTTTCTGGAATGGCTTGAAATTATATGACATCATAAAAGCCTCAGATGGATATAATTGACACTTTTACAGTTGATGCTGCTCCACATGTGGTGCACAGATTATTGTACAGCTAAAGGCACTATTCTTTCTTGAGTATCATCAACAGAAAATACAGGTGTCTCTTGACAAGTTCAGTTACCAGGCCAGGAACTCAATGTGGCTTATTGGCTCAGATATTACTGCGCCTACATTTGCTGACTCTTTGTTAACTCCTCATTCTCATTTCAATTACAGCAGCTTCATGAACCCAAGATGACCCTTCACCTCTTCCTAAGATCAATTTCAACTCCCAAACCTTCAAAAACCAAGAAAAATGTAGAAAGGCAGCACTAATCAACAACTCCATGGAATATAATGGGAGAAAGTGAGGCATGCCAAAGCAGAAACAAATGTTAAACAATTACCTTGCACATTTAAGAAGCAACTTCCCCAGTTGCTCATCTATTAAGAGCAAGCCTGTAGGTGAAACCTTTTTTTGCAGGCATAAAAATTCAGTACAGGATCAGAAATAAAGGTATAAAAATCCTTGCATATCAAATCATCCAAACCAATAGCCAGAATGTTGGGCATCCCAGAATATAGATTCTTATCTGGGTACCCATGCTTTCAGTTGGTTCCCAAAAGGATAGTATCACTACCGCTTCCATCTGCAGTCACTATGAGAGGCTCTGCTTCACTGTAATGTGTGATAGAAAACAATTTCTTGTACTTCCATTGTCTATAGAGTTCTATCCATATCAGGGTATCACCTAGACCTCTGTCTGCTGACATTTAAATACAAAGTTCACTGTCAATGAGCCAGGGTTGCTGCAGCATGTATTAAGCTTTAGGAAATCTGTGCTTGCTCACTGATACAACACTATAATTAGGACTATTGGATCATCTGGCTATACTGTCTATACTTATTCCTATAATCTTCAATCACATGTCTAATCAAATATTAATCCAGGTCTTATCTTTTTTAAAGGTATTAATCAACAGAGTATTAAATACTTTTGGATATTCACATCTCAGTCAAAAAGTGGACGATTGAAGTCTGAGTATAGAACTTGGGCACATCATTTATGTGATTTTATTTTTGTACTGAGTGTTTGCTGCATTGCCATTAAATAAGTTGTGGTGGGACTTCCTTGTATTGACCTACTTTGGGACACGATGTATGGGAAACTCTTGGTGGGTGTTGTACAATGAGGACACCTGCACTGAAAAAGGAAAATACAGCAGTGGTTCATCAAGTATTCTTAAAAGATTAAAACAGAGGTTTACAACTACCAAGTCATGCAAGATAGAATAAAGGTGGAAAAGATTGATGATAAGGCTCTTTTGCTTCACAGAGAGACATCAAACCAGTTATTACCACCTTCCCCACAGTGACCCTGAAAATAAATGGTAATACAGGTGAAAAGGATTCAGACCCTGTGCCCTTCAGATTTTTGCAAGCAAGTGATGGAAAGGCAGACCTTAGTAGTAATTTTGCCAGGAGCAGGAATACTGAGGCAACACCGGGCCTTGGAAACGTGCTTCCATCATCATCTCACCTGATTCCAAATGGGATTGAGGAGGAAATTCTTTTCAAATACACTTGCTTGCTTCAGTGGTGACAAAAAAAAGACTTTGGTGGTGTAATGATTGCTGCAACTTTGAAAGCTCAGGGTCCCCCATGCTTTTTAAACCAATTTCTCAACTTATTCTATCACTTTCAACAATGGACAAAAACCCTGCTGCTATTGTGTTATCTCGTACCATGCCCTGTTTTGTCACCTGACACTTCCTTGCTGGGTACATTGTCTACATTCCCCAAAAGCCCAAATTTAAAATTTGTATTCTTTTGCTTAAATGCTTTCCTGACCCTTTCCCCTCATGTATGCAATCTCCTCCAGTACTACACCCCTTCCCCTGGAATTACCCATTCTGGCCACAGTGATTCTCCTATGACTTCACTGAAAAGCTTATTAGAATGAAGAATCCTCATACATGCTTTCTTGGTCCTTGTAGTAGAACTCATTGCCCTATCCTTGGATTGCCCGTAAACAATAACTGGAGTCCTCCCTGATAAATTCTCATCCTATTTCTCATGTGAGCAACAGGATCTGAGAGGATCAGGCAAGTCCTGGAAGGGATGAAGACAAATAGAAGAATAATTTTCATGATGCTAAGGTATCTGATGACCATGTATGATGTAAATTGGATATATAAAGCAATAGCCTTTTCATTATTCAGAGTTAGCCATGAGAGGTGAGGTGGGGGGGGGGGGGTGGTGGAGAAAGCGGGGGAGAGAGCTTACTCAATGCCTATTTGAGCCAAGATGTTTACAAGGCTTATCTTTGGCTGTTGGGTAAACTGATTTGTATTAAGGTAGCAGTGGAGGACTGTAGTTCTCTTTTGCACCATGTGTTAGGAAGGGGGAATGTTTCCTCTCCTGATTCCCATTCATGAACTCCGAAGAAAGTGAGCCAGTCTGAGATGTAATATTTTGCTGACACTTGCTGTCAAAGCTGACCAATGATTAATGGATAATTCTCATCGTGACAAACAAGATTCTGAAAGGGTGTTTCCTCTCAGTTGAGAGCCAGAACCAGACTCAGGATTAGGAGTCAACCACTTACATATGACAAAAATTCTTTATGCACAGAGTGGCAAATCTTCAGAATTCCCTACCTCAGAGAGCTGTAGATGCTCAGTTGTTGTGTATATTCAAGGTTGAGAGCAATACATTTTTGGACAGTAAAGATATGGAAATAGGACAAGAAAATGAATTTGAGATCAACCATGACCTCAATGAATATCAGCTCGAAGGGAAGAGTGGCTTCTATTTTTTATGTTCTCAGATGGATAACACTTGAGCATTATGAAATGAACCATCCCCCTGTTCAAGAGGGGAAGGTAGGAGAAAAAAAGGAAATGAAAAGCCAGTCCAACTTCTGTCTTTCATATTCAAATGACATCATCTGTACAACTGTTTCATCTTGAAAAGAAAGATATGTGGCAAAAAGATGTCAACGGATGTTTCGAACGATAAGGAGATAAATCTGTCTTCAGGCTTTGTGCTTAATGTGCTTGCATGGTAATGGTTATGCATTGCGGTTTGCATTTTGCTTCCATGTTAGGTTTCTTTTCCTCACATTTCAACTTGAAAACAGTTTGTTCCACAAATAACACACGTGTGATTGATAAAGTTGTGAGATGCAGGATTTAATCAATGACAGGACCAACTGTCTACCTCCACAGAGATTTAAGAATAAAGAAATAAACAAAGGAACAATGAGAAAGGAAATAGGTTCTGATAAAATACTGGTCGAGAAGTAAAGGGAGGAAAAGAAAATTCTGGTTCAGAAAGCAAAAAGAGATGGAAGAAAAAAGTTAAGAATTATTAAAATGATTTGAAATTTTAATTAAACTGCACTAGAAATGAAACTCCAATTTCAATTGTTCCTTTTCTGGCTCAAGAAACAAACTGCTGGAGAAACTCCGTGGGTCGGGCAGCATTTTTGGAGGCAGAGGTCGACGTTTTGGGTTGAGACCCTGCATCAGGACTGAGATTGTAGAGGAGAGATAGCCAGTATAAAGAGGTGAGAGGGAGTTGTGAGGCAGGGGCTGGCAGTGATAGGTAGAACCAGGTGAGGTGGGCATGATGGACAGATGGAGTCAGGTGGGGGAGGGGAGATGTGAGATTGGGAGACAGCGGCTGATGGGGAGAGGTAGAAACAGATAATAGAGAAAACAAAAGGGGGCAGATGAAGCTGGGTGGGGTGAGGGGAGGGTGGGGGGAAAGACAGAGGCTGGAAGGTGATAAGTAGAGGCACAAGAGGTTGCAATTGCTGAAATCTGATGAGGAAGTTGATAAGTAGAACCAGATAAGGGAGGGACGATGGACAGATGGAAACAGGTGGAGACCAAAACTGATAATGAGGGGCTGGGCGGGGTGGTGGTTTGTTAAAGGTGAGTGAGAGAACCTTAGTGGATTGGAAGGAGAGAGAAAGGAACACGGGGGGTGCAGGTTACCTGAAATTGGATATTCAATGTTCATACTATTGTGTTTGTAGACTTCACAGGCAGAATATGAGGTGTTGTTCTACCATTTTGCATTTGGCTTCACCGTGGCAGGGGAGAAGGTTGAAGACAGACAGGTTGGTGTGGGAATGGGAAGGGTAGTTGAAATGGCAACCGAAAGCACAAGATGGCCCTTGTGGACAGAGCACAGGTGCTCTGCAAAATAGTCGCCTGGTCTACGTTTGGTCTCACTGATGTAGAGGAGGCCACATTGAGAGTAGTTAATGCAGTAGACAAAATTGGAGGAGGTGCATGTGAACCTTTGCCTGACCTGGAAGGGCTGTTAGATCCCTAGATGGATTGAGGGAGGAGGGGGTAGAGACAATTTTTGCACCTACCAGTTGCAGGGGAAAGTGGACGGGGTGGGGGGGGTGGGGTGGGTGGGAATGGATTCACGGACCAGGGAGTCACGAAGCGAGTGGTCCCTGAAGAAAGCAGAAAAGGGTGTGGTGGGAAGATGTGACAGATAGTGGGATCCCGTTGCAGCTGTCGGATGTGACAAAAGATGATGTGTTGGATGTGGAGGCTGGTTGGGTGAAAGATGAAAGCATGAAATCTTCCTTCTACATTCTTAGTGCTGATGCTGGGTCACAACCTGAAAAGTTGACCATGCTTCTACCTCCACAGGTGGTACCTGGCTCACTGAGTCCAGCAATTTGTTTTTTGCTCCAGATTACAGCATCTGCAGTCTCTTGTGTCACTGTGTTCCCTTGCTGGGCTGGAGACATTGAAAGCTGTTCCACAAACACAAATCTTGTCTTTGAAAGGGTCTTTTACATCATTAAGCTTGTGGCAGAGAGTTAGGGACCTGATTCTTAAGGGCCCTTTACATAATTAAGAATCGGCTCTCTAGCTTTTCACACTGGAATTACAAAAGTTCTTGAAATTTGTAGGAATGTTGATAGCAAGTTCTCATTTTCACAAAGTTTCAAAGAATCAGGCAAATTGTTCTCCAAATCATGGTGTACCTCTTCCTCATCATAAATTACCAGGCTACTTTTTCTTCTTGGCCAGTAAGGTCAAGAATGAATTGACTCCACTCTGGTTTTGTGGATTCTGGGGTGGCTAGTGAAGTCAGAGTGGGAACAATAAACTCTTCCACAAATGGGTCAGGAGGTGGCTGATTGGGCAGGTGGGTGGACAGTTAGTGAGGTGATGTGCTCATGCAGGACTCCTTCATGCTTCTCAATGTTTGGTCTGGAATTATTTACAGATTAGCAATGACACGTTCATTTAGCTTGCTGTTATTTTCCCAGCAACTTCTGCATCATTATTCTAAACAATAAAATTTTAATCTCTGCACAGAGCCAGCAAATGCTGTACTTAATCATTCTGCTGGAGTGTGAATTGGCTCTTTGACCCACAGGTGTTACAACCAATTTAAAATTGGCTTTCATGCAGCAATTTACATACCACTTGCCTGAATGCTATCCTGTCTCTATCTAAGACAATAGTATTGAACATTGTGATTTCTGCATTCCCATTTCCTGTCAGTTTACCACAATCAATATCATTAATATTGCTTCTTGTACAAAACTTTTATACAGCATAATCTATTATTTGTTGGCCTAAAGGGTAAATAACTGATGTGCTCAGAAGAAATATAGAATCAGTTTATCATAAATCCACACCAGAAGATGGAGTCATTTTCTTTACATTTGTAAGCTTTCATTTGTTATTGCAGTGACTGACTAAAATAATGGCTGCCTGTTAAGGGTAGTGTAAACATCAGGTCCTGGAAACTCATTCCCAGTTGGTAGCATCAATGTGCTATATAGTATGTTTCATTCTGCCTCCATGACATATATTGTACATTCATGTCTGTATAGCATGTTCAGTGCTACTGGATGGGATTGAATTACCGGGTACTGTTCTTACTTAAATAATCAGGTTTATTCTGAGTGTCACTGAGAAAGATAAATAATTCTGAACAAATTACAGTTTGACCTTGAGCCAGCCAAATTTCCAAAATTCCCAGCTGTATATTTGTTCATATAACAACACATCAAAAAGTAATTCTTGGGGCATGAAGCAATTTGGGATTTCCTGAGAGATGTGATAACGTGCAATATAAATGCACGGGAATAAAAAGAATAAAGAATTTTCATTTATATGGTGTTTTATCACATCTTCCAGAAGATCCCAAAGCGCTTCACGTTCATCAGATTACTCTTTGAAGTGCAGTCACTGTTATGCGGTTAAACATGCTACAATGAATTTTAAATGTACATTAAGAGGTTTATGACTATTAATCACTTATCTTTTACTATTCAGTATTTTCTTGTTGTTCTCTCCAAATATAAACAAAGTAGCTTTATTACAAAGTGCATTGCAAATTATATACACCAATCAAAGCATTAGATAAAGCTGCAGTTGGAAGGAAACGTAACATCGAAGACAAATATCCCTGAAGACTCCCTCTTCGTGCAGCTTGAATGTTTAATTTACATATATGGAGCAGTCACTTTCACCTTCAGAACTGATTGTAATTATTATGTTTCTTTAGCTCTTGAATCCTCAACTAATCTTCATGCCTTTGACATTTTCTGTGGAAAATTCATTGTTTCACATTGGTTCAGTTTTGGCAAAGCTTCTGAATATTAATTATTATGTGTGTGACTGAATTAAAATCAGGGGCCTCAAAGTGAATTACTTTTTGAATGCAGCATCAAAGTAAAGCACTCTTAGGTCTAGGAGAGCCCATGCTAGACAGCAGATGGTTCTTTCTACTCTTCCCTAATGGTGTATTTTAATGTCAGCTGCAAAAATAGCACCTGCTACAGCATCAAATTTAATGCTTTTGTTTTTCCATTCAAGCCATTCTTATGGCCTAAATGAGATTGTAGATTATCCTGTAGATATTTTGGTGATTAGGAACTAAAATAAAGCTGCCAAAACCCATTTTGATTCAGAGATTTATGCTCTTATGGGCAGATTTGAGTTCAAGTTACAGAATTGAAAGGACAATATTCTAAATCAATTGCTGTTTGATGCCATGCACTACCCAAGTCACAAAATTATGTATGTATTTTATCCACTTCCTACAGTGCAAGGTGAACATCTCTGTTATAACTGATTGGTCCCTTTCTGGTAGGGTTTGTTTCTAGATAGTGAAACTGTAACTAGTACCTTGCACAGAATAAACAACAGCCTAGAAAATGGATCCACTTATGTATGTTTTCATACTGCGCTACACTACACTGCGCTAACAATCATTTTGCGGTGTTCTTATATACATTGGGAAATAGGCTTGGGCATTTGTGTGTGTGATCCACCTTAGTGATGCCACTGTTTCCCAGTACTGGCTGAATACTTTATCTTGTCATAGGGGTACATCCCACATTTTCTCCATTGTCAATGTACATTAGGATTTAGAGTGCAACTCATCATTTTCATTAAACATTAGGAGCACATCATGCAAGGATCAGCAATGAGATGATGCTTAAAAAGTCTGCACTGTGACATTGATGACTTGCAAACAGCTGACATGCATACGTCAATGACTTGCACCTTCAAACCTCACTTTTTAATCGTCAGAATAATGTAAACTGAATCACTAATTGTTCCTTTACTATTTGAAGCCTTTTTTGTAGCAATTACTTCAGAGCTACATGTTGTGATCATTGATCTCTTGATCATCCTACACCCTGCAATGATGAGGGACTCTTGAGGCACAAAAGTCAATTAGGACAGACCATTGTGCAAGGGACCTAGTGTCCCAGGAGATGCATGTCTCCTCCCTACCTCATGTTTTCCCATACCTCCAAAGCAGCCTTTTATACAGCCTTTTCACTAAAGGAACTGCATGGGTCATATTTTAGTGCATAATTCTGTGTACAAAATGTCATGTGGTGTCTTTCAACACACTTTAGTGCATTTCCACAAACTTATGTCTGGGATTCTAGTGATGTGTTTCTCCCAACATGTTTAGTGCAAAAAAGGGGCCAATCATAATTCCTAGTTTCTTGTCGAGGAATCAGAAGGGAGGAGGACCTTTATGCTCCAGGATTAGCCTCTGCCATTGACTAAACACTCAAGTGCAGTGGAGTCAAACTGCACTATTTATTGGTACTCACCAAGTAACTTAATGAATCCTGGTGTACTTACTGTATGTCAACTTATGCGATGTACAGCTCTGTTGTCCAGAGGATCACAATGTGCTACACCTGCTGCAGTGTTGCTCAGCCAGCTTGGGTGAGTTTTTGAAGCCTAATGCAATGCATGCATCATTCCCTTCTTTGTCTAACAAACACATTAATCATTTTGCAGATTAGTGAGCCTGCCATTCAATTCCTGCCATGTATATGAATCTTTTTTCCACAGACTGTAGCTGAGTATATCTTACCTGTGTGTTGGTAATTTAAGTGGAGCGTCATTGACATTTTGAAAAGGGAAGTCTTGGGACCTACAACAATAATGCTATGCATAAGCATTTCATTATCTGCATCAGTTCACTGTATGATTGTATTGGCTCTTAAAACCAGGCAAATTTACAGATACGATCCAGAAAACATGGTACTACATGAACCTATCTTGATTTTTGGTCCTGAAAGTATTATGTAAGTTTGGAACTGTGGAAGGAGGCTTTTCACAAATCCTGGTGTTCTAAATCAGAGAACTGTAAAGAATTTAATCTGTGATGGGAAAATGGTAAGATCAGCAAATTTTTGGCCATCAGCTGTGGCTGATGAGCGCTAGATGATCACCTACATTATGTTTGTTCAGAGCAAAATTCAGAACATCATTGTCCTGTGGGCACCAAGGATGGAGAACCAAAGGTAGCCTACTGGAGAGAGAAAGAAAGTAAAAGTACATTTGAATCATTATTTGCACCCTTCACTTGAACCCTATGCAACAAACAGAAGCCTCATTCATTTTCCTGAAATTGGCATTAGTTTGCTTCCTGCTATTTTGCCTTCTCCAAAGAAAGAGCAGTTCCAGAAACTAAGGAGGCAGAGCATGAGATGAGGTCACATTATGACTATAGTAAGTATTGCTAGACATTGTGGTCTTCCATCACACTTCTTGTCTTTTGCTAGATTTTTCTTTGCTTCTGTGATTTAACTCAGAGTTTTACCGAAGTTCATTTTGATAATCTTCAGTGATATCACCCATTTTAATTTAATCAAGAGAAAAATAGAAAGACTGACATAACCTATGGATGGAACTGCTATCTATACTTTACAAATATTTAAGCAGCAATTTTTGAAAGCTATTGAATGAGTAGGAAAGAATAGTAAAATTATGTTGGTGAACTCTAATGTCACTAGCAAGATAAATCTGTTGCTATGAATTTATTAATTATAAAGAACAATAACTTTCCACCAATCCTTAAACTATATTTTCTGTGAACTTAGCTGCCTTTTAA
The DNA here is from genome assembly GCF_009764475.1 of Pristis pectinata. NCBI lineage: Eukaryota > Metazoa > Chordata > Chondrichthyes > Rhinopristiformes > Pristidae > Pristis > Pristis pectinata. The sequence continues at coordinate 23,426,494 of NC_067420.1, forward strand.
AAAATACTGAAAACCACGTAAGATTGAAATTAAATCCAATACATAGCTTTTATATTCATTAAATTCTTACAAAAAACCCAAGGGAGCTAAATTTGAAAACCCATGTAATTGTGCGCAAGGGTTGCAGCACATGATTAGCCAGCAGCTGTTTAGTGGAATGCCTACTTATTGAACTAATTACAGTGGCTAGCCAGTACTAACTGTGATGTTCGGTAGCTTTAAACCTCAGCAAGGAGTGTCCAGTACCACTTAAAGTTAACCTGTATTGCTTAAAATTATCTACTGCACTTGTTAAAGGCCAAAAGTATTGATGGCTATAGCAAACACTGGCAGACACTCCACAACTTACTCTGACACAGGAGATTGTGAAGTATGGCATAATATGGGAGATACTGAGTGTCTATGTTTACAGACTGTACTGAAGATCTTTGTGGAGAAGGTGGAAAAATGGAGAGATGTCTTGTGTTGCAGTATGGTGTTTATTGTGTACATAATGTTCACCGTTATATAGGTTATGTACCAAAGGCATGACTTATGTGGTCAACAGATTGTCCTTATGATGGCTTTTGGTTTACTGAGTTGACTCCACTGCTGCTAGCACAATGGACTGCCACAGAATGAAAGCAAGATGACAATGCCAGAACAATAGCCATTGACCCGATAGTTCGCTTTTAGTCATGTAATACCTCCATGTTGTGTAGAATCCCTTTCAGTTGTGGTTTACGGCAGAGTTGACATTTGGTGTCTGCAATGTGACATGCATGTATTGAATGGCACTCTGATGGATCATGAAGAAATGTGCAATCCTTGCACAGCTGCATGCACTCATTGCCTGCTGGTCTCTGAGACAGAATGAAATGTAGTCAGCTCTTTTGAACATAAAGCATCAGTGACCTCCCTAATGAAACAATGGATAGACAATTGTGAGATGTTGCAATATCATCCGCTTCAGCCTAGAAGAAACTATGAATGAAACATCGAATATTAGTCGCATTTTTAGTCACTGTCAATACAATCCCTGCCCAGCTCTAATATTGCAAATGTGACTGCAGCAGATTTGTAGATTTCAGCAAGCCAAATTCCAGGCTGAGATTCAGGTTGGAGCAATGCGACCTGAACAACCGAAGCTGATATGGCCTCCTATTGAGATCCTCCTCCCTCTCCTTGTATTCCTTCCTTCAACAGCTTGCCTTGGTGAATGCATACTTCTTTAGGAGAAAATTCAAAATAGGCTAAAAGTCCTCAGCGGCTGCCACACTGCTCATTGTGGACCTATCGACTAAAATACAGAAATAAACCAGCAACTAACCCCTAAACTGTTGAAGACTCCTTTAAATAGCCATGGTGAGTGTTTGTTCTATTCTATTTAAGGGAAGCCATTAGCGTAAGCATTGAGCCTCAAAATCACAGTGCTGTATTCAGGATGCGCTGACTCTGCATAATTAACTAAGCACATGTCAATATCTTCACTAAAAATGTCATCTAGTTTAATTTAGCCCTCTCAGGGATCTCAAACAAAATGTGATTCTGAGTAAAACCTCAGCCCCTTTATGATATAGAAACAAGATTCCACAGCAAAACTTACACAGAGTCATAGAGTAATACAGCACAGAAACAGGCCCTTTGGCCCAACTTGTCCATGCCAACCAATGTGCCCATCTAAGCTAGTCCCATCCACCTACATTTGGCCCATATCCCTCTAAACCTTTCCTGTCCATAAAAATTGCAGTTATGGGTATGTTAGAGAGTCATTGTCCTACAGCATAAGAATCGGCCCTTCAGTCTATCAAGTCCTCACCAACCATCAACCACCTATTTACATTAATCGTACGTTAATCCCAATTTTTATTCTCCCCACATTCCCATCAACTCCTCCCAGGTTCTACCATTCACCTACACATCAGGGGCAATTTACAGTGGCCAATTAACCTACCATCCTGCATGTCTTTGGGATGTGGGAGGAAGCCAGAGCACCTGGAGGAAACCCACCTGGTAACAGAACGTGCAGAGACAACACAGACAGCACCCAAGGTGGGGATGAAACCTGGGTCTCCTCACGGTGAGGCAGCAGCTCTACTAGCTGTGCCACTGTGCTGTTAAACTGCAGATGTGTAATATAAATATTGTTACATTCTATAATCTGCTATGCTTCCAAGTCAGTCAATGCCATTCATCTGGATGGTCTTCTGGTGTCAAGTGATAGATGATACAGTAATACTTTATTCACTCGGAGGCAAATAAAATAATGCAGCAAGTAAAGTTGAATCAAAGACCTTCAATGTTGGACTCTTTCCTTCCTCTTTGTTGCGGTTCTTAAAATAGTAGAAGTGTTTGGCCTGTTACCAACTTAACTTGAAAGCTGAATTTTGGTTTATGGACCTGCAGCCACTAAGAACTCGTTCAGACTAGAACTCTCATTTCATGTCGGCCTGAGAAACTGGCAAAAGGACATTTTTAACTATGATCTGGGAGGAAAGTGAGATTTGTGACCTATTCTGGCAGAGGCAGACACGTGTAACAGGATAAATCTTTACTTTATGCAATTAAAATGGATGATAACAAATCAGCAGCCCATTTTCCACTTCTTTAAATTCACTGAGTATGAAATCTTGAGATAGTGATCTGGCAACCTATTTAATCTCACTCATTTTACACCATTGCACAAAGTTAATGTTAGTAAATGTTTTGGATAACCTTGAGCTCTTTTATTTTGCTATGAAGTAATTGTCCCATGGATACTAATTCCAAAGTGGCCACAGCAGCAACAGGTTAGTTATTGTCTCTAGAACATAGTACAGTACAGAACAGGAACAGGCCCTTTGGTCCATGATGTTGTGCCGAACTAATTAAACTAGTAATTAAATACCTTGCTAAACTAACCGCTTCTGCCTACACAATGTCCATATTGCTCCATTTCCTGTGCATCCATGTGCCTGTCTAAAAGCCTCTTGAACTCCTCCATCACATTTGCCTCCACCACCACCCCTGGCAGCGCATACCAGGCACCCACCACTCTCCGTGTAAAAAACTTGCCCCGCACATCGCCTTTGAACTTAGCCCCTCTCACCTTAAATGCATACCCTCTAGACACTTTGACCCGAGGAGAAAGATACCGGTTGTCTGTTCAATGAACTTTAATACCTGGACCAGTTACGCCATTTGCCTGTTCCTGTCATGTAAATTCTGTGTAATTTAGAAAGTATAAAAAAACACTTTTTCTAGTTATCAAATTTCCATGTCCCCCAGAAAAGTGTATGTTTTGTTTTGCATATAATTAATTAATTACTTTTGAACTTATATGTGCACTTAAGGAGCTGTGACCTGCAGGGCTACAGCTCAAGAGCTGGAAGCTCAAGACCTGATGAGGCTGGGTAGATCCTTTATGGTCCAGGCCAAATGGACTCCTTTTATGTTGTAAATTTTCCATGAATCTATGAAGTGAAGCACGTTCCGTACCTGGCATGATTATAAGATTGATCAGTTAAACTCTTTTTCTTGCTTCAAGTTCAGAAAGGAACCATAATCAGAATTATCATATGTTTTCTTTAGATTGATATTAAACCTTTCATTGGACACAAAGACAGTTTACTATTGTAATAACAGACAGCAGACCTCACAATATACCACCAAGACCACATTTTGCACCAGAGTTTCATCTTAAGTTAAATGGTTAAGTTATAGAAAGGGGCTTGATTCCTCTACCTCCACTGAGATGCAACTGAGTCAAACTAACATTTTTTGTTTGAACAAAGAAAATATGGCAGATAAAACTCCAAAACATTTAAATCGCTGATTTGCTACAAGTTTATTCCGATGCCCAATCTAAGACAGTCTTGGCAAGGTGAGGATAATTAATAATTCACCTAAATTGATTTACCATATGATTCTAAATCAGTTTTGCAAACCAATAATTTTCAACTGAATTTCCACTTGATATGTATCCAGGATGAGATTTATCCTTTATCATGGACTAAGAATTCAAAAGAGGAATTTTACGAAACAAAACCTACACCACAATGGAATCGTTTCTTAAAATGATTCATCACTGATGACCCATGCACTATTTATTTGGAATAAGAAGACTAGATCAACCTTTTCTTTTTATTGATTTCTTAGCTGTGATTTTGATTACCAAGTGGCAAATGGGAAAATTAAACAATGCAGTAATGATTTCAATGACATTTTATATACAGTTATTGAAAAAATCTATTTGTAATTATGTTTTGCTCCTCCCCATAACTAACAACCATTAGGCTTCAGAACCTTAATGACTTTTAAATACCCACATATGAAAAAACTATGCTGTTTAAAGTAGAATCCCAAAATACAGTTGTATTTGAAATATAAACATGTCCAGAGGATTGATGCTAACCTGATTCTAATTGTAAACAATCTTCAGTGTGTGGTTACAGCTAATGGGAACAGGCACTATTCTGGCCTTGAAAACTCCTAAATCTGTATACATCTAGAGTATCTTCTTTTATGACTATAGTAAGCTTGAAACAAGTTAAAGACACAAGTTTTATAAACCACATTACATCTTTTCAGTATAACTAGCTTGCTTTTTCTATAATAGAACAAAGTATTTATTTATGGTATAATGTACATTTTTCATTCTTTGGGTATTCAGCCTACAAAGTTTTGTGTAATCTTTAAATGAATCAAATTATCTATTCTTTATCTAATACTTTTACTGGGATAATTATGACGATAAAATGTACAAAGTTCTTTCTGAATAAAAGGGGCATTCTACTGCTGTAATTAGTACATTATCTGTGACAACTCACTTTTCAAATTGTTCATCTTTGTAGGTAAGGGAAACTCTTGGAGGTGTTTGTCATTCTTGAAGTGGGAGTGATCTTATACACACCCCTACACCAAATAAGGACAAGGCTGAGAAATGTCAACAATGTATTCCATTACAATTATCTGGTATATTTAAAAAATGTAAAGAGATTAATCTTGCAGTTTGCTTTACCTTCTTTTAAAATGCATAAATATCCCACCTCTCCATGGAGTCCAAACTTCAGCTTTGTATTCCTTCCCTGACAACAACACCAGCAACTTCCACCCGAGCAGATCCTACTCCCATTCTAGATCACTCACCCCAGATTTCCCTCTGTCCCACCACACCACTGGGAACTTAATCTCATTCTTGGCAATGTACAGGTCAAGAGATTTATCAATGGGTCAACAATGGACCTGATTTGCATGTGAGCAGGAGGTTGGAAGTTCAGTGGGTCAGTGGTTAGACAATCACCAAGAGGCTCGCCTGTGCCCCATTCTGACCAGAAATGAAGGTGAGTACCAACAATTACTATGCATCTGCCGGTCTGCAGGTTGTATGATCAGGTGTCTGCAACAGTGCTCCATGTCAGGAGAAGGGAATTAATGTCAGCAACTTCTAGATTTCTTTGCACTACACAAGTTGCTGTCAGATTTTCCTTATTGCAACAGTGAGCACACTTAGTCACACATTATTTTTACTGCATTTGTTGCTGATGATTACTAATTTTATGGCAGCTTTTGCAAATAAAAATGCAATATAAAATCTCAGTACGTAAAGCTAGATTTAGTTTTATTTTCAGATTTGGGCCTGGTTAACCTTTCAGACTGAATTGTAAATTTAATTTAATACAGCAGTTAATACAGCAGATTGTGTGTAGATTATCAGAAGATTTATTTGCTATTCCAGCAACTTAACCTTCCTGAGACTTTCCTCAAAGACCATATTCCTAATCTTTTAATAAACATAAACAAAATCAGTGGATAGCTCTCCAAAATATTCTGTGGACTGTCCTACTGACTGGTGTACCATTAAATTATGGCATTCAGATTAGTCAAAGTTTGATGTCAACCAAAGTGCAAAGTTGTACAAAGGCATGGACTTCACTAAAAAAATGAATTAGGCTTAGGTGAGTAATTCAGTTGTATGTTGAAGCAAAGTTGAACCATGGGCTAAGGAACAGGCTTCCATCTTGAATTAACACCATTTATACTTCTTCAATGTGCCCAGCTCATGAAAAATCTTTCATTTACATACCTTGGATATTTTCTTGTTTATACTGTATAATCTTATGGACATCATTATACCATGTGATTGTTGAAAAGGGCTTTCCTTAAAACTGCTTACCATATATAGTAGTGATCTCAGTGAGAGTTGTATTATTCTTAAAGTTGTAAAACCTATTATGGTATTGTTTTGACACTAGCAATGAGAGAGTTTTCCACAGTCAAACAGTTGCAAGGGAAATTGAAATGATATTCAATTCAATTAATAACTGTGTTGTTCCTTTCGGTATGTATGCTCTTCAGTATTAACGTGAAACTTATTTTACATTCCTACTTGTAATATTTATCATGGGGCAATGAAACTGAACAGTCACTATACATTTACAAGCTATAATTAAAATCTGTTCAATTGAAGTTTGCCAGAGTTGAATACTGGAATAATAGATAACTCATTTTCATCCGCAGCATGTAATTATTAATTATTCAACAATTATTCTAATTTTGCAAAGGAAAGTCAAATCTTTGATAAAATATAGGGTGCCATGAACACTTGAGATAAGTTTTTTGGGGCAGAATCTTAACATGAGGGTACATTTTCACCTCTTCTGTGATATTGTAAAGAAAGCAAAAGGAGAGTCCTATTTCACTATTTCAATTGAAATTTTAATTTTATTCTAAAATAACTTATTTTCAATTATCTTAAATAAAAGGGCCAGAAAAAATATTCTTCACGAAATCCAGATTTCATGGTTAACACAATAACTCATTGTTTGTACATTATGTTTGCAGTGTTATGATCTAAATTTATCAAACTTGATCTACTGATGGTTACAGTTCAAATTAAGTTCTATATACTATATCAAAAGAATACTTCTGACTTGATAGTTCTTGGCATGGATGTGCAGGGTCGTTATTACCCTCACCTAGCACAGCATTGGCATTAGAATAAAACAGGTGCAGCACCATTCAATTACCAGCCAGAAGTTTAAAATATAAAGGGACTGGATTCTTCTACAGAAATTTCTGGTCAGTCATATGACTGAGAAAACAATGGTTTAAAGAGCTTGTAAGAACCGTTCATTCAGATGTGCTAATCGCAAGAGAATGGCACAACTGACAAGATCAAGCAGAATTACCAACTGGAAATCCTCGTTTGGTGCTTTTTTAAACTGTGATCTATGGATGATATGGAGCCCTCCTTGTACGATTTGTTGACTATGATAATACTTTATCCCTCCCGCATAAATTTAGCCCATCTGTCATCAAAGATCCCCACCATCCAGTCCATGCCATCTTTACGCAACTACCATTGGGCAGGAGGTACAGAAGCCTGAAGTCCCACACCACCAGGCAAAATCCTAACCACTACAGTTTAGCAACACTATGACCACTTTGGTCACCTTGCACTAAAATGGATGTTTTTTTTGTTCTAATTGTGTTCTTTCTTGTAAAAACTGTGTTAGTTTATGTTTAATTTATGTTTTTCTTCTGAATGCTGCTTATCTGATGATCTGTGCCTGTGATGCTGCTGCAAGTAAGTTTTTCATTGCACCTGTGCATACATGTACTTGTGCATCTGACAATAAGCTCGATTTTGACTTTGTCCAATGAGTTTCTGTAGCAAATGAAATAACACTTGATAATTTCATCCCCAAATATCAGCACTAGCTAAGGAATTGAGGTTGAGTAAGTGTTATAGTGTTTCCCCTTTGTGAATGCCAAAACTCTCAGCCAGATATTACAGAAATTTGTTTGCTTAAGTACAATAGAGTGCAAATTTTCCTTTTAGTTTATCATACCTTCCTATTTTCATTCATTATCTGTTAATTATACTTTGAACTCTAGTCAGAATATTATATCTTAATCTCGTTGCTTTATATAATCCTGATGCACCTTTTTACTGTAAATGTCAGATCGAACTTTTCCAGATAAATTCATTTTTTTATTCCAGCATATTTTATATGTAATCCTTTTAACTGTCTACACTGAGGAGTGCATAAGGAATTGTGGAAAATTAGTTATGCACTTAATTAGAGTACACTGATCAAGACTCCGAGAAATCTTGTCATCCCCTTCACCGCTTTTCCAAGTGATTGGTTAACTAATGGTGGGTTGTGCAATAAACCATTATTCATGCGTTTTTTTAGTACATGAAATTTGGAAAGGTTTTTTTTAACATAAAATAGATTTTCTGGATATTGGAAATCTGAAATTTAAAAAAAGATGGGGAACAGCAGATCAGGCAAAATCTGTAGAGAGACACAGAGCTCAACATTGACCATAACATTTCAAGTTATGGTCATTTTATCAGAGCATTTCTGATGAATGGTCACTCATCTGAGATGTCAGCTCTATTTTCCTCACTGCTGCCTGACCTGCTATGTATTTCCAACATTTTTGGCACTCATCTCATTGTTTCTATTTATTTCTATTTAAAAGAATGATGCAGCAGGCAATGAACATCTTGTTGACAAAATACTAAAACAATCTCTGTGTAACTTATCATAGGATATTTGATTCTAACCCATTGTGAACAAATACTTTTGTTCAGGATATATAACCTATTGTACTAAAGTTTGATAAGAGAAACAACACATAGCTTAGCTATAGACTAGCTCAAATGGGCATCTTGGTCAGCATGGACGAGTTGGGCGAGGGACCTGTTTCCGTGCTGTATAACACCAAAAGACTCATCCTTTCTCTGGTACTCCAGTTAGTTTCCCACTTGACAAAGTCCTGAATCTGCTGGCAGCACTTCACCAGCCTTTTCCTGACTGTAGTCTGATGTTGGACTGCACATGGATGCTTGTGGTAGAGTTTGAGATTATGGCAATTGCAGAATCACTTGCAGAACCTGCAGCAGGTTAGACCTGGCAGGAGAAGAACAGCTCTATTAATTTTCTTGAAAGGAATTTCTGCTTGGCACGAAGGAAGGTATTTGCTTTTTTTTAATTAATTGAGGTTAATTAAGTTAATCTGATTGTTATTGTGTTCTTGTGTTATCACGATTTTATTTTTTTCTCTAAGTGTTTTATTCATTGACCTTTAATTGTTTTCAAATGTGTCTGAACATCAGAAACATACAGAAACGTTCAAAGATTGACAGGTTTGACACTAGACTAAGTCAGATTACAGATAGTAGTCAATAACTTTCCTCAGTTATTTTGTGGGGGGCAGGGGTTATGCTCTGCTCTCTCCTCCATACCTACCACCCCTCCCTCCACCCACCTCACCACTCCCCAACACGACGGTATTACCACTGATACTGGAATTGTTTCTAATGACTGTCACAATGAGATTCCTGCTGACGCTACTTTGAAAATGAGAAAATTACAGCTACTGTCCTATGGTTTATTATAAATTTTACTGTTTATTCAACTTTAGATAGTAGAAATGATGTTAGTGCTGATGAGCTGTAGAGCTTTCAATTGTGGCAATTGGACAGTACAGGATTATACACGCAGCCAACATTGTATAAACAAAGGAGTACATAATGGATGGCTGTTCTGATATTGTTTGTATGATATTCTTAGCTTTTTCTGTGGTAAGGTAATACTGCTTAATGCTTTCAATTTATTTCATTCTCAGGATTGAGCAATACCACATTCCAAATGGCTCCAAACAAATTTGCTTTTGAGGCCACTTTAGAGGTCAGTTAAGAGGTAACTATGTTCATATGGGAGTGGGGCTGGATTGGCCAAGGACAGCAGATTTTCCTCCCTCAAGGACATGAGTGGACCAGATGGATTTTTATGACATTATAAATAAAAAAATTACATTGAATTGAATGGAGGAACCTAAGCCTATCACCATATTTCATTGTGTTTTTGATCCCAGGGACTTAATATTATTGACTATGTTCTCACCAAGTTCCTAGTTCTCCTCCTTCCCAATCCCTTCTGCACCTTGGCTCAACAAACTCTGGCTGTGGACTACCTGCCTTATTATTGCAACATGGAGGAAGGTGAGATAAGAGAAGAATCTGTGAAAAAGAAAGTGGATAGAACAGAGTCCTGGCCTTCATTGGTTAGTGCTATAACTTCCAAATGTCAGACAAGAGCACAAGATATGGGATACATTCGATAACCACTTATGAAAATCAATACATGTGAGGTGCCATCAATTAGCAACTTCAGGTTTAATTTATTAAGTAGGGAGGAATCAAACTAAATTATCCAAAATGAGGCCTAGCTAGACCTCCAGGACTTCATTATTAACTTAAAGGTGATCTGATAATTCTGTACTCAAAATTCAGTAGCCACTCTCCCATGGTCTAATTTAGAGATGAGATCATCACATTGGCAAAACAGGTAGCAAAGAAATAAATCGGAATTGCTGAACAGAGAGGGTTGTTAATTGCTGAAAATATGTTAGAATCAGATTCAATAGGTAGCTTCAAAATGCAATTGGTCATCTGGCTTAGAAGGATAAACTTGCAGTGTTGTAGGGAAAAAGTTAGAGTGTGGGTCTATATCGAACACCTCTTCCAAAGAGTCACCATGACCAAAGCAGTCTGAAAGGCCCAATTTTACGGTGTAGGATGTTATGAACACTGTTGTCCACATTTGATGGCTTAGATTGCCTGAGCATGCGATGAACTTGTAAGGGTGCTGGATGTGGGAATCTCCCATTTGGTGTGTGAAATCTTTCTTTGAACATCTCCAAGGTGACCTTGGTATAAAAATAAAATACATTCATGATTTATTTCTGCTTACATTGTACGCTGCCATCTTCTTCAAAGCTGGCAGTTGTTGTCAAACAAAAACTAGCCAAGCAGGGAGTCATTCCTTCTTCAAAAATGCAATTACATTCAGCCTCCTGAACACTCAGACACAGTCAGTGATGAAAACCCTGAATGATAAAGTACTAATTGTGACTTTTAATCTGACCAGAAATTCCCTATTTGAACATGATCATGTGTAGGCTTGAAATCAATCAAGTATTTTATATAGGACTCCCATTAAATGAACAACTGGGCAATCACGGTAATATAAAAATTAAATAAATCTAATTGCAATAAATATTGAAATCGGCTGCAGCTTGAAAGTATCACAGGAGCCCCACCACTTATTTTTAGACTGGTTACTCTTACCTTTTCTAACAATGGTAATGTTGCCAGAACAATATATTCTGGCAAAAAATAATAAATAAAAACCTGAAGTTTGATTACAACTAGAATAGGAGCCCAACTGGTTCATTGGATTCACTATGATGGGGACTATGATTTCATTATTCTAATTAGATTTAATTTATTTTTTATATTACATGATTCCCTTGTACTTCCTATGTAAAACAGTTGCTTGAGTTCAAGTCTGAGCATGATTATGTTCAAGTAAGGAATATTTCGGTCAGATTAAAAATCACAGCAAGGGTCTTCATTACTTTGGTCACTCAGTCTAATCTCAAGATGGGTGCAGGATGAAGGAACTAGCTTGGTAAGTATAGTCATTCTATAAACATTTAAAAAATTGTCAAAAACTAATAATACCTTTCACAGGAATGAATCATGAAAAATTACTCTTTAATTCATTATCAGTCTATGGCCAGCACTGTTGCCAATCTTAAAATGTTCAGTAAAATAAAGACTATACATTAGATTTTTACGTTTTAGTAAAAACATCCAATATGACCCTCATTGCTGAAGTGATATGCCAAGAAATGTGCCTATTTACAATTAAGTGGTGCTAATACATCAACCCTAACAACGAGTCCTAGACTATTGCGGAATCTTTGAAAACAGTGCCTGTTAGAATGCATATTGTGTGATAAGATTCATGGTGTTGCATTGCAGATCACATGTGCAGTTACAGCTGAAAGGCATAAATTGCTGGTGTACGTGTTTTGTGTAGATAGATAAACATTAGCAAGCAGCAGGTGTTGAAATGGATGGATATTAGGAGTTGCTTCTTAATTCAGAAAACAACCATTCATATCAAAAATTGCATTGTCATTCAAGATAATTAATCAGTTTTTGTTCCTATGAAATATTATTTAGATCTTTAAAAATCTGAAGAGATGAGATTCCTTTTTTCATAGATGCCTCATTTCAGTACATGCTTTCTATTGTGAAGTTTAGGACTTTTAAGCAAGTGCAGACTGAGGGAATGTTAATTTCACATTTAAGAGACTACACGTTCAGTCATAACTTCTTAAAAACATGCATATTGAATCCATGTGCATTCATTGACCCAACAGTATGTAAAGTTTAAATTTTAAACAGTTTCAGGAACATAATTTGTAAGCAAGAAGAACATGCAGGTACTAGCCTAATGTACTTCATTAAGCAGACATTCTAAAGATGTCAGTATCACTAAATATTACATTGGGAGATCTTTAGGCATGAGTTGTGTTGAGGAATGACACCTTAATTTTGTATTCTCCTATCTCACCTACAGGACACATTGTTGACTTTCTAGATATTCATGATGACTGTGACCTAGAACTACAGGTTGGGAGCAATGGCCGAATGCATAAGTGCAGCTTAAAATACTCCAAAAATAAAGGGGTTCCAGCTTTGAAGTAGAGGTTCTATTTGAATTTTACATTTAGACTGAGTAAGTGAATTTTGAAAAGTTATTTTTTTCTTCTTCAGCATTAGCTTTCAGGTATAGTTCATTCTACTGGAATGAATGGAACAAAACCATTATTCAGGCTTCATCTGTAGGGGGATTTCTAGCATCTAGCAATCATGAGGTCAAAAACAAGCCAAGTAGCTCATCAGATCTAAGACTTCTCACTGGTGACAAACCAGCAAGTGGCTGAGCTTTCAAACATTTTACAGCAGTGAAATAAAGAATATGACAGGCATATAGGATTAACATAAGATATTAAGTATCATAAACAAACTTTAAAATAAAAAATAATTTTAATTAAGGCATCAGATTTCAAAACAATTTACACAGATATATTTTCTTTTAGGGCTAGTGTGCTTGTTAGGTAGCATTTCTGCCTTGGTACCCATTAAAAACTCAGTCACACCTCATTCCACTGGCTGTATGTTTTTCACTGATTTACTGTGAGAATCGTTTGTTAACATTTGAAATTCTCATCAATTCACCAATTACATCAAAGAAGGCTGTATGCACAACCTGTGGAAGAGAAAGGAATTAATGGCAGCAGTTTCTGGATTTCTACATTTAACCTTTCATATATTTTCCACAGGTTGCTTTCAAGGTTCCTTCAGTGAGCCCTTAATCTTCATCATTATTCTGATTGTAAAGTCAAATCCATACAGCTTCTACTAGTCGGTACTGGCTTTAGCAGCTCAAATTACATGGACTCAGGCTAACCTGCATGAAAGATTGAAGAATTTTAAATGCAAGTTATTTTGACATTACATTAAGTTTTTGTAATCTTTATCTTGTAAGAAACTTGCCCCTCTCACAAAATTGGCAATCTCCAAATCTGAACAATGTACATGCGAGTTTCTGTTAATTTAGCAGTCAGAGGAGGTTCTTCAAATTGAGCTCATTTTTATAATTTGGCAAGCAGCTTTTGACAGACACCACTAGATCAAATGAAAGGACACCTGATTTAGTATAATTTAAAAAGCCCATCCATACCTGGATCAAAGCTGTGTCTTGACCTTTTCCATCATCCTGATACAAATCTTTAAGTTCTTTATTGCTAAAGAGAACCATTCATTTAATATCTCTGCCCAAGGTGCCCACCTCTGATGGTAGCTTGTTCCATTGGCTGTGTTGCCTGTCTGCTTTACCCAGCTCCCACCCAAAAGCAAATCTCTCCCAGAGCAGCCTCCATAATTGAAGCAACATTGAAAACTGCTGCTTAAAAGTTCCTGCCCTGGTAGTAGATCACTGAGCAAAATTTGCACTCCATGCATGATTTATAGATGATTAGACCCTAAAGCCTCAGGACTCATGTTTTAGCACATAAGATGCATTACGTGTCATATATTTTAGAATATAATTCGCTTTGGCCTTGACCTAAATTAGTTTTCAGTTAAAGTTGCAGAAGAGTAATGTCCTAATGTGCTGGAGAATTTCTACCCCTTTTGGTCTCCACTTGTTAAATGAAAAAAGAGAGATAATGCAATTAAAAGTTTAAAGTTCTGAAATTAATGTATATTCAACCTTTTAATTGCCTCAATATACCAATGTGATGTAAATTTGTTTTTGAAGCTTCTTTATTATATGCCTGCTTTCTGTTATAATTCACTGCACTGGAATAAAGAGAAAATGAAAAAAAAATTACAGCATTAACTTTTGTTATTTTATATTCAGTTTGATAATTCTGCTCCAATCTCAGAAACATTGACCTGTGCCGTCATTGTGATGTTTCTCAGTCACCATAACTGGTTAAATGAAATTGTGCTCAGTGCAGTACGGAAACTTGCACCAGTATTTCCTTTTCTCCTGTCATTGAAGCTGCCACTCAGACTGTTTTCACATCTTCAAGTTTTAATAAAAATGAATGACATTTTTATATCATGTTTCACATAATAATTCTTTCTGAAAAATTATTAAGTTATCATGGGAACTTCTGACGCACAGACCAAACCACCAGTATTCCTGACTTGATGACACTTAGCTTTCAAAACTTGGAATAAATATCGAATTTTGGCACCAAACAAAAAAAAACATTTTATTAACTAATGTTCAAAGGCTGTTAAGTAAACTTACAGAAAGTTGACAGTTATGCTGTAGAAATCAAACAGTATATTTATCTTGAGGCGCCCAGAATTTGTTACAGATTCAAGCCTCTTTTACTCAAAGATCCAATGTGTTTTTTTATTAAAACAAGCTGCGACTCACTTTCTGTTCTTGTTCATTAAATCCTTTTAAAGAGTTTTAAATACCAGGCAAAAGATGTTAATATTGAGGTTGCAGTATTTTCTATTTCAGCCTCCCACTGTTAGCATTACCTGCTTCTAGGCCACACGCAGCATGGCCAACAGCACAATGTATGTCAATGTAACATTTTAACATTTCCTACCATGGCACTCATTGTGGCTTCAGATTAAAATTGTTTGTGAGTGATGAATTAAAATTAGATCTATGCTGTGACACCTAGAAAGAACTGGTTTAGAATAACCATTTCACGTAGGGTTCTCGCAAGCATTATGGAGAGATTTTTGCCTCACTATTCAATTGCTTGTGTTTCTTTCAGCATTATCCAATTGAAATTAGATTTTTACAGAGTGAAACATAACCACGACTGTTTCCAGGTTGTTTCACATCCCTGTGGAAATTCGACTGGGCGCTTCCTGGCACCCTTGATTTGATTTCCATATCAGGGTGCATGTAATGACATCATTCCCTGTGCAACACTCTTTTTGAAGTACTACAGGGCAAGTTGGTCTATATTGCCAGGATTCCTAACATTGGGTAACATCGTCTTCTAATGCTCTCTACCTATTCTGGGTTTACAAAAAAAGCTTTAGAGAAATGCTAAGAATAAAATTTATAATGAGGTCAGTGAAGTGGATTACAAGCTCTTAATGGAAATCTATTTGTTTAAGGAGCTGGATTCTTTTTACTGCTATCTTTCCAAAATCAGAATCTGCAGATGAATTGTGTCTGGTTATTCATGTTGCAGGAGTGAAATGACAGTTAGGGTAAAAATTCAATACTGGTCACAAGTGGTAAATGCACAATATAGTTATATATATCCATGGAATAATCTGCACATGAAACTCAGTTCCAGTGATTTCGATGGTACTGAATTTAAAGTGGAGTACAATTTGCATATACTGCTACATTACAGTTTTGGCCTTTTTGGCTGAGGATGTCTGAACTAACTCTACCATTCAGTTTCCTAAGACAAAATTTTATATTCATTGAAATGCACTTCAAGCAGAATAATAGCAATGAATTATTTCTAAAGGCAAACTTCTGTTCCATCATTACACCCCACCAGTGAATACACACGTAGATCAGATGAGCTCGTCAGGTTTGCATGCAGTACACTGCTATGATATTTCATGATGTCAAGACTGTTATCCTTTGTCTCGGCCAAAACTGTATCCATCTTTTCCCAGTGCACAGAACGAATTAGCGGAGCATGGTACGGTTTGATGGATTTTACAGCCTGCCATCAGAAGAAATGTCTCAGATGGGCAGGAAAGTAAATCTGCCTTCTCTTTTGCATTATCCATGATGAGTTTGAGGATGCATGATGCTGTATATGGTAGCATTGTTATGGCATTTAAGATACAATGTTATGGGGTTGCTGAATAAGTTTCATTTGAATTTTATTGGTATTTTTCAAGTGGTCCCGTAAGATTCAAAATTCTCGACTTGTTCCTCTTCCATAAAAACAGAGGCCTTGCTCATTAATATATCATTGTGTGCTTTCATCTCTTAATGTTTTTAAAGTCTATGATAGAAGCAATATCTTAAGAAGTAGATTTAGGCAAGAAGCTTCAAGACTGGTGGATACATAAAAGGCTGAAAACTGCAGCTCTGGCGTAAGTACAACCTGACAAGAGTTAACATGGATACAGGTGGGAGTATTATGAACTTTCATGACCTGGGTGTTGGTGGCTGGGAACCTTGAATGTAACAAAACTCACAAATTAGATATTGAACTTGGGGACTACAAGGATCTTGAATACAGTAGTTGACTGGTAGCATCCAACATCAATTGAATGGAGGACGCTGAGATTTCAAGTAAGTGAAAATGAAAAAAACAGCTTCAGATGCTGGACATCTGAAATAAATTGAAATTACTGGAAATATTCAGCGTGCCAGTTTTGGTTCTGACGGAGCGTCTTCGATCTGAACCATCAGCTCTTTCTCTTTTCACAGATTCTGTCTAATCTGCTGAGTGTTTCCAACATTTTCTGTCTTTATTTATGATGTTACAAGTCTACTCTGACTCTGTGGGGTGAGTTTCAAATCACTGGGACATGCTGTGGGTTAAGAAACTCTGGGAACATTAAGGGAATATAAGAAGATTGAGGAGACCCTCATGTTTTGAAGCATGGCAGCAGTGTTCACTGGGGGAAAAGACAATGGGGTTTGGAAACTTTGAAAGAGGAAATTCTTGGGACTGGTAGCACTTTTATTGTGCTTCTTCAGGTTTTCAGATTTGTAGCTCATTGGGTCCTGGGTTTGCAACATGATGGAGAATTATACTGTAGTCTGACATCGGATGTGAATGCAAGGAACCTTAGGCTTGGCAATGTTCACAATTTTTTAAAAAAAGGCCTCAATTTATTTGCTAAGATGAGTTTGAAACAGGATAAACCTCAATGGACCAATATTAAACATAAAAAAAGAACATCCTTGAAAAATCCAGTTACTATGGGAACCACTATTCTCTCTGCAACCACAGTGAATGTTTAAAATATGTTGTATCACGGAAAGAATGAAATTTTCCAGAACTTTTTAAAAGCAAGTTCTTTTTGGAAAACTGGCCAACAGTTGGAAATCACAAGTAGACACATGATAGAGTTTTAAGTAATGAAAAGCAAACTTGGATCTGCTTTCTAATACATTATAGTGCCATGATGGAAAGTCAAATGAATTTTGACTAAGCCTTTTGTATGAACGTACTGACATATTTAACAGCCCCAAATATCATAGTCAGCATTTGTGATCACTAATCCCTTAGTGTGAGCATCTGTGCCATCAACTTTTACTATCTTAGGATGTAAGATTCTGGCAAGAGCAGCATTTATTGTGCATTTCCAACAAGAAATTATATTCTCTGTAGCAATTTAATAAAACTAAGTGATTTACTAGGTCACATCAGAGGTTAAAGTCAACCATGCTGATTTAGTAATAGGAAGCAAATGAGAAAAAAATCATTATGCCACCTGATGTACCTTTGAAGCCCCAAATTACAAAACTCACATGTCATAGCTTATTCTTGTGCTCCTATAGGCTTAACAACAATCAACACCCAAAACTCAACCACCCTCAACCCAGAGACACAAGAAATTCTGCAGATGCTGGAATCTGGAGCAATACACAAAAGGTGCTGGAGGAACTCAGCAGGTCAGGCAGCATCTATGGAGGGAAATAAATAGTCGACATTTCAAGCCGAGACATTTCATCAGGACTGGAAAGGAAGAGGGCGGAAGCCAGAATAAGAAAGTGGAGGGAAGGGGAAGGAGTACACGCAGACAGGTGATAGGCGAGTCCAGGTGATAGGCGAGTCTTGGTGAGAGGGGGAAGGTAGTGGGTGGGGAAGGGGAGAAGATGTAATAAGCTGAGAGGTGATAGGTGGAAGAGGCAAAGGGCTGAAGAAGAAGGAATCCAGTAGGAGAAGGCAGTGGACCATGGAATAAAGGATGGGGAAGGGGAGGAGAGGAAATGGGCAGGTCATTAAGGTGGGGGAAGGGAGCCATAGGAATAAGGGAAGACAAAGAAGTGGGGGGGGGGGGGGTAAAGAAAAAGAAGGGGTAGGATTACCAGAAGTTACAGAAACCAATGTTAGGGCCATCAGGTTGAGACTCCCAAGGCGGACTATGAGGTGTTGTTCCTCCAACCTGTGCTTGGCCTCAACATGGCAGTAGAGGAGGCCATGGATAGACATGTCAGTATGGGAATGGGATGTGGAATTGAAGTGGGTGGCCACCAGGAGGTCCTGGCTGTTGCGGCGGATGGAGCGAAGGTGCTTGACATCCTCAACTCATTCTTGCAACCTAGCAGTGACAATTGATGGATTTGGCCCTAACTCAGAAAGAACACTTATTCCA
The DNA here is from genome assembly GCF_009764475.1 of Pristis pectinata. Classification (NCBI taxonomy): domain Eukaryota; kingdom Metazoa; phylum Chordata; class Chondrichthyes; order Rhinopristiformes; family Pristidae; genus Pristis; species Pristis pectinata. Next base: position 23,445,173 of record NC_067420.1, read on the forward strand.
AGCTGTTTTATATAGTTATGTAAGTATAGGAGGAGAATAATAAAACAAAACACTGCAGATCTTGGAAATCTTCAATAAAAACAGAACGCAAAGCAAAAATGCACGGCAATGGGACAAGTAAAGGAACAAAGTAAAGGTCTGGAAATATTATTCAAACATTTCTCATTTTGGTCTCCTAGTTTAATTATTATAAATCATTTAGGTTTCCCTTTTCTTGTCACGTCTAAAGCAGAATTTGTGATTATTATTCCACTCTCTTCATTTTTATTTGTTTTAAAACTGTTGGAGAAAATCTTTCCACTGTGGATTTGTCAGTGGAAATATCCATGACCAGATATTAACTGTGCACAGGCTGTAGTGCAGCCTTCCAATGAGCAGACAGCCAGCTGCAAGACACCAATGCGTCCCAGGACTCTGGAAAATCTGCAGAAGTTCATGATACCCTATTGGATTTCTCTTGAGCTCCAATGAGTCAGCAGGAACTTCTACAGATTTTCCTGCTCTCTGAGTGTGAAATCCATCTGCTAAATCTGTACCAGGAACAAGTACAGCAAGCCCATTCAGATGAATAGCTGCTGGGAGAAAGATAAGCAAACTTTGTTATTTGATTTAACTGAGCTGGTTTAAATGTTTTGATTATTTTAAGTGTATTTTTTTTTAACTTCATATTTTAAGTAGTTCAATTTTTTAATGTTATCCTTATTTTTAGACAGATCCCAAATAATTGTCTTGTTTGTAGATGTCAAAGGGATTTACTAACATTCAGTTGAAACCATTTAACAGGAAGGTTGATAACTGGGCTCCCAGAGGAAGATTGCATCCTGGGCCAGGCAGGAAGAAACAGTCCTGCATAGGGTACAGATGACTGCTGACCTTGGGTTAACAGAAGGTCTGCCCATTAATAACACTATCTCTACCCTTCCATCATCCATAACAACCCCAAGGGAACACTTTACAAATGGATTCAACCCTAAAAGTCCAGTACCATCCTGTTCCAGTGCTGATGCCTCATGTACTGTACTGCTGCCACAGAAAAAAAGCAAATTTCACGACATATGTCAGTGATGATAAACCTAATTCTGATTCTGAATTAGACCCTTCAATCTCTTTCCCATCTTTCAACCCCATATTTGGATCCCTAATTTAGTCACTCCTGTGTCCAATTGTGCGAGGTTTGGTAAGAATCTAAAGGTGTTCTTTTCAACTCCCAGCAGAACTTTTTGGCTAATGCTCCTTTATTGTTGGTCCCAACATGGGACATCACAACAGGGTTTGCCCCACCACTCTGTCAAATCTTTTCACCCTGGTTCAAGTTGAATCTCATCCTAGTAAGCAACATATCATATGATATCCTGTATTCTCCTTACAAGAGATGCTATATCTTGCTTCCAAATTACTTAATCCTCTAGAACTACCACCTTATGCTTCTTCACCTGCTCCCACTGTGAACAGCTTCCTGCTTCAAGGTACCATCATCAGAATTCCATCTATTTAAATGAGAGTTTTAATTCATCCTCACTGTTTGCAAATACATTGCACGTGTTAGATAGGATGCGTTTCTGATGATCCTCATTCTCTATCCCTTGGATTGTGTACTGTTAGTTATACAAACCAAATCTGACCATACATCTCCCTTTGAGTTGTGGCCAACTGGAATAAACTGTCTGGGCTTATGCATCAAAATGTCACCAACAAGCACCAACTCAACGATTCTCGGTTGGACAGATCCAAGCCAGAAATGCCTTCCACAGATGTATTCACTGGGATACCTTTACTGTCCACAAGCTCACATGCATTGCAATCCAGACAAGGAACCTATTCCTCTATTAGTTTCATCCAGAGTTCACCTTATCACAGAAATTCTTTTCAGTTCTCTCCACCCTTCTACCTTCTCTGCATTTTGAAACTTGTTTGACTTCTATTTTTTTCTCAGTTTTGATGAAGGGTCATTGACTTAATACATCAACTGTAGTTCTCTTTCCATAGGTGCTGTTTGACCAATTGAGAACTTCCAGCATTCTGTGTTTATATTTCTACTATATTTTAGACTATATTACTTATCACTAATTTCATCCGTTGAATCTTTCTTTTGATGTCACTCACAGCTTGACATTTCTAATAGGGAATTCAGGATGTGATAATATCAGTGAACGATGATAGGACTGGACAGTGTTAACACGGATTTATGAAAGAGAAATCTTGTTGTTAGATCTGTTTGAGGATATAAGGGTGAATCATAAGAGCTTATTGCAGAAAATCAGAGTGTACAATATTAGCAATAACATACTGGCATGAACTGATGAATAGTTAATGGTCAGAATTGGGATAAATATGTTGGTTTTCAGTTGGGAGTCTGTGACAGAGGAATTGCTGCTGGGGCTCCACCTTTTCACAATCTATATCGATGGCTCGGATGAAGAAATCAATTGTAATATATCAAAGTTTGCTGATGATACAAAGCTGAGTGACACTGTGGCCCTAAAGAATTTGGAGACTTCGGGGGGATATGGATAGATTAAGTAAATGGGCAAGGATGTGGCAAATGGAAATGTGAAAAAATGTGAGGTCATCCACTTTGGTGGAAAAGTAGAAGAACAGAGTATTTTTTTCAATGGTTTGAGTTTCAAGGTGTCTGGGGTTCTAATTAGGAAGGCAACGAGTATGTTTGCCTTTATTGTAAGAGCATTTGAATACAAAATCTACCTCAAATTACACGGGGCCCTGGTAAGATCACATCTGTATGTGGGTCTGGTCCCTGACCCAAGGAAGGTTATACGTGGGCTGGAGGGAATGCAATAAGGGTTTGCTAGATTGATTTCTGGAATTTGCCTTATGTGAACTGAATATGTAGAGTAGACCCATGCTCCCTTGAATCAATGAAGAATGCAAGGTGATTTCATTGAAACATACATATTCTTTCAGGTCTTGATGGGTAAATGGCATGTTTATATTTCCCCCTCACTTGGGTATCTAGAACCAAGGATCACAGTCTCACAATAAAGGACTGTTCACTCAGGACAGAGATGAGAAGAAATTTCTTCATACAGAGGGCTGTGAATCTTTGGAATTCTCTGCCCTGAAGGCTGTGGAGAATCAAAGGTTGATAGAATTTTAGATATTAAGGGAATTAAGGGTTATTGTGTTAGTAAAGAAAGGTGTTGCTGAGATAAATGTCAGCTATGATGTTATTGAATGGCAATGCAGGCAAAAGGTGCTACATGGCCTACTTCTGCTTCTTTTCCTTTTTATATTTTGCTTTTGCACAAAGAACTAAAACAGTGTCAAGATTTTAAATATTTACTTCCTTAAGTTTCTTGCAACAACTACAATTATTGGAAGCAAACATCCTCACCTCCTTCCCCCTCTCCACTGTACAAAGTAATTAAAGTTGAGTTCCAAAACTTTAATGATATTGGCTTGTCAGAAACCTGCCAGAGGAGAAAGCCATGCGAAGTCAATTAAGTGAGATCTGCTATTCCGATCATTTGGTCACCTCTGCAATCGACTCTCTATGCAGCACCGGGGGGAGAAAACATAAAACTTTCCATGTATATTTACATAGAAACACTGTTTAATGTACATAACTGCTAAACCTTTCTATCAGTCATGAATCACCCTATAGCATTAGTGCTTTTCACATGCCTCAGTGTCGTTTGCCATTTTTGGTAGTTTAAGAAAGAAATATGCACGAGACGTAAATAATTCCATTTTAGAACTTGGTCAAAAGGACACAGCATAAGATGCTGCCAGTGAATTGCATAACATGTGCTTGAACTAATAACTCTATGAATTAGACAGAGCTGCTCAAATGAATACAGAATGATAAAAACAACTACTAACTAAAGATGAACTATATTCCTTGACTAACAAAACATAGCCACAAATTCTTTGGGCAAGATGATAATTAAGTGAAAACAAACACAAGTTGTAAGAATTGAAAGGTAGATGTTGTATCTTCTGTGAGGGTAAATGAGGGGGAATGGTTTGGTTTCATGTAACTAAATTCAAATTTGTAGAAACAGTTATTAAAAATGCAAAATAAAATATTTGATTACAGCCAAATTAAGATAAGTGACAAGATGTCAGCAGACTTTAAATAAAACTAGGGCCAAGAAATCTTATCAGGTAGCATTGCCTTTTCCAAAGCTATGCACATGATAAACAAATATTTCTGCAGTACGATGCTATAACTGTGGTTTTCAGGTTGAATTAGAACAATCTTGAAATGTGCTTAGGTACTTTCAGTCTTGGGCTGTGGCCTGGTTTCCATATTAGATGCTCAAGAAATGTTGGACTTCTCCATGCAAAGCTCATTTAGATTACTGTCACACAAAATTAGCCCATTTGGTCTTGAAGCACACTTGCTGTTGGGCACTCCAACCCAACCTGCTTTCAATAATTATCCAGGCTGCTTTGCAGTTTAAAGGGATCTTTCCTGAGCAGGCCCTAGCCTGATTCATGTATGCCCTCTTTAATTTGTTTACCTACCTGCTTTTCTTTTGGGCCTCAACACCACCTGCATGGTACTGATCCCCACCACTCCCAACCTCCAACTCCATGCTCACAAACATCCTGAAACCTGCACATAGATCTTCTGAATTCTAGGCTCTATTCCCTTGGTCTCTGGACTCTCTCCTCTCCATCCTAGGCTGCAATTACTGATGACCCCTGACCCACTGATCTCCAAGTGACCAATTAGACTGTAAATCAGTGACCATCCTTCTGATTAAGTGAACACCCATCTGCCTTTGTCTGCTGATTGGTCTCAAGTTCCCTGTACGTTTCACCTCACCTTTGTTAATTGTAGTCATCGGCCCCACCACTATGGATCACCAGGCCTCTCTCCTTCATGCTCTCTCCCAGACGTCAAACCAGCTCTCTAACAGCTTTGTGGGCAAAGAGATACCTCTAAGTCTAATTTAGTAGAACCTGTCACCTTCTGCTACTGAATTTACATGCCACACATCACCATACAATTTCTATGATCTGGTACTTTTAAAAATCTTCACATTTATAATTGCAAACCCACAGCAGCAGTTTTGAAATGATGTTGAGGTTCATTGACTGAAGATAATTAAACTTCATATTTAGACACTGGGTCTCCAAAGAGGCACCAAGAAACCATTACTTTGTGCCATAGCAGAGAATGGTAGTTCAACTGTATTCACCTGATGAAGATTGAATAAAGCATGCATTGTCATATCTGTTGTGCAAACTCTCAATGGTCTAAATGCCTACAGGAATCCCCACCCCCACAACTGAAAACACATCTTATACTGAAAGCAGTTGCAAAGCTGATCATTTTCTTATCATCAAATGGACCTGCCACAACATTATGTATTGGAAATTTTCTCCCTCACTTGTATTCATTAATGAATGTAATCCAGATATGATCGTATTAACTACGAATGGGGGTAAAAATTGCTGTAAAACTCTCACATTAAAATTGTATAAACCTTAAAACTCTTCTCCTGCTGCAACATAATTTAAGTGCTTAAACTAATACAGATAGGATCAAGATACAAAAAAGTCAGACTCCAAAAATATGTTCAGGATTTCCACAAATTTCAGATACAGGAGCATATATTCAAGCCAGGAAGGTTAGGTGCATGGATAATTCCTATTTAATTCCTTCACACAGGGAATTGCAAATGCATACAATAAACTGAACAGAGTGAAAGTGGAGACAAAAGCCTAAAAATTGGAGTTCACCCACCTTTGGTGTGTTAAATAGGGACTGAATGTTGGCTTAATGCTAAATCAGAGATTATTAAAAAGATTTAGGGCATCCTTATTGAGAAATTGCTACTGCAATGTTCTCTCATTTAAAAATATTAGAAGCCAACTTCTGCATTCACAGATTCCAGCTGTTTCCTGAGCAACTGCTATCTCTGTGTAAAGCAGGTCAGTATGTTAAAGTGAACTCTCCATGACATTCATGTAAGGAAAATGGAGATGTGAGATATTGGGTGGTGAGGGACAGGGAAAATAGTAATGGGGAATTGAGGATGGGGGGAGGTGAGATTAAGATGAGGGAAGGGTTAAATGGCACAGTTTTAGGCAATGAGGTCTCCTATGCTATGGAGCCACCCAGTTGGGACATGTGCCACAACCAAGCCACTGTCACAGCAAACCTTGGGCCACCGATCACAGCATCTAGTGAACATACATTGTAGCCTTTGTCAGTACTGCCTACCTGTTAAAGGACAGCATATGGAAACCAATGTTGGAGAATTAAGAAAAATATTAATCCCTCAACAGGGACCCATTCATGCATGATTCTTGACTTTCTGCATAACAGATTGCATTTTACTGGGAGTGAACAACGAGGTCCTTGGTCATGACCTTTTGATTAAGTTTCTGTCATTAAGTCAGAAATGCGTGCCACAGGTGAAAATGAAGTAATCACATGTGTAAACTATGACATTGGAATGACACCGTCATTAGGGTAAATCATAAGAAGTGCCTGATCAACATACTTCTAGCAGAAGTTAGTGTGACCATGCACAGATCATTTTTATGTGCAATTCGTGAAACAAACAGGCATATTTTGTTTTCTAAATTGATTTCTTATGATCTATAAACGGACTGAATAGATTTTCAAGGCCAAAGCTCTAGTGAGATAGAAAGTGCCAGTGATATAGAAAGCAAGTGAGGAACTTGCTTTCTATATCACTGGCACTTTCTATCTCACTAGAGGATAGTGAGGAACTTGAAATTAACAGCAGAACCTCAGTCATTCCTGCTGCTTGTCAATGGAAATTGAGTTGTGAGTTACTCAGGATTACTGGAAATCGTGTTGTGAGTTACTCAGGATTACTCAAACCCTCAGGATTAAAAATAGTGCACCTCTAATAGGGATTTTAGCACAACCATGTTACATAAGATTACCATCCAACATTTTTTGGTTTATGGTCTTCACGATTGAAAATATTGCAGCTCCTTAGTTAGACCAAATGCAGGGAGTTATTTTGTGCACAAATGCATATGTTATGGAATTTCACAAATGGATATTGTAATACTTATTTACACTGTTGCCATGTGGCAGATGCAAAATCAGATGCATTCCAAGAAAAGACTAGCCTATTCCTGAAGTGCCACTTCTTGATGTAGGGGATAATTTAAACTGTGTGGAAGATAAGACAAGGCTACAACACTACATTTAAAGAGTGGTGTTCTGGATGAAGCATACTTCACCATGAATTCTGTTCATGGGAAGAAAATTAGTCCTGACTAAGGTAATCAACCATTTATACTGGCAGAAGTATAAACAGAGAATGCTGGAAATATTCAGCAGGTCAGGCAGCATCTGTGGAGAGAGAAACATTTTATCAGAGCTAGTTCTGGCAGGTAGCTCCCCTTAAATGACTATATTTTTTGTTATTAATGAGCTGAAGGTGATTGAATATAGAGACATCAAAGTTGAACCTGATCTTGGCCCCAGCTGAAGTCTGAGTGCATGAATCTTCCAACAGTGCCTACTCATTAGAGATACGAAATGGGGATTCCAGCTAATTTACATCTCATTAACAGAACAATACTGAATTAAAGCACTGTAGTTATTGTTCTGCCTGAGATCAATTAATGTATCAATGACTGTTAATGGCATATGCAAAATAAATCTCAGTGTTTTATACCAGACATACACTGCATGCAGTTACCCACCAAATCAACAGGAGAATTAAGTGGCCAAATATTGAATCAGTGCCACAAAACATATATTGCAAAATGCTAATTCTGTCTGTCTAATCAACAACAATAGGAACGATCTCTGGGTGTACTGTGCATCTGTTAAGAATTTTGCTGAATTGCTAAGTTATTCACCACAAGTATACTTAAGATGAGTGGATACTTAAGTACACGGCATTAAAATGACTGATTCATTTGGAGGCATACTGATCTTGTGTTCAAATAGCACCGTTTTGAGGTGCTTAAGGAATTTGAGCATTGTCTCTGTTAGTCTGTTATGAATTCGTTCACACCTGCAGACTAACACTTATGAGAATGGGAATTTAAAATGATAATGAAACACTACAAAAACAAAAAGAAACCTAATTTTTAACAGAATCTTATTTTGGAAAATGAGGAGACATTTTTAAAATAAACCTAACCATTTCTGATTTATGTACCTTCGGTAAATAACTCATATCTCCTTTTTCCAGAAGACAATTAATTATTTTGAAATAATTCCAAAGTCAGGGTACCAAGCTGTTGAAGTGACACCAGATGTAGCTCAGTCATATCTATTTTATTGTCTCTCCCTCTCCATTATCCAGAATGTGCTGAAATATGATATCCGTCACATGATGTTACTGGCAAAATAATCACTGTGACAATTAGTCTTTGTTCTTCACTACAGATCAGTACATGGACATTTAAGGCTTTTCTTCCTGTGAGACAATACTTGTTGGTATTCAGTTCATAAATAAAAAAAAGTAAAGATGCTTGAATGAACCTCATAGTTCACTGCTTTTGATGCCTGGATAATGTCACCTTCAATCTGTTCCACTGGCTTTTTCTTTACCTGTCTCCTTCCCTTTTATTTCCTTTGCCCCTGCCAGATGAAAAGGAAAACTTAGCTTCTTAATTAATTATTTATCACTAATTAGGCAAACATGATGTGATCTACATTAAAACATGAGGATATCCTTTGCCCTGAGGTCTTTAAGTGGACTGCTGTGTAATTCCCATGTATAAGTCTGGTAGCTGTGTTTATAAAAGAACAACGTTATAGCTGATCCATATGCACAATTTAACACTGCTCACTCAGTATAAAGGGTTTTGAAAAATAGTTGGCAACGCATGAGTATAGGGTGGTATAGAAGGCATAGAGCATGCTTGCCTTCATCAGTTGGAGTACCTGATGACCACCTTCGTCTGTGGCTGCATCAGGCTGTGTGTGGAACCCAAGTACGTGGGCACCAAGTGTCACTATGTACCGAGGTTCTACCTGTCCCTACTGTTGCGAAGGATGGGCCTGGCCCTATGGCCACAGGCATCCCAGTCAGCTGGACGCTGCTGTGCTACCTGTCCTTCGTGGAAAAGTTCTTCCAGACCAATACCTTTGACTACAAGTCCATCGGGCAGTGGTCAGCACGGAACATCCTGCAGGCACTACAGGAGAAGGACTCAATGGATACTGTGGGGTGGTTCCCTGAGCAGACTGTCCAGACATCTGGCAGAATGTCTCATCGCCAGAACTCACAAACAAGCACCAAGACCTCGCTTGGCTGGCGGTGAGAGGGGCCCTCCCAGTCCGATCCTTCCTGTATGGTTGGAACCTCACTCCCAGCGCGTGCTGCCCCCGGGAGGACTGCGCTGGGGACGAGACGGTCGCCCACCTCTTTGCGGGCTGTAGGTTTGCGAGGAGGGTGTGGCGAAAGATGCAAGGGTCCTTGTCACGGTTCATCCCTAGCAGCAGCGTAACAGAGGATTCTCTGATCTACGGGCTGTTCCCGGGGACACACACACAGACGGACATAAACTGCTGCTGGAAAGTGATCAACTCGGTGAAAGATGCTCTTTGGTCTGCCCGAAACTTGTTGGTCTTCCAGCACTGCGAGATGTCCGTAGGGGAATGCTGCCGGCTGGCACATTCCAGGCTGCAGGAGTACGTGCTGAGGGACGCACTGAACCTGGGTGCAGCCAATGCAAAGGCTCGGTGGGGAAGGACTACAGTTTAGGGTTCTTCTGCCACTGGAGAGGGAGGGGCATGGACAGGCGAGAAAGCCCCTAAATATTGTAAATACGTGACTGGGTAGTTTCCAGGGAGCCACACATGTGGCATTGGTGCTGTTTTCTATACAAAAAGGTAACACTAATGAATGATCTGTACAAGAATGTAAAGGTTTTCACTGTTTTGTAATTGTATATAGTTTGTCTTTTATTATGAATAAAGTTTATTTTGTATAAAAAATAACTGAGTATAAAAGTCGGGAAGTCAAGTTGTAGCTGTATATTTTCGAGACCATATTTGGAGTTTCTTGTGCAGTTCTGGTTGCCACATTACAGGAAGGACATAGAAGCTTTGGGGAGAGTACAAGGGAGGCTCTCCGGGATGCATTGGTATTGGTATTGGTTTATTATTGTCACTTGTACCAAGGTACAGTGAAAAACTTGTCTTGCGTACCATTCATACAGGTCAATTTGTTACACAGTGCTGTTACATTGAGTTAGTACAGAGTGCATTGAGGTAGTGCAGGTAAAAACCATAACAGTACAGAGTAAAGTGTCACAACTACAGAGAAAGTGCAGTGCAATAAGGTGCAAGGTCACAACAAGGTAGACTGTGAGGTCAGAGTCCATCTCATTGTATAAGGGAACTGTTCAATAGTCTTATCCCAGTGGGTTAGAAGATGTCCTTAAGCCTGGTGGTACGTGACCTCAGGCTCCTGCATCTTCTACCTGATGGAAGAGGAATGTTGCCTGGATTGTAGAGTATTAGCTATAAGGAGAGGCTGGACAAACTTGGATTGTTTCCACTGAAGTGTCGGGAGCCGAGGGGCGACGTAAGATTTTGAGAGGCATAGATAGGGTAGATAGTCATGAGTCTTTTTCCCCAGGGCAGAAATGTCAAATACTAGAGGGCACAGCTTTAAAGTGGGGGGGCGGGGGGCTAGTTTGGGAGAGATGTGCGAGGTGAGTTTTTTTGACACAGAGAGAGGTGGGTGCTTGGATCGTGCTGCCAGGGCAGGCGGTGGAGATACAATGGCAACACTTGGGAGGCATTTAGACAGACACTTGAATAGGAAGGCAACACAGGAATACAGACCACATGCAAGCAAATGGGATTAGTTAGATTGGCATCATGGACAGCAAGACATAATGGGCTGACGGGCCTGTTCTGTGCTGTACTATGTTCTATGTTCTATTTTTGATTTTGCTGAACCTCCATTGATTATACTATTAGACATGCGTCTTCTATAGCCATAAAACAAAAACATCAGTCACAGCTCAGTTGATAGCACTGAACCAAAGGCTTTGGGTTCAAGCTTCACTCTAATGATGTGAGACTGAAACTCCAATGTGGTACCAAAGACGGGTGCTGCATGTTGGATTTACCAGTTTTTAGTTGAGACAGTGAACTAAACCTAGCCAATGTTTGTTTTTTCAGGTGGTCATTGAAGATTCCATGGCACAATTTCAAAAGAAGAATTGTGGAATTATACATGATGTCCAGGCTAATATCTATCCCATAGCTAATTTACCTGAAAAAAAAATCACTCTGTAATCTTGATCATATTGATGTTTTTATGAGCTTGCTGTGCATAAATTGTAGAGTACAAGCGACTTTTGTAAAGACCTTTAGGCATCCTGAGGTCATCCTGTGATATAACTGTGGATCTTTCTTTTTCATTTAACTGTATAATCTTACTGGTGATTGCCAACTAACTATTCCTGTTAGAAGATGTGGACAATCTGAACCTAACCTCACCCAATCCCTGCACACATTTTAGCAGGCAGCTTTGATTACAAATCAGGAGCGACAATTCACAACAAAGGTCATAGTCAGAATTTGATATCAAGTAACCACATGCAAGATAGTGAAGAAAAACAAGGAACAGAAGGTTGAAGTTAATGTAAGCTTCTTAGTGGTGGAAAGTGAGGAATAGTGCACTTCAAGGATCTCTCCTGGTGCTTTAGTTTTTTGCTATTAACATCAATTATTTGGAATCAGAAATTGAAGGCTTGGGCCTGGAAATTGGGCAACAAACATTTTTAAGTGGGCAGGGACAATTTACATTTTTTTAAAATCTCTAATTCTCAGCAACTTGTAAATTAACAAAAATAGTACCTGTTGCAATTATTTAAAGAAAAAGAGAGCAATATAAAGAATAACGATCTGTGGTGACCCTCAAGTATTCACGAATTTTAATACTAACTTAGGAAGCCATGTATCCAAGTTGTCTGATGACACAAAATAGGTGGCACAGTAAGAGATGTATATGGGAGCATAATATTACAAATAGATATTAATGGATAACTGTGAGAACAAAACTGATGAATATCAATCCACGTGAAGTGATAGAAGATGCACATAATTACATTTTCTTTAAAATGGGGAAATGCCAGGAAGAAAGTAGGTCCAAAGAAACTCATTGATCTATGTAGCCAGATCATCAAGATGTGGTAGTAAAGTATAAATAAATAATCAAACTGCTTCAATGAAATGTTAGCTTTTATATGTGAACAGTTACAAATGTGTCTTTCATTAATATCTCAGAATGCTCTGCATGCGTTAAGTGCAGTTGTATTTGTGACATGGACAAATACAGCAGCTATTTTATGTATAGGAAGGCCCCACAAACAGTGAATAACAAAGGAATAATTATTTCTATTTGTTGATTATAGTTATATTGAATATGTTGAATAGTTATGTTGATTGAGAGATGAATATTACTAAGTATACTGGGAAAACCTCTTCTTTGAAAAGCAAAAATATGTAGATGCTGGAAATCTGAAATAAATCAACAACTGTGGAGAGAGAAACAGAGTTAACATTTCAGGACCTGATAAAGAGTCCTTGACTTCTAGCAGAGTATCTTCTGATTTTATTTCACCTCTTTTTGTAGTGGTTCTATAGTACCTGAGTTAACAGAACAGAGCATTGTCTTCATGTCTCATCCATCCATTGCCTCCTGTAATGCAACTCAACACCTATACTGGTGTGTTGTCTTTAATCAAGTGCTTATCTCACTGAGTATAGTTTAATCCAACACTTTAACATTGATTTCCTGAGATCTAGGCACCCATAAAGTCATCCTAACATCATGCTTGACAACTATGTTATTTATGTCTCCCTTGTGATTGCAAGTATTTCCTATGAAGCAATTTGTTCAAACTAAACACCAATGATCCTTGATTTTGCTTTAGTATTTAATCAATATAGTGGGGTATATGTTGAGATCAAAGCCTTAGAGATTAATTGAGTAATTGACTATTAAATACACCTGTCAGGGTCCAAGTATTTGTGATATCAAAGCGATGCTTGTTCATCTTTAAACGTGCTTAGAATTTTCTCATAAACTATCCATTTTTCCCTTGACTGACAGATTTGCTTTACACCTCTGACTCTGAATTAGCAACAACATCTACCTCTGACTGACACTTAGCTGAATGGGACTTTGATGCAGTTGATACTTTCTTTGCAAAACTGGACAATTACTTAATCCTCAAAGCACCATTTGTATTGATATATTTTTTTCAAACTCTCTTGCAGTTCCATTTTGCTTTGCATTGCACTGTTGCCCATTTTTTGAACCATTTAAGATAAATGATCATACAAAAGCCAACACTGCAGTTAAAATCTTTCAGAGCTCACTCCATTTTATCCACCACCTTTATAGTGTTATTGAAAGTATTCAAAAGCTGCAGACAATGTTACCTTATTTAAGTACCTAACCTGAGTCACCCATCTAAAATTTATGGAACTATGGCTTTATTGATGCAACATATATTTGTGGATAAGAAAATAAACTGATGTTCTTGGGTGGATCTGAATGCATAAGGTTTCTTCCCTAATATCTTGCTTTCTTTGTGATTTTTGTCCCAGCAAAGAAACTCTTAGGTGGACCCAGCAACAATGCCATTCTATAATTGCAAAAGTGTTTGCCTCAGCCCCTCACCCCTCCACCCAGACGCCCACTTTATTCCCATCCTTGGCTTCACTGCTCAAAATATCAATGCCTATTAACTTTGACTGAGCCATGGGCTTCTTTCACAAGCGGATTTTTCATCTTGAGATATTAACTAAAATAGTTGCACCCTATAGGGCGTAATGGAATTTCAGGGCACTTATAGGTAATAACTTTACTATTATTTTGTTATGTGGAAGATTTCTTCTACAAGGCGAAATAAGTTGATTTGCCATATGCTAGTGGCAATCTCAGCCTGCATTTTGACCTGGAAGTGATGTGAATCCGATTGTAGGGAATCTGTGAATGGAAGGGCCATCTCCTCTTTGTCTCACCACCATCAAAGCAATGTGAATGTTTAAGAGGTGGATTTAATTCCTTTTGCAGGTGTTTTGCAAATCTCTGTTGCAATCCTCATCCACCTGGTTTTGGAGTTGAATTGACCCTTTATGTCATGGGTAATAATTTCTCTGTTCCTGAAAAATGCTGAGCCTACACTGTTTTGCCTTTTTTTCTGATAAATGTATTATACTTCCAAAAGATATGCTTACTCTGACATCAACATTTCAGAAGAGGATTGAGAGGCTGCAGAGTAAAGTATCCTAAAAGGAGCACTCTTTCTGCTTGTAATTGTTTTAAATTAGATTTGCAACTCTGCACTGGATTTTACCTAGAGAAGATAATTTTTCTCAATCCCATTAACAAGCTGTGTCTGTCATTCTTCACATGGCAGTATTTGCATAGAAAGAGAGGTTTAATGTGGTGGCATTTACTTGGATAAATTAATAATGCTAACAAATGCAAGCAAAGAGGAAAGGCGATGTGGAATTCAATGTCAGCAGGGTATAAAATGAATGGTAATGGAGCAGCCACCCACTTAACATTCACTGTTATTTTTCCATAAAAAGCAAAATCGGTCATGCCAGATGATGATCAGCCAATTCACTGCTATCCATTTTACACCGCACCGAAGTTGAATTTCACCCAAATGGATTAATGCATCTAAACGCTTAAATGCATCCAAATATCTATTTTTGAAAGTCATTGATATAAAGTCATTGAGTCATATAGAGTCGTAGAGTCATACAGCACGGAAACAGGCCCTTTAGTCCAACTCATCCATGTCGACCAAGATGCCCATATATGCTAGTCCTATTTGCCTGCATTTGGCCCATATCCCTCTAAACCTTTCCTATCCATGTGCCTATCCAAGTACCTTCTAAATGTTGTTAATGTACCTGCCTCAACCACTTCCTCTGGCAGCTCATTCCATATGTGCACAACCCTCTGCATGAAGAAGTTTCCCCTCAGGTTCCTTTCAAATCTTTTCCTTCTCACCTTAAACCAATGCCCTCTCACTTTTGATTCTCTTTCCTTGGGAAAAGAACTGTGTGCATTCACCCTTTGTATGCCCCGCATGATCTTATACAGCTCTAAAAGGTCACCTCTCAGTCTCCTACACTCCAAGACATAAAGTCCTAGCCTGCCCAACTTCTCCCTATAGCTCAGGCAATGTTCTTGTAGTATGGAGGAATTTAAAATATGGGGGATATGTGGGAGGAAGGGGATAGATAGTCATAGGTGTGGGTTAAAGGTCGGCACAACATGGTGGGCCGAAGGGCCTGTATTGTGCTGTATTGTTCTATGGTCCTTAAGTCTTCTTTGCAGTCTTTCCAGCTTAACGACATCTTTCCTATAACAGGGTAACCAGAGCTATACACAATACTCCAAGGGTGGCCTCACCAACATCTTGTACAACTGTAACATAACATCCCAATTCCTATACTTAATGCCCTGACTGATGAAGGCCAGCATGCTAAATGCCTTCTTCACCACCCTGTCTACCTGTGATGCCACTTGCAGGGAACTATGTACTTGTATTTCTAGGTCCCTCTGTTCTACAACACTCCCCAGGACCCTAATGTTCACTGTGAAAGTTCTACCCTGGTTTGACTTCCCAAAGTGCTACACCTTGAACTTATCTGAATTGAATGCCATTTGCCATTCTTTGGCACAGCTGATCAAGATCCCCCTGTAGTTTTTGATAATTTTCTTCACTGTCTACAATATCACCTATTTTAGTGCCATCTGCAAACTTACTAACCATGCCTTGTACATTTTCATCCAAATCATTTATATTCCAATGTGATTTATACTGATGTCCAACGCCAACACTGTTCAATGGGTAAATTATTAATAATACTGTAAAATATGGGATTGTGCATGCTTATGGAGAGGGGTTATTTATAAACTGGATTTTATAGATCTTTCAGAAGTGAATCTTCAAAGATAAATCATGTTGTTTAAAACTTAAAATAAAACCTTACAAGTAAGCAAGTACTCCACTTTCTGCTAGGATTGCTTCTGTAGTCCTTTGGTTATACTTTCCATTTAAAAGGAATTGAAACCATTGTTGCTGTGGCAATAAAATGGAGATTCCTAGACAGGATGGATGGAGAGACGGTGCATCCCCCAATGCAGAATCTAGAACTAAGGGTTACTGTTTAAAAACTAGGTGTCGACAAAGAGATGAATTTTTTTCTCCCACAGAGTTATGACTCTTTGAAACTCTCTTCCACAAAGGGACATTTTTAAAGCAGAGGAAGATAAATAATGGATAAGAAAGGGGTTGAAAGGTTACTGGGAGTAGGCAGTAATGCAGAATTGAAATTACAGTCAGATGCCATGATCTTATAGAATAATGCAAGGAATAGGGGCTGAGTAGTCTCATCCTACTCCTGATTCATTTGTTTGTGTGTTCATGAAGAAAGAATATATATGCATGGAAATCAAGATATATAAATAAAGGTCTACCAAAAAAAGTATTGTGAGTTTAGAAGAATGACAGTACTCAATACTAACACAATCACAAACAAACTCAGTGGTGGTGTAGCAATTAAGCTGGTAGGCTAATATCCAGAAACTTGGACCAACAATTCAGAGACCTGAGTTCAAATCTTACCATGGCAGCTGTGGAATTTAAATTTTTGTAACCTGTAATTTTAAAGAAACTGGTCACAAAGCTATCAGATTACCCTATTCACTATAGCCCTTCAGGGAAGAAAGGTGCTATTCTTTTTCAGTTTGACCCATACGTGACTCCAGAACCACCAAAGTGATTGATTCTTAAATGCACCTGAAATAGCTCAGCAAGCCACTCAGTTTAAGGGTAACTAAGGAAGCTCAAATTTCCCCATTCCCTCCCTCACAAAAATGGATAAATAATTATAAAAGTAAAACTCACTTTGCTGCTTTCAAAAACTAATTACTTTTTGAAATTTTTTTGCAGCCTATGCCATTTTCAGATGTCACAGTTTTCTGTTCAGTTCCATGAAGGTTAATATATATATAGTTTAAGTAATCTAGAATGTAGCCAGATGCCAAGATTTTTATGCAAATTGGCTTAAGCTGATTCCCTAATGGAGTAAGAGTGATCAGACTTTTCAATGTGCACATTAAAATAAAGTGCAGCTTCTATCAGGCAAGACTTGTAAAAGTAAAAGGAAATTGGTTCTGGATAACTATAGATTTTACTCTCAAGGCATCTAGTTCAATTATAAAACAACAATATGAGTTTTTGTGAGCCAGCTACACAACTTGTACATTAAAGGACTGTAGAAAAGAACTTATCACATGTGAATCTGCCTTCAAGGGTCATTTTTAAATTCCACTTCTTAATCTTTTGGACAGATAGTGATGTTGATTGTTTTTTGGTATTTAAAAACATACGTAACATATTTTATAACTTTCTTGGCTCACAGGATCCATAGAAACCCACAAATTTCCAACACACATCAAATAGGCAAGTGGTTTGTAATTACAAGAATAAATTAATATTATTTACACTCTTCAATTTGGACAACAAAAAAAAAAACAAAATACCTAACCAAATTCAAAAATTGATGATTCTAAGTAATGGAACCTGTAGAAAATAAGTTTCTGCTTCAGGCAGTGAATAGGATTTCCAAAATTTCAACCATTCAAAATAGCATTGTTTAATTCCTGTTGTGCAAATAGCATCCTTATGCTAAAACAAGTTAAATATTTTTCTGGTTTGGCCTCTTTTATAGTGCAATAACATGTTGCAGCATAGTAGCTGCCTTGGCAGGCACGGTAGTGTAGTGGGAAGCATAACACTTTTACAGCGTTAGCGACCTGGGTTCGATTCCGGCCGCTGTCTGTACGGAGTTTGTACGTTCTCCCCATCTGTATGGGTTTCCTCTGGCTCCGGTTTCCTCCCACATTCCAAAGACATACGGGTTAGGAAGTTGTAGGCATGCTATGTTGGCGCCGGAAGCGTAGCGACACTTGCGGGCTGCCCCCAGATCAGTCTATCCAAAAAGATGTATCTCACTGTGTATTTCGATGTACATGTGACTAATAAAGATATCTTATCTTATCTTATCTCTTGTCTCGCTAATCCTATGCCAATATTTTTTTCTTTTATGCAACACTGCCTGATCTCATCCTTCAGTTCAATCCCCAATACATATTCCTTTTTATCCAGCAGCTTTCTAATTCTCATTCAAAAGAACTAATGGAATATTGTGGCCAAATTTAGTTTGATTCAGTGCACCATCAAGGTGCACCATATGCCGACTCTTAACTGGGAGGGCCAAGTACGCAGACTCTGAATCCTACAGAATTGGATAGCAAGGTAAAGTCTTAATGGTGAATAGGTCTTAGGTAGTGTTTTCCTGACACCATGACCCTTGAATTCCCCAACAGGTTTTGACAACAGACAAAATTTGAGATGAAGCTTTGCATTCTGTCAGAACTGTGAGTCATTATAAGCAGTCTTCAAATATCTCCATTATTCAGAGCCATTTACAAACTATTAAAATTCTTGTAAAGAATGAAAACTCTAAAATTATTTTAAAAAACTTTTCAAAATGAAATTGTAATTGAAACACATCTTTTAAGAAAATGATTAAAACATCAAATTAAAAATAGAATATGTAAAAGATAAATAATTTACCATTTGCCTCCTAATCTCCAGGTCTGGAATCTATTCAAATGAATGGGAACTCTGACCCTCTGCCTTATTTGACTGTCATGGGATGGGAAAGGCTGTTGAAGTCCAGAAACAGACAGAATAACACAAGTGCTGGCATCTGTCATTTAGCTTCCACTGGACCTACAGTGAGTCCTGTGAGTCCAGGGCTTAGATACCTGGGAACAGCTGATCTCCAGCAGTATCCTTTAGAACTGATATTGACAGCCAGCATAATTCACCCAATGATGTGGACATCAATACATTTCCTTTTTTGTACTATTTAATCAAATAGTGGAAGTCTTTTTTATCTGCCTTGTCTGATGATAGTATCATTCTTGAAGCATGCTCATGCTTTTTTATTGTCAATCATTGACTGCTTATGGAATATTATCTTGCAAACTAGAGATAATCATTGACAAACTACAAGGTAAAAGTCAACATTTTAAATGGATGAAATGGGAGAATTCTGCTAACTATGGCCAGTAATATTCAAATAATTGTATCTTATTTAAAGGCACATAATGATTTTTTTGTGTCAGCAACTTGAGATTGGAATCATATGCATGAGAAATCCAATGAATGTTACTCTATATTTCTCAGTAACTTTGCAAATATTAGATCTCAGTGTGTAAACAGAATTATCTATATCTGATTTCTTTATTTTGAATGCACTAATATGGTGGAAGTATGACTAATAGTGAACCTATATAACCAGGAAGATTCCAACTTTATCCTTGGTCTCAACCTAGTTGACCTCTATGACGTCTGAGGTAAAGGGTACTGCAGTTTGCTTCAGCATTTCAGTGTGAGAGGGAGAAGACCGGTCAGGGCCTCCACTTCTGGCCACAATCTGGCAAGCACAACTCAGAATGAACTAATGGAACTGAGGAACTAATGTAATGAAATACCAACAATGATTATCAAAACTCATTCCTAAACCATATCACTTACAGGAAGTTCCAGAAGGCATGATGGCACGGTAGTGTAGCAGTTAGCATAAGGCTTTACAGCGCCAGCAACCCGGGTTCAATTCTGGCCACTGTCTGTACGGATTTTGTACATTCTCCCTGTGTCCGCGTGGATTTGCTCTGGGTGCTCCGGTTTCCTCCCACATTCCAAAGACATAGGGTTAGGAAGTTGTGGGCATGCTATGTTGGCACCGGAAACGTGGCAACACTTGAGGCCTGCCCCAGAACACTTTACGCAATAGATGCATTTCATTGTGTTTCGATGTACATGTGACTAATAAAGATATCTTATCTGTGTAAACATATCTCAGCAGGTAGTCAAAATATTCATAAAAGAGGAAACTGATTGGAAAATAATATGAATATACTACCATAAAGCCAGGGGACTAAGCATGCTTTAATAAATGAGATCAAAGCTCCACAGTCCTGTCATGTCCAATGAGGGAGAGAGCTTTGTGAACATTCCCATCCTCAACTATGCAATGAGTGAAAAGGCTGAAGCATTTTGCCATCATCACCAGCCAAAAGAGCCAAGTGGATGATCCAGCTCCTGAGGTCCCCACCTTCAGAGGACTGACTTCATTTAATACATTTTACACCATGTGATATCAAGAAATAGCTAGGTTTACTGAATAGAGCAAACAATATAAGCACCTTCAACAACCTAGCTGTGGTGTTGGAGATCTGTGCTACACATGGCTGTGCCTTTAAACATTAACTTGCTTCACTAATGACTGCGGTGTGAACCATCTGCGAGATGTACTGCAACAACTCACCAAGGCTTTTCCAACAGCTTCTAAAAGCATGCCTTCTATACCCTGAAAGTCAAGGACAGCAGGTGCAATGGAACACTACCTGCAAGTTCCTTTCCAGCTTATAGAGTGTATTTGTAGCTGCATCTTGGCAAGTAGAGCAAAAGAAGTGTGGTGATTTGTAGAGAACGGAATGTGTTTGGGCATCGGGAAGTGAATCACATAGTAACCTGACCAGAAATATAATGCTGCTTCATCATCATCACCATGACAGAATTCTGGAACTCACTCTCTAACAACACTATTGGAATAACTTTAACATGAAGGCTACAACAGTTCAAGAATGCACCTCACTACCAACATCTCAAAGGAAGTCAGACAGAGGCAATAAGCTCTGGCCTTTCCAGGAACACTCATATTTCATAAATGGATGACGTGAATCTGCTCTTTAAAGGTCAGAAAATAAACATGTCTATTTTCAACATCAGTTCGTCCAGCATTTTAGCATGCAGCTCTGGCAATCATTGAGATTAATGTGTCCTAACCTGGTCAATTCAATTTTTTTTCCCTGAGAATGGGATCCTCCATCAGTTTAGCAATCCAGTTGTAGAATGATGTCATACCTTCATTGTATGTAACTGAGACACAGGTTGAAATGGTAGTTGCTCCTGAAAACCAGAGCCAGTGCAATGTAAGGGGAATGCCTCATTTACTGCACTGCTCACCAGCTGCCAACTACAACCAATCAGGCATTAAAAATACATGAGATAAAATGTTCCAAATTTTATTCGAGCATTTAAACAAAATGGCAAAACTTTTTTGTTTTATTGTTTAACATTGCTACCATCATGAGGGCAGACAAAATTCATATTTTTCTTATTTATGGTCTGGATGAAATTAATTGTCCTTACAGCATAATGCCATTTTACAGAGGCACTGGACAAAGACTATCAAGATCAAGAAGGCATAAGGAGCACACATCAATTTTTTTCTGGCATTATGCACGGGTGATAAAATTATGTTTTTCAATGCAATGATGCATTTCAATTTGACTCGAATCAGCACACTGCAGTGTTTTATCAAACAATTTTCTGCAGCATATGATGGTTGACACTGAGCCAGAAAAGCTTGTGTTGCCTGCTGCCAAATTAGATTCCATAAGAACAAAAAGTAACTTTCTTTTTAAATGCTGGGGGAAGAAATGTATATCCACCGACAGTACTAAGTACTTGCATGGTACTGGCTGCTGGTTGTACTTGACTTTGCACATTTGACTCCATTGATTTCAATGGAACTGAATATATGGGAGGCAGGTATAACAGGCGGCCAACAACCACACATACTGTCTGTTTAGCGCTGAAAACCAAAGATGAAGAGGGTAATCTAGGCAACAAAATTCCCAGTGGTTCAGTTATTGCAAGAGACATTGAAGGAACATTTTAAAATCACAAAGTTAAATGTGGATATTTAAAATAATGCATGCATGACTGTAATAAGAACCCAAGCTTTTCTCATTTATTTCTGTAAATGTCAGGAAGTTTGGTATTTCCCTACAGAATCCCTGAAGCTCCTCACAGCTTAATGTTGTACTTCTGACTGCACTCTGATGTTGGACTCCTCATGGAATCCAACAGTGAATTGTAAACTTTCTGTAGTTTCCCAACACTTAAAAATCAGGTTCAGTGACTCCATTCATTTCAATGGAAAGGAACAGCTGCAAAGGAGGTAGGTAAGTTTCAAGTAACTTGAATATTTTATATTTAAATTAATTAAATTGAATTTAAGCAAACACAGTTATTGTATGTCTTACATAGAACATAGAACAATACAGCACAGGAACAGGCCCTTCGGCTCACAATGTTGTGCTGAACTAATTAAGCTAATGATGTCCACTTAAATGCAATACTCCAGATGCAGCCTAACCAGAGTTTTATAAAGCTCTAAAATAACTTCCTGATTCTTGAACTCAATGCCTCAACTAATAAAGGCAAGCATGCCTTATACCTGCTATCAATGGTATTTTCAGGGAGCAATGGACTTGGACCCAAAGATTCCTGTGTTAAGAGTCCTGCCATTAACTGTGTACTTTCCTTTTACATTAGATCTCCCAAAGTGTGACACCTCACACTTGCCTGGATTAAACTCCATCTGCTATTTCTCTGCCCATATCTGCAACTGATCTATATCCAACTGAATCCTTTGGCAATCTTGTACACTATCCACAACACCACCAATCCTTGTGTCATCTGCAAACTTACTAACCCACCCATCCGCATTTTCATCCAAATCATTTATGTATATCACAAACAACAGAGGTTCCAGAATGGATCCTTGTGGAACACAACTAGTCATGGGCCTCCAGCTAGAATAAGACCCATTGACCACCATCTTCTGTCTTCTATGGGCATGCCAATTCTGTATCCAAATGGCCAATTCCCTGTGATCCCATGCATCTTAATCTTCTGGACGAGCCTCCCATGAGGGGCATTGTCGAATGCCTTACTAGTCTTCCAGTGTTACATGTTTTTTTCTATTGTGTGAAGAAATAGTATGTTCAGTTTTTAATCATTTTTATATGTTCGTGATTATAAAAGATATTTACAAACTTGCAATCTCTTTGACATTTAGTTCAGCCTGGGGAAATGGCTTAACCTGCTTTTGAAACATTTCTGCAGGATTTAGGATTGAAAGAGCTGTGCAGAGAATCACCAGTCAGGTTGGAGCCAAGTTTATGGACTAAATTCTTACCAGGGATCCATTCAAGATAAGAGTAGTTTTAGCAAAGGGATGTGCAACAAGTGCTGGGAGCTCAATGCTTCAAGGAAACTACAAGCTTACATTTTTACAGATAAGAGAGCATTTATTGGACACCAATTCTGAACTGACTATTTTAAATTAGAAAATTGATTAATTAGAAACATTGTTTTTTCAGTTTTTTGTTCAACAGTCTTAATCAAGAAGTGCATCATAAATATCAGAAACTTAACAACAATTGACAATACAGATGTAACCTTATAGCCTTATGAAATTAAAGGAGTAGGTGAAATTAAAAATTATATCAATCATAATGGAAATGCATTAATAAATATCAATCATGGGAAATATATTTGCCATTTGCTATTACTTTGCATAAAACTGTAAGAAAATCTTTACGGCAACTGTAGTGTGACATTCCTCTATCAGTTACAATGAAAACTCTTTATATATTAAACAGTGCTTCAACAGATTTAGCTAAGACGGAGTTGGTAGACTGTTTAAATTGCATGGTGAAGCCTGTGAAGATCTAACCGACCCTCAATTATTTATAGGGCCAAGTCAAGTATCAGAGATGTGGAAGGCAATCGCAAGAGAATTGATTAGGACAGGATCCCCATCTCTGATTTGGAGCTTATTGGTCTGAGCACCATCCTGGAACCCTGGCTATGTAAAGAGCAGGCCTTTAAATCCTGGGCTGCTGTCCTGCACCATATTTTATTGGCTCTTCTGTTAGGCAGTTGTCAGGCTGAAGATTTGTCCACAAAAGAAGCTAATTATTTTGGAAAACAGGCTGAGTGTGATGGAGACACAAGAGACTG
Source organism: Pristis pectinata (assembly GCF_009764475.1). NCBI lineage: Eukaryota > Metazoa > Chordata > Chondrichthyes > Rhinopristiformes > Pristidae > Pristis > Pristis pectinata. Next base: position 23,469,098 of record NC_067420.1, read on the forward strand.
CAGATGCTGGAACCTGAAGTAAAATACAAACTTCTAGAGGAACAACAGGTCAGACAGGACCCAGGCAAAGTATCCGAGGCAGAGCATGATCTTCTGGATGCAAAGCAAGAGAGGAAATGGTAAACAGAACCGAGCACCTCATCACACTCCTGGGTCATAGGTGGAGTTTAACTGAATCTTACATACCTGAATGATTAGGTATCAACTCCTTTGGAAGGTCTGCCATCAACTTTCTGCCAATTCTTTAACAAGAATGATTAATATTTTCATTTAGAGAACACATCAACAAAGAAAAGAAAAATAAAATTCTCAAAATACTCAGCAGGTCAAATAGCAGCTGTGGAGAGAAAAAGAGTGATAATGTTTCAAACTGATGATCTTTTATCAGAACTGCGAATAGTTAGAGGTAAGCACGGGCTACCAAACAGACAGAACAAAAGGGAAGGTCAGTGATAAGGTGGGATGCAGGAGTGATTAAACAAGACGTGACAGTTCAAGGCAGTGGTGGTCTGAAGGAGATAGAAATGGTAAAATGGTTATTTGGAATTACCAAAACTGGAAGGAATGCTGGAAATCTAAAAGTGAAAATGTTGAACTGAATGTTAAATTGTGAAAAGCTGTAATGTGTATTGTCGGAAGATAATATACTGTTCCTTGAGGTTATGTTGATCTTCAGTGGAACAGTGTATTAGCCAAGGAGCCAAGGACAGGGAGGTCAGAGTGGGAGTGAATTGGAAACAAAGTGACAGGCATCGGGGCCATGCTTGTTCTCACCTCCTTGTTTTCTGTTTTAATTTCAAACTTCATGCAGCTGCAGTATTTTGATTTTTGTAGAAGAAAGAAACTTCAGTAGTGTTGCATATTGATTCCTGCTGAGGTCAAATTTCTTTGCATTCCAGTTAATGAGTTGTAACTACCTTGTAAAAGTCTCTGGAAGTTTCAGAATCTCAAAAGTCTCAGAATCAACATAGCAACAGTCATTTCCCAATGGTGTTTTGAACAACTCAATCTTACACTTTAAGCCAACAGAGTTAATTCTGATGCAGTTTTGTGGATGTTCTTAGCACAAAATGCAACAGTACCCAAAAAGTCAAAATGAGAAGGAAAAGGCTGTTGAGAATTGGCATACTCAGAGACTAAAGAATTTTCAATTGTTGGCAGATGCACCTTCATTTCCTTCAACTGCAGGACCTATAACTCCCTCCCAAACCTCTTCCTCTTTCTATCAGTGTCTGCATTTTGAATTCTTTTTAATACCTACCTACCTCTTTGACCTGTTCTAATATTTCCCTTTGTGGCTTGGCGCCAAATTTTGTTCAATATCAGTTACGCTTTCAGAATTAGTAGCTGCAAATAATGCAAAACTTTAAAAGAAAGAAAATCTGTAAATGAAAAATTGTCAACACTTGTCATAAATGACTCAACAGAAATACTGATATTTTTATAGTCAAAGGTCCTATGTAAATGCAAAGCACTGTTGTAGCCCTGATTCTCAAATGTGAGCATTCTCCAACTGCACAGCTTGGCTGGTTCAGGGGGGTTGGGGGAGTTTCACTATAACATAAATGCAAAAAACGTCTTGTAAAATTTTGTGCATTCTGACAAGATCAGAAGAATAAAAACACCAAGAAATTTTGTAGCAAATATCCAACAATGCTTAATGAGATGGTTATCAAAGTTGATGCTGAGCCACATAAGGAGATAAGACAAAATACATTGGCCAAAGAGGTTGGTTTTACGAAGCATCTTAAAGGAGGGCAAACAAATGTAGTGAGGTGGGGCATTCAGGGGGATTCTCAAAGTCTGCGATCATATGAGCTAAAGGTATGGCTGCTAATGACGGAACAACTAAATTGGAGAATGAGACCAGAATTAGAGATGTGCAGGTACTTGGAAGGCTGTAGTTGCAGCTTTATAGAAAACAGGATGTTTAAGTGGATCATGTACATGGCAAAATAAATGCAACATTGAGGGCAGGTTCTGGCCTAACTTCAGGACTGTTTCTTTGGAGGAAAGTCCAGGCCAAAGTGAAGATTAGAGAAAAAAAAGTCAACTTTCTAAGCTATTCTTATTTCTTAATAACATGGAATGCAATACATTCCTGACTTTTTTAAATGGCTTAAACAATGAGGTTATTCAAAAAGTACCAGATGGTTCATATAAACTTGGCATTCTTGGCTGAGAACATTCTTGGATCAAACTTGTAAAAATCTACATCAAATGTATTTGTAACTATCTGCATCAAAGTCACTGTCTTCATTCATAAAAATATTTTCAGTTAAATTGTTCTTGTCAGAATGGAAGTCAGCCTTTACTGGACAATGGGGGCTCTGTCATCCATCACTTTCACAGTGAGGTTATGATGTTAAGTCACACAACAATAAATCTGTCCATTTTCCACAAAAGACCTTTCTGTGATTTACATTGTGCTTTTTCTCAGCAGCTTTAGGACAAAACTGCAAGTACAAAGGCAGGCTTGCTTGACCAAACTTTGTGTAAATATAGCAGTTACAATACAAAATACAAAGCTGACAACCTCACTGAATAAACATTAGGTGCTGAGTGACTGCTAATCATGCAAAAAAATACAATTGACATAAATGAAGAACATTGTAATTTGTGACACCTTTGATCTAGCCCCCTGTTTCCTTATTGTTTATTGCAAATAGCTTTGAAACTATCCAGTTCAATTTAGCTTGATCAATTGAAGGGAATTTGCAATTATTAATTGAGTTCACAATGGGCCAGAACTTGCTGGGAAATGTTGGCAGTTCTGCCATTATTTACTTATGAGACAAGGTCCATGAGGAGGGACTACTGAGGCAGATGGCAAATTGCAAATGAGCAGCAGAGCTGGTGCGATCAGCAAGGACAGAATCAAACATCGGCACCGGCAAGAAGCGAAGGAATACTGAAAGAAGATGTAGCACGGGAGACGGTAAGAAGGGAAGGAGCATCAGGAACAGCAAGGTGGGTGAGACGCAGTAAGGCTGATGTGGAGTGAATAAAGTGCTGGTGTCAATGCAATCAGCAGGGAGAAAGGGAATGTTGCAGACAGTGAGCAAGGGAGCACTGGAGAAATTGAGATCTGCAACGAATGTGAGGAGAATATGTACGGGATAGAATGACGGAGTGATAAAGGTGCCAAAATTTGATATTGAGTGTCAAAAGGTCCTGGTGGTTGGATCCAAAAACACTGCTATGTGGAAGAGAGTAGCATTTAAGGGATCAGTTGTCGTACCAAAGGACTTGAAGACGTAATACAATGCAAAACATTCTAATTTCAGAGTTCACAGAAGAACTGCGTAAATGGGTTTTACACAACTGTTACCTGCCCAGCAAAACATCTTCTGGGAAGTAGAGAAGGAAGCTGAAACTGCCACAAAGAAAATCTACAAAATTATTTCATTAATTGTCAAGGTACCTTGGTCTTCTGCTGATGAAGGTTTTGCAAAAGACTGCTTGTTAACAGCATGCAGAAATTTGTATCTGATGAAGGCGTTTATTTTGGAAATAATTAGTATAAATTATTTGAATGCCATTTCTGGAAAGTGATGGTTTGGAGTATCTTGGTCTTGGCCTGCAGCCCAGACTTGCCACAGTTCCTACCCATCTAGACTTACCCTCTGCACCTGACAGGGTTTCTGTGAGGCAGAGCCGGCATCACACAGTGAATAGACTTCAGATGAAGTGTCCTGAGGTCCTATCCCACTTTGCCTGACAGCCTTTGACAGCTTCAGTATTATTTTTAAATTTCTCTGAGAGTCAGAGACATTTAAGATCTATTCAAATAGGTATCAATTACTGAATAAGATAAAAAAGTTACAAAATATAAAACTAATTTAAAACATTAAAATGAAGTAAAATAAGTCCAACACTTACCTGAAGCTACCTTTCTCCACAGAATCAGAGGCCTCCTTCAAAAGAACAGGGTGGGAATTTGCAGACTGAACAACTTGTCCTTCAACTCTGCTCACTTTCTCCAGAATGGGAATACACATTTCTTTGTTGGATATGTGGATGTCTTTGTTTTTGACCTACTTGGGCTTTCCCTCAGCTCTTTTTATGGCACGTTGATGACTGTATTGCTGCATTAATTTTGCTGCCAATTTCTACCCTGCTCTCACCTACACATCATCCAACTCTGATTCTTTCTTTCCCTTTCCGGATCACTCTGTCTCGATCTCAGGGGATAGGTCAGGGCCAAACATCAATTACCAGTCTACAGACTCTCGCAGCTACCCTAACCATACTTCCTCCCATCCTATCTCCTGTAAAGACTCCATTCTATTCCCCCCAGTTTCTCCAGCTGCTTCATACTTGCTCCAATGTAGAGACTTTCCACACAGGTGCCTCTGAGATATCTTCCTTCTTCCTGAACAATGGCTCCCCCTTGATCATAGTTGACAGAGTCCTTGACTGCATCTCATCTGGTTCTTGCACGTCTGCTTTCAGCCCCTTTCCTGAAAAGAGCAAGTATACAGTATTCCTGATCCACTCTTTCCACCTCACCAACGCCAGCATTCAACAGATCATCCCGAGCAATTTCTGTCACCTTCAATGAGATAGGGCGTCATAGCAGGACAGAGAAAAGAGCTGCCGCCTCACAGCTTCAGCAACCTGGGTTCAATCCCAACCTTCAATGTTGTCTGTGGGGAGTATGCATGTTCTCCCTATGACTGCATGTGTTTCCCTTTGGTGTTTTGGCTTTCTCCCATGTATAAAAGATGTAGTAGATTAATAGGTCATTGTAAATTGTCACTAGTGTGTAGATGAATGGTAGAACGCGAGGAATGTTAATGGGATTGCGGGGTGGATTAAATAGGATTACTATAAATGGGTGCTTGAAGAATGATGTAGACTCGGAGGGCCAAAAGGCCTGTCTCTTTGCTGTATGACTCTATGATTCTATTCCACCATCAGAGATATCTTTCCCTTCCCCTCCCCTTCCAGCATTCTGAAGGGATCATTCCCTTAATAACTCAATGCTCTGCTCTTCCCTCTCCACCAACAACTCCCCTTCTCACAGTACTTTGCAGGAGTTGCCACACTTGCCCCTTCGCCTCTTCCCTTTCCATCATCCAGTTTAGTGTCCTGCATTCAGTGCCCACAATGTAGTAAGCTGCACATTGGAAAAATCAAATGTGGATTGGGGGACCACTTTACAGAGTATCTGTGTCCAGCCCACAGGAATGACCCTGAGTTGCCTGCCACTTTATTTTCCCACATTCCACTCTCACTCTGACCTCTGTGCCTCCTGCGCTGTCATAACAAGGTCCAAAGAAAGCTTGAGGAACTGTACCTCAATTTTCATCTGGGCACATAGTGGACTCAATATCAAATTCAACAACTTTGGATAACAAAGAATTCATGGTTACTGTCTGCCTGTCTTCTTGTGGAGCCAAGTGGCTGGATGCAAAGTGTGTCCAGAGCTTTTCCTTTGCATGTAAGTACATCATTGCTCAGCTCAATGGTGAGGCCAACACCAGTATGTGACCTCAGGCTCCCCTGGGACTTCTGCCTCGCGCCATGAATATGCGGCAGTCTGAGACACGCTGAGCTACGATGGGCTGTTGGGCACTAGTTCCCTGTGGAACTGACAGCTATCAATCGGCATGAATTAGTGCAACATTTTAAGTTAGTTTAAAGATGTAATGTTAAGTTTATGGATTTTCCCCTGGCAGCTGACTAAACTACTGGGAGTTCCAACATTGTTCAGGTGGCAGTATTTTTCTGGTCTGTGACAAATGAACTTGACATTTACAATGAATTAGAGGGAATGGAATCACATCATGGAGAATGACAGGCATGGACTTGCTAATCAATGTTTGGGATAAAAATGGGACTTTGGATTTTTAATGGAAAATGCTGTTTGGCATTTCGACAGTGCTCAATCAGAACATGATAAAACAATAACACATCTCAGGCTGCATCTGGGTGATTTAGAGCTGCAGCTCATCCAGAATCAGGAAGGGCAGGTCCTGTTTGACAAACTTACTGGAGTTCTTTGAGGATATAATCAGCGCAGTGGATAGAGGGGAACAGTTGGATATTGTATACCTGGATTTCCGGAAGCCATTTGATAAGGTGCTGCATTAAAGACTTATCCATAAGATAAGGACGCATGGAGTTGGGGGTAATGTATTAGCATGGATAGAGGATTGGTTAACCAACAGAAGGCAGAGAGTTGGGATAAATAGGTGTTTCTCTGGTTGGTGATCAGTGGTGAGTGGGGTGCCGCAGGGGTCGGTGCTGGGCCCACAAATGTTCATGATATACATTAACGATTTGGAAGAGGGGACAGAGTGTAGTGTATCTACGTTTGCTGATGACACTAAATTGAGTGGAAAAGCAAATTGTGCTGAGGATGCAGAGAATCTGCAGAGAGATACAGATAGGTTAAGTGAGTGGGCAAGGGTCTGGCAGATGGAGTACAATGTTGGTAAATGTGAGGCCATCCATTTTGGAAGGAAAAATAGAAGATCAGATTATTATTTAAAAGGTGAAAGATTGCAGCATGCTGTTGTGCAGAGGGACTTGGGAGCGCTCGTGCATGAATCACAAGAGGTTGGTTTGTAGGTGCAACAGTTTATCAGGAAGGCAAATGGAATGTTGGCCTTCACTGCTACAGGGATTGAATTCAAGAGCAGGGAGGTTATGCTGCAACTGTACAGGGTTCTAGTGAGGCTGCACCTGGAGTACTGCGTGCAGTTCTGGTCTCCTTACTTGAGAAAAGATATACTGGCTTTGGAGGCAGTGCAGAGGAGGTTCACCAGGTTGATTCCGGAGATGAGCAGGTTAGCCTGTGAGGAGAGATTGAGTCACCTGGGACTATGTTCTCTGGAATTCAGAAGAATGTGAGGGAATCTTATAGAAATATATAAAATTATGAAAGGGATAGATAAGATAGAGGCAGGAAGGTTGTTTCCACTGGTAGGTGAGACTAGAACTAGGGGACATAGCCTCAAGATTTGGGGGAATAGACTTAGGATGGAGATGAGGAGGAACTGCTTTTCCTAGAGAGTAGCGAATATGTGGAATTCTTTGCCCAGGGAAGCAGTAGAGGCTACTTCATTAAATATATTTAAGACACAGTTGGATAGATTTTTGCAAAGTAGGGCAATTAAGGTTTATGGGGAAAAGGCAGGTAGGTGGATCTGAGTCCACGGCCAGATCAGCCATGATCTTATTGAATGGTGGAGCAGGCTCAACGGGCTAGATGGCTTACACCTGCTCCTATTTCTTATGTTCTTATGTTAATCACTTTATTATACAGCAGTAAAATTCATGCTGAAAGATCTGTGTTTTAAACACATGATGAATGTTATCTCCACAGTCAGCATCATAAAATCTTGCAAACAACAATGATTAATTTTAAAAATATTACTAAAAATTTGGTAGGGAGTGTGGTGATATAATTTATCATTCAGAGCTGAAATGGTTCAGCAGGGTTAAAATGGTTTATGGTCATATTGCGGGAGGAAGTGGCTTTCCCCTCCCACAAGACTCCCTTGGAGGATGCTCAGTGCCTTTGCAATCTTTCCTAATGTCCTGCTTGTTCAGGTTCAGGGAAAAGGATCAACATGTCTGACATTGTCAGCTAAATCACATGATTTCAGACTAAACTGAAGCAGTTCTGCACAGAGCTGCAGAAAGATGACCTTTCCCACTTTCCTACCAGCCAGCTGGGGTTCCCACCCATGGTGATGATCCAGAGTCCTATGCAAAGATGTCAGTACTCAGGGTAATCAGGGCTGAGTTGCTATTCTCAAAATTTTGAAGCGAGAAAGGTAAACTGAAGTTTTTCATAAGCCCACTTTTAGTTTTCGCAGAACTGAACTTGAGTTTAACAACCTGCAATTTTCCAACTCAATTGCTTCAGGCATTGTAAGAGAAGCCTTCTCAATCTCTTCTATTGCCTTGATTCTGAAGTTTCCAAGACTACAAAAAGCACCCATGAAATTATCTTGTCTTGTTAGCTGCATATTCATTTACAAGCATGCCTTTTCTCTTCTTGGTCTCAACAAATTTTATAAAGCACAATGAGATTACAGATGATAAATTGGAAGTAGTGATGCCTCTGACTACGGCCCCTGGGAAATGACCATCAGCAATGAGCCAGGCCAAGGATAACCTGGCCCACTGGGATGCTGGTTGGATCATAAAATCAGTCTGTTATTGTGTCTTCAGGCCTGGGAGGGGACAGTCAAATTCTGCTGCCCAACATCTGTAACACCTGCATTTTAAATAAGGAAATAATTAGCAGTTGTTCTTGCTTCATTAAAATGTTAACAGAAATTAGGGTGTTAATAAAATTTGGTGGTTATATCTTCATACATTTTACTAAATATATCAAGATATGGTTATAGGTGGTTTTAAACAAATGTGCTTCATTCATGACCCTGAAGAAGTGATTCAGATTGGCAACCTGGCCCTTCCTGAAAAAAGATGGTGTACTACTGGTGCATCCTGCAACATTTGCGGGACTGGGAATGAAATAAGAATTAAGTCCTCTTGTTAAATGACTGCAATGGAAGTAAGGTAATTATGGTTTCACATTATTGTCTCATAAGTTATCAATGATCATCAGTTGATGAATGGCTAACTAATAAATGCAAGTTATTTCCATGTATTCCCTTATTTAATGCAGTTTGAGATCTGCAAGTCAAAGTTGTTTTCAAGAAAGGAGTGATTACTCCAGGAGGGCTTTGCTGCTGTCTGGCACAGGGAAAGTTATTGCAAAGGTCCTCCTCAAAGACCTCCTAATAGTGACTGAAGAGCTGCTCCCAAATCACAGTGTGGATTCTGTCTATCTGGAGGCACAATGGACAGGGAGCAACACCAGCCACCTTACCTGGCCTTTTTTGACTTCATAAAGGCCTTTTGATAATGTCATTCAAGAGGAATGGTAAAGCATCCTACTTAAATTGCATGTCATCTCCATCTCATGTCTGTTACATGATGCTATGTAAAGCATGATCCTAACCAACTGGTCCACAACAGACCCAATCTCAGTGCAAGACTGCATCAAAGCCACAACACTTCTCTCAAATTTTCTTACTGCAATGTTGCACCTCATCTCCAATGAGTTTCTCGCTGGAGTAAAATAAAGCCATGGGATAAGTTGGAAATTGTTCACTCTTGCATACTCTTGCAAGGCCAAGGCCATCCCAACTTTATATTGAGCTGCAGTTACAAACAATGCTAGTGTATGCACACATTTGGAGACCAAGCTCCAAGTCATCATTGACTCATTCACTGAGACATTCCAGAGAATGGGCCTTACACTTAGCATCTGTAAAATATGGTCCCTGCTGTACAACACCACCTTCAACAACAATGGTCCATGACAAAATCTGAAAATATGAATTGTCTCCCTGTCTCAGGAGCCATCTTTCAGTGAAGTCAAACATCAATGCTGCAACAACACAACTTTTTACTGTCTCAGGAAAATGGTATTTGGAAGTCAAAATTTCAAACATGGCACAAAGATCATGCCCTCATGTACACTCTTGAATCATGAACTACCTACAGCAGGTTCTTCAAAGCATTGGAGAGATAGTACTATCTCCCTCTCTGCAAAACAACTAACATCAGCATCCTCCACTGCCAAACCCACGCTCTAAGGCCCTAATTACACGCAGTCAGCTTTGATAGGCAGGTCACTTTGTTTGCGTGTCCCACATTAGATCCCTGAAATAGACACTTTTGTTCCAAGCTCTATCATAGCAAGAGATTAACACGCAGATTAAATGATTGAGGTATATTCTCAAGGCTGTATGAAAAAAGGGAATATACTCACTGACTCAAAGCTCATGACTGTACAAAATGGAGAAGAGCATTTGGGATGGCACTGAGCACCTAGAGTCCATCCACCAGGAGCACACAATTGCCCACCATAATGAGTGGAAGGGCGACACCGCTTCCTGAAGCTACCATTTGCCTGCCCCATTAAGCACTACCTGCCCCACTTGTGGCTGTCTGTGGAGTCCACACTGGTCTCATCACCTCAGAACCCACAGTACTGCAGTGGAAGCAAGTCACCTTCAACCTTGCTGAAGCGAGAAAAAGTAGCCATCATTTTCCATGAACTACTAATTCTAAACCATTGGCTTACTTTGTGTTGAATATCCAAATCATATTATTTAAAAATTGTAAACAAAAGATTAACTGATTTAATTTTCCACATATGTTTTTATGATTGTGTGAACTGATATTTAAAGGTGTTCCCAAGAAATTGTGATCTTAGTGTTCAATAAAAAATCTTTAATATGACATTTACTATAAAACTAGATGCATGTTTTATGGTGGGGGCAACAAAGAGGATTTAATAATTTGCAGGTGACAAGCAAAGGAAACAAAATAAACACTCGTCCTCACTCAATCCCAAGAAAACAAACCAAAACCAAATATTGGAGATGTAATTCAACCAAAAAGTAATTGAAAGATTTATAATAATATTTGAACACAGTGATAATGTAATTTCAAATGAAATCATTTACATCTGGAAAGGGTCCATTTTTAAATCAATTTCTTGGAATGATGGTAAGGAAGTAAGAAGCAGATAACGTTTATAGATTCTTAATTTGCACAATAAAGAATATTCATCATAAATCCTGTCAGAAAATGAGCTACACATTTAAAAATCTGACAACTGAGCAATATCCAAATATTGGCAGCACAAAAAAAATCAGTCAGCATCTCAACAAGACTGTGCTCAGAACCACCACCACCATGACCACTTAGTGTTCTTAGTGTTGGTCTGAAGAGACTACAGACCCTGAGGTTTCAAAAGTAGCTTTAAGGATCTCCGATTTGTTTGTCATTAAATGTTTGATTCATCTTGTGCTGTTAATTTACCAGCATTTGATTCTGTTGCTGGATCCCAAAAAGATATATTTTCTGTAATAAAAATGCTGCATTTCTTTGGGTGATTGACATAGTCCTTCAAAAATGAGGACAGAGGCGCCTTTGGGTATTGCATCAGATGCTGGCAGACATTTAATACAGCTTCAAGACATGCTGCCTGCTGGACTTAATGGCTAATCTTTGACAACCGAGATGCTTTTGACAGATGTTCTCTGTATTTTGTAACCCATGAGAGTCCTGCCATAGAATGTTCCATCTGTACCTGGTTAGACACAACCTCCTACAGCAGGGCATCAGGCAGTGCAGGTTCTGACTGGAGTAGTAGGTAGTAATGCGCAATAAGTGCAAGCACTATGATCAGAGACCCAGTTCCCATTTCATTGTCACCATTGGGCCTTTCATCCCACTTGCTTGTCCCTGTGATCAATGAGCTGCTGAACACTTTGCTGCCAATCAGTAGTGCATTGAACAGCCAAGTCTAGGATAACTGCCAGACTATTAAAGGTGGCATTCAGCAGATGCAAATCATAGTTATGGGCCTGTGCTTGTGTGATTGCACCATTTAAAGCTTTGTACAATGGATGTATACATTATCACAGAGGCTTAAGACATCATATCTCTCATGTTCCAAACACAGCGTGACTGGGACATCACATATATTTTGCTGGAGACACAAGAGACTGCAAATGCTGGAAATCTGGAGCAATGCACAAAAAGCTGGAGGAACTCAACGGGTCAGGCAGAATCTATGGAGGGAAGGGAACAGTCGATGTTTTGGGCTGAGGACCAAAAGTGCTACTGTAGTATGTTGCTTGTTGACCACCCTCAAAATGTGTTTGTTAACCCCCTCACAATTTGCATCTAGCTGAGCAGAGCTTGGATGGCCTTAAGTCCTCTGACAGCCCACTGCCAACTCCGTCTCCACCTACTTTTGCCACTTTCAGCTTGCTGGGAAGTTAAAATTCAGTCTCGCTCCAGTTACTGTATATCAGTGCATATAATACAGTACATCACTGCATATACAGTACATCACTGCATGTAATTGCTTTCCTAACAATGAAGCTGGTGGATATCTGACAGCCACAACTGCAGAGATGAACATGAAGTTTAGAGTTAAGATTAGTATTTAAATAATAATTATTTTTTCCAAATATCCATATAAAAACAGGCATGGTAGTGTAGTGGTTAGTCTAACGCTATTACAGTGCCAGCAACCCAGGTTCAATTCCGGCTGCTGTCTGTAAGCAGTTTGTATGTTCTCCCTGTGTATGCATGGGTTTCCTCTGGGTGCTCCGGTTTCCTCCCACACTCCAAAGACATACGGGTTAGGAAGTTGTGAGCATGCTATGTTGGCGCCGGAAGCATGGCGACACTTGCGGGCTGCCCCCAGAACACTCTTTGCAAAAGATGTATTTCACCGTGTGTTTTGATTTACATGTGACTAATAAAGGTATCTTATCTTATCAAAAGTATCTTGTATGTGATCTATTGATTAAGTAGCACTACTCTGAAGGACAACATAAATACCACAAATATATACGTGGTCATTATATGTTCATACAGGTAAATAAACCCTTCAGTAACTTATCATGGAATCATACAGCACAGAAATTGGCCCATTCCGACTGTGATGCTTATCTATGCTAATCACATTTTCTTATATTGGGCCTGCATCTCTCTGCGCCTTTCCTAAGTACCAGTCCGAATGCCTTTTAAGCGTTGTAATTATATCTGCCTCTGCCACCTCCTCCGACAGCTCGTTTCAGATAACCACCACTTTCTGTGTGAAAAATGTGCCCCTCAAATTTCCTTTAAATTTCTCCCCTCTCACCTTAAACCTGTTCCCTTTAGTTCAGGACTTCCCTGCCCAGGAAAAAAAAGACTCTGACTATCTATACTATCCATGCCACTCATAACTTTATAAACCTCTATTAGGCCACCCCTCAGCCTCCTACTTTCAAGTGAGAATAATTCCAGACTCCTCATAACTATAGCCCTCCATTCCAGGCAACAGTCTGGTGAATTTATTCCGTACTCTCTTTATTCCTGCCATATCTTTCTTGTAGTGTAGTGACCAGGACTATACTCAATACTCCAAGTGCAGTCTCATCAGTGCTTTGTACAGCTGCAACATGACATCCCAACTCTTGAACTCAGTGCCTCAGCATATGAAGGCAAACATCCCAAATGCCATTTTCACCATTTTCAGGAAGCTATAAATTCGCACCCAAGATCCAATCCTAAAGTCCCTGCCAATTACCAGAATTTGACTTCCCAGAGTGCATTACCTCACACTTGTCCAGATTAAATCCCATCTGCTGCTGCTCCACCCAAATTTCCAGCTGATCTATGTCCTGCTCTATCCTGAGACAACCTTCTTCACAACTCCACCAATTTTCATGTCATCTGTAATCTTACTAATCAGACTACCTACATTTTCATCCAAGTCATTTACAAACCCTGCACCGATCCCTGCGGTACATCATTTACCACGGACTTCCAGTCAGATAAGTACCCATCCACCACTACCCTTTGCTTTCTCTCACAAGCCAATTTTTGATCCAGTTTGCCAACATGCCTTGGATCATTCTGGACCTTGTCAAAAGCCTTACTAAAGTCTATGTAAGTAATGTTTACTACTCTGCCTTCATCAATTTTCTTAGTTACCTTCTCAAAAAAATGCAAACAGATTTGTGAGACAAGATGTCCCTGCACAAAGCAATGATGACTCTTTCTAATCAGTTCCTGCCTTTCCACATGAACATAAATCCTGCTCCTCAGAATTTTCTCCAACAACTTCCCTACGCTTGGTTTAAGGCTTATAGGTCTGCAGTTTCCAGGCTTATCCTTACTGCCTTATTTGAACATGGGGTCAACATTCACTATCCTCCAGTTTTCTGGTCCCTCACTTGTGGCTAACACAGATGCAAACATTTCTGTCAGAACCCAAGCAATCTCCTCCATCCTGGGATAGGACCTATTGGGCCCTGGGGATTTATCCACCCTGATGTGCACCAATATTTCTAACTTGTCCTCCTGCATGATAAAGGCATGCTTCTGAAACCAGTGTATCCTTCCCTTAACTCTACCATATCAATATCCTTCCCCTTGGTGAACACTATTTAGGACCCTGCTCATATACCCTGGCTCCAAACATAGATTACCCCTTTGGTTCATGAGGGGACCTAATCTTTCCTTGGTTACCTTCTTGCTTCTAATATACTTATAATAGGTTTTAGGATTGTCCTTAATCCTACTTGATAAGGTCATTTTGTGGCCCCTTTCTGCCCTCCTCATTTCATAAATTCTTACCTACATACCCTATAAACCTTAATGCCAATTTCCTACACCTGACATAGCTTCTTTCTTTTCCCTTATCAAACGTTCAATATCCTCTGTTAACTAGGGTTCCCTAAAATTACTATCTTTGCCTCTTACCCTTACGGGAGATTCTGTGGATATCATGGCTAGGAATATCATGACTAAGGATTAGGAATAAACTAGTCTTGACATAGTTAGGAGAAATATTTATATCATGTTTCTAAAATTTTGAGACTAATTTCCATCCATTAAAAATAGCTTTTGTTAGTGGCAGATGGAATTGTTTACATGCCAAGCTATATAACTATATACACAACTCTAATTTGTTTCACTGCTTAATGGCCACACTGCATGAATAACATTATACGCACTCCAATGAGCAGCCTAATCTGAACAGAAGTTGCCAGATGCGTACCTGGTATGAGATAGGTGTTATATTTTGTCACTTGGATTTATTAAGAGCAGCCAAATTTGGGCAGCTTGCCTGGTAATGCTTGTGACGATTAATTATACTTAGAATATATGGGCTTGGATTTAGCTAAAGGTCTTCAGTCACAAACACAACCATCTAACTGTAAACAGAATGATCTTGTATGGAGCAAGAGAAAGAAAGTGTGCAAGCGCAGAATAAACAAAAATCATATAATATGGTTTGCCTTAATTTTGTTCAATTAATCTTAAAAGTGATGTTTATTAATTTGATCCATGGTTTTATATGTATACTTTTTCAACATCATTTTCCAACATCAAGGATCTTCTCACTAGAACCAATTAACAATATAGATAATAATAAGCCATTCTTAGGGTCAGTACTTATGTGTAACAATTTCCAAGAGCCAAACAAAACAGAATACAAAAAACGACAAATGAATAAGACTGCTATCAACTCGATAAATGTTTCCAGGTATTGTCACTTGGCTAAAATTAGCCATAAAGTGGAAATGCAGTATTTAGGAAAATCACTTGATTCAATAGCTGAATATACCGTGACTTGAAAACCACCAGCTGTGTTCAATTGGGAAAGGCAGCATGGGTCTTATCTAGAGAGTTTAGATAGCTCTACTTTTGATTCCTAATCTGTGCAGGACAAAGTAAATCAACTGGAAAGGATAATAAACAGTACTAATTGACTTTTTTTTGAATTAGAGATGGGTGAATGATTTGGGATTGCCATTTGAAAGGTTAGTTAATACCATAACTGGGAAACACATGATCGTGGACAGGATTCATTCATTTAAATCCTAACAGTCAATTTTCTGTTTAGGTCATTCACTAAGAATGACCATTTGGATTAGATATTTGATAGCATCAGGCACCCAGGGAATAATTCCCCAATATAACTTGTACCTTCAAAAGTGATACATCCATTCCTTTGCTTTCTTCATCCATTGAAGTCAAAGGTTGTAGTAAATCAAATATAGTCTCAGATCTTAAGTACATTTAAGTGAAGGGGCTAACAAACTGCCAGATCCTGTGGTACATTGCACTTAACAACATTAATAGTTCTAATAAAAGGCTCTGCTGAATATAAGACAATGCAAAAAATTATAATCACGACATGCAAAGCTGACCGTTGCTTATTTTAAATTCTGTTATGTTACCTTAAGTAAATGACAAAAATAACTAGTTAAATGATCATCAAAGACATGATAGAAGGAAAATTACTTTTGAAGCATTTGTATATAGCTGTTAATTACTCTCAATAATGTTATTATAGTATCATAATGTTAGCATGCTACAAACAAATTGAAAAGTATGTAACATATCTTGGTCTGTCCAGGCGATAAAGTTGTTAGTTCTATTCCCTTGATAGTTGCCTCCATCATCTCACACAACGTCCCAATAATAGAGATCCCAGAATATCAATGGAAATGGGAAGTTTCGCCAAAATTCTAATACATACTAAATTTACATATACTGTTACTATGTACACTGAATTCCACAAAGTCACACAGAATACAAACAATATATGCACTCTTAAGAAGTATGATGGACTAATCATTGAAGTTACAAAGGAGTGTTTACTGAGGATGCACCTATAATTTGTACTATTAATAATCAATATCACTGTAAAGGTGGTGTCACATAGTATTGCGTGAATGATATGTTATCAAAGAAAACCTATGATATTGCATATATCGAAAAGAACCAAATCGATGATTAAACAGTGGTTCTTTTCAATATATATCTTGCAGTATCAGAGGATTTCTTCAATAATATGTCATATACTCAATACCATGTCACCCAGTGATTTCATTTTCTCCCTGCACTAAAAAAACACATGCTTCTTGTTACCAAATAACCAGCTGTAACAAACTATTAAATAAATCAGCCTAATGCACAGAATGTATTAGGTTGTTGCTTTGGGAACACATGGCAACTTCAAATAGGATGGCCATAATGCTGGTGAAAGTGTGCGCTTTGTTGATAACTTGCTGGTGATCTATCATACAGAAGAGCAATTCAATTCACATAATTGCAAGAACCATTCCACTTTGGTCAAATTTGCTTTGAACTTTTGGGAAACCTGTCAGCAAGCACAAGTAATTTATTATTCGATTATGTTAGGAATGATCAATCACATATTTCAGGAAACATCAATATGAAGTGCAGCCTGATAAATTATCTGGTTGCTCCCAGAATAAAGAAAAAATATTATATTGTCACATGATTTTTTTGACATCACTGAAGTAAATTCTGATGAATATAATGCAGATTGAATGGTTTTAGTCTCTAATCAACACAAGTGAATCCCATATACTTATTTTTTTTATAAAAGTCTGTAAGTTTTACAATACCATTTCATTTTTATTAGATCATGGCTATAGTAGAAAAACAATTCCTAAAATGATAATAACTAGGTATGCCAAATATTTACATATATTATGAATGTACATGATCCATTATTTAGCAATTTGTTAAATCCAACTGAGCTATGTCTCTTCCTCAAGTTGTCCATTATTTCATTGTGACAATATTAGTAACCTAACTGGGTGTGATGGCAAACCTAATAGAATTGCGTGCAGTTGTTACATACAAAACACATAGAATAGGGAAAGCCTTCAGAACTCTATGGAACATTAATCAAATCAGAAATAATAAATAAGTTGAAAGAAAAGTAAATCTATTTATAAGCTGTCTCATTATATTTCTAAGAAACATTTTCATGCCTGCCCTTTTGTTGCAGGATCATCACTGTTGTGTGAGACCCTCTGACGGATAATTTGAGCAAAAGAATGTCACAAGGAGAAATGAAATGAACGGTCAATGAATCTATTTTGTGTGATACTGGTTGAAGGATAAATATTGTCCAAGGAAGACAACTGAAGCACTGGAAATTAGTTTTATACTACTGTTTGACAAAACCTTCCAACTAAAGGCTAAGGTGTATTCTATTGATTTAGATAGTCTGCCAGATATATTCAAGAACAAGAAATAAAGATAGAATATTATCAACAAAAATGAAAATTGCTAATATATATTCACTGCTTTTGAACATTTATTTTTGTTTCCACTTAAACAATGCATCTCTCATATTCGTAATCACTGAATGCAAATAAAAATCTTGGCAGGTTATAGGGAATTCATCAGTGGTCACTCACACTAGACATGTATAGAAGTGTTAGCTGATACCATAACTATCACTACACTTCAATTCCATTAAAGTATTTAACACAAGGCAAATTTTCTCCCTTGATAACAGCATGAACTAAATCTTCCATGCTTTTCAACTGCTAATTTCCCTGTCTCTAGATTTCATGGTTAGAACAAATCTGCTGCCAAAGAAATGGGGGCAGGCCATGTTTCAGAGTACCATCAGGATCCCCATAGTTAGACACTAAAGGAATCACATGGTGCTTCTGCTGCCATGATTATCGCTTTCATTTCTCCTTCCTCCCTGTAATTATCAAGCCATCACTGAGAAACAATATTCAGCATTGCTCAGTATGAACAGAGTGGGGACTGAACCACACCACAAACAGTACACTCTGCAAAATGTTGATATTGTGTTAACATCCCAAAATTTCCTTTGCAACACTTCCTACACTTTAGAAGCTCTGGTGGCCTATTTCTTTTGCCACTGTTCTCTGAACATCAACTCATTTAACTCCACCGAGGATTACTCTCAATATTGACCATGATGCTAATAGATTTCAAATTTACATTATCTCATGTTGAAGGTATTTTTAACCTTTAAACTTGACACTTAGGATGGCACTGATATATCATACCAACTTTTCAGAGGTTAAAACTTAATTTGAAATGTTTAATCAATTCCCAGTTATAAATAGTTATTTATTTTCTATATCTATATTTTAATTGTTATTATTAATTTATTTTGTGATTATTTTCTGTTAAAATCTTATTAGATAAACTAGCAGAAAAATAAGCAGAGCATTACTCTAAACAGCCGGAAGGTCTGAACAAGAGCATCTCCAGGCAAAGCTGTGTACTGGCTGTGAAATTACAGAGAATTCACATCAATCTACATCAAGGATAAATTAGAGATAGACATTTGTTTAGCAAACATGACCTTTGATACATGTGTAATAGGTCATAAAAACATTCAACCTCTCCTACCCAAGTGCAAAATCTCTGTGATTAAAAAAAAAGCCCACTTTGCTCCTGACATTTTGTGCCATTTTCTTTGAAATTACATAATGTTGATGCCCTTTACTATGTTATGACCATGCTCACACAAAGTTTTATTTCCAAAGGAAATACATTTCCTCAAAGGTGCAACAAAGCCTTCAGTTCCATTTTACCAAGTGAACTTGTACAATATTAGGTGAACTGGAGCTAAATATGATACCCTGAAGTATTCAAAGTAAAGTTAGAAAAAAATCAATAAAGAAGATGTTGTGTATATGTATAAACAAGGAAAATGATAAACATACAGAAAGATATGCCTCTACATCCACATGCAGACCTGCAACAAACTTGCTGATAGGTATGAAGGGATTAGGGTACTAACTAAAATGTCAAAGCTATTTACATGCTAATATATTCATAAAATTGTTCACAGGATTAATCAAAGAACTCAGAAGAGGAGTAAATGCATTTTCAAGCATTTCCATAAAGCTGTTCCATTTATCTTTTGTAGTAAATTATAAAACAAACTTAATCTTTCACACCAGTCAGTACATATAATTTAATACTGCTTCACACTAATCAAGGTCTATGATAAGTGCCTACTGAATGGACTGAATTAAAACTCTGGGTTCTCTGTTCAATTTTACTTTGTTTAAACATATCCTTTCCTGGTTTTGTATGCATTGGGGTAACCTATTGTTATAAGTAGTTATTAAATGCAAGAGGGAATAACGTCAACTTCATTTATTAATTACTGTTACCACTGGCTTAATTTATAATCATTATAAATTAATGATCACTGAAATGAATTGTCTATTGATTTATTTGAAAAGATGTTGGGCTTTACCTGCACACATATTATGTTGCAACTCAATCTATGATTTACCAATGGCTACATACTCTAGGTATTTCAAAGTCATTAGAAAGTTTGGGTAGCACCTAATCCAGAGATGTACTTAATGCTCATGATGGATTAATATATGCAAATATATTTATTTGCTCGAACAAGTCACTGAATAAATTTATGACTTAATTTAAATATTTTATTCCTTTTCATTTTTTCATGAGGTTTGGGCATCACTGACATGATCAGTATTATTGCCCATCAGTAATTGTTCTACAGAAGGTAGTGGTGACCTAACTTCTTGGAGTTCTGCAATGCATGTGATGAAGGTTCTCCCAAAGGGTTGTTGGATATGGATTTTCAGGATTTTGACCCCTGACCGGTGAATGAAGAGTGATGTATTTCCAAGCTGGCATGGTTTATGACTGGGAAGGAAAGCTGCAGGAGATGGCATCCCCTTGCACCTTCTGCTGCTCATGACTTTCGAGGAGCACAATGCTCTTCACAACAAACTGCAAAGAATTAGTGTTAAAGTTACAAATAAAGGACATGATTAACATGCATATTGAATCACCTATTTTCTCAGTTTACTTTACCATTTCTATTGCCAATTTAACCAGTTTATAGCTAATCTCACTAAAACATCTTTGACATTTATTATCAAAAATGTAAACGTCCAAGGCCAAAGATAAGCTTTGACACGTTGGATTAGACACTTCTGTTTCTTCCCAGCAATAAGACGCTTCTCTGAACAATATCATCAGCAATTATGTAACACTTCTTTGTAGACATGAGTTACCAAAGAAGCTTTGGACCAATCCAAACAAGGTCCTTTCATCCAAGACAGTGAAAACAATCTGATTAAAATGCACAGCTACTTGTGCTACAAAACATTTATATAAAGTCATTATATGCATGATTTGGTTTCCCACAGAAAATAATTTAACAAAACATTTAAAATGCAAAATTAACTTTTATATTATATTTCAGCTGCATAAACACTCCTTTACCACTCGTCAACTTTCTGTTCTCTGGAGTGGTGAACACGGAGAAGACAGGTGTTTGATAACCAAGCAAGGGTAGTCCAGAAATTTCACAGAGTTCTGCTAATAAGCAGTTACCTGGATTAAAAATAGTGCTGCGTAATTTTAAAATTGAGCCGAATGTCATACCTACCGTGACTTTTGTGCGTCAGGAAACAGAATTTGTATCTCAACTACCCACTTTCTTTTATTTATAAGATTATACTGGAAGAACTGTCCGTTAAACTAGAGTTAATATAATCCTAATGTTATCCTCGTCCAGTCCCATATACCTCCCGCTTTAGAAGATTTGAATTGTGTTTATAACTTGTATTACAATATACATTTTGGAATTACCTTGGCGGCCACCGAGGAGCTAGGCTTCTCTAAAAGGTCCCAAAGTTTCTTCCTTTTCTCTGCACAGAAGGTGTTATCAAACTCTTCTCCCTCTCTATCCCTCATGGTTTCAGCTTCTCGCTTCAGTTCCTCGTTCATTTGTTCCTTTTTCTGATGATACCTGGCTTGGCAACAGGACTCCAGATAGATTTCGTCTATCCCCCAGTAGTCAAGTTCCTGACTGAAGGACAAAGCGCACATCTCTTCCATCATATGCAACTTGCCCGTGCGGTAAAAATTCAAAATAGATGTAAAAGCTCCTGGGTGACGATCAAAAAAGTACTCGTTCTCATCCAAGTTATAATCATCACAGCTCTCCATAAGGGACTCGTGAGTATTGCAATCCCGGAGTTTGCCCAGCCGTGTCCGGGGTAACCGGTCTAAGGTTCTCCACAGTACTTCGTGTGCAAGTCCCCCAACGTTGAGTTTTACCCTTCTGGAACAAGCCTTGCTCCTGATGATCTCCACCGGATCTGGAGGAAGGGAGCTGGTGGACCGAGATCCCCCTCTATTCATCCCCGTGGGCATTTTTCCAGTTTTCTTCTGCTAGATTGGATTTTATCTCACATTAACTACCCGACCGTTAGATCTCAGTGCAAGATTTTCATCTGGCCGCTTTTACACCCATTCTCGAAGCTGGAAAATAAAGAAAAACAAAAAGGTATTTGGTGACAGGATCCAAATTGTTCCTCAGATTCAATTGACCTACAAAAGGAGCAAGTGCATCTCTAACGCAGTGTCAGTAGGTGCGGGCGCTGCGCCTTATCCAGTCATCAGTAATAGCTGATTAATCTGCTCAGGGGACAGATTTCATTGTGAGGAGGCGAGCTCGCAGTGACCAGAGGCGCGCTGGTGCAGAAGGCCAGTGAGCGCTGTCCACATGCCGGAGCTGAACTGCAGCGCAGTGACTGACAGCTCGAGGAGAACGACACTCACCTCTCAGCTCTCACAACTCTTAAACTTATCTCCATCAACAAATGGCAACATCCTAATCCACTACCATATCACGAAAGTTGCAGGCTGATTTTCCCAGTAATCAAAATTCTGTTTGTGCATTTACCTTGTATGGTGTTTTAATTACAATGAAAAAAAACATTCGAGCTTTCGTTGTGCATTTCCCAACAGGAAATCTAGAATCAACCCGAAATTCTGCCGGACCTAGGCATACTGGTTGCAATTTGGTTTCCATTCACAAACCACCCACTTGCTGTATTGTGTTTCAAGTCATCCAGCGGCGTTCTGTGTCTATAACGTGTGAAATGGAATAATCAGCGGCGGCATGCTACACTGCACGATGTTCCCCGATCGTGACCATTCTAACCGCCAACGGGCGGGGGCTGCAGTTTTATTTAATTTCACACAATATATATTTGTTTCCGAATGTGACCACATTTAAGATGAATTGGCCATTCTTGTTTATGCAATAAACACTGACGGTAAGCGGTCAAAGTTCTCTTTAGACTCTAGCAGCTGAAATATTAAACGCCAATATTTGCACACATTTTAAATAATTCCTAACTCTAACCACGTATGTCAAGAAGTAAAGGACAGCCAGCTCTTTAAAGGAGCCGCAATGTTTTCACCTTCTTTTGCCCCTGCAGGGAATGGAAATCATTTCTGCAGAACGTTCACCACAGCGAGGGGTCAGCTTCACCGTCAATAGCCAATGTGAAGTTCGTATCTGCTCCCGGATGGCAAATGTAACCAATGAGTTTTTACGCTAAAGCAGCAGATGCCTGTTTCTCCACATTCCCTAATCGACCTCCCTGCCATTTTACATTTCCCCCTGCTTAACAACCATCGTTTTATACTCCATTCGTCTAGTGCCCAGAAGCCGAGTGGGATGTAGTACAAGTTTAAGGAGATGTGACCTTCCCTCTTCAACTGTGCGACAGACTGAACATTTCCTTCAGTGCACCCTCTATGCCCGGCTTCGGATGTGATTGTAATCAGTCCAGCCTTGTGAGAGATGCACTGTTATGCAAAATTGCCGGAGTATAACGAGCCAAAGAACGCCAACAACAAAAAAAACAAATGGAACGTTTGTTTGCCAAGCACCGTTAGAGTGAAGAGGTTTTCACGCTATTTGTCTTGCAAAGTGTTCTGGTGCTCGCCCAGGTTGGGCCACCAGATCCCCGACTGTGCAAACTGAATATGGCTCATTGGTGAAAGAAAAGAGGACCTGTCAGAATAAATTTCACTTCCAGCGAGTCACATTGCCAGCACTCGCTGTTCAGCATGGTGGTTGATTGTGCTGTTAAGTGTGGAAGTAATTTTTAAATGATCAATTTGCGTTTAAATATAGCATTGCAGACGAATACTTTGAAACCCAGAATAATGTACACAAAGCTTAACCTGAATACTAATTTATTCTCAATCCGAGTCGAAGAGAACGTCACCGAGTGTGTCCCTTCACATCCTTTAAGTTTATATCCTATATTCTGCTTATTCGTCAACATTAACAAAGTATTCATACCAGTGAAGTTTCAAAGAGATCATTTAAAGATATATATTTGATCTGTTTTAACCAGTTCCTTTATTATTCGGCGATTTCCTCGTGGTGAATCTACATGCGTGGGACAAAGCTTCCTGGTGCTCCCCGGCGCCCTGTAAATGTTCCCTTGATGACAACAAATCTCCGCCATCCCCTTTGATGGAGCCTCCGGTAGTTACCGCTTGATTGCTGAGTGCAACAGACAATTTGGCGCAATTTGCTAAAAAGGTATACCCACCCCCACTCCCAAACCTCCACGCAAAATCATTTTCAGAAATTTCTCCTGATTGAAAATTAAATAAAAGTAGCATCTGTTCAATTTACGTTCAACTATATTCACCAATACACTGATCATCTTTACAACTGGGTCGCAACTGGACTTACGACGGTATGTGACACGGAGTTCATATAAATAAAACAAATGTCAGCTCTGTGAGTCCTCTGTTAATACAAGTGCGATCATTAAAAAAAAGCGTTTTAACCGCAGTGGATATAGACAACATCTTCAACATGCGCATCTGCTACTTACCCTAATGATTACAGTAATATTTTCTAAACCCATCACGCGCTGAGATTATGTCCATAACCTAAAATTAGCCGGAGATGATGTAAGAATCATTTGTTTTACGAACCTTATATAAAACCTATTGCTGTATTGGAGTAAAATCCTATTGGATTAACATGGGCTGCTTAGAGATGAAAACGGCTCCGCAACACCGAGCAAAAATGGGCATCAATCAGCTCCGCAGCTACACGTTTTATCATCCAGTTAGATTTTTTTTTGCCAGGATCCAAACAATTTCGTTGTCCGCGAAAGGCTCTCCTAATTTATTTCCGCTGTCTGTTAATGGAGATCAACAAGTCTAGTCTGGCTCTGCAAAAGGCTCCTTCATCCTTATATTCTTCCTGAGTTAAAAAGCTTGAAATCTATACATAATGGGGGAGAAATGGCGGCACCTAGTGGTTGGGTTTATTTTGCAACTATCTTCACAAGAATGCTTTCTGGGTTCATTGTTTTCGTTTGTGCTTTTGGTAACATACATGATTCTATGAGTTGTAGCTTTGCTTCAATACGTTTGATGAACTTGAATTTTGTTTCCCATTACAATTTCTATCATTAATATTAACCCGAGTTCTAAAATTCATAATACAGAAGGAGGTATTGGGAAGATTCCTCCTTATCTTTTAAGAAAACAGTGTCATTTTCATGAAAGCTCTCAGCTTATTTTTCAAATAAGAAGTGACCTTATAACACCAAGACCCAATTTTCGAGAGAGCAGCAAATTAAGATCTGTCAAGAACGACATCACCTTGAGTGTGATGCCTATGGTCCAGCCTGGTGTCAAACCTCTGGAGGGCACATTGTAAACTAAATGGCTTTAAAAAAGGAAATATTTTAAGTCCTTATTTTCACAGAATTTGGAGCTCTGCACATGGGTAAGCACATATCAAGACAGATATCAGGCAGTAATGACACTGAAAATCACAAACAATTTGCAATATTGATAGGGTGTCCCTGGAATGCATGATTTACGCTAGGCATTGTTCACAGACAGGTGCTGTAGATAATACCCTCAATAATTAAAAACACAAGTGACAGTATTTGTGAATGTGACTTAATAATTCATTACCCCTTTCTGTCTCCCTTGATGTCCTTTGTTAAAATTGACCATTCAGTGCTTTTTTAATGACTTTACTCAATGGCTCAACTCAGTGGGACTCCCTTCTTTGGTTTTGCTTACTCTTGCCTGTGCAATCATAGAACATTTTCATAAATGGCTTTCTGTACATCATCAGCATTGTTGACGTTGTCTGGTGAGGATTAGTCTTCTCCATTATCCTCTCTTGGCTATACCATCCATAGGCATGGGGTAAGTTCTATTTATGTAGAATACCTCTCTCTCCACTCTCTGGCTCTCTCTGTCTCTGTCTCTCTCCCTCTCTCTCAACTACTGCCTCTTAGTTGTCAGATGGTTGGTCCACTGTCAGGTCCAGATGAGCTACAGTTTCCTCCAGTGAAATGTTGTTAAGTCTGAAACTATAATTTTTGGTCCCCCAGTAAATATACTTCCCAATCCAAGGATTTTATCCCACTCACTTATTTCAGTCACTGAGATACAGATAGCAGTCTTAACATCCTATCTGACTTCAAATGCTCTCCATTGGTAAGGTCATCAACTATGCTCCACCTCAGGCCATTTGAAGTTTGAACTCTCAACTGTGTCTTTATCACCACTGGCATTATTCCAATGCTTTGCAGTTTGGTCTCTAACTTTCTACCATCTAGACATTGCCTCATTCAAAGCTCTGCTGCTCAGACCCTATCTCACCAGATTCTGCTTATCAGCACTCCTTAGCACTGTTTTTGTTTTCTGATTGTACTTTTATGAAACATCTTGGAACGTATTCATGCAATAAAAGACATTTATACATTAAAATTGGATTAAATACTATGGAATTGAGATTACTATTAGGGATGTCATTTTATGAATAATATCCACTATTTTTTATCTATAAAATTCGACAATATGAAGTGAAACTAAATGCACCAGAGCAAGACAATTAAGTTAATCTACTACAGGCAAAACTATACAGAAATAAAATTATCTTGTAGTGACAACCTGTTCATCTTCCAAACCTTCATGTACTTTGTTCATGTAAAGTTTTTATTTAAACTGATCAATTAGCAATGACATATGTCCCAAAAGGCTCTTGTGAACAAGATAATGAAAGGCACAGAAGGCCACTAAATGCAATTATTTATAAGAATTTTAAGACATGGACTATTATTTGGATGATTGACTAGAATTCACTTTCTGGGTCTGACCAATCTCTGTTCTCCTACCACTGAACAACCTCACTACCAATTGTTAACTAGTGTAGGCATGATCTCAGTGTTCGGTTCAAATCCATTATCAAGACAGCTAACTTCCACCTTCACATTATGATCAACTTCTGCTCTTGCATTATCCCTGCCATTAGAACTCTTATCTATACATCTGGACATTGATTTCTCTAACATTTTACTTACTCCTCTTAATCTCAAGAATCCAAATTGTCCAGAATACAGCTTCCTAGCTGAGAACCAACATTATTTCCTGCTTATTTATCACAATGTCTTCACCATTTTATGTTGGTTTTCTGTTCAATACATTTACTTAAAATCATCATACTTGTCATCTATGTACCCGTTGATGACACCTCTCAGGTACTTTGATATGTGTTTAATGAAAATATTATATTATTCTACCAGAAGCAAACACAGAGAAGATCCATAGCTGAGTAGATTTATTTTGTGGGTTAGAGTTATATGGAGTAATACAGGACAGAAACGGGCCCTTTGGCCTTCCATGTCCATGCCAACCTCTTTGCTCTTCTACTTTAACCTACAGTAATGGGGCTTCATAGGCTGGGCAAAGTAACTGAACATAGGAACAGGAATAGGACATTTAATTCCTCGGGCTTGTCCTGCCACTCATTGAGATCCTAATTGACCTAAACTCCATTCACCTGACTTTGTCCCATATCCTCTTATAGACTTGCTAGGGAAAAATCTATTGGTTTCAGATATAAAGTTATTCATTGAGCTGGCACCTCATGTGCTTTTGTGTGTGGGAATTCTACATTGCTATGCCCCTTGTACGAAGAAGTGCTTTCTAACTTCGTTACTCAAAGGCTTGCATCTTATTTTCAGGTTATCTCCACTTGTTAAAAACTTCCCAGAGATATAAATGTTCTTTTCCATCTATCACCTTAATTCCTGTCAAGGTCTTAAAAACCTCAACTGAACCACACCATGACCTTCAATATTCCAGGGAATACAAACTTAGTTCATATAGTCTTTCTTCATCATTTAAATCTTTAATCCCCACAGCATTCTATTGAGCCTGTGGTGCATTTCTTGCAAAGACAATTTTTTCTTTCTAAGGCTTGAGGCCATGAACTGGACATAGTTCTCTAGATGCTGGTTAGCATGGAATCTAATCACTCCATCATTGGTGACTGTACCTTCAACTGCCAAAACCCAAATCACTGAGGAATCCTCTTATCTTCTCGACCTCTCCTTCTGCCTTTTGAGTACTCTTTAAAAGCTATCAAAAAACTTGCTATGATTTGGTGATCTGGCATCACCTTCTTATATGTATGGCTTGGTATCATATTTTGTTTGATTATATCCCTGTGCAGTACGTTGGGATATCTTGGTAAATCAAGGATGAAATACAAATGAAAATTGTTGACTTGTTCACTGAAGCAAAGGGAGAAGTTGTAAGACACAGACCTTCACAAACAGTTCCAGCTGTACAACACTGCCCCCTAATAATAAAGATCCACAATGAGATATCAGAAAACATGGATCCCCTTCCACATTTTGAGAGCAGCACTCAGCAAAGGCAAACAGTGAAGTTTAATGCACTAGCATTGTATTTGAGCATCTGAGGAAAGGAGTGAAGACCTCAAACTCAACAATAAACTCATGGTGCTCCAGGAACCCATCTTCAGATGTGCCTCAGAGACATAGACTACTTATAGTAGTCATTTCAAAGCAGGGAAGGGATACCAGAAAAACTGTTTTCATAAATTTCTCCAAATCCATTGTCTGAATAGAGAGAACCTCTCCCAGACTAACGACTGCAGTATCTCTAATTACTCTTGGCCAACTCTGAAAGGTGTGTCATGTCTTATCTGTGGCTGACACTAGATTCCCAAGGCAGGAACTCTACTCTGAGATCTATCATGGGAAGAAAACATCAAAAAACAGCAGGAACATCAAAAAATCATTCAAGGATTTTCTCAAAGCCTCCTTGAAAATAGTATAACATCCTTATTCACTTAGGTAAATCTGGCTTGCATTCAAAATAGAGACAGAGCACCTATCTCCGAGGAGGATACTAAGCACTGCAAATCTCTTGGCATGCATAGGCCAAGTGGAAATGATGGAAGCAGTGTAGAAGCTCCCAAACAACCTGCCGACCCCATCAATCACCTCCTGCCCAACTTGTGGCAGAGTTTGCAGGTCCCACATTGGCCTCATCACATTGGCCTCAGAACCCACTGAACTGGTGTGGAAGCAAGTTACCCTCGACTTTGGGTAACTGCCTAAGAAGAATAAGAAATATAAATGGAACTTCTTTTGTTGATATAATTAACAAGGCAACATTCTATTTCTTTTCTTGATTATTTTGGACATATCAATTAGCATGATGTTAGGATTCTTGTATCTTAATGCAAATTATGTTACAAATAAGTTTAACTAGCTAGATGTACAAGTTTCCACATGGGATTATGAAATGGTGGATATAATGGAGACATTAATGGATAGAGAAAGGAAAGAATCAGGAGGGTCAGTATTGATCGAGGATAATATTACAGTCCTTCAGTGGAAGGATATACCAAAGGGTTCAAAAACTAAATGTATTTCATTAAAGTTGAGGAACAGGAAAGGAGCTTTAATGTCATTGGATTTTATGATAAACTCCTCACTGTTGAGAAATAGGAGGAGAAAATCTACATTAAAATTTCTGAAAACAAGCAAGAAAACTAATTGTTGTGGGAAATGCCAATTAGCATAATATAGTCAGGGGAAGGGGGGGGGGGGGGAATAAAGCAAAAGGCAAGGAGGTCAAAGGATTACCAAAATGTAGTACTTCCCTAACCAGTATGTTCCTGCTCCAATGAGTAATGAAGCAGATCTATGCCACAGAATGAAACACTGCAGATAACATGTGTTTTGATAGGAACTTGTGAATAATATTGATCATAATAGTTTTAAAGAGTAATGGAAATAGGTAAAGATGGAAGACTAAACTGGAAAGGAGCCAGTTTCAGTGGTTTGAGAAGTGAATCCAGCACAGGTGGATTGGAAATAAAATTAGTCCAGAAAAAGTAGTAAATAAGTAGTGTCAGATCATAAGGTAGTGATAACTCAGTTACAAACCAGACATAAATCCACAAGGAGGAGAGAGAGGGCATCCAAAGCTGGAGTTCTCTGGATGATAAATGAAATGAAGGTTAAGATAAGAATTGTTTATGACACATGGAGAATTCAATTGAGTTCAACAGAATTCAGTTGAAAACCAAGCAGAATCCAAGGACCCCAAGGGGAAACAGAAAAAGGATGTAAGTAGTATGGGAAAAGATTAAACTCTGAATGAAAGGGAACACAAAAATTATTCATATTTCCTATTAAAAGTGAAAGGATGGCTAAAGTAGAAAGAATGGTTAATCTCATCAAAGGTAATAAGGGAAATCTTGTGAAGACAGGGGGCATGAATAAGTTATAGATTACGCTTCCCAAGCCAGGAGGATGAGGTTACCATTACGGTGCATAGAAAAACTATGGATAAAAAGGCTGTTCTAAATATGTTATCATCATTCAAAGTTAACTTCACTCAGTGTAGATGGGATACATCTGAGCTTGCTGGGGGAAGCTGGGGAATGATGGAATCTGATCGCAACTTTTCAAACTTCTTTGGACATGAGAGTGATTCAAAATTCCCACTTGAAGAAGGCATCAATAATGGATGACTAGGACAATTACCACATCTGAATAACTTGTCTGAGTTTCTTAATGAAATAAAGCTGAATCTTTATGAAGAGATTGCAGTAGATTTTGTTTCTCATTTGCATTTGACTTGGCCTTTGTGAAGAAGGCAAGCATTTCCCCCCCATCCTTAAATGCA
Source organism: Pristis pectinata (assembly GCF_009764475.1). Lineage (NCBI taxonomy): Eukaryota > Metazoa > Chordata > Chondrichthyes > Rhinopristiformes > Pristidae > Pristis > Pristis pectinata. Next base: position 23,499,317 of record NC_067420.1, read on the forward strand.
TTTGAGAAAGTGGTGTCAACCATCTTCTTTAAGGTACTCCTGCAGTGTTAATAGGGGAAAGTTCCAGAATTTAGCACAGTGGTAATAAAGGAACATTGGTATATTTATAAGGCAGGATGGTGTATGATTTAGGGAATTTTCACCCGATGTCATTCCAGCTCACTAAGTGCGTATACATTACACAGTTCAGGAAGAGGTTCTAGAAGGTACTGTCAAATAAGCCTTGTCAGTTGCATATTGTAGACGGTACATGGTAATGGAGAGAATGAATGTTTAGGCTGGAGCTCATCAGACAGTTTGCCTTATCCTGGATGGCATCACATGGTTCTCTTACATCTTGAAACTGGTTTCATCTGGCTAAGTGGAAAGAATTCTATTGCACATCTGGATTGTGCCTTGTAGAAGATAGAAAGGTTTTGGTGAGTGAGTTACTGGCTTCAGGATTCATGGTGTCTGATCTGATCTTAAACTGCAGTGTTTATAAACTGGCCCATTTTACGCTTCTGGTACATGGTGATGAACAGAATGTTGATGACAATCTATGACAGTGACGGCAGTCCTGTTGAATTGCAGAAGGTGGTGGTGGTTCGACGCTCTTTGAGATCACTACCTGATACTGATGCTTCTTCTATATTTCCTTATGAAATAGAAGAAGTTTATTTTGGCCCATCAAGTCTATGCAGGTCCATCAGAGCAATCCCATTCACTCACTAATTTTGCCTGTAACCTATTCTGTCCACATTCACAATCCCTACATTCCACCACTCATCTGCACACCAGGGGTGAGTAAAATGGCCAATTAACCCACAAACCTGCACATGTTTAGGATGTGAGAAGAAATCTAAGTGATCACAAGAAGAATGTGCAAACTCCACACTGACAGCACTGGAGGTCAGGATTGAACGTAAGCCACCAGAGCTGTGAGGCAGCATCTCTATTAGCTGCACCACTGTATGGCACGAATGTCACTCACTATCTATCATCCATCCCCACCTCTTGCAAGGTCTTGCTGTATGTGGGCGTGAATTGTCCAATTATTTAAGGATTTTGAAATGGAACTGAACATTGCACTCACTAGTGAGCGTATCGACCTTTTACGTTATGATGGAGAAACGGTCAGTTATGAAGCAGTTGAAATGTTTGGGTGCAATGCATTGCACTAAGGAACTCATACAGCCGCATCCTGGGCTGAGATAACCAGTATCCAATTACTATGATCATTGACCTTTGCCTGGGTACAATTCAAGTCAGTGGAGAGCTCTCTTCCTGAATTTACAAAGGTTTTTTTGAAGCCATATTTAGTCAAATGCTCCTCTGGTGTTAAGAATAGTCTATAATTCTCATTTCAGCAATGAAATCCAGTTCATTTGCCCAGGTCTGGAACAAGTAGCAATGAGGTCCAAACCAAAATGGGTCTGGCACAACCTAAAATCGGATCATTGCCTAAGTCCATAATGAATAAGTGACATTGATAGTACTGTCAATGACACCTCTCCTCACTTTGCTGATAACTGCAGCAGGCAGACAGGTTGGTTACTGGCTGGACTGGATTTGTTCTGCTTCCTGTAAAAGATATCTGGACCATTTTCTATAGTCTCAGGAGGACTTCATTAGATTGTTTCGGCTAAAGGCTCTAGTAGAACATATGTTGTAGAGTCATGGAGAGATACAGTATGGATAGAGGCCCTTCGGTCTACCACCCATGCTGATCATCAAACACCCACTCAAACTAATCCTAAATCAATCCCATTTTTTTATTCCCCTGCATTCTTATCAACTCCCCCAGATTCCATCATGAGGGGTTATTTATAGTGGCCAATTAAGCTACCAACCTGGGATATGGGAGGGAACAAGATCACCCAGAGGAAATCCACATGGTCACAGGAGAATGTGCAAACTCCACGCAGTCAGCATTGGAGGTAAGGATTGAAATCCTGCCTCTGGCACTGCAACCTGTCTGCCTGCTGCAGCTCTGCACTTTGCCACCCCAAGTTTTCAAAGTGTAGGTAGAATATTGGCTATAGAACATGACTTTGTTTTATCAATCAATAGCCTTTCCTTGATATTGTATTGAGTGAATTGAGTTAGCTGAAGACTAGCTTCTGTATTGGTTGGAATCTCAGGAGGAGATAGAGATGAATTAGCCACTTGGTAATTTTGGCTGAAGTTGACTCCAAGTGCTTCAGCTGCATCTTTGCACTTATGCTGGGCTTTGCCTGACTGAGGATTGGGTTGTTCTTGGCACTCCCCCTCCTATTAGCTGTTTAATCTTTGAACAACAATCATGAATGGATGGTGCCATGATTTTACATCATTTAGTTTTTAGTGAAATGAAAGGGAAATCTTGGACTTACTGTGAATTATTAAGTCCATGATTTTCCTTCCTTATCCTCCATGAGTCTGTCAGGCTACATACAAGATCTTGGCATGTGACGTGTGTAATAGAATACAATGCACACCTGGAGATTACCTCTGGAGTTTTCATTCATGCATATGTGGCCTGCTGATGGAACCAACACAATGCTTGAGATGTCTACTTCAACCTCAGGTAAAGGATCTACCCAAGAGTACGTCCAAGCCAGTGATATCTGGCACAGGTAACCTGATTGAGGAAAGTACCTTTTACATAATTTACTGACCTAGGTTTTTCAACCACCCCAACCCCCAACAGTCAGTCTGACCCAACCCTGAGTATCACTCTGACTCCACCAACTCTATCTGCCAACTTCCTACCTCTGACTACCAGTCCTCCTCCAGTCTGATCCATGGCAGCCAGTCCTCAGCCCTATTCTGCTGACAAACTACTGACCTGGCTCCGTTAACCTGCTGGTCAATCCCTCTACCCATTTTCCTGGTCAATCTTCAGTTTCAATCATAACTTGATGACAATTCCTTTCTGCCACCTTATTTTAAACCCCAATCTTTTTCCAACTCCTGAAAAAACTCTCATTCATCCTTGGATTCACTCTAACCTGCCACCACTTCATGATCTGGCCTTACACCTACCAGATTTCCTTTGTGTGGCACTGAAATGGCAAAGTGTAAGGCCTCTTCCACAGCACAGCACACCTTGAGCCATGAGCATCACTGAATTTTGCAGTGGTAAGCTCTTGAATAAAACACCTGTGGGGTTCAAGCACACTGACACCACAATGCTCTTATACAGGTTCCATTCAGTGTTGGCCATTTGCTGAATTTTGTTTGATCAGTTTTCAACTCTGGTGTTTGGCAATAGGTTTGAACCATTCTAAATGTGAAGCTATAAATATAGGAAGCAATTTTCAAACATCATCAGAAGCACGACAATTCATGGAGAGCAATTGATATGGAAGGAACTTGAGATAACATTTTAGAAGCAAAGCTAGTTTCAAACACAAATGACAGCAATTGCAGTGCCCTTAAGTTGAGCTTTCCTTTCTTAGAGTCATTGAGTCATATATAGCATGGAAAGCATTTCTTGTAACAATGCTTCCTCTGCGTCAAGGTTGAGGATTTCAAGAGGCTTCCTTACATCCAGTTTGGCCTTGGATAATTTACAACAACTGCCTGCCATAGTATCTGTGCTTTCCTATGTACTTTATAGCAAGTTGACTGGGAAAAAGTCTGAGCAATATGCATATGAGCAAAGGAAGATCAAAGAAATGTGGTCCATATTCTTCTCAGATGGAGCTGCAACAGCGTAGAATGGAAGATGTTTTTACATAGCACACTAAGACAGTTTTGATATCCTTCAATAATTAGGATATCAAATGCACTATTTCAATGATTGGTATTGGTTTATTACTGTCACTTGTACCAAGGTAGAGTGAAAAAATTGTCTTGTTCTCAGAACTTGTACTCATCAAGATAATACAAAATAGATGAATAACTATTTGAACTGCTTTTGGTAGTGTTGATGAAGGGATCACCTTAACCATTTGGCTAGGTCATTTGGAAAAATGTCCATTTTCTTTCAATAGTATCAAAGAATATTTTCCATTCATCCATGTAAGCAGAGGGGCCTGGGGTTTAACATCTCATCTTTAAAATGACATATACAGCAGTATTTCAGTGTCACAGTGAATTAACATCCTTAAATAAGTAATAACAGTATATGTAATAAGGTAGATGAGCTTATAGCACAGATAGAAATTGGCAGGTGTGACATTGTGGGCATCACAGAATCGTGGTTGAAAGAAGATCACAGCTGGGAGCTAAACATCCAAGGATACACATCCTATTGAAAAGACAGGCAGGTGGGTAAAGGGGGTAGGGTGGCTCTGTTGGTAAAAAATGAAATCACATCCTTAGAAAGAAGTGACATCAGATCAGAAGATGTAGAATCCTTGTGGGTAGAGTTAAGAAACTGCAAGTGTACAAAGACCCTGATGGGAGTTATATACAGGCTTCTGAATAGTAGCCAAGATGTGGGGTACAAATTACAACAGGAAATAGAAAAAGCATGTAAAAAAGGCAATGTTATGGTTGTCATGGGGGATTTCAATATGTCGGTAGATTGGGAAAATCAGGTTGGTACTGGATCCCAAGAGAAGGGATTTGTAGAGTGTCTATGAGATGGCTTTTTAGAGCACCTTGTGGTTCAGCCCACTAGGGAAAAGGCAATTCTGGATTTGATATTGTGTAATGAACCAGATTTGTTGAGGGAACTTAAGGTAAATGAACCCTTAGGAGACAATGATCATAATATGATAGAATTTACTCTGCAATTTGAGACAGAGAAGCTAAAATTGGATGTATCGGTATTACAGTTGAGTAAAGGTAACTACAGAGGCATGAGAGAGGAGCTGGCCAAAGTTGTTTGGAAGGGGACCCTAGCAGGGATGATGGTAGAGCAGCACTGGCAGGAGCTTCTGGGAGTAATTCGGAAGATGCAGGATCAGTTCATCCCAAAGAAGAAGCAGTATTCTAAAGGGAGGATGAGGCAACCATGGCTGACAAGGGAAGTCAAAGACAGCACAGAAGCAAGAGAGGCAGACAATATTGCAAAAATTAGTGGGAAGCTAGAGGATTGGGAAGCTTTTAAAACCAACAGAAGGCAATTAAAAAAGCAATAAGGGGAGAAAAGATGAAATATGAAGGTAAGCTAGCCTATATTATAAAAGAGGATACCAAAAGTTTTTCAGATATATAAAGAGTAAAAGAGAGGTAAGAGTGGACATTGGATTGCTAGAAAATGACACTGGAGAGGTGGTAATAGGGAACAAAGAAATGGCGGACAAACTGAGTAAGAATTTTGAGTCAGTCTTCACTGTGGAAGACACCAGCAACATGTCAGAAATTTGAGAGAGTCAGTGGGCAGAAGTGAATGTAGCTGTTATTACTAAGGAGAAGGTGCTTGGGAAGCTGAAAGGTCTGAAGGTGGATAAATCACCTGGACTTGATGGACTACACCCCAGAGTTCTGAAAGAGGTAATTAAAGAGATTGTCAAGCCATTAGTAGTAATCTTTCAAGAATCACTAGATTCAGGAATGGACCTGGAGGACTGGAAAATCGCAGATGTCACTCCACTCTTTAAGAAGGAAGGGAGGCAAAAGACAGGAAATTATAGGCCAGTTAGCCTGACTTCAGTGGTTGGTAAGATGTTCATTATTAAGGATGACGTTTCAGGGTACTTGGAAGCACATGATAAAATAGGCAGAAGTCAGCATGGTTTCCTTAAGGGGAAATCTTGCCTGACAAATTTGGAGATGGGAGGAGGTATGCATGGAAAGATGTGAAATCTGAACCTTCAAAATTTAGGTACTACCTACTGAGCAAGCTTGACACCAAAGCAATTGAGGGAGGAACAGAACCAATGCAAAAGTAATCGATGTTTAATCCCATTGCTTTTTCAGTTAGATGCAGAAAATGGTGTTGTTAACTTATATTGGTTGAATGTTAGCAATGTAATTATATTTTAAACAGTTTTAATATTCCAAAGGCAATTTTAATAATCAATTGAAGACAATGAAAAGAAAATGTTATTGTAATGTGCTGTAAGAGAAAAGCCTTTATTTTGACTTGCCTTGTCTGCCCTTTCCTCCCTTTTCCAATTTCCTTGTCAGCTAAACCTCATCACTCAGATCGTCATCTGGTAACATCTGTTATTACTTCTGCCCTCTGAGCATATGGAACCCTTGTCAGCAGACGAAAGTTATATCCATGGATACACAGCACAGTTCTGTCAATGAATAATTCTAAGATAAATATTTTCTTAATGTCTGTCTTCACTCTGCTTATGTCTCATCAGTTGTAAAAGCACACACAAGTAGGCAAATAAAAGCTATAAGCTTGAAATCATTCTGTGAGATTGTGGTGTGTTGTATTCCCTACATTGTCCCATATTTAGAATGCAACTAAATCACAGTTATGAAATTGATTTGCTTTCTAGAGTTTACTAATTTGTAATAAGTACATTCTTGATGGTCAATATATGATAAATTCAGTAAAAGTGGTTCAATCAAAATGAAAAACCATGACATTATTTTGTAAATTATTATTCACAGACGAGGTCATATCAAATGAGCACCATTCTTTAAATAAAATCATTGTCCCAGCTGCCAAAAATGGACCTGCTTATCCGGGGCTAATCATGCCACCTCCTCAACCCCTTCTATTCACTGTTCCAATTCTTACACTTTGAAATCTATAATTGCGTCATAACCTCTACCCTACTTCAAGACTCACTTCAGAATCACTCACTTGCAGACAATGGCCTTATCTTCCATGAACATTATGGATACCTACATTGGCGTGTTAGCCTTGACAGAGACGTAAATAAGGCACGATAATACATTCCTCATTAATGAAGCCTGAAATCTACATTTCCCAGTATTTATCCCCCTCAGTCTGCTGTGCAAGTCGATACTTAAGTCTTCTTTGGCAACTTCTGTAACGAGCTACACACCTTGTTCCACCTCATAAACGTCCTACTCAATTTTCACCCCTGCTTGTCACCACCACCTTCACAAAGGTAATTATGAATGGCAATAAATGTTGACCTTACCAGTGATATCCAGAGAATAAAAAGAAAACTTGGCAAGGTAGGAAATTAATGTGAAAATTTAATTGGGATTTTTCACATTGCAACAGATCACATAAAAAATTAGTTCAATTCATGTCACCGTGAGCCTTTTTTATAATATTTTTAAAGCTGATCGAAACAACAACACATTTCTCACAATATAGAAGACTGATGCAGGAGCATGTAAAAGCAAAATATTTCTCTAGAGAACTTTGCCAAGTTTTCTTTTTATTCTCTCTGGACATCACAGGTAAGGTATTTCCAGCAAGTTGTATTTTCATATTGAATTTATTGGCTTGGTCCCACCAACTTCTCCAATGCCTTCGTTTAAACTAATACTAATTTCTGCAAGTTCCTCAGTCATGCCAGACCTTTGGAGAATCAAAGGTCCAGCATGACTGAAGAACTTATAGGAATTAGTTCCTCAGTCAAGCTAGACTGACAATTTTCCTTCAACAGAGGATTCAGCAGGATTTTTCCTTCTAGAAACACAGGGAAAGTATCTGTTTAATTTCCCTGTCATTTCCTTATTCGGCCTCATACATTTTCCTGAGTTTGACTGCAAGAGGCCCACATTTGCACTCAATAGTCTTCCTTTTTATATACCTATAGAAGTGCTATCATCTGCTTTTTTGTTTCTTGCCAGAATACCCTCGTATTCTGTCTTCTCATTCTTTATCAATTTCTTTGTCCTCCATTTTCAAATTCCAAAAAGCTCCTCATCCTCAGGCTTACTGCTAGTTCTGGAAACATTATAAACCTTTTCCTTTGATTTAAGACTATATTCAGTTTCTCCCAGTAGTCACAGACAGACCACTTTTACTTTTTGGGCTTTAAGAGACATTTTCTTTTGCAAATCTTGTATTTTTTTTAAATGCTAGTATTGTTTGTCCACTTTCATCGCTCTGATGTAATTTTCCAATCAATGCCAGCCAACTTAAAATAGCCTTTTGCCTAATTGGTTCCTACTTCATTTCTCTCCTTCCTGAATCTCCATAAGTGTTCAAATCCTCCTGCTAAACCAGTTTAAACCCTTCCCAAACATCCCCATGAGGATGCTGGTCCTGGTCCTGCTGAGGAATGACCTGTCCAATCTGTACGCCTCCCAATGCCTCAAGGAGATAATACATCTGGTCACATCCCCTGCCACACAAGCATCTGCCTGTCCCCTAATTGGAAGCCCCATTACCCCTCTTGCACAGCTAAGCCACTTACAATGCCACAATCCTGGCTCTGGCTGCTCTCCCCAGAGAAACCATTCCCAGTATTCAAAAGGAAAAGTATCTGTGAGCAGGATAAACCCAGGGGACTCCTGCACAAGCCACCTGCATTTTCTGCCTGGACACTCTTTAGCTGCAATCGGGCCACCTTCCCAAAAAGGTTATCCACAATGTTCTCAGCCTCACAGATGCAGCACAGTGACTCCAACCCCTGCTTCAACTACAAAACACTGAGTTCAAGCCACAGCAGCCCAAGACACTCCCAGCCTGTGGTTGTCTAGGACACCAAAAGCAACCACAGCTTTCCACATGGCACAGGATCCACATTCTGCTCAGTTGCTCTGGCATGCTTCACTCTTACTGATAACTTACAAAATGGAAATTTGTCAGAAAATACTCACAAATCAGCAACCTGACTTGAATCAACATTACAACTTCTAACCAATGGGTAATGCTTAGTTGCTTCCACTGGTTCCCCTCAGCATCACCCATAGCACACTGAAACTCCTTTACACACCAAAGTCTACACTTCCAGGATCACTGTGTTTCAGGACTTTCACTTTTAAACACCTAACGCAGAACTAGCTGAGTCATCTGACTTCAGTTCGATTGATATCCAATAGTTATGAGTTTCCCAATTAAAATGGTCATGTAAATATGGTATAATTTGGAAGAATTATATTGCTTAAGACACATTTCAGCCATTTTTGAGATAGAATATTATAGCTTTGTTCATTCATGCACAATTTAAAAAGTTTTCACTTTTCACAGTTTCCTTTTCTTTGAAAGCATGTCACATTTATCACTTGTGGCTTTAGAAATATGATGTTTTTCATACCATAAGCTGACCAATATCCTTTTTTAGTGTGTGCATTTCACTTTGGTAACTTTATTTGGCCAGAGTTTCTTCCAGGACATTAATTACATGTTAGATAAAGAACACCCCACTGACTTGATAATGTACCATTCCCCATGCAAGGGTTCAGAGGTTGCAAAGTTTACTGAGCCAAAGATTGACAATCATATCAATTAACTCTGCGGCACATGCAGTACACAAAGAAGAGAAATGAGTTTGATTTATCGTTTGTGAAAAATGCATAAATCCTTTATTAAGTTACAAATGCCTTGTTGGCATCATTGAGTTGTATCTGGAGTACCAGGAAACATTCCCATGTGAAGTGGTGTGCTATATATTTTAGGGCACTAGTAAATCAGGTTAGTGATAGATTTACAGCTATTAATTGTTTCTGAAGAATTCTTTTGTACTCCAACTCTAATAGATTATTTAACTTCTTTCAAACAAAACTAGTAATATGTAATAGTTTTATGGCAGTAATGAATTTGAAGGACAATTATTATTTTTGCATTAGTATTTCTGCAAAGTGATGCAAGGTCCTGATGCAGGGTCTCTACCCGAAATGCCAACCAACCCTTTGCCTCCACAGATGCTGCTTGACCCGCTGAGTTCTTCCAGAAGTTTATTTTCTTCAAAGTTAGTTTGAGAATTACATTTTCTTCAGAATTTAGCTTTTAAAGTGATTTAAGCTTACCAGCTCTGGCATCTGTCCTACTGCCTGTGCTGCTCCATTGAATTCATGGAGCCCATGACAGCAGCATGTTGTTGCACATAATTCCCAGCTCTCAGCCCAGGGAACTTTCCCCCTGAGACTGCACTAGGTTTAATCTTGCACAAGCACAGCCGTTCCTATTCAAATAAATGGATGTTGACTGTTATTATCCAGATGAAGTCTTTTTGAAAAAAGTACAAGATTGATAATGATGTGAAAAACATATTGCAGACAGATATAGCTGTGAACCTACAACTGGCAGATATAATTTAGCATTGGTAAAAATAGTCCTCTGCATGTGTAGGCTTTACCCAGCCTATGAACATTATAATGATGATGATGATGATGATGACTATCTTCATGAAAAATACAAACCATGGAAGTTGAAAACTTCAGTCTGTTGAGCAGAAGGTTGTACAGTTAAAGGTCCTTGATTCTTGCCACCAAGGAATTCCAGAGGCAAATGGGATGCAAGGACATATTGCCTGGAAAATTAAAAGCAAAATAAAAATGACCACACTGTACCCATAAAGCACCTTGGTTGGCCTCTCTTAGAATATTGAGGCTAAATTTTAACCACAGCACTTGGGTGGTAAAATGGCAGTGGATGATTTGCCTGGCATAGAACTCACGTCCTGTATCCACTTTCTCCATACTGTTCAACACCTTCCATAAAAATCCTAGGATATACATTTTAGGGAAACCCAATGCCTTCCATCTATAGTAACAAACAATCTTCTGGAGGATCTCAATGGGTCGAGCAGCATCTGTGGGGGAAAGGAATTGTCGATGTTTTGAGTTGAAACTGCTCAGCTCCTCCAACAGATTGTTTGTTGATCCAGATTGCAGCATCTGCAGTCTCTTGTGTCTTCCATCTCCAGTACTTGGCCATAACAAGGAATATGTTTCAAGTCATTAAATGTGTTTTTTAAACTTTCATAGTTAAAGCAAAGAAAGAGCTCAAATCACTCAAGAGCTTGGATTTGGATGGGAATGCAGTTCTTGCAGTATGGAAGTTCAAGATTGCTTCAGGCCAGGACAAAAAACAGAAGGGTACTAACCACCTGAGGAAACAGGAGAAGGGAAAATCTGCTGAGCAATGGGAATCCAGTCATTACACATTGTCAGAATTCCTTTGTAGGAAAACTATCAGGGTATATTATTCCCGGCTGGCAAAAGTTAAAGGAAGACAATACCAAGTCTGCAAGGTTATGTTTCAAGTCATTAAACGTGTTTTTTAAAATTTCATAGTTAAAGCAAAGAAAGAGCTCAAGTCACTTTAAGGTTATGGCCAGAGGATAACTAGACTGACCCACACTGATGCCTCCATTTTGACCTCATACAACAGTCATTTTTAATGTTTCTTTCATATATTACTGTATCGACATTTATCAGATCTCTATATGAAAATATCACACTTCCCTAGATGATGCCACAAAACTTCCACTGAGAAAGGTTTTACCTACAGAGAGACAAGCTCACATAGGTAATCGCCATTGTAAATTAGAACATATTAATTTATAATGGAAAATTTTCATAGAAAATGCCCATGAACAAGTTTTTATATATGTACAATATTTACAGGGATGGGAATTTCATTAAAAGCAGTTGGAAATGCAAGAGAAAGAGAAAGATCACACCTACAGAGTCACGAACAAGATAGTTAGAAGGTAAAGAGCCAGTCATTTAAAAGTGAGGTGAATGGAAATTTCTTGTCTCAGGGTAGTGAAACTCTGGAATTCTCTGCCCCAAAGGGTGGTGGAGGCCAGATCATTGCTAATATATCAGGTGGAGATAGATGCATTAGAGTCACGAACTTACACAGAAGAGGAGTTGAGACCCACGTAGGTCAGCCATGATCATATTAAATGGTGAGGCAGGCCTGAGGTGCCTGGTGGCCCACTCCTGCTCCTATTTCCTTGTGCTCTTGTGTATCTGTGCCATGGCTTGCCCATTAGAAGTGTGTATCATTTCATGAATAACAACCAAAGCTTCTCACAATGAATGCAAATATTATGGGAATGTGACAAAGATTCCTGATACACACCAAGGCAGGGAAAGGTTCTCTGCCAGCAGTGAAATTTCCTGAAACTAGCTCCATGGCATACCCATGCATGCACTTTTCTCCTTGCAGCATACAGGCTAGGTCACAGCCGAGATTTTGCCTTCCAGATTACTTGCTTTTGCAGGGTGTTAAAACATGCATCTTACCATGGAAATCTGGTTTAAGGTCTTTAAAAGTAGCTCAAGGCTAATGAAGAAAATTTATTATATTTCTTTTAAAATCTTGAAAGCATTGGCACAGCCCAATTGTGTGGGAGGATTTTTTATGCTGACAGGTTAGTGTTGGCAAAGGACTAGATATAGCTCAGTTCTCTATTGCCTTTTATTATCGGTTACTAGTACCCAGCAGACAGGAGAATATAACATTAATTCCTTGCAAAGGATAATCTCATGACATTATTTATGATGATTTGTCATGGGATTGAAACTGATTGTGAGCTCTCTCCTTCCTTTCCTTTCTGGCACAGAGATACAGTTGGTTTTAATAGCTGGAAGTGTGATTAGTAAAAACATCCATTTTACTTACCTGTAGTCTTAATATGACAGCTGACTCTAAGATCCCTTTCAGACCTGTTGAAGAGTCCTCAACCAGAAATATTAACTGTTTCTCTTTCCACAGATACTTCCTGACCTGCTATGTTTATCCAGCTTTTCCTGTTTTTATCTCAGATTTTCAGCATCTGCATTTTTAAAAATTTATATCCAGGATACCTTTCCTTTTCTCTCTACGACACCACCTTATTCGTTAAACCTTGCATATCTCCACAACACTTCTAAGGGTTAATCCACCAATGATCCGATGCAACACAGCTTCCAGTGACACACCGGTATCTTTGTAGCTGTCAGGTCTTAATTGTAAGGTAAGATGTCACAGCCAGCAGCAAAATAAATTGCAGCTCTCCCTCTGATATAAGATTAAGTTTTGAAATATCCCTTCCCTGCTTCAACATTTTTCTCTCCCTCATGTCCAGTTTGATATAACTTGTAATATTACAAAGCCATAACTCTGAATACATTCTTGGTTATTAAGGACAATTTCAGTGCTTACAATCTGGTAGACTTTACTTCGGTAAGATTTCAGGTGACAAGGCAGTTTAATGAAATTACACATTTACGGAAGATGGGGAACTAAAACTTTAATATTTTCCCAGCACATGCTTCTTTGTTGTTGAACCAAGCTAAACCCATATTGACATGAAATGCCACGTGCAGACAGTTGACCTTTGCATGTTAGTATTTCTAAAAGCTTCTTATGACATCAGGAGCCTATTTTCTGTCAGTATTGTAAATGTTATGGTTCTGTGAACAATCAAAAGCCACAGGAGGTCAGACCACATCACTCTTTCTCTCACTGGCACACGCTGTATACATTCACAGAGCTTAGTTTTTCACAAGACATACTAAGCTGCTACACCTTTGGAAATGTGGAGCACAAAATTTCTCTTACTACACAGCTGCTTAAGCCTTTTAATGTAGGTACTGTTAGCCAGTCTCCCTGCAGGTATTATAGTTTAATTATTCAGTCTATTTCTAGAAAGATTTCTGGTCCCACAATATAGCTCCAAAACATGGGTCACATGCAAATTGGGCAGAAAGTCAGCAACAAGAATCATCAGCCCTATTTTACTTCCCTGTTTCCTGGTACATATAGGTTAGAAAGAGAAAATCTGGCCTTTCTTAACATCCCCCTTAAACAAGAATAATCAAAGCATTTTCCAAAGCCTTTTATGAGTTATAAAGCTTCTGATAGACCAAGAAGGTTCCAGATTTTCTGGATTATACTAATTAGCTGAATTCAGCTATATTTATGGTTTGCTCTTACAATTGTCCTTAGTATCCTCAAGTAGGAAAGGAATCATAGGTTCCTAGTCAATATCACTATCCAGTGACTCTTGATGGAATGCATAAATTGACATCAGTGAGGCAGAATTGTCTTTAGGTTTATGTAATGGGTCAATATTAACGTGAAAAATGGAGAAGCAGCAGAAAGTTATTGGCGCTGATAGGATAGATGTTAAATGTGTGTGATAAAGACTGATAAGTGGCAGTGAGTTGGCAATCAGTTTTACTTTTGATTCTTATTTCCATTGCCGACAACAAAAGTAAAAATTAAGGAAGATGATAAGCAGTCTGCTTACACATGACCTGTATTATTGAACAAATATTGATGTTAATGCAATTTAATATGGTAGTAGCATATCAAATGCAGATAAATTCCTCTGAATGAACAAGGCAGTTGGCTTTGTGTTTTGTGGGATGTAGTCAGCCATTTTTAAAGGTAAATTCTTTGCTCAAAGTGTTGTATGTAATTTAAGTCAGTGAGTTAACTGAAAGGCCACCGCCAAACTTACATGAGATCCTATTTAATCTTCTTTATCTTTTTTTCCATTGTTGTGCAGCAGAAGATTAGAGGATTTAGAGGTTTAGTACAAATTTGTACAGCTCTAATCCAATGAGGTCAACATTAACCATGATAAATTTTCCTAAGAAATCTGAGTACAATTATTTCCAATTTGTATACATGGAAAGACAGGGAGTAATGTATCTAAGTTTGTTTGCTGATGACAGACAGCTAGGTGGGAATGTGAGCTGCAGGAATGATACAAGATATCTGAAGTGAATACAGTCAGGTTGAGCAAGTAGAAATAAATGTAGAAGTCAAAGACCAACTTATTTCTCTCTCTTTCCTAGTTCTGACAAAGGGTCTTTGACTTGAAATGTTGACTCTGTTTTTTGTTCCTCACATGCTACCTGATGTGCTGAATATTTCCAGTGTTTTTTTTGTCGCAATGTGCAGGAAAATTAGGTAGGTAGGAATAGTAAAAAAGGATATTTTTTTTAAATGCCAAAAGACTAACAAATCTTGTTGCTCAGGAAAATTTGCTTGTGCAAAAAACATTGTGCATAGAACAGGTGCCTACAAAATGGATGGCATAATAGTGGAATTTTCAGTACTATGCATTTAAAAATCTATTTAACCTGAGGTAAATTGTGTTTGTGACCATTTCTGAGTCAAATGACATTAACTGTGAAATTCAATCATTCTCTTCCAATCCCTGAGTCACCCATACAATCCCAGTATAATTTTGCTATCAGGCATGCACTTGATTATATCAGTACCACTCTAAGATACTGAAGGATAGTTGGTAAGTTAAACTAACAAGGTTCCTTATTGAACAGAAGAACATACAGATAGACATGTATCCTTTATCTGCTTGATGGCTGGTTTATAAATTCAAGCATGAACCTACCCTATGAAGAGAGAGTTTCTGGAAAGAGCTCCCTGAACACTTGCAGAAATACAGAGAGCAATTGGTCATGTTACAATCCTTAAAGGTATACTCACCCAACATTACATGAGCTGCATGTGTTGTATTCCTTCTTTATATAAGTTAACGTCCAAAACTGTTTATCTCTTTCTGGTTTATCTTGTTTTGCTAGCTCAATAAAGTGTAAACTATTTCCTCCACTGTGTCTCGTCTTTAGACAGGTACGTAACTTGCACAGAAATCCAGCTGCCCGGCTACGTTCATTTGTTCCACTGTAATATTCGCTTAAACCACACAGCTCACTGGCTCTCAGTGCATATCTACATGTTATTTTAATTGTTTAGACAGGTAGTCAAAATTTCACAGCTTCATTAACCAGCTTTTCTGACACCATGTATCGATCTGGCTCTCTAAGAAACTGGAGGATTATCAGTAAATTAAACTAACAAAATGCTTTATTAAACAAAAGGGCTAACAAAGGGACAGACATTCTTTCTCTGCTATGTGTCTGCTCCACAAAGACAAACAGAGAGACTTTGTGGAAGCTTCTCTCTTGTTGCAATATACACAGAGAGAAATTATGACAATCTTTAAAGGGCTAAACTCTCAATATTACATGAGCCACATGTTACAATGATGATTTACTTCAATGTGCAAGCTTTCTTTTGTGCTGTAGGGAAATGGACCACAGTGTCCTGGGGAATACCCATCATAGGGAACTCCCAGGAGAGATGGTCACCTTGCCCTGCTGACCTGAGAAGCTGCAAGGTCAGTAAGTTAATTGTAAATCCTTAGCCCTCCAACTCTTCAATTATACTGACCTTCTTCCTCCCACTTCTGCTCCCACCCCCTCACCAAAGCTTTGATCTTTCTTACCCCACAGCCTGGTTCCCCCACCTTGACCTCATTCCTTCCTAATCTCCCCCTTCCAGACTCCTGAAGTACTGGGTGCCAGATGTTACAGATGACACAAGGTAATACTCTAAGGTTGCCTCACCTATTCCACCTCCCTCAACCCTGGCCACAAGCCCAAACCCAATCTTGAGTAAAGTGTACCAGCAACATATTTTTTTACTACGAATATGTATAAAGTCTGGCTGGTTCCAAGCAAGACCTCAGGCCTCAGTCATGTATTGGTGTAGAGGGACTGTAACCAAAATCGTCACTGTTTCACCACGATAACATCATTCTAGTGCCCCATTCAGTGCACACAAGAATTTCTGGGCAAGAAATTTAGCACACAGGTACAACATGCAATTAGAAAGGCATATTCTACATGTTGCAGTGTGTGCAGTGTAATGTGTGGGAGAAATCTAAAAGGCGTGCCTGGTTCACTTGAGGCTTTTCTTAGACTTGCACTATTTTACACACATGATCAAGTACATCAAACATGTCATATTTATATATTCTTTTTGCTTTCCTGAGAACAGAACGAGTGAAGCTCGTTTAACAACATTTATACATTTACCAGTTTAACCAATTAGCCAGGTTTAGAATATTTTTTGAAGTCTCTATCTTTACTGGCATTGCTTTTGTTGATCCTGAAACTCAATAAATCTTAGAACATAGAACTCAGAACATAAGCAGTACAGCGCAGCAACAGGCCCTTCAGCCCACAATGCTGTGCTGAACTAATTAAATTAGTAATCAAATGCCCAACTACACTAAACCCTACTACGTACACTATGTCCATATCCCTCCACTTCCTGCACATTCATGTGTCTATCTAAGAGCCTCTTGAATGCCTCTATCATATTTGCCTCCACCACCACCCCAGGCAGTGCATTCCAGGCACCCACCACTCTCTGTGTAAAAAACTTGACTCACACATCTCCGTTGAACTTAACCCCTCTCACTTTAAATGCATGACCTCTGGTATTAGACGTTTCAACCCTGGGAAAAAGATACCAGCTGTCTATCTATGCCTCTCATAATCTTAAAAACCATAATCGGATCTCCCCTCAGCCTCTGCCACTCCAGAGAAAACAACCCAAGTTTGTCCAACCTCTCCTTATAGCACATGCCCTCTGATTCAGGCAGCATCCTGGTAAACCTCTTCTGTATCCTCTCCAAAGCCTCCACATCCTTCCTGTAATGGGGCGGCCAGAATTGAATGCAATACTCCCAATGCAGCCTAACTAGAATTTTATAAAGCTGCAACATAACTTCTCAGCTCTTGAACTCATTTCCTCAACTAATAAAGGCAAGCATGCCATACTCCTTCGTTACCATCCTATCAACCTGTGTAGCCACTTTCAGGGAGCTATGGGCTTTGACTCCAAGATCCCTCTGCACATCAACACTGTTAAGGCTCTTGCCACTAACAGTGTACTGTCCCTTTACATTTGATCTGCCAAACTGCAACACTTCACATATGGCCAGGTTAAACTCCATCTGCCATTTCTCTGTGCATATTTGGAACTGATCTATATTCCACTGAATCCTTTGGCAGTCTTCTATGCTATCCATAACACCACCAATCTTCATATCATCTGCAAACTTACAAACCCACCCATCTACGTTTCCACCCAGGTCATTTATATATATCACAAACACTAGATGTCCCATACGGATCCCTGCCGAACACCGTTAGTCACAGACCTCCAGCCACAATAAGTCCCATAGACCACTACCCTCTTGTCTTCTATGGGCAAGCTAATGCTGAATCCAAACGGCCAAGTCACCATGGATCCCATGCATCTTAATCTTCTGGATGAGTCTCCCATGAAGGACCTTGTCAAAGGCCTTACTAAAATCCATGTAGACAACATCCACAGCTCTACCTTCATCAATCACCTTCGTCATCTCCTCGAAAAACTCAATCAAGATAGTAAGACCCGACTGGCCCCGCACAAAGCCATGCTGACATTCCCTAATTAGGCTATGGTTTTCCAAATGCTCATAAATCCTGACCCTAAGAATCCTCTCCAGTAGCTTCCCTACCACTGACATGAGACTCACCAGTTTATAGTTTCCAGGATTATCCCTATTTCCCTTCTTGAATAATGGAACAACATTAGCTACTTGCCAGTCCTCTGGGACCTCGCCTGTGGCTAGAGGGGACATGAAGATATTGGTCAAGGCTCCAGCAATCTCATCTCTTGCCTCTCTTAATAACCTGGGGTATATCCCATCAAGCACTGGGGACTTATCCACCTTAATGTTCTTTAAGAGACCCAACACTACCTCCTTCTTCATCTCGAAATGCCCTAGCATATTAGCACTCTCCACACTGATCTCCCTTCCTCCACGTCCTTCTCCTTGGTAAATACTATGCAACGTACTTATTTGGACGTCTTCCACATCCTCTTCCTCCAAGCACAGATTCCCTCCTTTATCCTTGAGTGGTCCTTCCCGCTCCTTAGTTATCCTCTTGATGTATGTATAGAACCCCTTGGGATTCTCTTTAATCTTGTTGTAAGAGCATCCATCTTTGGACTCACTGAAGGTATCATTTCTTGAGTCCATTAAGTCATATTTTATGTCAATATTTGTAGGACTTCAGAAATATTTTTATACTCACAATTTGCCTCATTATTCCTTTAGTTATTTTGCACTGAGGTGAAATGGTCTACATGAATTTTTCTGAATTCGGCAACTACTATAATTCCTGGAAATGTACATCTCCACAATCTCTCCAATACCCCATTTTCTCATTTTTGACCTGCCTGGTGGTTGCAGTGCATGGACCTCATCATGTCCTCTGGACCTCTTCCCTCTATAGCATGTGTGATAATATTTGCTTCATTTCAAGTGTCTTCCCTTCCAGGTTCCACTCAAGCAGTCTCAAGCATATCCTGAGTCTTCATGCATTTCTGTGCATCAACATTTCTGTAGGGGTTGTCTTGTAAGGTGCAGCATTAATCTGTAACTCTGATGAAAATACTTTACAGTAAGACCTGATCTGCCATACATGTCTTATTTTTTGGGTGTCACTTTTACAGGATGTACTTATCTTTCATCTTCTCTGTTTGAGGTGATAAAGGTGCCACTTAGAAGGTTAGTACACAAGACCTCATGGCATTAGGGACAGTGTGTTAGTATGGATTGAAGATTAATTATCACATAGAAGACAGAGAGTAAGAATAAATGGGTCTTATTCAGGCTGGAAGACCGAAACTAGTGGAGTACCCCATGGATCAATTATTTATAATTTATATTAATGATCTGGAGGAGGTGGCAGAATGTAAGATATCTGAGTCTGCTGAAGATATGAAAATAGGTGGAAGGGCATATTATGATGAGGATATTAAGATTCTGCAACTGGTTATAGATAGGTTGAGGGAATGGGCAAAAACCTGACAGATGGAATTCAATGTAGGAACGTAATGAAAGATTGCAGATGAGCAAAGTACAGAGGGATATAGATGTTCTTGTGCACAGTCACAAAATGGTAGCAGGAAGGAGCAGCAAGTGGTTAGGAAGGCCAATGGCATGTTGGCCTTTATTGTAAGAGGGTTGGAGTTGAGAAATTGGGAAGTATTGTCATGATTGTACTGGTGAGGCCACACATGGGGTACTGTGCACAGTGATGGTCCCCTTATTTAAGAATGGATATACTACACTAACATTGAGGAAATTTCAAAAGGGATTCACTGGGTTGTTTCTTAGGATGACAGGGTTTTCCGGTCACAAGTGGCTAAAGAAATTGGATCTATATTCTTAGGACATTAGAAGAACAAGGGATGATCTTTTTGAAGCATACAAGATCCTGTGGTGGCATTACAGAATCCTTAGACAGTGTGACAGGGTAGATGTTGATTTGTTTCCACTAATGGGAGACCCTTGAACATGAGGCTATAGTTACAAGTTAAGGGGTAGTCATTTAAGTCTGATATGTGTAGGAACTTCTCACAGAGGGTGGCAAATATCTGGAATTCTCCAGCCAGAAGGTTGTGGAGACCAGATCACTAGGGGTGCTTAAAGAGGAGGAAGTAGATAATTTTTTTTGAAGCATCAGGGAATTGAGAGCTGTTGGGAATCAGCACAGAGAATGAGATGATGCCAGGGACAGATTGACCATCATCATATTGAGTGGTGGGGCAGACAGAGAGCCAAGTGGCTCACTCCTGTTTCTATTCTCTTATATTCTTATGTTTAGGACATGTCAAGTGATATACGATTCCATTTTGTTTCACAAATTATTCAACATGAAATAACCAAAACCTGATACAATCTCCTCAGAAAGACCATGTGACGATGTTTCAGGAAATAGATCTGAGTTAATTTATGGGGCATTCAGTGATGATGTATGACCTACATGTCTCAATTCATTTTGAATGACTGCCTACCAACACCAGGACTTTACCCATACCTTTTTCATAGTAGTCTATGTGGACACTCTGGAATAATGTCATGGGTCATTTCCATATTTTTAGTGGTGGTTGCTGTGATCTGCAGTCTAAGCAGACTGTACATCTACCAGCCAGTTCTTTCATGGTTGAACTGCTGGCCAATAGATGAAGCTAAGTGCTCCTGCTTTATTGTTAATAGTAGCTGAATACTCCAATTGCTGTTCCTTTGTTATTTGACTTCATTAGGTATTATCTTTCTCGCCTCCAGTAAATTTGCTTCATGTCTGGATTTATGTGCTTGTGGGTTTTGTGGCCCTAAGTTCTAATGTATAAATTTTTGAACAGATACGCATGTTGCCTTAGAAGGTTATCTAGACATGGTTCTGAAGTGCTCCCACTCAACCTATTCTCCCAATCCACCTTAATTCTTCGAGTTAGTTTGGTCATATGCTGTAACAAGTAGCTTCACCTCTTGACCATCATGAGAAACTACACATTGTAGTTTACCTCAGCTTTTCAGTGTTTTCTGAATATATCTTCCGCTTCAGCATACTTTTTGCTAATGGAACTTTGCTGAACTTCTCAATATGCATATCTCTACCTGTAACTGAGCTGTCAGTAGCCACATCAATGTTTACATGAATAGGATCTTTAACACTCAATTTAATTTTATAAGTGCTGCATTTTCCATTATTGTCACTGCTGGAATTTATGGAGTTTTAGTTTTGTTCTTCACACTGCTCATCAACTTCAATATTGTACAAGCCTCTCTTTGATGACTCTCTGTTGTCAGTGTTGCCTTTTCATTGAGAATCTACTTGGCTTACTTTATTCTGGATAGTCATTTGGAGTCTATCCTTACACACTAAGTCTATATGCCCTTTCTTTTTGCAGTGGGAACATTGTATTATTTCAGACGTGTGCTTGTGATGCATGATCATCATTACATCAGTAACATCTTTTCCTGTCAGTCTCACCAGGATGATTCACATGACTTGGAGTTTGTATCAGAGCTCTTGCTTTTGCTACCACATTTCTCCCAGATATAGCATTAACACTGATATTGTGTAGCAGCACTTTTAGATGCCATTATTTATTTAGTATATTTAGAAGTTATTTCTATCAATACGGCTTTTTCTATACCCACACAAATGTTAAGGTGTCTGTATTTAATAACGTACATTGCATTCCTCCTCTGGTAAACCATGCAGAAACTTCTCCCACAACACTTGATTCAAAAAGGTACCAAAGTATCAAAGTAGATTCCTCAACACAACTAAGTGCTCATTAATGGTCTCACCTGACCTTTGACTTAAAGCTCCAAAGTTGTTGTTATGATCTCTGAAGGTTTCAGATTAATGTTATTCTGTAATTTATCACTTAATCAAATGAAACATTTTTGTCTTACATGGGGGTACCAAGTGTCCTACAGTAGCATATGTCCCCCAGTCTAACACTATCAATATATTCTCAAATGGCTTTGTTTTGTGCAGCCACACTCTCACCCTCACCCTCAATTTCAACAATATTATTTGTCCTGAAGAACATATCCATCCATTCCACATATGAACTAAAGTTCCAAGTGTTCTGATGTAAGTAGATTGGTCTGAGTTGCCACTTTGCACCATTCCTGGCTTATTCTCAACATTGCACAAGCACTACCCTCTATTTCTCTTGTGCTTATGTGAACTCAAGTCTCATAGATTCAAACTTTGGAATTACTGTGATTAATTGAGAATTTTCAATAAAATATATATTTATACTATTCTGGCAACTCACCATAATACTATGAATATGTGGTCCCTCCAGATGTTCAATGACTTTGTAACCTTGGACAGCTTCAGTGTTTATACATACCATCCTCTCCACCAGAGGAGTGTTTGCGTCCCTCTGGGTTCCTAGTGAAGTAACTTGCAAAATGTGCAAAGACAAATGCAAGAAGTATGGGGAGTTATTTCTGATATAGTCAAGGATTTTCTCAGGCTGTGCATATGGTGCAGTAGTATACATATGACGAAATATGTCTTGGACTGATGTTAATGTCACACTTTATTGAAAGGAGGTTGGACAGTAAGAGCAAGCAAATGATATAACATTGTACAGGGCTTTGATGAGAACACACCTGGAACAGTGTTTTTAGTTTATGTCTCCATATTTAAGAAAGGATATTGTTATCTGAATGCATCAAGGTTCACTAAATTAACTCTTTGGAGGAGGATGGGTTTCCTCTGAAGTGAGATTGAGTAGGATGGGCCGATACAATCCAGTCTTCAGAAGAATGAAAAGTGATTGTGTGAAAACAGAAAGGATTCTGACCTGAGAGCCCATGTCTTTGAGGCGCAGTTTCAGAATAAGGGTGGATCACTTTGCACAGAGATGAGGAGAAAATTCATCACACTAAAGTTGTAGATATTTGGAATTCCTTCCCAGAGGACAGAGGCAGCTCTCTTGCTGACTAATTCAAGGCTGAGATTAAATGGTTTTTGTTCTCTAATGGAATCAAGAGATTTGGGGGAATCAGGCAGGAAAGTAGAAAATGAGGTGAAGGATCAGCCATCATTTCATAGCGAGCTCCAGGGCCACATGACTAATCCTGCTCAAACCTTCATGTTCCTCTATTCAAACACCAATTTATTCACATCCAAACAATCTCAAATTCTTAACTTGTCCTTGAACTACCCTCAGTAATGAATAGCTGTGGCAACACCTTTGTCACACAACAGTACTAATTAAACTGAGAGGAAGAACACTGAGTCGTAACCAAAGCAGATGATGCCAGCTGTGGGCAGCTCTCCCACCAGGATAAGTAATCATAATTTCATCTGGAACAATGAAGCAAAAGGTGCAGCTAATCAACCTGCAATGGGAGGGGGGGGGATGGGGGTGACACTGAAAAAATTATTTGCTGTTGCTGCACTGTTTGTGAATTAATGTCAGAATAAATAACTCTGAGAGTGTTTCTCAGATTTATCAGGTTACATAGAGCAGGTGTTCTATCTGTATGGTTAACCTTGTCACCTATTAAATCAGTCTTTTTATTATAACTGTGCTATTACAGCATTTATGAAGCTAATTTCAGTTATGTGATGCTGTGCAGGACTTTAATTCTATCTACAATTATAACCTGCTGGCAACTTCATAAAAAATTGTCTCTAATAAAAATCTTCTTATTTTTAGAGAAGTGAGTCTGCCAGCATTCATCACTGCCCCTTTTATAATTTGACAAACTACAGTCCAAAAGTATTCTCTATTACTTTTAGCATCGAATTTTGAAAAGGTATTTATGAAATATAAATGCAAATTTTAGTACAGAGATCCCAGTACAACATTCCTGAATCAATACAGTCTGAAATAGTGCTGATTTAAGATAGATCCACCTTGGTGGGAATTTCTAAATACTACTTCACTATAGTAACTACAAATATTTCATATCAGTTTAAGCACTTCAGTCAAAAACAGCCATTACATAGTATTACATGGGATTTCTTGGGATTTCGAGTATAGATGCAGCTTACCCAACCAGACCGTACCAGTGTTAATGTTCCACTTGGGCCTCCTCTGATACTTCTTCATGTAAGTTTATCAACATAATGCATAGTTCCCTCTTCCCTCACATATTTGTCCATTCTCCTTTTAAATACATCTATACTATTTGCTTCAACTACTCATTGAGATAATGAGTTCCACATTCTCATCTTTCTGTGGGTAAAGAAGTTTCTTTTGATTTCTTAGTAGCTACCTTATATTGTTGTGTGCAGCTTCCAGTGACTGATGTATTTGTACTCCTAGAAACCTTTGTCTCTCTGCTCTACTTAGACCCACACTTTCCAAGTAATGTGACTTCTCAATCCTTCCTGTTAAATTGTGCTACCTCACAGAAATCACAACTGCCAAGTATTTGCCTATTCCGCAAATCTATCAATGACTTCCGGTAATTTGTTGTACTCCTCTTCAGTACAGATTATCCTCTCATGTTTGATCTAAAAGTTGAGAAATTTTTTTCCTTCTTGTTTGTTAGCATCATAGAATTATTACTACACAGAAGAAAGCCATTTGGCCAAGTCCATGCTAGATTCCTGCGGAAAAATTCTTTGTCCAATTTACCCACTCTTTCCCCATGGCGCTCTATTTTTTTTCCCTTCAAATGCCTATCTAATTTCATTGCAAGAGCCGTGATTACTTTATATCTATTATCCTTAAAGACAGTGAGTTATAGTTCATCACCATAACCTGCATGAAAAAGTCTTCCTTCACCTATCCCTATATCTTTTGCCCCTCACTTTAAGTGTTTGCCCTCTGATCCTTGAAACATTTGCAAATGGGAATATTAAGGTCTGGACCTTCACTTGTTCAAAGTAGCCAGCAAAGTCATTCTTTAACATTGAAAATTGGGATGTGATATTATCTTAAAATTATTATATTATATTGCCATTCTAAAAAGCCTGCTAGAGTTCAACAAAATTTTGGCTATTTATACTTTATGCCATACTGTACTTGGATTAATGTTGAAAGTTAGACTGGTTAACAACGAAATGTGCTGACCAAATAACATTGCTGCTACTAAAGGCTGTTATAAACTTGTCCAGCTTCCTATGTTTATCATTTCATCACCACATAAGCTGGCAAATATCAGATCCATCTGGTGTAATGCAGCATAATTGCACTCTTGAACTGAATACCATCACCTCTAAGGCTGCAGCTTTTTCTGGTTACACATAGCCAATGTTGGTTCTAGAGCTGGGATCATGCTCAAAAGTGGAGGTGGCTTCCTCATTGTCACAGTATAAACTGCAAAATCAAATTCATAAAGCTTTGAGTCTACGTTCATCGGAGAGATAACTGAATTGAATTCAGAGTGATCACATTTGCTTCTGCTATCTTTTGCCAAAAAATGAACAAATATTTAAATTGTCAATTTCTTTCCATAGTCATTTGAATTGAAATAAATTTCTTCTGTCACTTCTTCCATAAAATAAGAATCAGTTGAATTATTAGTGACAAACAAGCTAGTGGCAACTGTGCAGACACCAATTAAGGTACTAATTTTAATTACATTTTTTACGTTAGTTATAATTTAGAGTGAACCCCTTTGAAATAGAGTGGGAATAAACCTGCTTACCTGGTAATTACTGTCAGCAGGGCTGACTTAAGTCTCTGGAACTAGTACAGAAATGGGAGACTTTTGTCATCACATGGAGTAATTAGTCCAATTTCATAGAACCTCATTTCTACAGGGCACTAAACAGGGAATTTGATGAGTTGGGTGAATGTGATGCTGTATTTGTATTTTAAAGAAAAATCAATGTTGAATTATTAAGAAACACCAGTGGTGGAAATCCAAATCAAGGATTTGAAAAGCTGTGAAGAAATAATCAAATTGTGACCTCACTGCAAATTGAGTGATGAATATTGCAGAGATTTTTTTCCCTGTTTGTCTTATAAAGGCTCACTCTAAAGTGTAATCCAAAGCAAAAATGTGTATATAAAGTTGCGTACTTTCAAACAGGATTATTAACCGGACTAAATTGTAACTAAATTATAAATAGCAATTCAGAACATAATTACCAACTCACCAAATTTAATTATGACTGACATGGCATGGTAGGCAATGTATTTTGGCCATAGTATGTGGAGGTTGGCGGAGACCACTGTAATCTTCAGCAGCCACATTTATAGCAGATATTAGAATCTCAAGGAACTTTGGACATTTGGTTAAGTACCGTAGATTTGTTCAAAGGACAGGGTAAGGAAAGTGGGATGACAAGTGACAACAATCTGCTGGAGGAATGCAATGGGTTGAGCAGTATCCGTGGGAGGAAAGGAATGGTCAATGTTTCAGGATGAAACGTCGACAATCCCTTTCCTCCCACAGATACTGTCCCATCTGCTGAGACCCTCCAACAGATTGTTTGTTGCTCCAGATTCCAGCATCTGCAAACTCTTGTATCTCCGGGACTATGAATGAGATAGGCATGAGGATCCAGAAGGGAGCGTTGGAGGAGCCTCAGCCCTTGCACTTGTCCAGCAAGTACAAAATTCTTGGAGCTGGTGTGGATGAGAGTTGGGAAGGTGAGCAAATTGACCACAGCACCATGGTACATGGGGTCATTCCTGTTGGCAGAGTAAAAGGAATGTTGTTGTGATAGACAGCATGGTTAATGGCACTGACACAAGTGTGAGTCCCAAATGTCGTGTTACCTGCCTGGTGCTAGGGTTAAGGATATATCCTCAGTGCTGGAAAGGAGCTTGGGAGTAGGATGGAAAAGATCCAATTGCCTTGGTCCACATAGGAATAATCCACATGGGTGGAGCTAAGAAAGAAGTTTTTGCTAAGTGAATATGACCACTCAAGGAATAAATGAAAAAGCAGTACCACAAAGGTAATAATCTCTCTATAACCTTCTGACCATTTGTACATTGGTGTAGAGTTAAGATAGAAAGTTGAAAGAGCAGTTCAAAAGACTGGTGTGGGAGAAGTAGGTTTCAATTCATGGGCGTTTGGTAACAGTAGTGAGGAAAAGAGGAAGCTGTTAAGTTCGAATGAGCTCGGACCAGTGTCCTGGCAAATTGAACAAATAGGGCTGTAACTGTAGCTTTTGGGATAAGGGATAGTGGGAAGAGGGTTCAGCTGAGTTTAGGAAGTTAAAGAGAAAGGACAGGCTAATGATATTGGTGATGAATGTGACAGGAAAGGTCAGTGAATACAAATGTAAGAGCTCCCCTGCAAAGAATGTTAGAGCACAGAAAATGGTAAGAAGACAAAATTAAAGGCTCTTTATCTAAATGGATGTCAAATTCATAACTAGAGAGATGAACTGATGTCAGAAATAAAAACAACTAGGTATGACTTAATAGTCATTGTAGGAACATGATTACAAGGCTGAGAACAAAATCTTGCAAGAGAACATGAGCATAGGAGTGTTTTACTATTATTGCACTGTGTAATTTTTGGTGTCCTTTACTCTAGAAGGATGAACTTGGTATAGTGGGAATGTAGCAAAGGTTCACCAGACAGGTTCCAGGGATAGTGGCCTGTATATTTTGAGAGATTGAGTAGACTGGGCCTTCATTTTCTGAATGTAACAGATGAAGGGACTGGCTGTATTTGTAGCCAAATTTATTCATAATACAAAGATAGGAGGGGGAAAAAAAGTTGTGAAGGGAAAACAAAGAGTGTGCTGGTTCATAGAGACATTAAACAAGTAGGCATACAAATATTGATGAATGGGGTATAATTGAATGAAAGAAGTTTACCACTTTGGTAGGAAGAATAGAAAAGCCCAAGAAATTATCTAACTAGAGAAAGACAACCAAATGCTCCCACAAAGAGAATGTCTCCCCTAGTGAGAATATCCAGAACCAGGGGTAAAGTTTCAGAAGAAGGAACTGCTGATTAAAGAGAGATGAAGAGGAGGTTTTTTTTTTCAGAGGGTTGTAAATCTTTGGAATTCTGTACCCCAGAGAGCCATGGAGGCTGAGTCATTAAATTTGTACAGGTATGAAATAGATAGACAGTTGGTTAGACACAAAGTCAAAGCTATTAGGAACAGGCAATAAAGTGAAGCTGAGGTCAGGATTAGGTCAACCATGATCCTATTGAATGGTGGAGCAGGCTTGATTAGCCTTTTGACCTACTCCTACAATTTCTTACATTTGTATATTCTTAACTGGTTAAGTAATTCATCTATAATTTTGCCCTTCAGACAAATGTATATTCAAAGTTATAAAAGGATTTAGAATGTTGACATAGAATAAATATTTAAATCGAAATACACATAAAAGGGTAATATAAGATTCAGACTATTGCATTGTTGTCAAAAAGATTTTATTTCTTGTAAATCCTAAACATAAATTATTTACTACTATATCTCAAATTATTTATATATTCTGATAATATTCTTAACATACAAGATTTGATATTCCAAGTTATTTATTATTATATAAACAATTTAAGTAATGAACAGAAACATTTTTCATGAAGGTAATAAAAATGATTACACTTGAGAACTTGTTGTTTCTTCATCCAGTGTACAGATTTTCAATACTCAAGTCATATTTCCATAACCTCCTGATATATCTTGATTTCCACACTTTCATACTTTAGAGAATTCTTTACACAGTTCACCAACTCTCACCAACACAGTCATACTTTACACAGTTCACTAACTCTCCCTACACCAATATTTAAGATAGCAATGTATATGTTAATAACACTTGAAAGCATAAATTACTCATTAACTGCACTGCCAAAATCTACTCTCTTGCATAAATGTTATTCTCAATAGGCTTTTGCCAACATACTGATGTGGACTGTACTTATTGAATCCTCAACCACTTTCTGAACAGTAAATTTTGCCTCATCACAGTAACTGAAAATAAAATAGACATATTAAATACAGCGGCACTAAATAGAAACAAAATAAGTACAAATGCCTACTTAATGCTTGGCTATGTTGTTGAAAAGTTAGAAAATATCATCAAAAATATTTTCAACCAATACATGCTGAAACAGATGTAGGGCTGGCAGGTCTGACACCGGACTCAACAGTAACTATCCTGCCTGCTGGGTGAACAGACATTTGCAATGTAGTGAGTTCTTACTCACCTATACTTGTATCTCAATATCGCCAAAGCATAAATTACCCTCTCAATTCAAGTAGTCTTAGCAAATCCTTTCCCAATGGGAGGTCAGTAAACAGCCATGTACACTGAGTATTTGTTGATGTTCATTTGCTTGACTATAGTAAGCCCCATGAATTATTTCACTCTATGTTTCAATGGTAAGTTTCACAAAGCCCAGGGAACTCAAACATATCTTGTTAAATTTAAAGTCTCAGTGAAAATCTTCATCAAATAGTCTCATTTAAATATTAGAAGCAGGTATCTGCATCTGCTGAGGAGGGTCTCCACATACAAAGAAATCTGTTAAGCTAAACTTGAACTTCATCTTGTTTGATTGGCAATCCTTTATCAATTTTATGAATCCTCCTGAACCCAAATCAATGTGATATCTATGGTTAAAATTCTATCCTTCCATCCTTACTCCTAAATGCTCGATAAAATCTATAAATAAAATTACATATATAAAATCAATATTTAAATAGCTTGAATGAAATAGTAACTGAATATATCACTGATAAATATCCATCTGGTTTAATACTGCTTTCATTGCATTCCTAAATGAAAACATGACTCTATCTGTTAAAAGAATGACTTGAATTGATAAAGCATTTTCCATGACCTCAGAAGAGCCTAAAGTGCTTTACAGCCAATTAAGTTCTTTAGGAATGAAGTCAGTGATGTAATGTAGGAAAATGGACAATTTGCCAAAAGCAAGGTCCCACAGGATAAATAATTAAAACAATATCCAAAGCCCATATATACCATTCAGTTCAATAGTGTGACACATATTTTCTAAATTAGTGTTCCAAATACATTCTCTTTTTGATTCAACTGCAACCCATAAACTTGTCTTTCCATATCCTTAATTTTATTTATATTTTGTGTCAATTTATTAAAAAAAACTACAACCCAATGGAGGAAAAATTTGAGACAAAATATGAAGGTAATTCCAGAAATGGATTCATTCATTCTTTTTAAAATTGCAGTGTGTGAACAAGAAAGTAAATGCATTCCTTTGATTTTAAAAAAATGCTTACTTTTCAGTGAAGTATATATTTAGACTGATGATAAATCATGCTTAATTATTTTCCTGTTTTCTTGGATAATTACTTTACAAAAGAAGTAAGATAGCAGCTGGACAAGAAAAAGAACGCAGCATGCTGCTGATCTGGAAACATCAATGTCAGCAGGCAGATGCACTGCAGGGAGTTGCCTTGGTGAATGTCACTTGAATTTGTCAGGCATTCCAATTAAATGCAGCTTTTTGTAAATCACACAGATTATCTGTAATGTAGAATTAAATGACACATGCTAGTGAACTGACATTGCAAGGAGTTCTAAGTGAGTGATACTTGTTCGTATAGCGCAATAAAATATGAATTATTTACTCACAGTTATTTCATGTTGTATTTGATCTTTATATTAATGAAGAGCTCTTTGAAATGGTCTCTTCAGCAACATATGTCAATGGTGCACAACAACAGTTAGAGGTTGTGTTGAATATGTTCTTTGTAGTTCACTTCACAGTGTTTGTAATTGTCATGAAGACCTTTGCAATTTTCCTAATATTTTAAATATTAAAAAAACAGCCAAAACTATTTGGAAGTATTTTGGACTCCTTTTTAGTCAATCCATATTGTCCTCACAGAAAATAGATTGTTCAAAAAAAATATTTTCTTGCACATGTTATTTCCATTCTGAATAAAATGAACATTTTTACACAAAGGTCACTTCACAACTCCACTCCATTGATAACACTTTTTTAGAAAGAAAACTAATACTGAACATAGAAGGGATAGAGCTTCAATATCTGAAAACATGTATTGTAAGGCCCAATTAATATTTTTGTTCAGACCAGCCACTTCAAAAACTTATTGCAACTGAAGGCCATTGCATCATGGATGATAGAACAGCTGGCTGACATATTGGGATGTGTTTGCTCTGTGCACGCTGCCATACAAGTCTTGTGCATGGTTCATGGGTTACAGGTCACAGGAGGATGGGGCAAATGAAGGAGAGAAATTCAGCAGGGAAGTGATGAGGAATCAGTCGGTGAGAAGATTGGATCAAGGCATCAGGGGTAGAGATTGTGATTGGAAGGTGGAGTACTTAGGACTGCAATCAGGAGGTGTTGGTTTGATTGTTGTGCTAGGAGGCATGAGAGGGAGTTACCACATGGAGCAAGTTTTTACGTTAAAGTGAACTATCCGAAACTGATTCCCACGTCTGGTTTTCTTGATCTGGGGCCCACTCAGACAGGTCTCCTTTAATGTGACAAATCAGACATTATACATGTTGTGAAAGCCTGCTTCTGTGTGCTCTTTATGGGACACATGTGTACCAATAAAGTTCATGGAAGTGGCATCCAGCCATGCAATTCATCCCATTGTATGCTACTGCTTCAGTTAGATGCCTTTGAGTGCAGTTTGTTGGATGCTTGGATGACCTGGAAGGAAAATCCTGGATCTTGTGGACTGTGCAGTGAGTCAAGGCCAATCATTTTTTTTGAACTGAGATCCAGGACGTAACACACATAAATATTGTACTGTTCTAGCTACAAAAGCAGCATGCCAAAGTTCCCTGGAATGCTTGAGAATTCTGGTATGTGTTGGCTTGGGCTATTCAACCTTGAATTTATAACGAAACATAACATCATTTTCAGGCTGCAGCATTCCAAATCCATATCTGGATGTGTCAAAGGCTGGAACTTTTGTTTTTGGATCAGAAAGTTCAAAATCAAAACAGCTTAACATCATAAAAACAAACCTGCCAAAGGAAAAGAAAAACTCATTTCGGTTACGCTCAATAAAAGTTATCAAAATAGCAATACAGACAATATGAACACAGTATAATCCTTTGATATAAACTCCCATGCAATTTTATAACTGGAAAAAAGCAGAGTGAACAATCGATATTACCAATATATATTGTACTTGCGGGAGTTCAATTTGTCACCTATCAGGATGTCCTTGAGGAAATCCCAAGCATTAGTTAGCAACATAAGGCATTCTATGCTAAAGTGGATAATGCTCTCTTCATTATGATAGGCAGCAAAGCAATTCTAACCACATTATTAGCCACACAGCTCAAAAGCAGGCTATGAACAGCAACTTTTATGATGTAAGGTCATTTAAGACAATAAAGGAAACAATGACAGAAATGTTAGAAGAACTCAACCAGTCAACCAGCATCTGTGGTAAAAGAAACCAGTCAACGTTTTGAGTCAGAGACCCTTCCTCAGAACTGGGGGTTAGGGTGTGTGGAGGTGGGCGGAGAGTGGAGGGTTCACAGTTTTCAAAGCAGAGCTGGGGGGGAGGAGGAGGAGTGAGGAGTAAAACAAAAGACTACATGCAGATTGGTTAAAACAGATTAGATGATAGGGAACATGAGTATTGACATGAGAAAGGCATTCAATAAAAGGGGGAGAAAGGGACATAGTGTGATAATGGGAAACGATGAGAAAGTGGTTTAAGTGAAGTTGGAAAATTCGATGTTCATTTTAGAAGGTTGCAGAGCACCTGGATGGAAGGTAGAACATTGTTTTTTTGAGTTTACATTGGGCCTTGGCAGCGTATGAGGTTGCAGATAGACAGGTCAGAGGAATGGGATTAAGATTTAAATTGCATGCAACAGAAAGCTCAGGATCACCCCTGTGGACTGAGCACGGGTCCTTTGCGAAGTGATCATCCAATCTCAGTTTCTCTAATATAGAGGAGACCACATTATGAACACCAAGTGAAATAGACTAGATTGGAAGAAGTGCAGGTGAATTGCTGCTTCTTCTGGAATGATTGTTTGGGCCCTTGAATGGTGGGAATTGAAGAGGCGAGCGGACAGCTACTGCATCTCCTCCCGTTGCATGGGAAGGTGCCATGGGATGTTTCATATTCCTACATCTGCAGTTTTATTTGTTTTCCTCTACATTATGGGAATGTATTCTTTGGGTGACTGATGCATTTCCAGTAGAATTCTGGAAAATTCATTGAGTTTGGCATCACAGGAAAGCACTCTGAGATCGAATTGTTCAGTTCTATGGGGCTGCTGACTTCCCTAACATTCTAAATACATTAGTTGACTCATATCTTGCTTTGTAGGCTTGTATAGTGGAAGTTCTCAATTTCAGAGGTAGTCCTGTCTTATCAGAGAAATGCCAGATTGGATACATATATAGTAAATCTAAACAGCACTTACATTTTTAGGCTATTTATTGCAAAGGGTCGTCCAATGCAAACATTAGTCCCTGCACCCCAGGGCAAAATATAATGCTTCAACTGCTTCCCACACTTGAAGAAATTAGTTTTCTTTGTTCCATCTTGATGCAAGAACCGGTCATACTTAAATTTCTGTAAATTCAATAAGAAAACATTATAGATAAAGTCACTTGCCTTGGAGTGAAGTGCAATAATACAACCATATCACAAGGATAAATTGGTTGCTTATAATGAAGAACCATGAAGTGAAATGAGTCTATATCGCCTCAGCAATTAAACCTTTCGTGTGGTATATGTGATCAGAATTTTTTTTCCTTTAGTTTTAATCTGATAATATACAATTGTCCTTTCCCCACCACCAATTAGTGTATGATGCTTGCAGATTGACATACAGGACATTATGATAGCACTAGGGGAGGACAGGGCATCACACCTGAATGGGCTTTGAACAGGAAAGCACTGTAGGAACTCAGCTTCTTCAAATGTACCATTAAATCTCGAATCTCTACCACTCTGAAGGACAATTATATCAGGTGCATGGAAACAACATCAGCTCCAAGCTCCTCACCAATTTCACATCATCTTGACTTAGAAATTTACTTCTGGTTCAAAATTCTGAAACACCCTACAAAATAGTACGGTGGGAATAGCTTTGTCACACCAAATGCAAAGAATTCAAGAAGATTAATAAAACTACTTAAGTTTGTAGATGGCATTAAACTGGGACAAAGGCAGTTTTCAACAAAAGAAGTGCAAAGTAATCCAGATTTGTGGAGAAAGTAGGCTAATGTGTGAAAATAATACTCAATGTAGACAAGCACAGGCAATGAGATCTGAGATTTAGCAAGGGTAATCAAAATTGGATGATTTCACAGAATGTAGGAAACAGAATACGAGTATTAATGGATTCCTAACAGAAACCAACAATCAACTCTTATGAAGAGCAAGCAGATCACGGAATGTATAAGTAGAATAATGATTATGGAAGAAGCAAACCATAATAACATAACAAAATGATTGCATTTAAAATGGTACGTTGAATGTCCCTTTCAGGGCTTCTCAAAGTGCATTGTACCTAAGTAATTATTTTGGAAATGTAGTCAGTGTCATAATGTAACAGACAATTTGCACACTGCAAGTTCCTACAAACAACAAGTGATAATGAGCCCTTGGTTTTTGTTTTATTGGTTGAGAGATAAGGGCCAGATAGGACACCAGGAATAATTCCCCCACTGTTGATTGAAATGCCCAGTACTGTTTGTTCTTTAGGGAACACTTCATTTCAAATGTGCACTATTGCTTCTATCCCACACAACTTTTGGTCCTAAGATCACTTGAGTGGACTCGAACTCACAACCTTCTGGCGCAGAGAGAATAGTGTTACCAACTGTGCCATGACTGTCACAAACAACATATTTGTGCTTGTCATAATCATAAGTCCTTTCACAAAGGAGCACAGAAGCAGAAGAAATTTAATCAGATTGTTTGAATTTAATTATGCAGTGTGATGAGTATTTGGAGAAGACCATTTGAAAGGCAAAAGAGTTTGATTCAGAGTAAGAAGGGAACTGAATAGATCTTAGTGAAGTGATTGAAAGGCAAGAAAGCTAGCATGAAAAGTTATATTTTCTAGATCTTGGGATCTGACTGATGAGCTGTAATGATTTTATTCCAGCTTTGTAATCTTGAATTTATTTGTAATGATGAATATGGAAAGTAATTTCTACCATTTTGTTTTCATTCCCTACATTAGAGACAATTATAGTTTGTATTAAAAATTTCTGTGGCCGAACAGATTGTTTCCAAATTAGCTCTGAGTTTAAACTGACCTTAAAAATCTGCTTGAATTCAGTTAAAGCCACATACAAAGATGATTGTATTGTCCCACCACCTCATTCTTTCCTTGGAAGTCAAATGCACAGTAACAGAATGTCTTGATTAAAGGGGACAGCAATAAATTATTAATGTTGAGGTATCAGTTGTGTTCCTAACCCTAGACTGCAGTAAAAGACTAGTGATGCTTTGGCATCAAGCAGTAAAATGTAATTAGCTTCATTTGCTGAATAATTAAGTCACAGCTGGCAGTCACTTGGCTTCAGCCATGCATTTTAAACCCAAAAAGTGAGATATTATGAGAAATACTTTGAGACAGTGCTGCTCCTCACTAAGGAATAAGGCATCTGCTTCAGTCTGCAGTGATATATCTCCCTGATTGAAGCAAAGCAGCTTTTGCTCTAGCCAGGTGCCTGTCCTCCCATCTGTAGGAAGCTCCCAGATGAAGAGGCACATATCAGAAATAGCAGAGCTAATTACAGTGCTCTATGTGATGCCAGTGAAAATATAATTCCTTTCTTATAAGGCATGTATTTGATTTCCTTGGAAAATACAAGGAAATGGTGCTTAGAGCAGGTACCCTAGGTACCCCTTAGAGCAGGTACTTCTAGGGTCCAGGAGGCAGATAGATGGGTGACTGTTAGGGGAGAGAAAGAGGCAGGGAACAGGCAGACAGAGCAGAGGACCCCGGAGGCTGTTCCCCTCAAAAACAGGTATTCCACTTTGGATGCTGTTGAGGGGGATGACCTACAGGGATCAAGCAGCTGTAGCTGGATCTCTGGCACTGGGACTGGTCCTGCTGCTCAGAAGGGAAGGGAGGAGAAGAGGAGGGCAATAGTGATAGGGGACTCAATAGTCAGGGGAACAGACAGGAGGTTCTGAGGACATGAGCAAAAATCCCAGATGGTATGTTGCCTCCCAGGTGCCAGGGTCCAGGATGTCTCTGATCAGGTCCACAACATTCTTGTGCAGGAGGGAAAGCAGCCAGAAGTCGTGGTACATGTTGGTACCAACGACATAGGTAGAAAGAAGGATGAGGTCCTGAAAAGTGAGTTTAGGGAGCTAGGCAGAAAGCTGAAGAACAGGACATCAAGGGTAGCAATCTCAGGATTGCTGCCAGTGCCATGTGATAGTGAAGGTAAGAATAGGAGGAGATGGCAGATGAATGCGTGGCTGAGGAGTTGGTGCAGGGGGCAAGGTTTTAGATTTTTGGATCATTGGGATCTCTTCTGGGGAAGGTGAGACCTGTACAGGTTGGATGGGTTACACCTGAACTCGAGGGGGATCAATATCCTTGCAGGCAGGTATGCTAGTGTGGTTCAGGAGGGTTTAAACTAGTTTGCAAGGGGGATGGGAACTGGAGGGATAGGACAGCAGAAGAGGTGCGTGGACTAAAGCGAGATCCAACATATAGAGAGGATTTGAGGAAGGAGAAGCAGAGTACAGGGTATAAAAGTAGTAAGGTGGATGGGCTAAAGTGCACTTACTTAAATGCAAGAAGTATCAGGAATAAGGGTGATGAACTGAGAGCTTGGATAAATACATGGAACTATGATATTGTGGCTTTTGCAGACACTTGGCTGATACTGAATACTTCCAGATTTCAGTATCTTAAAAGGGATGGGGAGGTGCGGAAAGAAGAGGAGGAGGGATGGCGTTACTGGTCAGGGATACTATTACAGCTGCAGAAAGGGTGGATAATGTAGCAGGATCCTCTCTAGAGTCAGTATGGGTGGAAGTTAGGAACAAGAAAGGAGCAGTTACTCTACTGGGAGTATTCTATAGGCCCCCTGGTAGCAGCAGGGATACAGAGGGGCAGATCGGGAGGCAGATTTTGGAAAGGTGCAAAAATAACAGGGTTGTTATCATGGGAGACTTCAACTTCCCAAATATTGATTGGCACCTGCTTAGTACCGAAGGTTTAGATGGGGCAGAGTTTGTTAAGTGTGGCGAGGACAGATTCCTGTCACAGTATGTTGACAGGCTGACTGGAGGGAATGCCATATTAGATCTAGTATTAGGTAATGAACCAGGTCAGGTGACAGGTCAGGTCATTAGGGGGACAGTGACTACAGCTCCCTAACCTTTAGCATTGTCATGGACAAGGATAGGTGCGAAGAGAACAGGAAAATATATAATTGGGGAAGGGCAAATTACGAGGCTATACGGCTAGAACTTGCGAGTGTGAATTGGGATGACATTTTTGAAGGGAAATGTACTATGGAGATGTGGTCATTGTTCAGGGATCTCTTGCAGGATGTTAGGGATAAATTTCTCCCAGTGAGCCAGAGAAAGAATGGCAGGGTGAAGGAACTATGGTTGACAAGAGAGGTGGAACATCTACTTAGGAGGAAGAAGGCAGCATATATAAGGTTTAGGCAGCAAGGATCAGATAAGTCTCTTGAGTAGATAGGGTAGCAAGGAAGGAACTTAAGAAGGGGCTGACGAGAGCAAGAAGGGGACATGAAAACCTCAAGGCATTTTTCATTTATGTGAAGAGCAGAAGGATGACGGGAGTAAAGGTAGGACCGATTAGGGGTAAAGGTGGGAAGATGTGCCTGGAAGCTCTGGAAGTGGATGAGGTCCTCAATGAATACTTCTCTTCAGTATTCACCAAGGAGAGGGGCCTTGATAATGCTGACGACAGTGTTGGTAAGGTTAATGTTGTAGATCATGTTAATATCAAGAGAGAGAATGTGTTGGAGCTGTTACAAAATATTAGGACAGATAAGTCCCCGGGGCCTGACGGAATATTCCCCAGGCTGCTCTTGCTGAGCCTTTGGCTAGGATCTTTGAGTCCTCGTTGTCCATGGGAATGGTACCGGAGGATTGGACGGTGGCAAATGTTGTCCCCTTATTCAAAAAAAGTAGTAGGGATAGTCCAGGGAATTATAGACCAGTGAGCCTTACGTCTGTGGAGGGCAAGCTCTTTGAAAGGATTCTTAGAGATAGGATCTATTGGCATTTAGGGAATCATGGTCTGATCAGGGACAGCCAGCATGGCTTTGTGAAGGGCCAATCATGTCTCACAAGCCTGATAGTGTTCTTTGAGGAGGTGACCAGACAGATTGATGAGGGTAGTGCAGTAGATGTGGTCTACATGGATTTTGGTAAGGCATTTGACAAGGTTCCACATGGTAGGCTTCTTCAGAAGGTCAGAGGGCATGGGATCCAGGGATGCTTGCCAATGTGGATTCAGAATTGGCTTGCCCGTAGAAAGCAGAGGGTTGTGGTGGAGGGAGTGCATTCAGATTGGAAGGTTGTGACTAGTGGAGTCCCACAAGTATCGGTTCTGGGACCTCTGCTTTTCGTGATTTTTATTAATGACTTGGATGAAGGGGCAGAAGGGTGGATTGGCAAGTTTGCAGATGACACAAAGGTTGGTGGTATTGTGGATAGTGTAGAGGACTGTCGAAGATTGCAGAGGGACATTGATAGGATGCAGAGCTGGGCTGAGAAGTGGCAGATAGAGTTCAATCCAGAGAAGTGTGAGGTGGTACACTTTTGAAGGACAAACTCCAAGGCAGAGTACAAAGTTAATGGCAGGATTCTTGGTAGAGTGGAGGAGCAGAGGGGTCTGTGGGTCCATATCCACAGATCCCTGAAAGTTGCCTCACAGGTGGATAGGGTAGTTAAGAAAGCTTATGGGGTGTTAGCTTTCATAAATCGAGGGATCAAGTTTAAGAGCCGCAAGGTAATGATGCAGCTCTATAAAACACTGGTTAGACCACACTTGGAGTACTGTGTCTAGTTCTGGTCGCCTCATTATAGGAAGGATGTGGAAGCATTGGAAAGGGTGCAGAGGAGATTTACCAGAATGCTGCCTGGTTTAGAGAGTATGCATTATGAGAAGAGACTAAGGCAGCTAGGGTTTTACTCTTTGGAGAGAAGGAGGATGAGAGGAGACATGATAGAGGTGTAGAAAATATTAAGAGGAATAGATAGAGTGAACAGCTAGCACCTCTTCCCCAGGGCACCAATGCTCAATACAAGAGGGCATGGCTTTAAAGTAATGGGTGGAAAGTTCAAGGGAGATATTAGAGGGAGGCTTTTCACCCAGAGAGTGGTTGGTGCATGGAATGCGCTGCCTGGGGCGGTGGTGGAGGCAGGTACATTGGTCAAATTCAAGAGATTGCTAGATAAGCATATGGAGGAATTTAAAATAGAGGGATATGTGGGAGGAAGGGCTTAGATAGTCTTAGGCGAGGTTTAAAGGTCGGCACAAAATTGTGGGCCGAAGGGCCTGTATTGTGCTGTACTGTTCCATGTTTTAAAAGAAAATGGGGTACAATGATCTTCAGGAAGATCAGGTTGTTCTGCCAGTCCTTCTCTGTGACTCTATCACGAAGAAGGACAAGAGCAGAATTGCCAATGGGAACCATCACTTCCAAATCATATTCAACGTTGGCAGTTATGCATATTACTGTAGCTGAGTCAAATTCACGAATTCCCTACACACAGCCACAATGAATGCACCATCATCAATATAATTGCAATGGTTTAAGGAGAAAGCCAATCAGCACCTTTTCAGAGAAGCTAAAGACAGGTAAATATGTTCTTGGGAACAGACTAAAGGAAAGGGTTCGGGTTAGGGCTAATGGGGTGCTGGTTGTACATTGCACTTCCCTTCTGGCATTTGAACACAGTATTCAACTCCATAGACTTCAATGAAGCCAAAGCCCTGGAAAGGGGTACAACGGTCAGTTGATACTTCAGCACTGTTTTTAACACTGGCACCAGAAAAGAATTATTACTTTGGTTAATGGTCAGTACTATACTCTGTGATCCAACCTGAAACAGAGCACTGTCCCTTGGGGTGGAATCTGAGCCAGGGTAATTGAATGCTAACTGGTATAAATGGAGCAAGTGAATGACCTCCAACTTTACCTGACAATACTGGTTCCCTTTGGGCAGGCAAAAAAAATGAAATCAGTAGGGACCTTCATTAAATATGATCTCATATGCTTTAGGTTTTGATGGAAATTTAAAATCTGGCCTGTGCAATGATGCATCCATATCTTCCCCATTGGGTTGAACCAGGTCAGTTTTATTTTTTCTGGTGGGACTAGGCTCCACAAGGAGCATTTAGGCCTTCCTTGTCACTGACTTCTCCCATTCCCCATCCACCCCCAACTTCCAGTTCCTTCCACATTGTAGAATCACCTCTAGAATTTCCTATGTGCCTCTGGTGATTCTATGTTGTCCTGTTATCCAAAACCCGGGAGTCTCTTTCACTGTTATCAGTATGGACTAAACCATTGGTACTCTAATGTTAATCAGAGCTGGTGTGTCAAAAGGATAACATTGTTACATTCACCCTTAGGCCAGATTGTGAGGATAGATATCCTTTCCTCACTTATGAACCAAAAGCATTTTTACAATAATCCTTTAGTTTCAATCGCTATTTCTGATACTAACTTCTTAACTCTAAATTTATTTATTGAATGAAAACAAAATTACCGGTTGACATGGCAGGACTTGAATTCATAACAAATTATTAGTTCAGGTCTCAGGATCTAACTACTAAGCATCATGACCCAACATTTACAGAATATTGAATTGAATATTGTTTTTTTTATTAGAATGCCAAGTCCTACAGTAGGACTTGAACCCACAACCTTCCGCACCAATATCAATTCCACAAAATAATACATTAATTCAAGCAATCAGCAACCCAAGTATATATGTAAAGCGTGATTAAACCATGTTTGGACATTAATTGTTTTAAACCACATTCATAGTCAGGGGTCATGAAGAGATACTGTTGTATTCATATTACTTTATATAATGCAGATCTTTAATTTTGAAAAATTTCTTATGAAGTGCACTGCCCAGTGAATGTAACTGACCTCATGCTCTTCATAGATTTCTGGGTCCATCTGGGGACTTAAATAAGGAAAGAGGCAGAGTCTGTCTCCCATTCGGAGGTGATATTTTCTGCCATCTGCAAGCTGCAATGACATATTCTGAAGAACTTCTCTGGTAATAAATGGTGCTGCTGTCAGTCGCAGAGTCTCATTTAAAACACTGTCTGTGAATAAAAGGGAGTAGCATTTCTGTTGAATTAAGATCAATCAATCCACCTGGGTTGTCCATTTTTTTTTCAAATTTTCCAGCAAACTAACCATTTTATAATCGTTTTCACCCTGGCATAATTTTTGTTCTGAGATTGGTCTGAAAAATGAATGAACTGACTACATTTTTCTGTTGGCAGATTTCATCCACATAATCTGCAATACTAGTATTAATACAGGATCCAGGGAAAATCCTTACCTCCTTTAAGATTTTAGAAGCCTTTCAGCCTTGCTTTCTCGTGTTGGGATAATCAGAAAGAAACCTGCCCAAACTTCCCAACTTTACTCCATTTAGGAGATTTTCAGCCAACACAAAGAAAATAATTTCAATTAATGGTCTTGACTAGAACAAATCCAAATCATCCAGCTGGAAGGACTTTGCAGTAAGTCATTGTTTTACCAAATCCTCAACCCATTTTATTGCTGAACTCTGTTTAGTTTAGATAAGTATTTAGGCACAATCAAATACTAATTATAACTTGCCCCGACATTACCTCAACAATAGCTACTTCTACCTTTGCCTAAGGATGTCTTGTATACTAATGTTTTCTGATGCTTGATTTTCATACCCAGGCAAATTAATGCACAAGAAAACTATACTGTTTTATGCTTATACACCAAAGAATGTTATTGCCAAGGAAACATATGAAATTATATCTCAACATAATTATACACATTTAATTATTATTAGAAAGAAAATACATAAAATTACAATACAACAATCTATAGATTCCAAAGCAGAGATGAAAGTTAATCATAAAAATTCAAATGACATTTGATCTATGACCTACAGTCTAAGTTAGAGCTAATAAAATTATTTTGATAAATGTTTGTTAGCATCGTAATTATGAAATGAATTGTGATATTTTAAACAAAAGGTGAATGAAGTGATGTTATAAATAAAGAAAATTGTACCAAAAATAGGTGTATTGTTGAGTGCATCCTGACTAACATTGCACATTGTCTGGTTAAAACAGGTTTTCTTCATTTCCTCCTCGACTGCATACTTTGCTTCTGGATGTTTTAGCAGGAATAGTAGTAGCCAAAATGCTGCAGGTCCATTATTACCCTAAAAGAAACAAAAGCAGTGAATGATATTACATCTTTTGACAAGAAATGTTTTACTAATCAAGCGATTCAGTACATGTGTCAATGTCAAGTGCCAATGGCTATATCGGACATGTAATGCACAATTTGTGAAAGTCTTTGTTGACAGTGTCCCTGGATGAAAAGAAAACTTCCAGTGATCCAATCACAGAAAATGATGATACATCTATGTATTCTGTGAAGGATAATAATTATTAGCATCTGAAGTGTTTCCTGTGCACTGGCTATTTGATTACATGATGTAATAGATTGTTTATTTAAAGAAGATTAAAACTTATAATGGAAAGGTCAGATCTGTGGAATTGCATCTTCCAAAAGTAATGCTTTTGGAAGATGGCATCATTGGAAGTGCAGCTGTCCTTCAACATTTCACTGAAGCATCACTGTTGATCTTTGTGTTTCAGTCTCTGGAATGGGACTTGAGCCCACAATCTTATG
Source organism: Pristis pectinata (assembly GCF_009764475.1). Lineage (NCBI taxonomy): Eukaryota > Metazoa > Chordata > Chondrichthyes > Rhinopristiformes > Pristidae > Pristis > Pristis pectinata. The sequence continues at coordinate 23,542,021 of NC_067420.1, forward strand.
ACTCCAAGGTAAACGTGGTACTAATGGAGCCACAATTGACTGGCATTGGCCACATTTCTGACAACAAGTGTGCCAAATACAAAATGATGTAACAGATAAAATGGTATTGCAACAAGGAACAGCAAAGGCAAAGAGAAATTAAAGATGAAAAACTCTCCAGCCAAACATTTTTAGGATATCAATGACAACTTTCATATGTTCATCATTTTACAAAGATAATCACCGTCTATTTATAGTCAACTAGTATGATTGTGAGTGCTTAATGTAATTTCAAATTTGATTTACTTTTCATTGAAGAAACTGCGCCATAATTTGATCCATATACTTAGCTCCCTTTTATGGTTGGTCTAAGACCATTTCAGTTTTATCTCCATTAGAACACTGTTGACGTACACTTTTGTCCCAACAAAGTAAAATTTGCAAATCTTTAAAAAATATTCTTCACATTTAAATAATACTTGGGAATGAAAATCAAGTTGGATAGATATTTTGATTAAAAATATCAAATGAAATTGATGAATTTGAGTTGCATGCATTTTAAAGGAAGTAGGTTGGTTTCCTGTTATTCAACTGGTGTTGTATTCAGTCTAAACAATCAGAGCATTCAAAATAGCAACCCTGCAACTTCTCTTTGATTTTCAATTAATTATCAGGCCAGGCAGAAAACCAGTTCACCACTCAGAATATGTGACTTCCTCTTTACAGTTTTAACTGAAATGGTTATAAAAGGAAATTTCATTAAAATAATCAATTCTGCACCAATTATCTCCTAGAAACTGTAAGTGTAAACATTTATCTTATTTTTCCGAAGTTTACTTAATGAATTGCTTCTAAGTTGTTCTTATTCATGGTTTACCAATGACAACATTCGGTCACACTTCAGTCCAATGACCATTAAAAGGGAGACTCATTATTAGAATCCCATTTTATAACAAAGCTTTTTCAAAAGAATTTTCCTTTTCCATTTCACATTACCGATATTACTGGGATTGGTACATCAGGGACAACCTAGACCTGAATTATTATCTTAACCTGGAATCTTCCTGTTCCTACACAAATGACAAAGATAATTTGTGCACACTTTTCATTGTACGTTTGTTGGAAAACCATGGAAACCCCAGAAATTTAAACATTATATTTAGTCATTTTTTGAATGGGGGAGGAGGGTAGTGGCATTGGGTGGGGCAAGTCTACTAATTTCAAGTTAGTATAGACATCTTGTTACAAGCAGAAAAGAGGAAGTCTTCCCTTCCCTCCTCATCCTTGGAATCTGATTCTAAAACCTCAATGCAGTGTCAGTCGAGTCTTTGTTAGAATAGACTTGTTTTGATGTTCCTGACTTCACCCATGAAAAGATGCACATTAATCAACATGGGAAGAATTTCCATAGAATTATCTCAATCACTCATTACAAATTCTGTGAAAGAATACTGAAAAGCTTAGAGCAAGGTTGATCCTAACAGTGGTAGATTGAGAAATTACATATAAAAATAAATTCATATATAGAAATATGAAAACATATTTATACAGCGAGTTTCAGGATGGCCCAAAACATGTCACAGCCAATTAAGTATTTGTGAGGTGAGTTTGGCTGCTGTTATAATTAGGGAAAGATGACAGCAAGATGTGGCAAACAGCAATAAGATAAATAGACAGTGAATCTACTTTTAATAATGTTGGTTTCAGCATAAATATTAGGCAAAAGAACTCCCCCACCACCACCACCACCCCCGTCCCTCCACTTGCTTCAAATAATGTTTTGAAATATTTTCCATTCATTTGAGAATGGTGGCACTAGTTTGTTTATGTTTTAATATGAAACAAAGAACTTTCATGGTGTAGCACTTCCTCAGCTCTGCACTAATGTATTGAGTTAGACTACATTCTCAACTCAAAACCCAGCTCAGAGATATGAGTGGTACAACTGAGCCAGAGACAATACTCGACAGGAATTGGAAATGGATGAAAAGTGCTTATTTATTGAATAAACAACAATAACTAAAATAGACTAAAGCTACTATAAATGTACAGCAGAGGCTGTAGCTTTTATGATTACAGATATAGCTGTCTGCAAAGAACAGTAGGAGTAATCTACGTCCTCAATTTAATTCTGAGTTGGGAAGCTCTCTCTGAGACAAGTTTGAAAAAACACCCGCCCACCTGCAACAATATAGAGAAAATATAACCTGTGAAGTGTTTTGACATCCAGCCAGTGAAAGACAAAAGGGATTACACCTTTAATCCAATTTTTACTTTTATTACTTCCGAGTACTTAAACATTTTATAGGCCTATATTTTCTGCAAATTCATAGGGAATGTAAATAGTACCTAACAAGAAAAAAATCAATGTAATGTGACCTTGGCTTACATATTTTTTGTGTGCCAAAATGGAAACAATAATTCAAATCCTAAAGACACACATTCAGGGGAAATGTGAATGCATAACACTAATAATAACAGACAACTGTCATGTACAATACATGAACGCAACTGATTGTTTTATCAGCTGAGAATTCAGCACCATGGTCAAGGGCACACAAATCTATTTCAAAACTTCAAGATTTCACCTATTGGTTATTGGACCTCACTCGCCAAAAGAAAGCCAGCTTTGAATTTAACTACATGGATGTAGGAAGCAGATGCATAAAGAAAATGCTGTTTTCTTTTTCCTCAACTGATTAGATCATGACATTATTTGTCTGTTAATAAAATACCACTCAAGTGTCATTAATGGCATTTCGTAAAGTTCAAGTATAGAGCAAAAGATGACTTGCTTGAAGATCACTAATTGCTTCATCTCTTAGAAATGGTCTCAAAAAATCTTTACATAACAAATTATTTTGAACAGTGGTGACTTTTATTATAGAAGTCAACAAGCCAGACCATTTATAAATAACAAGATCCTATAAAATACATTGATCTAAATGACCAGTTAATCCGTTTTATTCGTTGTTATTGATCAGATTAAAGGTGTTGGCCAGGATGACAAAATAAAGCTTCATGCTCTTATCAGCCAATAAAAATGAGTTATGATTGCTGTAGCTGATTAGAAACCCAGCTACTACTGGGAATCCAGTAGAACAACATCATTCCCTGTACTTGTAACTTGCTTGGATGACAAAATAAAAAGATTGTGTGCTTACTTAGGCTTTAACACTCATGTTTCATTTTACACCCATCTGATCCCTTTTATTTTTGTACTACTTGTCCACATAATATATTAAGCATCTGATTTTGTTACAAATGAATCAGTTCAGTGAAATCTTGTGCCTCCAGTGACTTTGCCAATTTGAATTGGAAGAATGCAAGAAAATATTAGAATGATGACTAAATAAATATTTTATCACTTGATGTAAGAAATATCTTGAGGCAGAATGAATAAGTGAATTTTGGGAGATGAGGCCTCCAGTACAGATCCTTGCTTGGCAGGACCATGGATCAGAAGATTAATGTGTGATCATCCTATTGGGAATGCTGTAAGTTGTTCAATAGTCTAGGCTCCTGGAAGGTGAAATGTCACACTGATGGCATTGTCTATTAACAATTACCTTACTACATAAAGCATATTGCTAAAATATGTTCATAGCTTAGACTCTGTACTTAAAAGATTTGATTACCAGCAAAAACAGATGGATTTATTTCTATGAATATTCAAAAATACTTTATTACTGGAAAAATTATGGAATACAGATTTTTAGAAGTGTTAAGGTTTCAAATGTTAATTGTGTTTAGAGACTGAGCATTTTTATTGAAACACTCTCCAGTGATGTAGGTATATAATGTTGCTTAACCTATCAGTATGCACACATGGATCACTCTGTCAATAGAGACATTATCTCACAGGAGAGCTGGTAACACCATCTGTCCTCTCAGGTAGACATTAAAGGTCTCAAAGCACCAAGCAATGAAAAACAGGGAAGTTCACCAACAGTCTTGCCTAGTATGTCCCTTAAACCATCATAAGAATCATCTTATTATACATCTACTTTATGTTTGTGTACTATGTGTTAAAACAGCAACTCTTCAAATGATAGGAAGTCCGTTGGGTCATCCAATGGGAGGAGGTGGAAAAATTGGTAGATGAAGAAGGAGCAAACCTAGACAGATCTATTTTGCCTGTCCCATCTGTGATGGACTCATTTCCCTAAACAATAATTCCACATCCATCCTTCCCACTTTCGCTATCCATTGCAGTGCTAACTTAGCTAAATTGTGAAAATATCACTACAAGCTAAACATCCCAAATGAATTAATGAATAAAATCATGCCAGATTCTGCATAAAAGTCAATGTATTACTCTTGTGTCTATCCTTATGTTCACTACCCTTATGTGTGACTTCTGAGCTTCCTTGGCTGTGATACTAGTTTGATGCATGCCTGCAACATGACTGGTGCAAGGTTGATGAATTTAAGTGGAAGAAGCTGCAGATGGCTTTGATGGATGACCTTGAGCAACCCAGAAGGTACGGTTGCACATTGCTTCATCTCATTGTGAGCAACAGACCTTCAGGCTTGCTTTCTGGCAGGCAATAACAAGGGCACAGGCAGAGTGGCAAGGGTGGAAGATGTATGTTGTCATTCTGAAGAAAGTCAGCAGTTAGATACCTCTATTGTCTGTTGGAGGTCAAATTATGTTAGCTGCTGTGAGACTCTGTGTACTCCACTACACATTGTAACCCACAGCCATGATACCAGCAGCCTGCGCAGTCCCTGTAGCACTGACTTTGGATGGTTACTGCAATGGAATCTGTGACAGGCTGGGAATCGCTGCTTCATTGTTGGGTCTAGAAGTGATCCCCGCAGCTACTTCAGAAGCTATCAAATTATTCCTCTAGTGTCTTTGACAGACATATCCTATTCTCCCTTAATATTTATGCCTGAAATAACGATGAAATGGAAGAATGGTAGGAGGGAAATCTTTAAAGGCAAAAATAGTCAAGGATCATTTTACAATATAGGGGGATAACAGCGCAGTCCATTGTAACAGGATCTACTATTATCATGTTTAAAATAGCATTGGCTCCAGGCTGATCTGTGCTTTCCTGATCGGTACATACTGCCAAGGAACGATTCACAATATCACACAAGGTCTTTTTGTGTGCCAGGAAACAGAATCCACCAACCTGTGACACTGCATCACTTCCAATGCAGCTGAATATCAGGAATCTATTTTAAGGCATGGACATGATGATTAGTTCAGTAAGTGTGATTGCACTTTAGACACCCCAGCTTCTCTAACTCCATAACATTGAACTATTTCAGTCTGAATACTAAGCCCATAATAGAAACTATTATAATAATGTGCAAGGTTTCTGTTTTAAGTGAGGAAGTAACACACTGGAAAATTGAGCTAGGAAGGACAATCCAGAAACTGTATAACTCCAGAGAATTGTAAGAAATTAATCTTATTCTTACATAGAATTCTTCAAATGCAATAATTAAATTTGTATACAAGTGATACTGACAAGATTAGAGGAACATTAAGCCAGTCATTTTTAATGACTGTTTCTTTCTGGCCATTAGTATAGAAATACAAACATTTGTTCCTCAATCTCAGTTTAAATTCAGAATGAACTATTGGAAGCAATTTTCAGTTGAACTGATCTGTTTAAAACGTTCACCATTTCTCTGATTTCTGGGTAAACATAGCTCTAATGAACAAAATGACAGATTTCTGTTTTCCAAGATGTGATTTGATTTGATGTATTATAGTACATTAAACACCAGAAGGTATATTTTCCCCCATCAGGAGGGCTAAGTGCATTTGTACAGCAGTCCTCTCTGTACGACTTTCAGACTGATCTTAACCTATTTGAAGTGTTAATGAGAACTTAAAATGGCAGAGAGGTGAATATAAAATATAAACAAATAAAGAATTCCTCAGTGAGATGTACATTAACAAGTACAGACTCATACAGGACAGAACTAGGCTCCTTAGCCCACCAAGTCCACTGAGCACTCGTTTACGCTAATCACATTTTTTATTCTCCCATATTCCCACGAGTTCCCCATATTCTACCATGTACCTACACAATAGAGGCAATTTACAGTGGCCAGTTAACCTGACAATCCACACGTCTTTGTGATGTGGGAGGACATTGGATCATCCAGAGTAAACCCACATAGTCACAGGGAGAATGTGCAAACTCTGCATACAGAGCACCCAAGGTCAGGATTGAACCCAAGTTGCTAGAGCTGTGAGGCAGCAGTTCTACTTGCTCTACTGGCTGTGCTGCTATGCTTAAGTACTTAAAAAAAATATTTAATTAAAAACATACTAAAATGGTAACAAATAAAGTAAAATGGGTCACCCTCTCCTCAACACCTCAGAAAGGTGTAGTTAGGTGGTTGTTTTCTGTGGACTTATTAATTACAAGTGAGCTCTATCAAGGCCACAAATGTTATAAAATACTACTAAGGGGTAAGGATAAGAAAGAGATATTCTGGATATGTGAGACATTATTTAAATGTAAGCATGGATTTGCAGCAGTGGAAGGTGTTCCATTCTGTGGTTGGCAGAGACTCCCTACCTGTGTGGCCCACAGTTGTAGTACCATTGCTCGGGCCTGCATGTCCTTGTGTAAGCCTAGCTTCTGCAGGTGGCTGCAGTAACTTTGAATCCAGCTGCTTCTGTTCACTCTTGAACTTAAATTCTCCACAGACAACAACTGCCAAAGATGCTCTTTTACCAATGTAGCCTCTCTCTTCTCATCTACCAAAAGGAAAAGGAATACTTGTTTATTAACATGCTGTAATCTGTAATAATTGAAAATCATATTATCACAATGTTCTAAGGTAGCAGGTTAGCTTATCATATCTGTGAATATTTGAAATTCTATTATCATTTGCTTTATCATTTTTCCTTTAGTATTATTACACGCATGGTGTGCTTACCTGCAGATAACATGGAGCGGACTATTTTCATCAAGAGTTGGTCTAGTCTCTTGTATACATTATAGACTTCTGATGAATTAATGTTATCTTTAATTTTGGATGTTTCTCCATAATTTTGTGTAGCTTCATTTCCATACAGTGTGAGATATCCTGCCCTAATTAAACAACAAAAAATAACATTACATCTGATGGTCCTAATGACTGTTGACAAGAATTTTAACAATCTTTCCTAAATTATTTAAATCTGTTTAGGAATCCATGAAAAACATTTTGCTTTCAAATAACATTCCACATATGTAATGTCACTTATTTCCTGTTATTCATAAATCCAAGTGCATTTTCAAGGCCTTCCATACAAGGGTGTATTTTCTGATTATCACCACTAAATTTTCACTGTTGGTAGAACAAACAGTTGGAATTTTGGCAGAAACCCCAATTCACTTGAAATTATGATTGGTCTGGCAGAGTGGGTGTTCTAAGTGGACAGATAAAGCTCTTCATGTAAGGAGCAGTAGTTTATTACAATCTTAATATTATCAGCAACGTGCTGTCATGCAATATCCCATGATTTCCACTTTATTAGTCTTATTTATATAAAACAAGCCTTTCAGGAAGTGCCTTTCAATATTGGCAAGTAGTCAGCATTTAAAGAGATTTATGTTTTCCAGTGCTGCAATGTGATCCATCAGTATAGTGAAGATTTATAGGATGAAGGTTCTCATTTTGTTTATTGTACCAAGTTATCTTTCAAACCAATTGTTCAGAACTTTTGGCTGAGGTATTTTTAATTAGTTCTCACTCAATTTACAACGTGGTCCTCAAAGGAGACCTATCATTTCTTTTTAGTTGCATGAAGAAAAAGAGACAAGCAGGGAGATATACTTGAGACAGACACATGGTTCCCATTTTTACACACACCCAGTCACAGCCACACGGGCCTTGCTACAGCTAAGGTAAACTTTCTTTACCAAAACGTTGTATAGTTCTGGCTAATAATTATCCCTCAATTGACATCACTAGTATTGACAGACTGATTATTGTCAATCACCTTTTGGGATGAATATTTTCCACAAATTGGTTGCTATATTTTCTATATTACAATGTCAGAAAAGTACTTCACTGGATTTAAAGCACTTCAGGACATCATGAGGCTGTAAAAGGCATTACATAAATAGAAGTCTTTATTCCCTTTCTTTTCTCAGCCTCACTTGAGAGATAGTTACAGCAGTGGGATTACCTGGAAGCTGACCTCCCAGGCAAACTCCATCACAGAGAGAGCATCGTGAGCAGCTGCCAAGGTTATCATAGCCCTGAGCTTTTCCTTTTACAAGAGGATGTGATAAATCACAAAAAGGTAGCATTTTAAAAGATCAAAACTGCTTTATAAACCTGTGGCTCATTATACTTCTGAAAAAGCCACAAGCAGAGGCAGTGCAAAATTGCAACAAGGCCTATACAACTGCTAAAATTATCAGACTGGCATTTGAAGGAAGCTTTTCAAATGCAGAATGCAGCAGCAAATTTATTGCTCTCTCCTACGTGTGAGAGGGACAAAACTACCTGCAGCAGAAGCTTATAATATTTAATATTCAACATATTAATCTGATGTTAATGTATGGGTACCACAGAGTAATTGCCAGCTGTAGTTGTGAAGACTGTGCCTCAGAACCAGTTGTGCCTCTAGACAAGTTATTGCAATAGAGTTACAACACTGGCATCCATCTGACAATGGTAACCACAATTAACAATACTATCAAATATCAACAAAAGAACTGAATTCTGGAGGTGAAGTGAGAAGTGAGCCCTTGATACCTTGGCAGTGTTTGACTAACTGTGGCATCAAGGCGACCTACTAAAATTGACATCAGTGGTCATCAAAGAGAAAACACTCCAATGGTCGGAGTCATCCTCTGCCTAAAAGAGGGTGGTGCAGCAGTCGGAGGTCAATCATCCTAACCTCAGGATATCAGTACAGGAGTCCCCCAGGGCCCAAACACCTGCAGTTGCTTCATCAATGAGCTTACTGCCTTCTAAAAGTTAGAAAACATGTTCCTTGATGATTACACAATGTTCAATTCCATTCCCAGCTCCTTAGCAAATGAAGTAGCCCATCCTTGCATGTAGCAAGACCTAGACAACATTCCAGGATGGGCTGATAAGTAGCAAGTAACATTCTCATTACAAAAGTGCCAGGCAATGACCATTTCTAATAAAAGGGAGTCTAACCAGCTACCCTTGACATCCAATGGCAGTACTGTCATCAAGACACCCCCATCATCAACTTCCTGGGAATCAACTTTACTAGAAACGCAAATGAACCAGCCATGACTATGACAGCAGGTCAGAGGCTGGGTATCTTTCGGGAAGTGACTCACCTCCTGACGATCTAAGGCCTCTCCACCATCTGCAAGACACAAGTTAGGAATGTGGTAGAACTGTTCTCCACTTTCCTGGAAGAGTGCTATACTAACAGCTCTCAGGAAGATTGTCGCCTGTTTACCTCTATGGTGCTGAAGTCAAGAGGGTTGAGAGTTTCAAGTTCCTAGGAGTGAACATCACCATTAACCTATCCTGGTCCAACCATGTAGATACCACAACGAAGAAGGCTCACCAGTGCCTCTACTTCCTCAGGAGGCTAAAGAAATTTGACATTTCCTCTTTGATCCTCACCTATTTTTATAGATGCACCATAGAAAGCATCCTATCTGGATGAATCACAGCTTGGTATGGCAACTGCTCTGCCCATGACTGCAAGAAACTGCAGCGAGTTGTGGACACAGCTCAGCACATCATGGAAACCAGCTTCCCCTCCATAGACTCTGTCTACATCTCGCTGCCTTGGTAAAGCAGCCAACGTAATCAAAGACCCCACCTACCTCGGACATTCTCTGTTCTTTCCCCTCCCATCAGGCAGAAGATACAAAAGCCTTAAAGCACTTACCACCAGGCTCAAGGACAGCTTCTATCCTGCTGTTATAAGACTGTTGAATGGTGCCCTAGTACGATAAGATGGACTCTTGACTTCATATTCTACCTCATTATGGCCTTGCACCTTATTGTCTGCCTCTACTGCACTTCCTCTGTAACTGTAACACTTTCTTCTGCATTCTGTTGTTTTCCCTTGTACTACCTCATGCACTGTTGTAATGAAATGATCTGTATGGATGACATGCAAAACAAAGCTTTTCACTATACCTGGGTACATGTGACAATAATAAACCAATTTACCATCCAGGCAAAAATGGTTTGCTTGATTGGCATACCATCAATCACCCAAAACATTCATTCTTCCACCATCAGCACACAGTGGCTAAAGTGTGGATCCAAAATCCACTGCAATTACTCACCTAGGCTACTCTGATCTTATCTCCCAAACCCACAACAGCTTCCATCAAGAAAGACAAGGGTGCATGGGAACACTACCACCAGCAGGTTCCCCTCCAAAGTCACACACCATCCTGACTTAAAATATATCACCACTCCTTTGTTCTCATTAGATCAAAGTCCTTGGATTCCCTCAAAGGCAACACTGTGAGAGTACTTTTAGCAGAAGTGCTGCAGCAGATCAAAAAGGTGAATCATTGCAACTTTCTCGAGGGCAGTTAGGGAGGGGCAATAATTGCTGAGCTTACCAGTAACACCCAGACCCTGAAATGCAGTTTACAAAAAGTATGATACCTGCCTGCACTGACATAATAATTTTAATATTTTACACACGCCTCACCCTTGAGGTTGCTCATGGTAAAGGGGATGATATGCTTTTTAGAACAAACAAGATTACTTGTTGCTTAGGTGGCACCACTATGGTGAGCCAGGGAACTTTGCAGCATATGATCAGAAACAATGTAGTTTGGGACAACATATGATGCCTTTCAATTGCCATTTCTTCTTTTCTCAGCAGAATCCTAGTTTAAATGTTGGATCTACATGGTCAATAACGCAACAGCTAATGCATTTTATTAGTAATTTTACAATTTTATCTTACTTACATTAATTTCTAAATATTATGCTCTCAGCAAATTGTTGTCATTGCTAAATAATCAAAAGTGTTAAACTTATAAAACAGTTTAATATACATGGATCTATTTCAGTCCCTGCTGGAACCAATGGGCTATACACTCAGACTTCAGAATGACATCCACACAAGCACACAAGTTCATTAAAATGCTACCTGAACATTGCATCGTAACAGAAGTTGAATAGCCCTTCCTGTTTCCAGGTGTACGTTCTGCTATTTTCGTCTGACAGCAGCAATGTTTTAAGATTAGACAGCATCGCCTGTGTGAGTGAAGAAAGGTTTTTTCCTTGGAGTTGCCTGCCATAAACAAAAATATGCAACATTAGCAGTCAAAAGAATAGCTGGCATTTACATTTACAAAATGCCTGGCTCCCCATTCTAATTGTGTTGACCATCTTCTCTTCATGGTTTCCATTTTATACTGATAATGATTCTCCCTCCTCAGGAACTTTATCCCTTGGTTGAGATCATCCACTTCGCCACCCTAGTCTTTGATCCATTATACTTTTAAGTTATCTGCCCCTATCAAACCTTGCTTTCTTCTTCAAGGTCCTTGAACATGATATCATTTCCCACCGTGGTTGCCATCCCCTGATAATCCCACCTTCCACAGAAATCTGTATCTGAAGGGCACCAGTCAGGTTTCTTTTCATGCCATTGTGCCAAGACAAATCAAAGTGACTTTCTATGTGTTTGTGATAAAGGTAAACTACTCTTCTTTGACCTAGAAATTGACCTATATAAGCCTTTTGTTTACTGTGCCAACCACAAATTACTTAATGCATCTTTTAACACAGCAAAGCCATTTCCTGTTGAAATTGCAAGATTTGAACAAGAAATGGCTTTGTTGTGTTAAAAGATACATTAGGTAGTTGTCAGGACAAGGCACCTTGAGGCACAATTCACATCAGCATGGCTGGTGTTTTCCAATGATACTTGTGCACTTAATGGCCACAATGTGTGTAATGTTCTTTGCTTTACCAACAGAAATTGAAACATACACAGGGATAAATCAAAGGTAGTCAGCATTGTTTTGTGAGTGGGAGATTCTGTTTGACCAACTTGAATGAATATTTTGAAGAGGTAACAAAAAGTATTGATAAGAGCAATGCAATTGATGTAGAATACATGGATTTCAGTAAGCCTTTGATGAATAGGAGGCTCATTCAAAACTTAGAAGCTTTGGGCTTTAGGGCAAGTTGGCAAATTGGATCTAAAATTGGCATGGTAATTGGGGGCAGAGGGTAATGGTGGAGGGCTGCTTTTGTGAATGGAAACCTGTGACCAGTGATCGGTGCTAGGATCCTTACTGTATGTTACATATGTTAATGATTTGAATATGAATGTAGGAGGTACGATTAGTAAGTTTATGGATGAAGTGCTTCTGAAGTGAGGAGGATAGCTGTAGGCCACAGGATGATACTAATATGTTGGTAAGGTGCATAGAGCAATGGAAGATGGAATTTAATCCTGATAGGTATGGGCTGATGCTTTTTAGGATGACCAGTAAGGGTAGGACATATATAATGAATGGTTGGGCTTTAGGGAGCATTGAGGAACAGAAGGACCTGGGTATACAAATCCAAGGATCCCTGAAGATGGTGGAGGCAGGCACTCTCACAACATTTAAGAAATATCTAGATGAGCATTTAAATCGCCAAGGCATTAAAGGATTAAGTGTTGGTAGATGTGTTCAGTAAGCACAGGTACTTGATGGTTGCCATGGACATGGTGTGCTGCAGGACTTGTTTCTATACTGTATGATTCCATAACTCTATTGACTATGTGCAACTTACATCCTTCTTTTTGCAAAGGAAGAAGGAAATCCTGCAGCAAGTCTACAAGAACATTAATATTTAACAATCTGCATCTACCAGCCTAAGTTTTTAATGCTCACCATATGTCATGTGTCTTTACTGGGTCTCAGACTTGTTGCAGCTATACACAGCAGAGATTCACACTGCCATCTCTGCAGAGTGATGAGTCAGTGGCCTGGGGCAACTCGTGTCCCAGGACTTGATCTGCACAGAAATTGTAGGGGGTTGTGGCCACACATACTGAAGATGTATCCCCTCTTTCTTGCCTTTTCCTTCACCTCAAACTTTTCTGTTGCTGTACTGGGGCTACCATGGAGAGAGCAATATTTGGCTGTGACTTGCTTCCCATATTCCTGGCAATAAACATGATGGTCATTCTTTGTGTGTTGGCCCCAAATTTAGCCCACGTTCCATGCACGTTCAAAAAGGGTGAAATCCATTTGCTAGGCACTTGTTTTTCTTGTTCTGCCTGCAGCTTTTATCATGTTTGAAACAGAAAAATGTTGAATAGTATAAGTTATAAAGAACAGTAAAACATTTAAAAGCGCTGGAATAATTAAAACCAAGTACAATTAGTTGAAAACATTTCAATTTATCTTCAAAAAGTTAGAGTCATAGAATTGTACAGCACAAAAATGAGCCCTTCTGTCCAACTCATTTATGCTCACCATGATCCCTATCTATGCTAATCCTATATGCTGGCATTAGGCTCATATCCATCTGTTCCTTTCCTAAACAAGTACTTGTCTGAATGCCTTTAAAAAGTTGTAACTTTACCTGCCTCCACCACCTCTTCTGGCAGCTCATTCCATATACCCGCCACCCTTCGTGTGAAAACCTTACCCCTCAGATCTCCTTTAAAATTTCTCCCCTCTCACCTTAAACCTATGCCCTCTAGTTTTAGAGTCCCCTATGTCTGGAAAATCTCTACCCTCTCTGTACCCATCATAAACCTTAATAAGGGCACTACTCAGCCTCCTTACTCTCTAGTGAGAACAAATCCAAGTTTTAATACTTCTTCATTTTTTAAAATTGAATGATCTTTGAGTGCTTTATATTGTCAAGGATGTGCGGCTTTACCATCATTTAAAGTTCCTCAGAAGAGTTTCAAAGAGAGGGCTTGTTCAGGCCAGCCTGTGTGACCTAATTACACCACCTGATGTGCTGCTTGGGGCTCTGCCTTTATTCCAGGAAGCCATTTATCTGCAGGATTCCCTGTCTGGATATCGACAAGGCAAGTTAACATTATCAGTGCAGTTCAGCAGTAGTGCAGGTGGTGGGCACCACTCAGCAAAGCCCAGACTATTATGTAACCTAGTATCAGAGTTTGTTTGCTAACACTCCTGTGAAAATTAACATGGGATCTTTTTCTTTGTTAACCCACAAAATAAATGCAAATTACTCTTGTTTGCATTATTTATTTAGGAATCCAGGTCAAGCATTGTAGCTGGTTATACTTTTATGGCAGATGGGACTTGGATGCAAGTGGTAAAAGATGTGGTAACAAAAATATATTTACTAGAACAAATGTCCCTGTCCTATTAAGTATATCAGACCTGGTTTCTGTAACTGAACCAGCAGGATTGGGAGACAAAAAGCTCACTGGAATGTTTTCTAAGGCAATAAGGAGTTAGAGGTTTGTTTCTTTGCAATAATCTCATTAGCAATGTGGAGAGAAGTGATAGGTATGGGAACACAAATGTTCAGTAAAAGGTCTGTTGAGTGCAAATGGTTTTTAAAGGGATGTGACAATGATTGACTAGTTGGATCAAAGGCATGTTTATTATGAACAAACAGTGACCAGTAGCAATCTCTCTGTTTTCTGTTAGTTAGCCATCACCTAAACATGCCAATATATTACGCCCACCAACCCCCTGCACTTCTATCTCATTCAGTAACCTTTTATATGGCATCTTATTAGGTGCCTTCTGGAAATCCAGATACACTACATCTACAGGTTCTTCTTCATCCATCTTGCTCATTACATCCCCACAAAAATCTAGCAAATTTGTCAAACATTACTTCCCTTTCATAAAGTCACATTGACTCTGCTTGATTTCTTATGATTTTCTAAATGTCCTTTTATAACCTGTTTAATAATAGGTTTAAGCATTTTCCCAATGATAGATGTTAGGTTAACTTCCCTGTTGTTTCTTAAGTTCTGTCTCCCTCCTTTTCTGAGCAGTGGTGTCACATTTGCAATCCTCTGAGGCATAAATAGAATCTAGGGAACTTCCGTAGATTACAACCAATGCCTCAATTATTTCTGCAACCACTTCTTTTAAGATTTCTCAGCATCTAATTTCACATAATATCAATGAGTTAAGCTTTCCTCAATTTTAATTTATTAAATATCTTCCTGGATTTTAATAGCTTTAAATTATGCTTCAGAAAATAAGTGTAGGAATATTTCTATGTCCAATTATTCTTTAAGAAATGGGTTGACACCAGCGTCACAGCACAATTTCTCACAAAGCAGCTTTTCCAAAGCATTTGCATTTAAATTAATGACCAAATCATTGCAGGGATTCCAAAGTGGGTCTGCTGATTTCGACATTAAGTTGTTTTGGTTTTGTGTCCCTGATGATTAACAGTCTATGTCTGGAGTGAGATTTCAGAAATTTTTGTGTTAAGGAATGGATAACTTACAGGTATATTATCTTAACAAGAAATACTTTTAGAAGATAAGCTTCCTAATGGACTGCTGAATTCAAATGATCATAATAATAATCAAATGATATAAGGGTCTTTCACAATCTCAGCAATGACAAGAAACCACAAAAGAGTTAATAAGTCTGAATGACAAAAACCACAAAATCAACTGCAAAATATAGGCCTGAAATTTCCATTAAAAAGCCAGCTAAGGCGGAAGATACAAACTTCTGCACTGTTGCCTGCTACTGTATTTCCCATCGTACTCTGACACTAGGCTTCTCAGCAGTGAAGTGTGAACTTTGGCACTTTTCTCAGAGTTATGCTGGGAAATCCAGCAAGATGAACCTGTACCAGATTAGACCTGGTGCAAGTTCAACAGTTCCACTCATTTTAATGCAGAAGAATGGCTGCAAGAAATTAGGTAAACTGCAGATAATTTCACATAAAACATACAATTACGTAAAGATATTTAATTGTTTGCTTTCATGAATGGTTATCAACCTGTAGCATTACCTGAACAACCTTAATCACTACCTCAGTATAGCAACGCATAACCACTCTGACCACTTTGCACTACAATGGACTTTGCTTTTTTTGTTCTAATTGTGTTCTTTCTTGTAAATATTGTGTATAATTTATCTTTAATTTATGTTTTTCTCGTGAATGCTGCTTATCTGAGGCTATGTGCCTGTGATGCTGCTGCAAGTAAGTTTTTCATCACACTTGTGCAGATATGTACTTGTGCATATGACAATGACAATAAACTCAAAACTAATTCAGATTCTCTCAACAGATAGTTCTGAACTGCTGAATATCTCTAATGCTTTTTAATTTTATTTCAGTTCCAACATCTGTAATATTTGATTTAGTTTCTGTGTTTCTCTTTTCTCTTTATGAAGTAACACTTTTAATAGTGTGTTTAATATTTAATAGTTCTTGAATGTTGTATGTTTGGCAATGAATATTTCCTGACAGTTCTGACAGCTGGTTCATCTAGAGGCCATGACTTCACTGTTAAACAGGTTTTAGTGGAATTCCCACACTATGGATCCTTTGCTACTCAAGGTCTTGCCAATCAGACAGGTTGGAGCTGGCTTCTTTATGGAAGATCACACCAGAGGACAGATTCGAAGTGAGAGTAGGCTTAGAACATGGACAACCGGTGAGCACCAGCAGTGAGTAGTTTTTTGGAAATTTTGGGCTGATCATTTTTATACATCTCTGCAAATTCCACATCAAGCTTACAGGTACTTGATAGTCAACATTGTCATGGTGGGCCAAAGGTTCTGTTTTTGTGCCATATGACACCATGACTCTATAGTCCGGAGAATTATATGTCCAGGCATCTATAAATGGTAATTGATACTGAACACATTTTAAAAATTTTTCATTTGTCTGAAGTTTTACTCTTTGTGAAATTTCACACAATGAAATCATTTATTTTGTCATACACTTCAGGATATATCAATGCAGGGTACTTACGTTTTCATCAAAGCTTTCTCTTCATTGTGATCATAGTCAGGAAGCTGAACATTGAAGATTTTATCCATTAAAGTCAATGAATACTTTGTAAAGTCCAGCTTTGCGCTGGATTCAGATACAACTATATCGAATGAATGAGGGTCAAATAGGAAAGTTATGTATCGCCCCGCCAATCGAACCTTAGTGAAAAGAAAACATGATCAAGAGTCCAGTGTTAGTAGGCACATATATTGAAAGTCCCCACAAAGATTGCCACAAAGCTTAGTCATTTGAATTTAAGATTCGTACGACACACAAAGAATAATAAAGGCAAGTCCATGACCTATCTTTTCCTTCTATGTCACATTCGCTCATTTTTAAGTGAAAGAGAAAATTATCACTCGGAAATCTCTACATATTATGAATGAAATTTACATGACAAATGTAAACCATTCATTGTTAAAAATCTTTCAGCAGCGCAATTCTTTTTTTACAAAGCATCACTTTCTCTTGTCATGTTCTGTCCTGCTTCTGAGTTAAATTTTTTCCGATGTATCAGAAAGCAGACCACTGGAAGAGCTCAGCAGGTCAAGCAGCATCTGTGCAGGCAGAAGGTGTATGTCAACATTTCAGGCCAAGACCCTGCACCAGGACTGACAGAAGAGGAAAGAAAGCCAGTATACAGCAGTAAAGGAGAGGGGTAGAACAGAGGCTGGTAGGTGATAGTTGGAACCGGGGGGGGGGGGGGGGGGGGGGGAGGGGGGAGGGGGGGGGGTGGTGGGAACGGGATAATGGGCAGATGGAACCATGTAGGGAAGGTGGAGGGGAAAGAGGAAGCTGAACAAAGGGAAAAGCAAGCTAGGTGGCTGAGTGAGAGTGTGACAAAGAAGAACACAGGGGGTGTGGGCTGCCCCGCTGAGTTCTTCTGGGTTCTTTTTTGTTCCATATTCCAGCATTTGCATTCTCTTGTCTTTTTGCAATGTATGTTCATATATCCACATTTACAATTGAAAATGCCCATGTTAACTTTCAAGATCATTCAGAGCATGGAGGAGGCAATTTGATTCATTGTATTCATCTCAGCTAACAAAGAGTTTTTGAAACTAATCCCACTTCCCATCCCTCAGTTTGTAGCTTTGAGGCACATCCAATACCCATTCAAGTACATTTTTAAGTGGCTCACACTTTAGGTATACTTTTAAGTGCAGTCATTATTGCAGAGTAGGAAACAAAGCAACCAGTTTGAGCTTCCTTAAGCTTCAAAGTGATATTAACCAGATAATCTTTTCTTTCATGTTGATTTGGGATCATGTTGGCATGGAAACTAAAGATAATTTGCTACTATCTTCAGGATAATGCCATGGGTTCTGGAGTCCCAGACAAAAGGAACCCTAGATTAACATCTGGTCCTAAAGGTAGAACCACCAAAACCACCAGTTAAATTTAGCACATTACTCATTGTTTTGTTAACCCAGAGGAAAGATTTGTGCTGGTAAGTGGACTATGTGGACTATCATGTTGTCATACTTTTACCAGCACAGTTTGAAGGAATACTTTGCAAAGAGAAATTTAACCTAAGATCCTGTTCTGTTTCTGTAGGTAAAATCAGGTTAAAAAAAATCATTGGTTCTGAACAAACCAGCAGCTCAGCACTTCCATACACAGCAGCAGAAATTGATTAACACCTTGGGGATTTTCATGGCGAACTTGGGAAGGCAGCTTTAAAAAATTTCTCAATATATATGAATAACAGGAAACTAGAATTCTGTTGAAAGAAAATGTTGACTGCAGTGTCATTTCCACATGCTTTATGCTTTTCAATTATAGCGGGATGCTTTTTACAGTCAGCCACCTGATTCTTGTTTGAAACTTAAGAGCCCAACATTGAAAGTCAAATGTACCACTTTGTAGAAAGTTGACTTTGTACCACTAGATGGCAGTGGAAGTTATTATCATTTTGCAGTGTCTGAACAACTTTCTGAAGGATTGAACTGAAACACTGCAGGAACTGGCTGAGTAACAATAACAACAAAAGCTCTTTTTTAGTGCCTTGCCAAGCAAAGATTTGTATTTCAATGTGCACTTTCCCTTTCATAATTCTGCACGTCATTATGGTAATAAATTAGATCATTTGTTTGTGTTCAGATATTTAAACATAACGAATTGTTTTTGTTTCACAGAAGAGGGTTGCTCTGCTCTGTTTCTCAGTTAGAAAATTGGAAGTGTTGTGTATCTAAAAAGGCTATGTAACCAAGGCCCATTGCACGTGAAGTCACTTTGGTGTTGGTAAGGGAATGACAATACAAATAAAATAGCACTCAGTTTATGCCAAAGCCAACATTAAATTAAAACAAGTATAGCTGGAAGTTTGCACATATATGCCTAGAACTTGGAACCACTTCCCCCCATTTTTTATGTTCATATAGCACATAAAAGCCATTTGGTGCATGTTAGAGATGCTAGTAATTGTTTTTGCTCCAATTGCCCAGTAGATTTCTAAGCACAATTTACCTCAGGCACCTGACTTTTGCTGGTGGTCAGTTGCATAAATATTGACAGCCTACCTGTTACTGTGCTGTGGCTGCTATTGGATCTTGTAATCCAGTGATACATTGACATGGCAGTTGTAAACCCTGCACAGAAGTCCTGATGGGCATTGCCAAAGTTCCCTGTTAATGCATGAATTTGCATCCAAGACATTATAGCACCACATTTCACGAGTCTTGTGCACTTTTGGATTTTTTTTCAATAAATAGAAGTCGACATTATGTCATGTTTAGTGCACCAAAAGAGAGTGAATTGCAATTTCTAGACAATAGTTTGGTATCAAAATTAAAGGAAACTTACTGTGAAAATGTCTCCATATTTTGTCTTCATTTTCAATAAAAATTTGGCACTATCTCTCCCAAACTCAAGGACATGTCCCAGCCAGGGAATTAAGCCTTTATCTAGAGGTGGTTCATTTGGTAACCTAAAAGAACAATTAAAAGGATTAATTAACTAACAATTGTTATTATTGTCAATATTACTTAAAATATAAGATAAGATATCTTTATTAGTCACATGTACGTCAAAACACACAGTGAAATGCATCTTTTGTGTAGAGTGTTCTGGGGGCAGCCCGCAAGTGTTGCCACGCTTCGGGTGCCAACATAGCATGCCCACAACTTCCTAACCCATACGTCTTTTTCTTGGGAATGTGGGAGGAAACCAGAGCATCCTGAGGAAACCCATGCAGACACGGGGAGAACGTACAAACTCCTTACAGACAGCGGCCGGGATTGAGCCCAGGTCACTGGCGCTGTAAAGCATGACGCTAACCGCTACACTACCATGCCTGCAATCTACCGTGCCTGCAAAAGGATAATAGATGCGTGTTTTAAACAAAGAACCAACAGAAGTGGATTAAAACATGTATTAAATAACACCAAAATTGAAAGTCAATTTTACCACTTGCAACAACAACTTCTGGGTCACTTCACACCACTTGAAAAGTTTGAGTACACATGCCCTATTGTTGATTATCCATGTGAGCCTGATGTAATTGTCACATTGGGGCCACGTGGAATGATGGTCTTCCATGTGTAATATTCCTTGTGGAGCACAATAGGTGAAATTGGACAATGATATCTTGGGGCACCTATTGTTGAAAATTCCCAGGACACCTTGCTCTGATCTTTGAAACAATAATTTCAGTTTGTTCTTTTTTACTCTCAGCTAGGTTGAATAAACTGGCAGGAAATTTCTACAGGGCAGACTTCCTGCACACACAAATGGAATTGTTGTGGAAGGAAATGAGAAGAATCTATCTGCAGAACTGGACTGGCAGAAATCCATTTGGGAATAATACCCAGAAATAAAACTATTTCTTTCTTGAATATAACCTGATTTTATGTCACACCAATTTCTAGTTCAAAGTGATAAAAACAGCTAAAATATGCACCTCAAGGCAGAGGATTGACTAGTGATCATTACTGGGCCTTAAGCCTAATCTCTACATAGGTTGCAAGCTTTATTAAGGCATATAGCTTGCTAATTGATGCCTATCCAACACTGTCTGGCTTGGATACCTGGCTGGCCCTCAAATAAATCCTTTATGGGATTGGAGAGTGGGGAGGAGAGGAAGGGAAACGAACTGGAGGAAGGATAGTGGGAGCATGTACAACCAAGGAACAGCTCGTATTATTGCAGTGAAGGCAGAAGGATTACGCGTTTAGACCCCAAAAGACAGAGTGGAGTAAGTGTGGCACATGCCCTATCCAGTTTCTGCCAAATTTAGTTATCCCAAACTGTTAAAACTGGCCTTAACAAATTCTTTGGACATAATGCTTATTTTAGACAAACTCCCTGAATATTCCAACTGGGATTGAAAATATAAAATTTTGCCTGGAAATTTATCCCAATAGTCCTAAACCCCAAGATACGATCAATTCCAAAATACAAATACAATAGAGAAGAAATTTTCACACCCACTTTCCAAGTCTGATTGATTTATGTTAAACTGATTTAACATACATTTTAGAAATATTACAGAAACATGTCTAGAAAGTCACCCCCACTCAATAGCACTAAGCAGACAATAAAGTTGCATCACATATAACATTGACTTAAACATACTAATGCTTCTACGTAGCATGTTTAAGCCAACTGATCAGATAAATTTCCAGAGAAAATTATTTTCGAATAAAATTTTATGGGCCTGAAATAATGGGCCGAATCATACCAGATCAGGCAGGCCTGCGTCTTGAACTGATTGTATGATCTGATCTGGATACAGAGACTAACCAAGCTGATTCCCACACCCAAGACTCTTTCTGTGATGCAAAGCTGGTCACATCTGATGACTAGGGCCCTGGTGGTGAATACTCAGGCCAGGTCCCCAACAGTCATGATGGCCTAATAACAACCTGCTTTTGTTCAAGTCTTTGAACTGTTTATAAATATCTCTGATAATCAGAGATATTTAAAAACAGTTGAAGTATTTTAAAATAGTTAAAATAAAGAAATTAAAATCCATGTAAGTAAATAAGTCCTAAGGTGTATGGTTAAATAAAAACATTAAGATAAAAGTAAAAAAAGTAAACAAAGTAATAACCTGCACTTAACTTTTTTACTGAAGGTCACCTACTTCGTTCAAATAAATGGAATTGTGCTACTGATTCCAGTCATCCTTGTATAAAGTGGAGGGAATGAATTTGATGTTCATCCAACCACTCAGCACAGCATAGCCTAACGAGCGAATGTTTGACCTCCAGCTTGTCTCTGTTTTCTTGCTTCAGTGGTATGGAATGTACTAATGTTTAGTTGGCACTTCTGTCGAAACTGCCAGATAACTGCAGTGCATGGATGAGCTCCTTGCTGACTTCTATGCGTGCCTATTCATTGTAACACAGTTGGAACAAGCTGGAGATTAATGTCGGTAAATCCTACATTCCAAAGTACCGATGGACTCAGCATAAGTGGGGGAGGGAGTGGGGGGGGTGCGGTGTAGTGTAAAAGGTCATGGCTGTCATGTGACTGTGACAACACTGACCCCTCTGGCTGGGATGACACCATTGAGCACATGGCTGAAAGCGACACCACTGTCAATCAAGGTTTGGTTCCACCCCACTAGGTAAACACCTTTGTCCTTGCTGGACCACTCGGATTGGTCTGTGCGAGCACCTTTGTTCCTGGGCACACCTACCATTGGCCTGTTTAAACACCTTTGTCCTTGCTGGACCATCCAGCCCCCCAGCAGTATAAAAATGCTGCATGTTTGGTTTTCTCGCTCTCATTCTCCGAGGATATTGAGATAAGCTGTGCACTATTTCAGGGCAGTTAGTTAAGGACTCCCGAGACCAAAGAGCCAATGTTTGTCCAGAATCAGGGTGTCCAAACATTGTATTGTTTATTCCTTGATCATTTGTACCCAGTTATTGTGTGTGTGTGTGTGTGTGTGTGTGTGTGTGTGCGCGCGCACATGCGCGCGCACCTCCCCCCATTGCGATTCCCTCCACATTCGCGATCTCCTGATTGAGAGTGTGTGAGTGTGCATCTGTTCCCATTCATTCTGTCCCCACGTTTGTCTTTGTTAATAAACCATTTTTAAATTACAAAGACTGTGTCCAGAGTTCGTCTACCTTTAAGATGTCAAAGAACCGTTTCACATGACAGGGGGCTGAAGTGCTGTGTTAAGATCACAAGACAAAGGAGCAGATGTAGGCCATTCGGCCCATCGAGTCTGCTTCATGAGCTAAACTAAACTATTCCTATCTAGCTCCAATTTCTGGCCTTTTCCCCATATCCCTTGATACCTTGATTAATTAGATACCTATCAATCTCCTCCTTAAACACCCCCAATGACCAGGCCTCTACAGCTGTATGTGGCAAAGAATTCCATAAATTCACGACCCTCTGGCTAAAGAAATTTCTCCTAATTTCTGTTCTAAACGGGTACCCTCTAATTCTAAGACTGTGCCCTCTAGTTCTGGACTCACCCACCAAGGAAAACAGCTCTGCCACATCTACTCTGTCCAGCCCTTTCAACATTTGAAATGTTTCTATGAGGGCCCCTCTCGTTCTTCTGTACTTCAGTGAGAACAGTCCAAGAGCCGACAAACGCTCATTGTATGTTAAGGCGCCTGATGCTTTTGGTATCCGGCCTCTGGACCCGAAGGTTGAGTTAGCAGTTTAGCACAACCCCAATCATTAGAATAGGATCACTAACCTTGATTGTAAAGGATAAGTGCAAGTTAGTTTTTAAATTTTGTTTAATCTTGATGGATTTAATTAGTTTCTACTATTTAAATGCACTGCCTGAGGTCTGGCCATTGGCATGAACTCCTAATCTGTTTGGGATGACTGCAGTAGCAAGGTTCAAGGATGTTTGGATCCTCCATGTCACACATAGTCAGTGGGTAAACCAAAGGAAGGTAAACTCAATCTGGCTCAATGTATGTGCGTAGATGTCAGAGACAAACTGATGAACAAGGAGGAACACCCAGCCAAAAATGAGTATAATGTGACACTATATTCTGAGATTCTAATCTTTGAGCTAAAATTCCCTCCTCTGCCACATTCACGCAATGTCCAATGATTTATCAGAACTCAGGTACTGTATTCACTAAGAAAGCTGCAGAAACACAGCAGAAGTTATGTCTTGTGGCTATGTTGTGTGCACCAACATTGCTCTCCAATGTCATAACTTCAAGAATGAATTACTCAAGCTTTCTCTTATGTGTGCTCGTGTTTACAACAGTTACTTCATGTTACATTATATATCACTGATTTTCAGTGGGTGGATTCTAAGGAAGCATTTTAAAGCAGACAGTAATTATAATTCTGTTCAAAACAGTGCTCTGGGAAACAAATGCTTTTCCTTGTCTGTTTACCTTAATCAAATAGCACATTTCTCTCTGTGCGTGATTAAATGTCTTCTTAAATAAAAGTTATTGATGGATTGCATTGATCATGGAAGGAAATGCAACCATAATGGTTGCAGAATTTATGCATTAGTTATGACAACTTATTATGAGAAATCATATTGTGTTCATGTCTACCATATATTTTCAATTATTTTGAACCACTTGCCTTAGCTACTAAGCTGGAAAATATTTAGATTTTGATTATTTCCAAACCTATGTCCATCCCAAATGGTGCAGGATCTTCTGATAACCCAGAGCCACCCAAGCCTGCCAGCTTCACAGACCTCACAGCACACTGTTTCTGTCGTCCTGGCTCTGAATGGATTTGTCCCTGAGAGGCTTATTCATATCAGATCAGTGAGCTGTTGTGCAGAGCCAGCCTTGTTGATCATAAGTGGATGGCCCTGCCTCAAATCGTCCTCATTGCTGGTGAGGTCCCACCCCTAGTCTTTGGAGATCCATTAGAACTAACTTTGCTGGGCAAAAGAAGAGGCTTCTATTTAAAAAAAACCTCTTCAGTGCTCAGCGATACTTCTTACGGTATCAAATAGAAAATGTTGGAAACATCAACAGGTCACATTCAGGCAGCACATCGGGAAAGAGAAACAGTTAGCATCACAGAAAGGGTTCCCAAACTAGTTGTTTCTCCTTCCACAGATGCTGCCTGACCAGCATTTTCTGTTTTTATTTCAGATTTTTAGCATTTACAGTTTTTTTGATTTTCATAGTCAAAGAGGAGTTATGCATCTCACTTTTCTATTCCAAGCACTATGTATGCATGCATGCTTCCACTCTTTATGAAGTCTGCAATCAAATTAATCTTTGCAGCTCCTCTTTTATGGATGACTTTCTCTTTCTTGGTATCTCTGTTCCAGTGCTCTTCAATTCTCTTGAGTGGTTAAGAGACTGACAAGGAGCCTTCTAGTCTGTGGAAGATGTGGGGCAGGGATCGGCAACAAAACAATGGAGGTTTTTTAGGAATACAGGGCTGTTTGCAGGACTGATTCACATTAGTGGAAATGGGGAATGAAAGAAGTTTTGGCATTGTAGTGTATTGTGGGTTCTCCTGAACAGATATCTGGAGCAGAGTATCGCTGTCACTCATTCAAGTTTCAATAAAGATAACCTTTATTTGTGGTTTTTCAACTGAACTGCAATCAGTCCAAACAATGTTATATTACCAAGTCTCTTAAGGTAGCTGCAACCCATCAACCTTAAGGCAGCACTTTCTTTATATGTCCCCAGATGTACACCACAGACACTGAGAAGCTGGTTAAAATCCTTGAACCCTGCATTAATAAGGACATATTATGCAGCAATCTGCACCACTGTTCTTGCATTACATGATCCTAATTCTCTTTATCCAAGGGAGTTCTGTGTTCCATGCCTTGTGCATCTAGGTCTCACTATTATGTGAGGTTTGCATAAAGTCCTGCAGACAACCACTCTAGACACTTTCATGGTACTCAAAGCATTCCTTCAGCAGACTAATGGCTTTCTCAGTGATATTATTTGTTGTCAGGTAGCTTGGTCATACCAATCCTGAGCTTCCCTTGGTTGAGTTTCTAACAGATGTGGTCAACTCTATGTTGAGGAGAACAATGACCTCCTACATGCAAAATCTATCTTGTGGTGTTGGGGTTGACAGGCAAGAAAAAGTTCCACCATGTCTGATGACAGGATAATCAAACTCCCTGGTTTAACTGGCTGGTAAACATGTCAGAACATGACGGATAGCAGTGAAAACATTCAAAAACTCTTCAAATAATAATATTTATCATAATTTAAAACAATAAGTAAACTAAAACATCTAAAACAATTTTAAACATTTAAATAGTTCAAAGAAATAAAAGAAACATAAATTAACAGAAAATCTGTTCTAAGAGGAGTCCAGGCTCAGTATGCAGTTGGGAATGTTACTACAGCTCTGCCTTCAGTACTATAATTCCAAGCAAACCCATCTCCAAACTCCTAGACCTGGGACTCTACAGCTCTTTTTGCAACTGATCCTTGACTTTCTGACCAACAGACCACAATCAGTGAGGATAGGCAGCAACACCTCCGCCACAATCGTCCTCAACTCTGGTACCCCACAAGGCTGCATCCTCAGCCCCCTACTTTACTCCCTGTACACTCATGACTGTGTGGCCAGATTCTGCTCTAACTCCATCTACAGGTTTGCAGATGACAATACTGTAGTGGGCCGTATCTCAAATAACTATGAGTCAGAGCACAGGAAGGAGATAGAGAGCTTAATGACATGGTGTCATGACAACAACCTTTCCCTTAATGTCAACAAAACAAAAGAGCTGGTCATTGACTTCAGGAAATGGGGTGGTGCAAACAATCCTGTTTTCATCAATGGTGCTGAGGTGGCGATGGTTGAGAGCTTTAAGTTCCTAGGTGTAAACATCACCAATAGCTTCTCCTGATCCAACCACGTAGATGCCATGGCCAAGAAAGCTCACCAGCGCCTCTACTTCCTCAGGAGGCTAAGGAAATGTGGCATGTCCCCGTTGACCCTCACCAATGTGTATAGCTGCACCACAGAAAGCATCCTATCTGAATGCATCATGGCTCGGTATGGCAACTGTTCTGTCCAAGACCACAAGAAACTGCAGAGAGTTGTAGACACAGCTCAGCACATTACAAAAATGAGCTGTCTAGAATTCTCACTTCTTTGGAAAGGGAGCCATATAATCAAACACTTCCTGCCCTGGACATTCTCTCTTCTCCCTTCCACTGGGCATAAGATACAAAACTTGAAAGCATGCACTGCCAGGCTCAGGGACAGCTTCTATCCCACTATTGAATGGACCTCTTATATGATAGGATGGCCTCTTGACCTCACAATCTACCTTGTCATGGCCTTGCACCTTATTGTCTGCCTGCAGTGCACTTTCTCTGTAAGTGTAACACTTCACATTCTGTTATTGCTATGTTCTGTTATTGCTTTTCCCTGTACTACCTTGATGTACTGATGTGGTGAACTGGTCTGTTGGGATGGCTTGCAAGACAGGTTTTTCACTGTACCTCGGTACATGTGACAATAATAAACCAATTACCAATGACCAAGTTACCGGGATCAGCTGCTCACAGCTTCGGGTCCTTGAGCAATCACGCAAAAATTCCAAAGTTGCAGATAGTTATTCAGAGTAATGTCAGCATATACACAGCGATCTATCAATATCTCCTTATACTATTACATTCAGAGAGTAGTAAAGATGGTGCCCGAGAGAGATGACCTTCTGTGTGCAGCTCCCAAGAGGATTATAAAATACTCCTTTTTACAACTACCACAGCTGGAATCTGCAGCCACAGAGACTGCAGTAAGCAACATTGTTTTAAGTCATTTAAAAAAGCTGGTGAACTTAAGAACTGACGGACTTGGGACTCCGGAACACCCAGGGCATGAGTGCAGCAGCTGGAAGCCCAGGGAACCTCTCCATTGTTTCAGAAAACGTGGCTGCAGGGCAGGGCTGCAGGTAAAACTGAAACCCAGCGTCCTAAGCACCTCCCTTATCATTCTCCTCGTTAACATACAATCTCTGGAAAAGAAAATAACATTGAAGACCTCAGAGCAAGACTGCAGAACCAGTGGGACATCAGGGACTGTTGTGTACTTTGCTTCACAGAGACATGGCTCACTCCCAGCACTCTGGACACAGCGTTCCAGCCTGAGGGCTTCAACACCCATTGCATGGACCGGACAGTGGCATCGGGTAAAGGCAGAGGCAACGTCATTTACTTCATGATTAACTCATCGTAGTGCACAGATGCGGCGGTTCTGTCTCGGTCCTGCTTCCCCGACCTCGAACATTTGGTGGTCAAGTATCATCCGTTTTATCTGCCGAGGGAGTTCTCCGCCGTCATCCTGGTAGGGGTGTACATTCCACCCCTGGCAAATGTCATGCTGGTGCTGGAGGAGCTGAGCACCGTGATCAACAGCCACGAGACAGTGCACTCTGATGCCTTCTCAATCATTGCGGGGGACTTCAACCAGGCTAGCCTGAAAAAGTCTCTCACAACATACCACCAACGTGTCACCTGCAGAACCAGAAGAGCCAACACACTCGATCACTGCTACACCACCATCAAGAACACTTACCGTGCCATCCCCCGCTTGCACTTTGGCAAGTCCGATCACCAGGCTGTACTTCTACTCCCGGCACATAGGCAGGGACTGAAGACCACAGCACCAGTGGTGAGGACTGCGAAGGTATGGTCAAGGGAGGTGGAGGATGAAAAACACGATGATGCTGGAGGGAACTCAGCAGGCCAGGCAGCATCCGTGGAGAAAAGCAGGCCACACTTGGAGCACCTCCCTTAATATCATCTGCAGCATTCGGTGTTCCAAGTGTGGTCTCCTCTACACTGGTGAGAACAAACGCAGACTAGGTTACCGTTTCGAAGAGAACCTGTGCTCTGTCCATAACCACAATCTACATCTCCCCATTACCGGTCACTTCAACTCACCCTCCCACACTATCACTGATACGTCAGTCCTCGGCCTCCTCCACTGCCAGGAGAATTCCAAGCGCAAACTGAAGGAACAGTACCTCATTTTCCATCTTGGAACCTTGCAACCTAACGGCATGAACATTGAATTCTCCCCATCCCCTTCCCCACAACCTCCCCCTCCGACCATGATTCCTCTCTTCTTCCCTCTCCTAGCCTCCTTTTTCCAACTTTTTTTTCCTTTCTCTCCTTACCTTTGACCCATGCCCCAGTGGATCTGCTCTCCCCTCCTCCCCCACACCTGCCTATTACTATCTCTCACCTGCATCTACCTATCACCACCTTGTGCCCACCCCACCTCCCCTCTTTTGTCCACCTATCACTGCTCTGCTTTTCCCTCCTATATATTGGGCTTCCCCTTTTCCTATCTTTAGTCCTGAAGAAAAGTCCTAACTTGAAATGTTGACCGCTTGCTTTTCTTCACGGATGCTGCCTGGCCTGCTGAGTTCCTCCAGCGTCATCGTGTTTTTCATCCAGAAACCTAACAGCATAAATGGCAGTGATGCATCACTCCCTGATGAGCTCCATGAGGAGCTGTAATCGAGGTAGCTGTGGGCATCAGTGGGTTTGTAGAAGATGTCGGTGGATAAGGAATCTCCTGAGATGGAGAAGGAAAGATCAAGGAAGAAGAGAGAGGTGTCAGAGATAGTCCGTGAATTAGAGAGTGGGGTGAAAATTTGTGGTGAAATGTATGAAATGGTCCACTGTAGAGGACAGCTACATATCTAACACATCACAGTGTTTTTCATCTAGATTCCAGCACCTGCAGTCTGTTTCTATAATAAACCTGATTCTGTTTCTGATTAAATTCAGCTATATAGGACTATCTTCCAGCAATTAATTTGTTCTCACTAATTTTTTATCTAATTTTTGTTTCCAATTTAAGTTGCCATTGAGATGTGTTGCAGAAAGCATATCTTACTTCCACTTGGCATGGCGAGAGACTAGAGACTGGATTGATAGACAGGACATTCAAGTGTGAGACCTTCCATGAGAAAGATCTGTCACAATGAATGTTTAATGGTTTGAAATGCAGTTGATAAGAAAACAAAAGTTAATTCATTATGTCAAGCAGGAAATTACTGAAAGATTGTGCAACTGAAGGGGTGAATATCCTTGTGTTGATCATTTCAGCTCACATTAAAGTTTGAGGTTAAGATGGGATTTCCTGTGTTAACAGAAAGAATTTCGTAACTTCCTCAAGTAGTTTTGGATATATAAAATCTTTTGAAATCTATTGAGAAATCATGGAAATGAACTGCTTAATGATTCAAAATCTTCCATTATATCGTAAAAGGAAATGTCATATATTCATATTTTGTAACATCTAAGTTATCAGAACGTACATCACTTGCAAATAGACTAATATGATGTCAACATCATGCTGTCTGTTTAACAAAGTGTGCAATTTTCAGAGTGCAAGCTGCCATATCCTGGGACAACAGTGAAAAGTCTACTGAAGAAAAGCTGCTGAAAACCTGCTAACATTTATCGCCAAATGAAAATCAATTAGAAAAGATGTAGTTATTATATCGCTGTTTCTGGGAGTTTTGCCATGTACGTGCTGAGTGCCGGGTTTCCCTCACTACAACCTGTGAGGTTATGAAAGATGACAATATAAACACAAGTTTTTTTAATGGAAAAATGTTAAAGAGCGACAATGTCTCCTCCTACTGACCTAGTCATTAAGCTTGCAGAGGCCATATCTCCTTTTGGAGTCTTAAATAAAATTTAAATAAACTAAATTAAGTGAATAATCTTTGAGGGGTCTCCCTTCAAAGCTACTTTTTAAATTTCAATATATATACTTTATTCAATGAATATAATAGTCAAATCAACACATTCTATTTGCAAAGCATCAATACCACTCATGTTTCCCCTTTAAACAAAACACCCATGAAGCGTTTGGTCACATAGAGCAATGGGACAAGCTATAATCCCAAAGCGAAACTAAGAAATTTCACCAAGAAAGGTGTAATGAACCTGTTATAATGGCAACCACATGTACTAATTAGACCTCTAAGAGAGTATCATTTCTGTTTTTTCAAATAGAAGAACCAACGAATCAGACTGCATTTTCTCCCTCCACAAACTCCACCATAAGGGTCTCCTTTCAAGCTACTCTTTCTCTCTCTATTGATGCCTTGGATAGATATGGTGTTGCAGCATTATAGTCCTGGTTGGTAAATGTGAGCTCCCTTGGTGCAAACCTGCCTTAAATTCATTATGAGCCTTAATCGACTCAAAGTGGTCAACATCACAGCAGCAGGTGGAAGTCCAACTGAGCTCTGCCCATCTGTACATTAATGGACTGATTAGTGAATATTAATAAATGTTGATTTCACCCTCACAGGTTGACAAAAATATCTCCAACAATAATTGGAATAGGAATATGGAAGGCAAATGCGACAAATTTTTCAAAATGTGTCAGGTTTCAGGTTAGTGCGGCAGTTCACAGTCTCCACTTGGGTTTCGATAAAGTCCAGGTGATACCCCAATACCCCAGCAGTGGTGCGTGGGGCAAAAGTGCACCGGAATGTTTCCTGGTGAGGCTTGGATCACTCTCGAAGGCAAAGTGGGCAGCAGACCAATTGACCAGAAGCAACAAGGGCCTAGACATTTTACTCTTGATCCCAAAGGCCCAATTCCTGGATCCAGCAGTTCCCTGCACTTTGCTCACACCACTGCTTACCAAACTGGCAAGTGGTACACCCATAGCACACACTGACATCAACAGGCAGCATAGCCACCACAAAACAAAGGCAATTGTTGAGCAGGAATGAACTCAATGGAATTCAGCTGTGATTCATTGACATACACATATTTACTCTTTTATATTTTGACAGATGATTATGCAAAGCTTTTAATGGTAAGCTGGCATTGATAATTGCCTACCTCAGTTTTGTGTAATCCTTTAAATTCTAATCAATAAAAGTCAAAAAGAGTGCCTAAAAGTAAACTGACTTTTCCTGTTAAAATGATTCAAAATTAGGGTCAAACTCAAACCACAGAATACGATGGTAAAAATGAAACCAAGATACTTAAGTGTGATATTTTCTAAATTAGGAACTGAAACCTACTTTAAAAAATCACCTTAAATGTAAAATAAAGTAGATTTGTTGTGCCTCTGGTGGCAGCATTGCATCCCTTGGGCACAGCCCACAGTTAAATACTGAGAGGGAGAATCAAATACCCATTGTATTAAATGTGTGAAAACTGAGCTAACTTCCCCTCTCGGTCCGTGGTCCTATTCACCTGATTTTCCTCTGTGCACCGTACCGTGTGAAATAATAATCACAGGAACATCTTCAGCAATGCAAAGATTTGCTGTTTGTTGCCCTCCAATGATTGTAACTGCAGTTTGAACAGTTAATTAAATGTTTTCTGCAGCATTTACTCAGCTTTTTCCTCTTCTGATTTTCTCTCAGCACCCAATCAGTCAATGGCAGTCAAAGGAAGAGTTGTATAAAGTCACGAGAACTTTCAATAAGTTTGAACTTCTAAAGGGTACTTCCTAAATTACACCTGCGACCTCCTCTGTACACAACACTGTGATATAGGTCAATACTTGCACAGCGATTGTTTGAATAGTAAATTTTCTGTTCTTGACATTAGATTCCAGAGAAGGAAGTAATTTCCCAATACAAAAGTGAAAGAGGAGAAGCAATCTTAACCTTTTAGTATGTCATGA
Organism: Pristis pectinata; assembly: GCF_009764475.1. Lineage (NCBI taxonomy): Eukaryota > Metazoa > Chordata > Chondrichthyes > Rhinopristiformes > Pristidae > Pristis > Pristis pectinata. The sequence continues at coordinate 23,574,481 of NC_067420.1, forward strand.
CTTTCTCAGTTTCTCATTCATTGAGCTTTGTTTGAGTGAAATTTAAAGGACTTATCATATTAGCCAGGTAGACAACTTAAGCCCATTTATGATGGACCATACAGTAGTGGCACAGGGCCTCTGGCCCATCAGTTCTGTTCCAACCATCAAGCACCCATCAACACCAATCCCATTTTCTTATTTTTGCATTCCCCTCAACTGCACCCCCCCCCACCCACCACCCACCTTCCCTGAATCTCCCGCCACTACCTAAACTGGAGACAATTTATAGTAGCCGATTAACCTACCAAGAGAGAACATGCAAACTCCACACCAACAGCCTCCAAGGTCATGATAAAACCCAAGTCTCTGGAGCAGTGTGGCAGCAGTATTAAGCAATACTCCACAGTACCACCCTTAACTCAGATTATTCAAGACATTCATCAGACAGATACCAGACTGCATGGCACCAAGATTGTTGTCAATGCTTTGAGGTTTCCAGATGTATCCAGATTTCAAGTATCCTTCTAAATGACATAATATTTTGTTGGTCTATATTATTGGATCCTTCCAATATTTAGGAGGTATACCAGATGTTATAAGAAAAGATTATTGTCTCCTGTAAAATCAGAAGATTTGCACATGAAATAAAGTGTTGCCTTTTAACGACTTAAACAGTTGAAAGAAGAATTTGTAGCCCCATTGGTGACCATAAATAATCAAGAGTGCAATTCAACCAAATAAAAACTTTTTTCAACATCACTGTTATTAGTGTTAAGCAAAAACAAAGACTTGCATTTGTAATGTGACTTCCATAAATACTTTATAGCCAATGAAGTATTACTCAATGTAGTCAATCATGATTACAATGCAGGAAACATAGTAGACGGCTTGCACACAGCAAGCTCATACAAACAGATAATGGCCAGATCAGCTGTTTTAGTGATGTTGATTGAGAGATAAATATTGATCATGGCATTGGGATTAAATTTCCTACTCTTCTTCAAAATAGTGCAATGGGATTTTTGGCACTTTTTTAAGATATCTTTATTAGTCACATGTACATCGAAACACACAGTGAAATGCATCTTTTTGCATAGAGTGTTCTGGGGGCAGCCCACAAGTGTCGCCACGCTTCCAGTGCCAACATAGCATGCCCACAACTTCCTAACCCGTTCGTCTTTGGAATGTGGGAGGAAACCGGAGCACCTGGAGGAAACCCACGTAGACACGTGGAAAACGTACAAACTCCTTACAGGCAGCGGCCGGAATTGAACCTCTGGCGCTGTAATAGTGTTACACTAACCGCTACACTACTGTGCCTGCCATACCTGATCTAAACAAAATACATAATCCATCAATGTCAATGGAAGAATTGCATATGAGCAAGAAAACTCAACAAGGTTTGAGTTTGTAATTTTTTAAACCTATGGCAGTACATTCTTTCACCTTAACACAACTGCAACCTCTTCTGTTCACAAATGTTGACAGGCCCTTTGTTTAATATCTCATCCAAAAAGAGACACCTCTGATAGAACAGAACATCCTCAGTACTGCCTTGAAATATCAACCTTGAATTATCACAGAGTCATACAGAATGGAAGCTGGCCTTTCAGCCCATCAAGCTTGTGCTGACCATCAAGTTCCCATTTTTGCTAATCCAATTTATTCTCCCCACATTCCCCTAATCTCTCCACAGATCCTACCACTTCCCTTACACACTAATGGTAATTTACTGTAGCCATTTAATCTACCAAATCTCATATCTTTGGGATGTGGGAGGAAACCGGACCACCCAGGGGAAACCCGCATGGTCACAGAGAGAACATGCAAGCTCTGCACAGGCAGCACCAGAGGTCGACATTGAACTTGGGTCAATAGGGCTGTGAGGCAGCTTGACCAGCTGTGCCACTGCGCCATTCAAAGTCACATTTCTGGAATAGGACTTGGACCCATAAATTTCTCACCCAGAGGCAAGAGTACTGCCAAGTGAGACACAGCAGACACACGGGTATTCCAATAGAAGACAAATGGACTCAATCTAAAGCTTCTTATTTCCATGGCAGAAGGTAAAATCAATAGCCCAGAAATTAGTTCACACATTTATTTTTTAAGCACTGAAATATTGTTTTGCAGTGCACTTTAGTTATGGGCCTGAAATAAAAACAGAAAATGTTGGAAACACTCAGGATGTCAGGCAGCATCTCTGGAAAGAGAAACAGAGTTAAAGTTTGAAGTCCAAGGGTTCTTCATCAGAACTGGGAAGAAGAGAAAAACAGTTAATGTTAAGCTGCAAGGCGGGTGTGGTCTGGTCTTGGGCCTGCCACTGCAAAGCCAAGGCATTAGCCAATACTCACAGCCCAGTGTAATACTTTACTTCACAAGCTGGAACAAGCAAAGGAGAACGATTATGAGAGGCATAGATAAGGTGAATGGTAAGAGTCTTTTCCTCAGGGTAGGAGAGTCCAAAACTAGGGAGCATAGGTTTTGGGTGAGAGGGGAAAGATTTGAAAGGGACCTGAGGGGCAACTTTTTCCATGCAGAGGGTGGTGAGTATACAGAGCAAGCTGCCAAATGAAGGGGTTGAGGCAGGTACAATAGTATCATGTAAGAAGTACTTGGATAGGTGCATGGAGGGACGGGGCTTTGAGGAATATGGGCCATATGCAGGAAATTGGGACTAGCTGGGTGGGCACCATGGTCAGTGTGGACAGGTTGGGCTGAAGGGCCTGTATCCATGCTGTATGGCTCTATGACTCTGTGACTCTGAAGTGCATCAGTAATTGGGCTCAGGTTTGAGGATCAGACAGAAGAGAGGGCCAGAGCATGACTGAGGCATGGGGACAGGGAAGTTCTGGATTTTGGAGCCTGGGTTTTAGATGGGAGTCTAGAATCAGAGCAACGGGACAGAAGACTTTCTGAAATCAGGATCTTGTACTGGGCTGTGACAGATTTGGATTTGGATTTAACAATTGCGATCAGTGAGGGGCTTGTCAGGAGGCTATTGGTGGATATGGTGCTTCAAGTGGGTACAACTTTGTGAAGGGTCCTGTCTCACACTCACCTGAAACTTGCTTCATTTAGTAACAGTGCTGCAGATCAAGCAATACTATAAAGGCTAGGTTATTCTGGGAGCAACCAAAAATGATTTCTCTTCAAAACATGTGTCATTATTTTCAAAAAAAAAGTTTCAAACTGCGTGATTGGCACAGAAACTGCACTATTGGTACATGGATATAATTAGACTGGAAGTACGTCATCAAATTAATTGAGTGAAATTGTTCTCTGGCAAGTAGTATTAGGGAAACATAGCACAATGGAATTACTCGGCTAATACCTTTCAAAGTATTCCATTATATATTATATTTTAAAATGTTTGAACCTCTTGATTGTTTTAATGAACCTTTCAGACAAGGTGGACACGTTTGGAAAGAATTTGAATCATATAGAATTTTGTGAGTATAAGGAAAGGGAAGATGGGTCCATTAGAATTGAACCAGAGTAACTAGTAGGCTGTAAACTTTCAAAGGAGATCCTTCTTGTGGAATTCATTCAGATGAGATGGACCCCGGGTGCCAGTCAGGCTGAATTAAATCTATGATCTGGAGCAATTCTTCATAACCATTCCTGGGACCAGATCAGCCTGCTTCTCCTTCTGACCCACATGTATTAATGGTAAGAGAGCTAATGCTACTCAGCCTTGAGAGTGGCCCCAAATTAAGATAAGATATCTTTATTAGTCACAAGTACATTGAAACACACAGTGAAATGCACCTTTTGCATTGAGTGTTCTGGGGGCAGCCAGCAAGTGTCGCCACGCTTCCGGTGCCAAAATAGCATGCCCACAACTTCCTAACCTGTACATCTTTTGAATGTGGGTGGAAACTGGAGCACCCAGAGGAAACCCACGCCAGACACGGGAACAACGCACAAACTCCTTACAGACAGTGGCTGGAATTGAACCTGGGTCTCTGGTGTTGTAATAGCATTACGCTAACTGCTACACTACTGTGCCTGTGGTACTACCATACATACCATTCCAATAGATAAAGATCAGAATCAGAAATAATGATTTACACAGCTCTACACAATGAATCAGAACTGAACCCATCTGTATGCTCATTCCTGGATGATATAATTGTTCTGCTGTCTCCTCAGGACATTAGGCAGAAATGTCCTGGTTTATCTCCATGAATTATGATCCCTGAATCTGTGGATATTCTGCAGAAACATTCAAATTGGGAACCCATTTACTTCATACCTACTGCAGGAAAAGGTCTTGGAACTTGACAGTTCTTGTGGGCAATAGTCAAGCTGAGAAATCCCCTCTTCCTGTCACTTACAGGAAGCTAAAGTCTACTGTTCTTACTAGAAAAAGAGACAATGACATTGAATACAACAGAGCCGCAGACATTTCTCAGTTTGGGGGGCGGGGGGGGGGGGGGAATCTTGCAAAACTATAAAGGACCTGAATAGAGGAAATGAGACCAGACTGCAAGCTTTCACTCTCAGTTTAAACACAAGGATGCTCCCTCTATGAAGCTTCACAATGCATGTATTCTCATTTTCCTACACATTTCAGCCAGTCATTTGACTCCATACCTGAGCTAACAGAATCATTTACTTTTCGAGGACGTTTGACATGGGCCGATGAAGATCTAGTTATTGTGCTTCCATTTCACATGGTCTGGACCAAGACTGAAAGGGAAACACAAATACACTGCTGGAAATCCCCTTGGTACATTGGCACAATCCACATAGAGTTCAAGGAAACTTTCTCCAGCAAGAACCGCTATCTTTGGTGGAAATAGGAGTGCCGCCCCAAACAACCTTCACCTCTGTGCCAAAAACTGAAGCAAAGGCTGGACCTGATCTTTTCTAAGCAGAAGCTCACCTTTAGTTTCTTTTCTCAGGCCCTTTGCTTCTCTTCGATTTTTACTTGATATTCTTTGCCTCTGAGTTTTTGCCCAGTATTTTTCCCTTTCCCTTGAATAAATATTTTTACCTTTTATTTTCCAGGACATGCTCAAAGCTGCCACATTCCCGCTGACCCCTGGGAATCTCTTGCCCACAACTGCTCAAAGTGGAGGAGATGCATTCTGGATGTTGTTGAGATCCTTGAGGCTATGCATTAGTAGCACACAGATGGTCCATCAGCTACCTCCTGCCCCATCAGTGGAAGAGTCTGTGGTTCCAATACCGGTCTTGTTAGCCACCTCAGAACCCGTATAAACAGAGGGGAAACACAAGAGACTGCAGACGTTGGAATCTGGAGCAACAAACAATCTGCAGGAGGAACTCAACGGGTCATGCAGCATCTGTGGGAAAAAAAGAATTGGCAACGTTTGGGGTTGTAATCCTGAATGCCAACAATTCCTTTCCTCCCACAGATGCTGCTCAACTCACTGAGTTACGCTAGCGGATTGTTTGTTGCTCTTTAAGCAGAGTGGAAGCAAGTCATCCTGGATCCTAAGGGACTTCCTAAAAAAGAGCACATTGACAGGCCAGAGGCAACTGGCAACTGGAACCCCACTGGGCACAGTGGTGGGTATAATGTCAGATGCATTAGTATCTCATCTCCACCTTGTTTTCAACATCTACATTGCAGGACACTAGTAACTGAGGCTATGTCTGAGAGGAGAAACTGGTTAGCTCCGGCTACATGGAACAATCCTTACAAAAGAATAGTTGAATTTTGTGCCTTGCTTAAATTAGGCTGCAGGGTGGCACAGCTCGAGGCAGCATCCCAGTGAAATATAACTGGAGCTTGCCTATTATTTTTAGTCAGAATTTGGAGTTTATAAGTGTCTGTATATTGGAACCATTCTAATGTATTTACACAATTGTAATCTATCTCTTTGTAACATTATATACATTTGTCACATAATATAATTATAGAGAAGGACTGGTCATCCTGGGATCCTGGGAAGGCATCATGTAACATCCCTCAGGTGGAAACATTGCTTCTTCTGGATACTACTGGAGTGAAATCATGTAACCATGACATCATATACATCGTGATTATGTTTTAAACATAGCAGCCTTCATTATTTGCTGAGGGTGCTGTCATCAAAATATTTTTATGTCATTGTAACGTGTTTCATTACATAGTATTTGCACAAATAATCCCAGAGAGGTCCTTTTACCTTATTGAATTGTGGAGGAATGAGATACAAAGGTGAATACTTCTAGGATCACGGGTCAGTACCTGTGATAGAATAGCTGAACTTGTGCCTGGCTTAAATCAGGCACATCACCAGGCAGCATTCAGGTGAAGTGGACCAGCTTCAGGCAGCTCTTGTAGGGTATGGTTCAGATGGAGAGGTGAGGAGGGTGTAGTGGGCATGGAGGTGCGGAGAAATATAGAAGTAGGGAGGAGTGGATTGTTGGGAGGGATGGTAGGTAGAACAGTTGGGAGGGAGTGGTGGTTGTGGTGTGGAGGAGTGGAGAGAGGTGAGGGATGGATCTGTGGGAAGGGAATGGTGTAGGGATGATAGGTAGTGAGGGGGTGGAGATATGGAGATGGAGGATTGGGAAATGGGGAGGAATGGAAAGGTAGGGAGGTAGCAGTGGATGGTTGGTGTGGAAAATGGGGAGAGGATGGAGGCTGAGGAAATAGGGAGGGATTGGTGGGGTGTAAGGATGGGGCAGATGTGATGCGAATGGATGTAGATAGGAAAGGGATGTAGTGGAAGGGAGGGGAAGGAAGAAAGGAATATTTAAGGGTGGAGAAGTAGGGTTAGGAAGTGGGAAAGAGATGGTAGGGATTGAAAGGACAGTGAGGGAATGGTCGAGGTGATCTGCCAAAAGCCAGCACATTTAAATTCCAGTTCACAATTCTGAGGACCAGAACAAGAGGTAACCTTACACTGAGGAATATTACAACAACTTGAAGCCCGCATTCACAAAATTGACATGGGTCACCTAGATATTTAACCAACAAAAAATAAACTGCTGGAAGAACTCAGCAGGTCCAGCAAGGGGATGGTTGACATGTTGGGTCCCTACATCAAAATGCAGACCATCTCTTTGCTCCACAGATGCTGCTTGACCTGCTGAGTTCTTCCAGTAGTTTGCTTTTTGCTCCACATTCCAGTATCCATAGTCTCTTGTGTCTCCTGTCTAGACATTTAACAAGTTTGAACAGAAAATACCTACAGTCCACTCAAGGCATTTCAAATGTAGTGACCAGCGGCAACATTCTGAATTTGCATCTCGTTCTTTTCATTAAATAACCCTCTGAACTGTTCCCACCTAGGATATGGGGAAAACCAGACCAGATGACACTGGAAATCTCAATGGTTTGTTCATCTGATCATTTACGTCAACATCAGTCTTACCCAATTCTGATGTAAAGTCACTACTCTGAATCAATAGCCAGATATTATTTGATCTGCTTCACCACCCATATTTGCCCCACCCCCACTACTTTTCCCACAGCTGTACATGCTTTTTGTGGCTCAGTGGGTTTAATTGACTTGGGTTCCATGAGTATTCTGTGAACTGGAGCCACGCAAAGCAGGGACTTCTTTCAGGCAGTGTCTCTTGAGGCTCTGTCCCTGGAACACCCTCATGCCCACATTTTTAAATGTCCCAAAGTCAGAGATACTTAAAAAAGAATTCAAACAGACTTAAATAATTCAAAAAATAGTGCAACTGAAGTCAGAGACATGCTGAAAAATGCACTTCAATTTGCTGGTGGTTCATTGCAGAATTGTTGGTTCAAATTCAATACATTGTGGTCTGTCAACTCTTTTTCTGTTCAGTAAACTGCTGGGTGCCATTGTCATCCAACTTCAGGTTTAGCCTGGAAGTCTGTTCAATCCCATGTGTGAACTTTAGATTAGGTACATCAGTACTCCCCATTTCCCAACTCGGTCACCATTTTACAGTTTTTGATTTCAACCCCACTCTTGGCAGGAATGAGCCCAAACTAGCTCAGCAATGAAACCAAATTAAACCATTGGTTTTGGCTGCAGTCTCTCTTGTGAAACCAATGAAACTACTCTGCAATGAGTAGTTAAGTGTGCTTACACCACAACTATATAATTTGCAATATATTGGTTAAGGATGAGGCCATCAACCAGAAGTTAAATAGCTATCTGAGGGTAAACAAAAGTAGTGATTAATTTTATTATTAACACATTTATAATATAAGGTATTATATCATTGTTATATTATAGTTAATATAATACATCTAATGCTTTTGCTTCATCACTGAAATGATGAGGGAGAGAAATAAAAAATAAGATTAGTTCTTGTGTTAAAAAGCAGCTGCTTCTTCTAAAATGGAAAAATCCAAAATGCACTCTGATTGGAAATTTTAACCACTGTCAATTATGCTGAAGTTCTATGGAGGTCTGCCCATTCACCCACGCATTTGAAATAACAAACAGAAAGTGGTGACGTGGCATTGAAAATAAAAACAAGGCTCAGTGACAACCTCATCCAATCTACAGATATCCTAGCACAGCACTGCCTGTATAATGACTGGTGAACAACCTCACTCACAAATAACTTGAACACTCTGACCTTTCAGTTAATCTTTTGGATCCTTTAAGCATCTTAAAGTATTTAAAGTCATTTGAAATCTGTCAGCCAGAATGCTTTTCACCTCTACCCTTTCAATTGATTGTTACACTTTCTATTTTTTCTTAATCTATTTTATATTCTCCACAAAGGAACTTAAAGAACTTCCATCATTTCCCATGGAATCACAGAATCACATATCTCAGAAGGAAGACAATTGCCCCATTACATTGGAGCTAGTCAATTAGTTGCCCTCCTCTATCATTTCTTAACTGGTTAATCAAAATTTCCATTTGATTACAATAACAATTTGTGTTTATTTTGACCTCTTATGTGCTAAAAGAATCTAAAACAACATTTATCAAATAAAATGCAACACTGAATCACATGGGGCAGGCACGGTAGTGTAGTGGTTAGCATAACACTATTACAGCGCCAGTGACACGAGTTCAATTCCCGCCTTTGCCTGTAAGGAGTTTGTACTTTCTCCCTGTGTCTGCGTGGGTTTCCTCCGGGTGGTCCAGTTTCCTCCCACATTCCAAAGATGTATGGGTTAGGAAGTTGTGGGCATGCTATGTTGGCACCAGAAGCGTGGCAACACCTGCGGGCTGCCCCCAGAACACCCTACGCAAAAGGTGTATTTCTCTGTGTGTTTCGATGTACATGGGACTAACAACGATATCTTATCTTATCTTATAAAAGTGTGTTAGACAGATGTCCCAAAAGATGGTTAAAGTAGTAGATTTAAGGAACATCTTAAAGGATTATAGAAAGCTAGAGAGATGGTAAATGTAGGGAACGAATGCTACAGTTTGTTGCAGAACACAAACTTATTGTTGGTGGATCAAATAACATCTAAAGCCAAATGGCTAGAATTTGAAGAGCACAGATATCTCGGGTTGGAGGAGATTCCATAGAGAGTGAAGGGGAGACAAGAGGGAGTTTAAAATAAGGGTGAGAATTTCATAATCAATGCATTGAAGGCCAGTAGGGACAATGTACGAAGGGGCTTGATGCAAGTAGGGACACGCACAGCAAAATGACCTCTTGTAGAAGGCCAGCATGTAGTGGATTGGAATAGTCTGGAAGCAAACCAATGTATGGATGAGAACAACGCTACTGAGGTGGCACTGGACAGGTTTTGTGATGCCCGGATATGTAGTGAAGAGTTCAGTACAGAGTCAAAATGGTGTTGAGTTTGAGAACAGTGTGAACAATGCCATGAATAGTGTCCAGAGTAACAGATGAAGTTAGTGGCCAAGGTTGTGATTGTGGCGAAAATTCTGCTCATTTGGAAGTCGGATTTAGAAGGATCAGAGATGTTAAGAAAGTGAGGTATCTGTGAATGTTTGGAAACTGGCACTTTGTTTTTGAATAACATCAACAAGGGGCAGTAAGAATATGGATGGAAATTCAGAGAGGCCAAGGAAAGAGCCTAGGTCATTCCTTGTACACGGCATAGACAATTATTTTAAATTTGATTAATAAATAAAAATAAGCATGAATGCTAAGGGAAAAAGTGTAAGTAAAACGGCAATGCCAAATATAATTTATTTCTCATTGATTATAATTTGCCTAAATACTGACTAATGCCCTGGAGGAGAGATGAATGACCTCCAACAAGCACAACAGTGTATCTTCGTGCAAGGCATGGCACCAGACATTAGAGTATCTTCCCCTTGGTGCATGTTAACTTCAGTTTTACCAGGTTCTTTGTAGAACATAGAACAATACAGCAAGACCACTCTGCTCCAGATTTCATCACTCGTTTAGTCAAAGAGCTTGTGTTGAGTGTGACTGCACTTGACTTTAAGGTAGCACAAATTGATAAGGTGGAAAAAGGTGTATGGTATGCAGGAGCAGTCCCTTCAACCCACAATGTTGTGCCAAACTAATTAAGCTAATAATTAACCTAATCCCTTCTGTCTGCACGTGGTCCATATTCCTCCATTCTCTGCATATTCATGTCCCTTTCTAAGAGCCTCTTGAATGCCTCTGTTGTTTCTGCCACCACCACTACTCCAGGCAGTGCATTCCAGGCTTTCACTGTGCGTTTACACTCTGTGTAAAAAAACCTGCCCCACACATTTCCTTTGTGCTTTCTCACTCTCACCTTAAATGCGTGCCCTTTAGAGTTAGACATTTCAACCCTCGTATAAAGATACCGGCTGTCTACTCTATTATGCTTCTCATAATTTTATAAACAACCATCAGACCTCCACTCGACCTCTGCCGCTCTAGGGAAAACAACCCTAATTTATCCAACCTCTTCTTATAGTACATACCCTCTAATCCAGGCAGCATCCTGGTGAACTTCTCTGCATGCTCTCCAAAGCCTCCACATCCTTCCTATAATGGGGCGACCAGAATTGAATGCAATACTCCAGATGTGGCCTAACCAGAGTTTTATTAAGCTGCATCATAACTTCCTGACTCTTGAACTCAATGCCTCGACTAATAAAGGCAAGCATTCCATACACCTTTTTCCACCCTATCAATTTGTGCTTCCTTAAAGTCAAGGGCAGTCACTCTCAACACAAGCTCTTTGATTATTCAAAAATATTGTCTAAGCTTTGTTATGACCATGTCAGCAATTAAACAACGATGAGTTTCCCACAGAGATGATTACATAGAACACATGAGTCTTCTGTTCAATACGATTCATAACCTCAGGGAATTTTTCTAGGCAATTTCCAGTCCTCTTATTATTGCGGGTAGGAGTCGGTGGGGGGGGGGAATGATGTAATGGGGGGACTTAAAATAGCTGAGCAACTGACTTGAGAACAGGAATGCAGACAGGTTTAAACAAAATAACATTAAAGGACTTTATTTTAAGCAATATTAGATTATTTATTTTGATTAAAAACATTGAATTACAGTATAGTGTCTTCTAACTGGATCCTTAAACCGAAAAACATTCAAAAAGTGGACAAAATTACAACCAAGTATTATATCACACCAACAAGCATAAGGATAACAATGAAATCAATTGTTACCAGCAGTTTGAACTTTTTGTTGGTTTGTTCAAGTATTGAAAAACTTCTTACTTATATAACTTATTTCTCTACTCTAGTGTTGCACATTTGTTTACTGTCTCAACAAAAATTCCTTCACTATTATTTCAGCAGAGGAGTTAACTTGTTCAATTGACAAGGATTAACACCTATATCTGACTTGCTGATAACAGCTTCATTTCTTTGAAACTTCTTTCTGGAAGTTTAATGTTATGTAAAGACTCAGAAAAATCTCTTTCCAACTTTATATACTTTGCACACAAAATTATGAGTTGTTTGTTTTCATGGTATACAAGACAGGAATTTGAATGCAAATTATCTACTTCAATTTCCTTCAAAGTGGAGTAAACTCGGCTGCTGCCAAGTGATGTGTGAATGTAAATTGGTGGATGATGATCCCAGGGGTGTTCCAGAAACTCCATCTTTTGCTAGAAGCGTGCCGAATGACTATTGTTATAGTATCAGCCTCTTTACAGATATTTTCTAGTTCCAATACTGTCAGTACAATTTCCTATCCATCCATCGCCTCAGTCCCAGTGTTTCTACAAATCCCCTGCCACCTCCCATCGAACATTTTACAGATTCCAAACTTTCTGCACCAACAGACTGCACACCCCCCCCACTCACTCCCTCAACCTCTGATACTTTCCAGAGGATCTCTTGTCGTCACTCATAGCTATTTGATGCCTCACTCCAATATCTCCTGCAATATACTGGACGCACTGGAGAATGTGCTTGTACAACCTCCAAGCATTTCACAATCTAAGTTACTTGACTTGCACTTCATTTCACTGAATCAATGACACAATCGGAATTTCAAGCAGTTAGTCTGTTTTCCTTCTTGTATTGTTTTACAGCTATTATAAGATAAGGTAAGATATCTTTATTAGTCACATATACATCGAAACACACAGTGAAATGCATCTTTTGCTTAGTGTTCTGGGGGCAGCCTGCAAGAGTCGCCACTCTTCCGGCGCCAACATAGCATGCCCACAGCTTCCTAACCCGTATGCCTTTGGAACGTGGGAGGAAACCAGAGCACCCAGAGGAATCCCATGCAGACATGAGGAGAACGTAAGAAATCCTTACAGACAGTGGCCAGAATTGAATTGGGATCGCTGGTGCCGTAATAGCTGGCGCTGCTACACTACCGTGTTTTGTTTTAATGCAAAGAATAATACCTAATGTTTTGTGAACACTCTGAGGAATATGAAGATATTGCATGCCACATGCAATTGAAAGCAGCACACAGAACTGCATTTGGACAAATTTACATCTTACATATCACATATTAACTCCTTCAGTGTTCAGATGGAAATGGATAACAAAAAGCTAAGGACCAGAATTAAAAGGCTGGAAGTTTATCAGAAATTACTAACAAAGAAGCTTTCCTGAAACAAGAAATGGTATTGACTTACGAAGGTTAAACTGTTTTGCTTTATAAAATAGCACAGATATCGATCTTTCTATAGTATCTTACATTTTGAATATATTGAATCCTCTTATTTCAAGCAGAGTTAAGGGACTGAAGTTTAAAACAAGAATATCACTCTTTACTGTACTTATCACTAAATCAGAATCCTTCAAGTTGTTGAGGTCTTTACTCCTGAAAGACATCATGTCGCATCTCCTCACTTCCAATAACTACACAAATCAGAAGTTTATAAGTTTGATTCTCAGAAAAGCCTGCAACAGCACAATATTAATCTTTCATCCATTTCTACAGTTTTATATCGGTGTTTAATATTCTACTTTTATTTTTACAGTAGTTGTAAATATTTAAATAGGTGTTACCAGGTTAACCAGCATACAAAAGAAATCATTGTTAAAATATGTGATACAGGATCCTGAAAGTCCTCTGGAATTTAAGTTCCAACGCAAGCATTCACCTACTTCTCAATGATGAAGGAAAGAAAACATGAATTTTCAGATACTTATCTTACCTCTTCCTTCTCCGTACGTGATAGAGAATAAACGACAGAACAGTTGCAATGAAGAACAAAATAAACCACTGCATTTTTTGTTCCAGAAATGTTTTCTTCACTGATTCAGTGCTGATGGTGACTGTGCTCTCTGTAGAATTAGTTTAACCTCAGTGTGGTAACTGGTTCAATTCTAAAATCTGATAGCAACAGGTCTGACTTGTCTTGTGACTTTCTGTCAATGAAGGCACAGCGCAGAACCAGATGGTTTTATAATTGGAATCCTGAATTTCTAAATGAAGGCTGGCATCCTTCCACTTTTGAGGCCCAGCCTTTTTTTAGTGGTCTTGTTGAGTAGGAAGCTGTTCTAAGATGCAAGATGAAACTTAGCCAATAACATTCGAAACCACCTTAAAGTAATAGCATAAATGAACAACAGAGGATTTAGAAAAAAGACAAATAATTACATTTAGTTGCCTCTAACAATCACTATTTATCAACCAGAGCTTTCTACAATTCAATTTCCTAGGATTCAACAATAGTATTAGTTTTAATATGAAACAAAATTAACAATTATTACCAATGTCAGTGAATGATTAAAAAGGTTAGAATTATAAGATGTATCATTTAAATTTTTAGCACGTTGAGACCAGCTTGTACACAGACAAAAATTATTTTTTAGTGTGCCCAGTTCCACTAATCAGGGAGCAGCCAGTTCAATACCATAATTCTCCTTGTGAAGTCAATCATACTATTGACAGATTTTCATGGGAGGATCTGTTATTTCTAGGTTGTTCGAACTTTGAGCTCTGAAGTACAGGCAGATTGCATATCCTTAGTGCTGTAGTATCTAGTGGAGCTATACTAACTCTGTTAATTCATTGGAGAAGAATAGCTATGAGGGAGCATTCAGGTAATTTAACTTACCTTTTTTTTAAATTAATGTTATTAACTTAAATGTATTTAAATGTAGTGAAAATATTTTCTAGTGACTTTGAAGTTGATATAAAAATATTTTAAAAATGCATTTTTTTATATTGGTATGATTAACTTTCAATAGTTGTGAAAGTTTGTGAATGTCAGAAACATCCAGAAAAATTCAAAGCCTTCAAATATTTTGACAAGCTCATGAACTTCGAGATGCAACTTTTGGGTGGATGGGCCTTATTCGGACCCTGCTATGAGCTGCCACTTGTGACCAGCAGGTGCAGCCAACAACCACTATATTGCAGCTGGCTTCATTTAGGAAGCAGCAGCTGAAAAATCTGTATCTGGTAAGTGCGGACTTGGCAGCTGGGAGACTAGCAACCGCAGGTGGCTTATCAATGCAAGGAAATTCCGGGTCAATATTTTTGAGACAGTAGAAAGAACATTCCCTTTAAGAGCCACTCACTACTTAGGGCATTTAATAACTAATAACAAAGGGTAACATATATAGGACCTCATTTAAAAACTAATATAAGGCTCCTACTTATTTCAAAGAATATTACTGACCATCCATTTCCAGGCTCACTCAAAATTGAGATAGGTGGTAAATGGACAGTGGATATTGACCTGAGTTTTATAGGGAAATTTCAGCAGTTTCCTTGCATAATTGCTGATGTAGCCCTGTGTGACATTTACAATTCAGGACTCCTGTGTGAATGAGGACGGGTCGAAGTTGCAGTCAGTGTTCCTTCAACTTCACTTCAACACAGAGAATCCACCATGAAAATCTGCCAGGTCCAACCAAATGCAAAGGTAGCTCCTCCAATGAAAGGTCGATGCTGTGAGGGTAGGTATTAGTTAGGTGAGACCTTTTTAAAATTTTGAATATATTTAATAGCTTCATAGTTTATTAACATCTTTGCATGTTTATGAATGCCATAAGGATTCAGAATATTTTGACAGCTGCCTAAGATTGGAACAAGGCCTGGAGATTGGCATAGAGAGCTGTGAGGAAACACTTTCAGTTTTCCTCAGCTTTATTGCGAGTGGGTCAGTGACTTAATTGATCTTATTTCAATTTCTTCACAACATCTCCTCTTCTATACAGCTGAGGCTAAATGTTAACTGCATTTTTGAGTGCTCAATTCAATCCACAAATGTCATCTTGCCAATCAGTTGCTAATTTAATTACCAACCCATTCCCACTAAAGGTGGCCTCCTACACTGTTCCAAAGATACTAAAAGGAAGTTTGAGGAATATCACCTCATCCTTCAATTAGACAGTTTACAGCCTCCTTAACATTCAGTTCAACAAATTGAAGTAATACCCATTAGTATTGGTTTATCAGACGTTTGGTAACGAAGCTGCCATTTCCATTTTCATCTCACATCACTGCCCTTCCTTACACTGTACTTGCTTAATATCTGTTAAATTTATAATTAATGATAAACTACTATTTTCCCCTCTGCAGACCTGCTGAGTTAGTACAATTATCTTTCAGTAGGTTCATATGCTTATAATGTGCACATTCATTGACAAACCATAGTTGCATTATTACAAGGCTGCCTTTCAGATTCAATTATTATCAAGGAACTTTGCTTACGTGATCATTAGCTCAAAGCAGCACTCTTCTTTCTTCCTCCTGTTCTTAAATGACTGCAAATTACTGCTTAGCTCACTGTGTAAATCTCTTTTGATTGCAAAATCACAATTTATGATGTTGCTTATGTTGACTGCATAGTATGACATTCCCTAAATGGAGTAATCAGAACAATGAAATCCAAACATTGCTTCAGAATGCCTTTTGATATGCTCTAAGTTAACTTCTCCTTGCCTTATAGTTTTTATTCTTACATGATGTGGGCATATTTGGCAAGGCCAGGATTAATTACTAATCAATAAATGCTCTAGAGAAGGTGGTGATATATTTGAATTGCTGCTGCCCATTAATTGAAATATTCCCTGTTTTAGTTAAGGACTTGACTCAACAACAAAAAAGAATGGTGACATATTTTAATGGCAGGATGATGTGCAACTTTAAGGGGAATTGCAAAAGATTGAAATTCTATCCACTTTCCCCATCACAGTCCAGGAAGTGGAATTTACAGGTTTGCCAAATGTTGCAGAAACAGCCTTGGCAAGTTGTTGACAGCAGATGTTACACAGTTCAACTGTGATGTATCAGTAGTGGTTGGAGTGAGGTTTAGGGTGGTGGCTGGAAGCTGGAAACAAGTTAGCTGATCTATCCTGAAGGAAACAGTTTCTTGCATGTTGGCAAATCTGCACTCATCCATCATTTGCATAGAATTCCATTATTTTCTTGGCATTCCTTGTAGATGGAAATGCTGAATAATTCATCACTGAATATGAGATGCTGTTCTATTCTTAGCATTACTCAACATTAACCAAATTTCCATTCCAGAATGTTGTTATTGAGAGAGCTGGAAATTATAATCATGGTGAACATCAAAGAAGTCCAGTTGTCATCTCATGCTTGTATATTATCTAGCTCCAGCAGAATGGAGTCACAAACTACTTCATTATTTGGAATCAGGCACTAGGAACGTGGTTACATGTACATCCACAGATGGAGATTGGAAACATGGTGATGTGTGTAGCTGGAGCCAGGAGTCAGGAACATGGTTAGATGTGTGATAGAAGCAGGGATCAGGAACTTGGTCAGGCGTACAGCTGGAGGTGGAGGTCAGAATGTTGTTAGGTGAGTGTCCAGAGTTAGGGAGTGTGAATCTAGTTAGTTGTGCAGCCTGATCCAGGGTTACAAGCTGATACTCCTGGGCAAAGTCAACAGGAAGGTACACAACCCTCTGGGAAGGTCTTGTGCCTAACCATGTTCCCAACTCTTAGATTTAGCCCCACACCTAACCACATCCAAACAAGGAACCACAAAGATGTTTGCATGATACATGCCACGACAAGTATTGATGATTGCTAGACTCATCAACGTATAATCCATTCTTTTATCTTCAACAATGTGGCTGCAAAATGTAGTGTCAACAGTAGGTAGGTGATTGGAGGGGATTTTGAGGGATAAGATATACAAGCATTTGGAAAGTTAAGGGTTGATTAGAGATAGTCAGCACAGCTTTGCGCATAGAGATCATGTCTCACAAATTTGATTGAGCTTTTTGAAGAAGTAACCAAGAAGGTCGATGAGGGCAGGGTGGTAGATGTAGTCTATATGGACTTCAGTAAGGCCTTTGATAAGGTTCCACATTGTAGACTGCTTTGGAAAATTAGATCGCATGGGATCCAGGGAGAGCTAGCTAATTGGATTCCCAATTGGCTTGATGATAGGAAGCAGAGAGTGATGGTATAAGGTTGTTTTTTGCACTGGAAACCTGTGAGCAGTAGCATGCCCCGAGGGTTGGTGCTAGGTCAATTGCTAATTGGCATCTATGTCAATTATCTAGTTGAGAATGTGCAAGGCATGGTTAGTAAGTTTGCAGATGACTCTGAAATAGATGGTGTCGTAGACAGTGAAGAAGGTTATTAAGATTTACAGAGGGATCTTGATCAGCTGGGTAAGTGGGCTGAGGAATGGTAAATGGAAGTTAATTCAGATAAATGTGAGGTGTTGCATTTTGGGAAGAGAAATGAGGGTAGGACTTCCACAGTGAACAGTATGACCCTGGAGAATGTTGTAAAACAGAGGGACCTAGGAGTAGAAGTACATGGTTCGCTGAAAGTGGCATCACAGGTAGACAGGGTGGTGAAGAAGAAATTTGGCATGCTGACCTTCATCAGTCAGGCCATTGAGTAGAGAAGTTGGGATTTTATGTTGCAGTTGTACAAGAAGTTGGTGAGGTTGCACTTGGAATATTTTGTTCAGTTTTGATCACCCTGCCATAGGAAAGATGCCATTAAGCTGTAAAGAGTGCAGAGGAGATTGACTAAAATATTGCCAGGACTCAAGGGACTGAGTTATAGAGACAGGTTGAGCAGGTTGGAACTTTATTCATTTGAGTGTAGGAGAAGAGAGGTGATCTTATAGAGGTGTATAAAATCATGAGGGGCATAGATAGATGAATGCACTTAGGGCTGGGGAATAAAGAACTGGAGGGCATATGGTTAGGGTGAGAGGGGAGAGATGTGGTAGAAAACTGAGGGGCAACCTTTTCACCCAGAAGGTGATCCATATATGGAATGAGCTGCCAGAGGAAGTGGTTGAAGCAGGTACATTTACAACATTTAAAAGACATTTGGGCAGGTATCTGGATAGGAAAGCTTTAGAGGGATATGGGCCAACCATGGGAAAATGGGACGAGCTTAGATGGGTGTCTTGGTCGGCATGGACTAGTTGGGCTGAAAGGACTGTTTCCATGGCGTATGACTCAATGACTATGACTGTAAGTGTTGCTGAATGAAGAAAAATGTCAAAGCAAGTCATCTTCCATTTCATCTGGAGATACTGAATGAATAGCACCTATAGGGTTACGATGCTGTTTCAAGCTGTGTGTAGAACTGAAGTATGAAGATTCCAAGTCTTCCTCATATGAGATGATCACCTTTGTGGATTGTGCATGTACCAACATGCTCTGAAAAAGGATTCAAGGTTCTTGACGAAGTTCACCCTGAGCAGCTGCATAACAGAGGATTCTGTGATCTCTGGACTGTTCCCAGGGATGCATACTGAGACAAATATAAACTAATGCTGGAAGATCATCAACTCGACAAAAGACTTTGATATGCCTGAAATTTGCTGGTCTTCCAATGTAAGTGAATTTTGCTGTCTGGCATGTTTCAGAGTGAAGAGGAAAGTACTGAAACTCAGTGAAACCAACACAAAGGCTCTGTAGGGAAGGACAGAGGGTCCTACATAAGACTGAGGGTCTGGGCCTCTCAGACAGTTCCCAAGTGCATTGTTTAATGAGGAAACGTGAGTGGTGCTGACACATTGTAAGAAAATGTATTGAATTGAAGGTATAATGAATATAAAGATGTGTACCAAATGTATTTACTGCATATATTCAGAATAAAGTATATTTTTGAAATAACCAAAGGAAACCCGTGACCTAAAGAACATGTGGTGGGTGGAGAGAGCACAGGAGACTCAGCTGTGACAAGTGCTGGTTCTTCAGCATTGCAAAAGCCATTTATAGCCCAAGTATTCAGGGCCCTATACACTGAGAGTTAAAACAAAAGCGAATTAATCAGAGACAGAGAGGCAGTCAAGGCCCACTGGAAGAAATACTTCAAAGACCCTGTCAGCTGTGACTCTGTGCTTGACATGAGTGCCTTGGGGTCTATACTACATTAAACTATCAAGATCAGCCTTGCTGCCACTCCTGGCTGACAAAAAGACGAAATGTCCCAACTGAAAAATAACAAGGTCTTGGGAGCAGACAGTATTTGTGCTGAATTCCTAAAACTCGGCACTGATGAGCTCGACAAATCCACCATCTCATCATCTACACCTGGGAAGAGGAGAAGATAGATGGCCTCCGAGACGTCACCATCTGACCATTTTCAAGAAAGAAGGTGTCAAACTGTGTTACAGAGAGGGGTTGCCGCTCTCTGATACAGGGAACATCATCACCAAGGTCTGCTTCCCACTGGCCAAAGAGCTGCTCCCTGAATCGTTATGGGAAGCCATCTATGCAGCGGCACAGTGGGCATGATTTCCACCATATGAGAACTCCAAGAAAAATGCAAAAAGCAGCATGAGCCACTGTACGTGGACTTTCATGACCTTGCTAAAGGCTTTGACTTTATCAACTGGGAGAGACTGTGGAACATCTTCCACAAATTTGGCAGTCCGTACAAATTCATTTCTATCTTATGTTTGCTCCATGACAGCCTGCAAGCTGTGATGCTAACCAGTGGGTTTACAACAGAGATAATCTCAGTGCACACCAAAATCAAACAAGCCTACGTCATTGGCTCAAAACCTTTTTCAACCATTCTTGCCCCAACGTTGCATCTCACTTCAAATTAGACATATTGCAAGAATGTCCCTAAAACTAATGTGAAACTGATCCACGTTTGGTGACTACAGTCCAGTACCAAGGTCACTCAACCTTAGTAGTCAAGCTGCAGTATGCAGATGAAATTACAATTGTGCAGGTTCTGAGGCCAAGCTCTAAGCAATTGTTCACTTGTTCACTGAAGCATACAAGGAGATAGGTTTTATGCCCAACATCTGCAAGACAATGGTCCTATACCAATCTGTTTCCACTGTAGCACACTGCCCACCAATAATAAAAGATCTTGCCAAGCCTCTGGAAAATGTGGACCACTTCCCATGTCTCGGGAGCCACTGTTTGGTGAAGACAGACATCAGTCATGAAATTCACCAGTGCCTTCAATGTTCTGGTTGATTGAGGAAAAGAGTGTTTAAAGTTCACTTTGAAGAAAAGTTTGGTTAGGCTGCGCCTGCAGCATTGTGCGCAGTTCTGGTTGCGCCTTTACAGGAAGGATGTGGAGGCTTTGGTTAGGGTGCAGGAGAGGTTCACCACGATGCTGCTTGGACTAGAGAGTATTAACTATAGGGAGAGGTTGGACAAACTTGGATTGTTTTTTCTGGAGCGTCAGAGGTTCAGAGTGACCTGATAGGGGTTTATAAAATTATGAGAGACATAGGTAGCATAGATAGCCAAAATATTTTTCCAGGTTAGAAATGTCAAATACTAGAGGACATAGCTGTAAGGTTGGGGGGGGGGGGGTGGTGGGGAAGAGTTTAAAGAAGATGTGCAGAGTAAGTTTTACACACAGAGAGTGGCAGGTTCCTGGAACATGCTGCCAGAGGTGATGGTGGAGGCAGATATGATAGTGAAATTTAAGAGGCATTCAGACAGACATATGAACATGCGGGATTGCAGGGATATGGGTGATGTGCAGACAGATAGGTTCAGATTAATATGGCATCATGGTCAGCACAGACATGGTGGGCCGAAGAGCCTGTTCATATTCTGTTCTATGTTCTATCAGAACCTCAGACCTAACACAAAGCTCTGGACAGCAGTGATCCTACCCTTTAATTTGCCTCTGAGATCTGGACAACCTGGTCTCAGGTACCTCAAGGTACTGGAAAAGGTACTACAGATACTGTCTCTGCAAAATCTTCCCAATTAAGCCAACCAATGTCAGTGTCCTCACTCAGGCCAGATGAGGTCCTAGTTACATTCAATCTGTGATGTTTGCCAAGTCATGCCGTTCACATGGCCTCCATCAAACTCCAAAAACAGCCAATCTCTTTTGAGCTTTGTCATGACAGGAAGTTTCCAGGCAAACAGAGGAGAAGATTCAATGGTGTGCTCAAAGCCTCCACAAAGGAATGCAGCAACCCACTGTCTCTTGAGAATCTCTGACTCATGACTACTCAAAGTCAAAGTAGAGAACGAGCATTCGGGACAGTTTGAGAAATGTTCACACTTTGGGAGCACAGAGAAGCCCTTTCTAAATGGCAGGAGTGCACCACTTCACAGGAGTGAAACGCTGTCGGATAAAGGGGTCAGGTGGGCTTCGTACTCAAACCTAAATAACATAATTGTTGTTAGAGCTGTGCATCATTAACTATGTAGCTGTGATGCTGATTTCAGGTGCTGCCTTGAGCTGGTTTATGCCATTCTGGCCCTGTGGACCTGGACTCAATCCCTCAGTTAATGAAGGCCAGCACATCATATGCCTTTTTAACCACCCTATCAACTTGTGCAGCAACTTGAGGGATCTACGTACTAGAACCCCAAGACCTCTCTGTTCCTCCACACTGCTAAGAATCCTGTTGTTAACCATGTACTCTGCCTTAAAGTTAGATCTTCCAAAGAGTATCACCTCACACATCTCCAGATTGAACTCCACTGCCACTTCTCTGCCCAGCTCTGCATCCTGTCAATATCCCATTGCAACCTACCACAACCTTCTGCACTATCTACTACACCACCAACCTTTGTGTCATCTGCAAACTTACCAGCCCACCTTTCCACTTCTTCATCTAAGTCATTTATAAAAATCTCAAAGAGCAGGGATCCCAGAACAGTTCCCTGCGGAATACCACTAGTCACTGACCTCCAGGTTGAATACTCCCCTTCTACAACCACCCTCTGCTTTCTGTGGTCAAGCCAATTCTGAATCCACACAGTCAATTTTCTGTGGATCCCATACCTCATGACCTTCTGGATGAGCCTACCATGGGGAACCTTGTAAAATGCCTTGTTAAAATCCATATATACCACATCCACCACTCTATCTTCATCAATTTGTCTTGTCACTTCCTCAAAAAATTCTATTAGGCTCATGAGGTACGACTTGCCCTTCACAAAACCATGCTGACTATCCCTTATAAGACTATGCGTCTCCAAATGCTCATAAATCTTGTCCCTAAGAATCCTCTCCAACAGCTTGCCACCACTGATGTAAGACTAACTGTTCTATAATTTCCAGGATTATCCCTTTTACCTTTCTTGAACAATGGAACAACATTTGCCATCCTCCAATCCTCCGGTACCACCCCTATGGCCAGGGAGGACTCAGAGATCATTGTTAATGCTCCAGCAATCTCTTCCCTCGCTTCCCATATTACTCTGGGGTATATCCTATCCAACCCTAGGGACTTATCTATCCTAATGCTCCAACACTGCTTCTTTCTTAACCTTGACGTGCTCCAACACATTTGCCTATTCAACCATAACCTCCCCTTTGTTTAAGTCCTTCTCCTCAATGAACACTGAAGCAAAGTATTCATTCAGGACCTCCCCTACTTCCTTCACCTCCAGACACATTTTTCCCCCCTTATCCCTGAGCAGTCCTACCCTCACCCTTGTCATCCTCTTGTTCCTCACATATGTTTTTCCTTAACCTGAATTGCGATGGCCTTCTTGTGCCCCCTTCTAGCTCTCCTATGTCCCTTCTTAAGGTCCTTTCTGGCTACCTTATAACTCTCAAGACCCCTGACTAATTTTTGCTTCCTAAATCTTAAATAAGCTTCCTTCTTCCTCTTGACTAAACCTTTCGCCTCTCTTGTTAACCATGGTTCCTTCACCCTACCATCCTTTCCTTGTCTCAGTAGGACAAACGTATCTAGAACCCCATGAAAGTTGTCTCAAAACAATCGCCACATTTCTACAGTGCATTTACCAGAGAACATCTGTTTTCATTTTACTCTCCCAAGTTCCTGCCTAATACCATTGTAATTTGCTCTCCCCCAGTTAAATACTTTCCAATAAAGGCTGCTCCTATCCTTGTCCATGGCTATGCTAAATTTCAGGGAGTTGTGGTCACTATCCCCAAAATGCTTGCTCACTATCCCTCTGCCTCCACAAATGCTGCTTGACCCGACTGAGTTTTTCCAGCAGTTTGTTTTTTGTTCCTTATAACTAAACATGGATTTCAAAAGAAAATAATTGCCTTATTTTTATGAGGAGGAAGGATTTGCTTTCCAGCACAACATGACGTAATCATCTGAAGAACAGCATAAGTAAACAAAGCCTAAAGGAAATGGTGTCAATAATTGTAAAATCTGTGCATTAACAACTCAGGCCATCTCATCAAGTGAACAATCTGTTCCTAAATAAGTCATTGACTGAGTGATAAGATTTAGGCCTGGATGACTGTATTACCTCCTGTTCAGAAAGATCCCTCATGGTTAATGTAATTTATTAAGTCAAAGATGCTCTATGATGATGCATTTTTTCATTCTTCTCCTTCCACAGTCGGGGCATCGTCTGTGGAATTACTGGGGAATTATCTACTGAGTTATGAATTTCTACTTACTGATCACTGAACTCAATGACAAATTTGAAAAAGATTGACTTGGGAAACTTTGTCATCCTAAAGAAATGATAGAAACTAATTCCATAACTAAAGGAGATGCCCTTTCTTTCTAACTCAAAAAACAGCAGTTATGTTATAAACTTTTTAAATTTAAATTTTACTCAGATTTCGGGCATGGTAATTCGTTGTTGGTTGACCCAAATATTGAACTTTTTCTTTTGCTACCACTGATTGACTGCTTTAGGATCCATCCAAAGAAGCTGCTACTCTGAACTTACTGTCTTGCAAATCCTTGAAAGTTGGTGGCCAATCCTGAACTCAGGGAGCAATTAAAAGACAAACAAATTGGTGGGTTTGGAAACACATGTTGGCCAAATAATCAAAAAAGAATGACAGATTTCCTCCCTTAGGGGCTAATATTTGTGAGCAAATCCGGCGGGCTTTTATGACACTCCAGTGCTTTCATGATTCTCCATTGTCACTGTGTCTAGATCTTGGAACTCCTTTCCCAATGTCGTTCTCCAGAAGGACAGCAGCAGTTCAAGAAGGCAGCTCACTTCCACCTTCTCAAGACTAATTAGGCATAAGCAATGAATGTTAAGCCTGGATCCCAAAAAATGAATAAAATAATGAACATTTTTACAATTGTTAATTCCAGATTTTTATTTAATTCACTAGCTGTCAGAATGAGATTAGAACTCTTGCCTCCAGATCAGGTCAAATATCTGGCTGCTAGTCTCTCCCCTTGACACCCTTCCTTCCCCACCCTACTCAACCACTAATATCTGTTATCTTCCCTAGCTTGATCTGTTGTTCTTTTGGTCTGTGTTGGACTGAAGAATATCTGTCGCTCATAAAGCTTTATGCAGTCTGAAGTTCACATTGTGTTTCAATGTTTCCCTCTGCTTAACTGAATGAAGCTACGTTAAATCACCCCACAATATTATTAGTTCCAGTAATAACATTTCAGCATATCTACAAAAAAGTCAATATTCAAAGATTATGTCCCGATTTCATTGGTCCCTTATAAGTGTTCTGGACAGAGTTGGCAATGTTAGAATTTTATTTCTAATTCCTGATTGCACTTCAAAGTTGCCAGTAGGCTTTCTGTTTGTACCTTTGCAGTTCATGTAATGATGGTACTCCGCTGTTGCTGTCAGGTGAAGAGTTGGAGGATCTTAAACCAGTAACAAAGACAAAATGTTGATATGTAGGTTGCTGTTAGATTTAGAAAGGGAGAAGAGGATCATGTTTCCTTTCATCTGTTGTCCATGTCCTTCTGGGTGTAGGGGGTTAAGGGGCTGGGTGTTGCTGCTGAAGAAGCCTTGGTGAGTTGCTTCAGGATGGAGGGAATGGATGTTTTATCTGGTAAATGGTCTGCAGTACAAGTGGATAGCTCTGACCTCAGAACTGACTGTAATGAGGAAATCTTATGAATATATACAAACATCACCCATTGAAAGTATTGTACACATTAACAGCCATTAATTCAGATGTAAGTTTATGTGGCGTACGTTCAAGTTCAGCATTAACATTAATATTTTGTTTTAATAGTTTATTTTAAAACAATACTTTTAATTTATTTATGAGATTTGGCAATAGTAACACTGTTGTATGTCATCAGGAGCTTGTTAGACCTTCTCTGGTCATTGCCTTGCACTGCATGAAATAAATGTTACTTACGACATAGCAGCCCATGCCTGAATGTTGCCAGGAGTTGGTGCATACAGGTTTGGGTTACTTTATTTTCCAATGAGTTAGGAATGAAATTGAAAATTGTACAACTATTAGTAAAAAACCCTCACTTCTGAACATAATTGAGAAAAGGTCATTGATAAAGACACTGAATATGGTCGAGCTTACAGACCCAACCTGTTTAGTCTCTTATGATAGATCAATCCTCTCATCCCACAAATTAATCTGGTGAATCTCTTCCACTGCAGTTATGTAGGGGACCAAAACCATGTGCAGTATTCCAGGTGTAGCCTCACCAACATTGCCAGCATAGGCATTGCTTGCCAAAGGGCTTGTTCCTGTGTTGTACTATCCTATAACATCCTGTACAATTGTAACAAACTTCCCTTTTTCTAAACTCCAAAGCCTTTTCAAATGATTCATTGTTGATCTTCTGATGATGAATGAAACTTAACAGATAGGAGAAGTAGGAATTGATGAGATCCCTAATGGTACAGATTACTGGGATGAAAATATTGTCCTATCAGAGACTAAACAGGTTGGGCCTGTATTCGTTGGACGATTGAAGAATGAGCGGTTATGTTATTGAAACATATAGGACCTGAAGGGAGTATGAGGGGGTAGATGAGAGTCTTAAATGAGGGGATATAGTTTCAAGATAAGAGGACAGATTGTTAAAACAGAGCTACATAGAAATATCTTCTTGAAGAGGGTAACAAGTGTTGGAATTCTGTACCCCAGAGAGTTGTGGAGGTTAAGTTATTAGAAGTATTTAATGTGGAAGTAGAAAACATTTTGAAAGATAAAGGGGATTGACAGCTACTGTGATCAGGGACAGAGGAAGAGGAGTTGATGCCTGAGGTAGATCAGCCTTAATGATATTGAATTGCAAACATGAGGGGGCAGGTGGCCTGCTCCTGCTCCCATTGTCTTGTATTCTTGTGATTTGTTGCTGTTGGACTTCTTATCTTGGAGGGATAAGAAAGAAGTGCCATACACTCTTATAAATTCTATTTCATTTCCTTCCTTCACTAATGGTTTCTGCCAGTTCATATGAGGTGGTTAAAGTCTCCCATGATGAAGATTCAATGCTTGCAACTCATTTCAGATTTGCTGACATTTCTTCCTTCAATTATATTCAATAGTTGTGTCTCCATTATACACCATGAAGGTTACATACCCTTCTTAACTCGAGTGTGGTGACAACTACAAGCTGTTCAATCCACTGGCTATAAAACATCAGAGAGAGAGCTGATTGATTTTTAGGGTTGAATATTATTATTCAATCAGTGAGTTACCAGCACTTAAGGCAGTTTATGGCTTGGGATAACAGTTAAATCACTTGGTCAGAATCTGTTAATAAGCCTTGGCAGAATAGAATATTCTATTCTAGAATAGGGTGGTCCAAAACAGATGTGAGAGGTAAGTTTGTTTTTACTTAGAGAGTGGTGGATGCCTGGAATGCGTTGCCTGATAGGGTGGTGGAGGCAAATTCATTGGGGACTTTTAAGAGGGGCTTGGATGGGGACATGAATGGGCATTCTGTAGGCAGGAGGGATTAGCTATGTCAACACAATATTGTGGGCCGAAGGGCCTGTTCTGTACTGTTCTATGTTCTATGGTTGTTCTAATATAGTGCCTTTGCCCTAAAGGAAAGTAAAGGCTTCTGGCTTTGTTAAAGATTAGAAACTACCATAAAGAAGCAGTTTATACCTGTTGTGTGATCAACGTCAGACTATTCATTGTCACATAATGTATTTTGTAAAAAGTGGCTTATGGATTGTAAGGATTGATTGTCCTGGTGTGTGAGATCTGCATACACCCAGACCCAACCCCAGAACTGCAGTAACACGGAATCCCCTTGGACTGAGTGCTGCTTCTATTGAATTCTCCAATGGGTACTTTAATTATTTTAGGAGTAGAATTCTTTGCAAAATTTAGCTAAGTTTTGGTGTCAGCATTTAACTTAACTTTGGGATTAACTTGTGGTTTATTTCACATTGTTAGTATAAATACACCACTTGGTAGTGGCAGTTGCACTGCTAAGTATTTGGCTGGCTAGAACTGTCCAGCTGTTTATTACTCCCAGGGGGAGATGACTGGTGTTTTTGAACATTTAGCTAGTCTAAATACAGAGAGTTTTGCTAACGCACACACATAGTCCAGTACCATAGTATACTGCTTCCATTCAGTATGTAACTCAGGATGTTGGTGAGTGGAGGATTTCAAAGCAGTGAGGGTAAGAACATCTTTTCTGACACTTACTGAGTTATTCCAATAAATAAAGGCATTTCATGGCATTTCAGATACGTGGGATACACATCCCAAAAACTGTAGGATGCTCCTGGGTCTTGGATAACCTCATGCAAGGCATATTCCCAGCTGGAGAAGAGTAAGCACCCAGTGTCAAAGATTGAGCAATAGCTGATGTCACTGTGGCCTATCCATGAAGCTGAGTCTTTCGTGGATAGTTTCAGGAAGTGGTCACCCCCCCCCCCCCCCCCCCCAGACCAAGAGCATGTTGGCAGCGAGAGGTTTGGTGACTGGCAGACAGTCATAAAGGAAGAAACAAATGGTTCAGGAAACTCCCTAGAGTCAGATTTCTCAGTAGTATTCAGTTCTAAATATTGAAGGTGCAAGAGTTCCCCTGGGGAGTGAAGGAACAGACAAGATAATAGTACAGGGAGGGACAGAGGGGAAATTCAAGGGAGCAATAGTTACTGGGGATTCTAAACTTAGGAGACCAGAGAGGCATTTCTGCCCTCTGAGGTGTGATTCCAGGTTGGCATGTTGTCTCCTTTTTTGCTGGGGTCAATGATAACAATGATTAGCAAAAGGGCGAGATCTGACAGACAGATTTTAAAGGAGTTAGGAAAGAAATTAAGCAAGAACTCAAATGATAGCAATCTCTTGATTATTGCCATCATTGTGCATCAGTGAGTGTAGACATTGGAGGACCATGCAGACTATGGTTGGAGGGATGGTGTTGCAGGGAGGGTTTCACGTTCTTTGGCGTTGAGATTGGTTCTGGGGAACGTTCATACTGATCAAAACTGATTGCACCTTCACAAATAGGTTTTCTAATGCTGTTGGATAAAGTTTAAGCTGATTCAGCAGTTGGACTGGAAGCTAAAGATTTAGAAGGGAGATGAGTAGACTGGGAAATAGAAGGCAGAAAATTAGTGAGATTTAGAAGGCAGAGCAGTCAAAGGTTGAAGAATAGTCAAAGATGTGAGGAAGGAAGCAACAGCAATATTGATTAATGAAACAATCTCAGCCATGAGAAGAAGGCATATTAGAAGGATTATTAAATTAAGCGATACAGTTGAACTAATGAATAAAAGAAATTGGCCTCATACTGTGAGTGTGCGCGTGTGTGTGCATGTGTGTGTGTGTGTGTGTGCGCGCGTGTGTGCGCGCGTGCGCACGTGGCCTATAGGCAGTCTGAGGGAGATAAAAGAGCAGTTTTCTGACAAATAGAAAAGCATTAGGGGAGTAATAGTGGAAAATTTCAATCGACATAATACTATCCAGGATACAGTCAGTGAAAAGGGTATAGAAGTCACCAAGTTCTTAAACTCTGAAAGGAGAAGTTCCCTTAGCCATTATGTAGAAAGTGGTGAAGTGGAAGTTGGGTTGGTTGGGCAGGGGAGGTGGGGTGGGGTCTGAGGGAAGCTGGCTGAAAAAAGCTCTTGGTATCCAAAAGAGAGTGTCTAATTAGATCCAAAACTGGTTCAGTAACAGAAAGCAAAGGGTAAATAGTTAATGGATGATTTCTGTGCTCTGAGGTAAGATTATAATAAAGGGAGTTCCAAATGGCTCAGTACTCCACCCCATGCCTTTCGTAATATATATTGATGACCTGGCCTTAAAAGTAGGGAGTAAGATAAGGTTTGCAGATAATATAAAAACATCAGCCTTCAGGCTCATAGGGAGAAGCAAAGCTTTAGAGGGTAGAAAGATATAAATGGCCTGCTCAGCTGGGCAGATAGTGGTACTTAATCCAAAAAAGTGAAGTTCAGTATGTAGGAGTCCAACAAGGTCAGGGTATACACAATAAATGGGAGGAGATTGAGAGATGTGGAGGAATAAGGGAGATTGGAGTGTACGTCTGTTGGTCACCAAAGGTAGCTGAAGAGATCAATAAGTTAGTTAAGAAAAACATACACGATGTTTTCCTTTATCAGCCAAGGCAAAGAACTGAAGAACGTGGAGGCTATGCTAGGATTATTTTTAATACCAGATAGCCCACAGCTTGACCACTATTGATAGTCTGTTCAACATATTACAGAAAAGATTGCACTGGAGTGAGTGCAGAGGGGATTTGAAGGTATTGCCAAGACTGGTTGGATAGGCTAAAGTGGTTTCCTTTAAATCTTAGAACATAGAACTTAGAACAGTACATCATAGGAACAGCCCCTTTGGTCTACCATGTCTGCACTGAACATGATGCCAGTCTAACTAATCCCATATGCCTGCACATGATCTGTATAACTCTCTTCCTTGCCTGTTCATGTGTCTGTCTAAATACCTCTTAAACATTGGTATCTGCCAATTCAAAATTGGGCTTGGCTGCCACATCACCACCGCCCCCCCCCCATCTTCACCCACATGCCAGCACACCCGTCATCCTCCCCTATTCCATCCCTGACTACCACAGTGATTGTTTACCAACAAAACTTTTTGTTTTAGGAGCTGAAAGGGAAAAAAAAGGGGGAGAGAAGGAGGGTGGAGTTGAATTCAGGGTGAGAATTGTTGAATTCAGGGGGAAAAGAGATGGATTCAGGGAGAGAGGAGCTGAATTTGGGGAGAGAAATTAAATTCAAGGATGAATTCAAGGGGAGAAGTTAATTCTGGAGTGGGGAACCTGAATTTAGGGAGGGAGAAATTGAATTCAGTCACATGATTGACAATGCATGGAATGCCAACAGCAGTGGAAAAAATCTGGAAAATGACAGCCTCCATCAAAAGTATAAAATGTATTTTGATCTGCCACAAATTTGGCAACTTTTTAATAGGGACTGTATAAATCATGTTCCAACCCCTGATTTTATTCAGCTAAAGTACCTCCTGGAAATGTGCCTCGAGGTGTGTACATCATGATAGATTTCAAGGGGAATGATGTAATTGAATGCCAGTTTTATCAAAGGAAAAGAATGTATTGATTCAATTTGGAATCTTGTTAAATATACTTCAAGACCTGAAAAAAAACATCATCTGGGTGTAAATTAATGCTGTGGATCTGTACTGATGATATTGTCAAGGCTGAACTCAAACATAGACCAACTCTGGGAACAAATTACTTGGTTTATGAATATGCCAGGCAGGAAAAGTTGAGCTTTTCTATCCTGGCCTGCCTTAACTGATTTGAATTCATGAGATAACAGCATTAGTGAAATGCCCCCCTCCACGCACCCTAACCCCACCCCCCCACCCCCCCACCACCCGCCATCTTCAGCAGCTGAGCAATTTCTTGGATCTCAAGACAGCTTACAAGATGGGTGAGAAATCTGGAGTATTTCACTTACCTTTTGATGGGACATGATATCCAAGCTTGAACTTCTTCATTCACTTTCTGTGTCAGCATGGGTTGGCAACTAGTTCAAATGTTCTACAATCAAACAAAAAAAAACTAGTTAACAGCTAATCTGGCTTTTTCCTTCCTGGTTCATGCATGTCCCCCTTTCTTCTCCAAACTTCCAAGTTAAACAAATCTATGCTTAAGAACACAAAATACTATTTTAGCCACATTATATACTTGCTTTGTCTGTCTGAAATTTGAGTAAAAAGTCATAGCTGTAGACTATTTTTCAACCTTTCTTAGAATCTTTATATTATTCATTATTTAAGGAAAATAAAACTGAATGCAATATTCTACATACAAAAGGCAGAATGCTGGAAGAACTCATCTGTGGAGGCAAAAAGTATAATTGAGGTTTTGGTTCGAAACCCTGCATCAGATTGAGAGGGAAGAGAAAAGATTGCCAGTATATAGCAGTACGGGGTGGGGTGGGACGGAGGCTGATAGGTGATAGGTGGAACCAGATGGGGAGGGGCTGATGGACAGATGGAACCAGGTTTGGGGATGTGGCGGATGCTGCAGAGGCTTGTAGGTGATAGGTGGAGCCAGGTGGATTGGGGTTTCCAGCATTTTCTACTTTTATTTCAGATTTCCAGCATCTGCAGTTTGTTTTTGCAGATATACATATCTGGCCATGGCTGGCACTGCAACATCACGTGCAGCAATAAAGATCAAGGCTAATAGTGCAGTATGTTGTACTGGATAGTCCCATTTCTGCAACTTAATTCACCATGTACTTTGGCTGTAACTGTTTGATATTAGTCATGAACCTCAAGAGATTTATGGGCAACACGCCAACATTGTCCCACTGGGGCAGCACAGTAGCACAACAGTTAGCACTGCTCCACTGATGGGTTTAATCCTGAACTTGGTTGCAGTCTGTGTGGAGTCTGCATGTTCTACCTGTGACTGTTTTCTGCCAAGAACTCCAGCTTTGTTTCATTTCCAAAAGATGGGTGTACCCTGATAGACAGATTGACTTGATTGGCTTCTGTGCCAGAAAGAAATATGGGAAATACATGCTTTTTGCACCAATTCATGTACATTCTCTTCCATGTAGAACATAAATATGAGTAGATAATAACATTGTATAAATTATTTGTACTCTTTGGAATGAATAAGGTTAAGGGTCGATCTTGATTGTGTTCTTTGGATTTTGAAAGAATTGATAAAGAGAAATTTCTTCTATTAATAGAAGCTTGCAAGATAAAGGAACATAATATTCATATTAGAGTCAGAGCATTCAAGAGGTAAAGAAAACTGGAAGTCTCTCCCACAAACAGCAAAAGATTCCAGCTCAATTAATAATCTGAAATACAGGATTGTAGTTTTCTTTGGCTAATCATGAATATAAAAGGATATGGAGTAAAGGTGGATTGGCTGAATTAGGTTTCAGAACAGCCATTATCCCACTGCGAAATTATATATTTTGGCCATTTATGAAAATACAAAGAACAAAATACAGGACTCCACTTGTAACTGACATCTGAAGATATCCACATCCATTAATAATAATGTTCTGTCCACAGGAATACAAGAATTTTATAAGTAGCAATTTCACATGGTTCTGTCTTATAAAGTAACCTGTTTTCAGTACCTACATCAATTCTTTCTGAAGTGCCAAGTAGACCACTGGCTGAAACAGAAAGAGATAAAGCAGGCAGGGATTTGCTTATTATTAACTGTCAACAAAGTTTAAACAAAATAGAATAATGTGGATATTCTGAATACCATTGTGAATCTGTAAGAAATGACACAAGTCAGCAGGGTTAATAGCTAATGAAAAACAAGAGTTAAGCATCAAAATATGCATCAAACACAGATGAAAGAAGCTGTTATTGTTAGCTTCCTGACAAAACCCATTTGGAAACACAGATATACAAATTTATTCATGCAAAGCAGTTCAAGGATCAAATAGTTAATCCCACACATTTTGAGACTGTTAAACTATGATAGTTAAACTAAAATCACACAAACTATGATTGTGCCAAATGAAAAGCTTGTAGTGTACAATGGATTCTATCATTGGTGAACTTGGTTCAGAAAAGAAAATGGGTATGAGATGGAAAGGGTAGCTGTGAGAGAACATTTTCAGTGGGCTGATCATATTTCAGTTAGATTTAGCAGAGATATAGAAAAGGATTAAGATAAGCCAGTTGCAGAAGTTTTCAAATGGGATACAGACAATTTTACTAGACTGAAGCATGATTTAGCAGGTAAATAGGAAACAGAAATTGAAGATAAATTAATGTCAGAGTATACTGAGACATTCAAAGAAAAGATAATGAAGAACTTAGACTAAACACATTCCTGCTAAAATAAATATGGGGTTCCTGAAACTATATTTGTCTAGATATTGAGAATGTTCAGGATAGGATAAAGCAAAAGGAAAGCATGTAACGGGTAACCAGAGCTCAATTCTGCAGAAAGCAGACAGGAATGTCGGAAGTGTGGAATAAAAACAAAATTGTGAAGTCAAAGAGAGTGTGTGAATAAATGTTTGCCTAAAAATTATTTTGCAATGTGCTGTTTTGCTTTTAAATGCTATGCAATTCAAAATCATTGTCACTCAATGTAAATCATATTAGTGATCATTTCTGGGTGAAATCATGCCAGTTGTGAAATTGGGCAGTGCAATTCCTACAGCATTCAAAGTTTCTCAGCATCAGATGCCCACCTGATACACATATGAAGTGTTCTCAACATAAGTTGAAAATCCTTGGTCCAGTCAGAAAAAAAAGCACAGTATTTAGATACATATAATAAGCCATTAATTCAAAATGGGGAGAGACACCTACAAGGCTGCTCTCAAACTAACTGGAAGGTTTCACACGCCTCCACCTACATATAATCTGTGAAAACTAGTAGAGAGCATTTTGAGGAGAATTCAACTACAGAAGGACTTGTTGTTCCCTCTGGTGTGGCAGTGTGATAAAGAGGTTCAGGTGGACTATCTTCTATTCCTTATAGTTTCTGCTTCAATGCAGCACATGAAGCAGTAAGACTTTCATCATAAAATAAGAATAGAAAATGCTAGAAATACTTAGCAGGTCAGTCAGCATCTGTGGAGAGAGAAATTGAGTTAATATTGACCCTTCATCAGATGTGGAAAAGTAAGGAAATGGCCAAAGGAGTCAGTCCAAATCAGCAATGTTAGTTACATGATTGTACTGCTGAGAAATTTATTTTCAGCCCTGGAAAGGAGATAATAAAGGAATGATAAATGTAGGCCATGTAAGTTTGGAAGTCAAAGATGCACATACAATTCTAAATGTGTGGTTTACATTGCCTTCACAAAAGAGAGTGTTAAAGAGGAAAAGTGTGGAATAATGAATACGATAAAAACTAGAGAAATATTAAGTTCTTTAAAACTGGATATATTACCAATACTGAAGAAACTGATAAGAACTGTTTAGATGCAGACTGTTAAGAGAAGCAAGGGAAAAAAATTGCAGAAGATCAGAGCATCATTTTCTAATCCCCTGTTGCTACAGGCATGGTGACAGAGGTTTGGAAGACTCTTAATGTTACAATGTTGTTCAGAAATGGAGAAAGAGATAGACTTAGTGATTACATAACAGTCAGCCTTACTTGCTGACTGGGAAAATTATTAGAAACATCTGGGGAAAGGCACGGTTTAATTAATGAATACTGGAATAGATTTGTTAAGGAAAGACTGGAATAAGGCAACATGGAGGACAAATAAAGGTAGCAGATTTGATGTAGTCCACATTGAATTTAACAAGGCATTTGACAAGGTCCCACATAGCAGATTGATCAAAAAAGTAAAAACCCTTGAATTCCAAGGGAAAGCAGCAAGATAGAACTGAAATTGTACAGCATTAAACACAAGAACAGAAGAAAATAGGAGCAGGAGTAGGCCACTCGGCCCTTCCCGGCCTACCCGCCACTCATTATGGTCATGGCTGCTTTATGCTGTCCTCAACTCCTGTTCGGTGCCAGCTCCCATTTGCCCTCAATTACTCGATCTTTCAAGTATTTATCTATCTCCACTTTATATCTGTCTAATGATCTGGCCTTCATCACCTTCAGGGGCAGAGAATTCCAGAAGTTCACTACCATCTGACAGAAGAAATTTCTACCACAGTTTTAAATGAGCGGACTCTTATTTTGTTGCTATGTCCCCATGTTCTTGACTCTCCCACTAGTGGAAATGTTTCAACATTCACCCTGTCAAACCTTCTTAGGATCTTATATGTTTGAACAAGTTCACTTGTCATTCTTCTAAACTCCAAGAAATACCAACTCAAACTGTCTCTTGACAGGACAACCCTCTCAACCCAGGAATCAGCCTGGTGAATCTCCTTTGGATGCCTCCAGTGCTACTCTCTCCTGTTTAGGTAAGGGAACTGTCACGAACCAGCAACAAAAGAAACACACTGAGCATGATTCAGTGTTAAAAACTATTTTATTAATCACTACTTATGATAATACGTAAAATAAAAGTAAAAATGTTAGTATGTTAGAATTCAAAAATGTTAAACCTCGAACGTTAACCCCAAAACTAAACTCTTCGTGTGTGTGTGTGGCAAAGTCCCAAACTCCAAGTTCCGGAATGGTTCTTAAAGTTCAGTTCCGCAAGCCATAAGGTGAAACATGAGCAAGGGCTTCTTCAACAACCACCGTTGTCTGAAGATAAGACGTAGACGTAGAGAAACATAGAGAGAGTAAATACGAAATCCAAATGTTCCACGATGGAACCCTAGTGACACTTCAGTGTTTACTTGCTAGTGACTTCCTCACCCCGAAAAGCATCCGAATCGTGGTCGTCCACACACAAATACCTGTTTCCTTCTACAGCTCAACAACAAAGTGAACTCCACCGGATTACTTCCAACTTCCATACATGGATTTCAGTGGCAGACACAGTTATTGTTTCTCATCCATCGATAGAGAAAACTAGCAGGCTGGTGTCTCTCTCCCTTCTCTCTCTCTCTCTCCTTCTTCTTCTTCTTCTGACTTCTTCAACAACGTCATTACGTCCTTTATCTTCTATTGACGTAAGCACGCCCCACACACACATACACACACACTCTCTATCTTAAAGGGACTTTCACTGAGTCCGTAACAGAACCAAAACTGTGCAGTATTCCAGCTGTGGCCTTAACAAAACCCTGTAGAACTATAACAAAACCTCCTTATTCTTAAGTTCCAACCTCTTTGCAAACAATAAAGACAAACTTGACATTTGCCTTCTTAAATATCTGTAGGATCTGCCTGCTAACTTTTTATGATTCATGCACTGGAACACTTAAATCCCTCTGTACTTCACTCATTTGCAGTCCCTCTCCATTTAGATAATAATCTGCGTTTTGATTCCTCTTTCCAAGGTGCATGCCCTCACACTTCCCACATTAAACTCCATTTACTAGGTTTTCGTTCAGTCACTCTACCTATCTACATCCCATTGCAGAATCACAATGTCCTCATCACAACACCCTTTTCACCAACTTTCATATGATCAGAAAAGTTGGAAACCTTACATCCTGTTCCCTGCTCCAGGTCATTGACGTAAATACTAAACAATTGAGGGCCGAGAACCAATCCCTGGCGTACTCCACAAGTTACATCCCTCCAGCCTGAAAAGGACTGCAACATTCTGCTTTCTATGTGACAACCAGAATCAAGATGTAGATTAAAATCTCCCATGACAATTGCAGCTCCCTTTAAACATGCCTTAGATATTTCATTTGTTACGGACTCAGTGAAAGTCCCTTTAAGATAGAGAGTGTGTGTGTATGTGTGTGTGGGGCGTGCTTACGTCAATAGAAGATAAAGGACGTAATGACGTTGTTGAAGAAGAAGAAGAAAGAGAGAGAGAGAAGGGAGAGAGACACCAGCCTGCTTGTTTTCTCTATCGATGGATGAGAAACAATAACTGTGTTTGCCACTGAAATCCATGTATGGAAGTTGGAAGTAATCCGGTGGAGTTCACTTTGTTGCTGACCTGTAGAAGGAAACAGGTATTTGTATGTGGACGACCACGGTTCGGATGCTTTTCGGGGTGAGGAAGTCACTACCGAGTAAACACTGAAGTGTCGTTTGGGTTCCATCGTGGAACATTTGGATTTCGTATGTACTCTCTCTATGTTTTTCTACATCTACATCTTATCTTCAGACAACGGTGGTTGTTGAAGAAGCCCTTGCTCATATTTCACCTTATGGCTTGCGGAACTGAACTTTAAGAACCATTCAGGAACTGGGAGTTTTGGACTTTGTCACACACACACACGAAGAGTTTAGTTTTGGGGTTAACGTTCGAGGTTTAACATTCTTGGATTCTAACATACTAACATTTTTACTTTTATTTTACGTATTATCAATAGTAGTGATTAATAAAATAGTTTTTAACACTGAATCATGCTCAGTGTGTTTCTTTTGTTGCTGGTTCGTGACACATTATATATGCTCCGCCCTATTGACAGTTTACATTTTTGGGACATATAGATCACTCCCATCCTTATTTTCCTTTCCCTGCTATTTATGATCTCAACCCAATCTGATTTTATATCACTATCCACTGCCTCTATATCACAACTTAACATGGCTCTGACACCTTCCTTGACTAACAATGCTATCCCACCTCCTTTCTCTTTTGGCCTGTTGTTTTGGAACATCATGAACAGACAGTCCCAGGTTACAACATGGATCCATTCCTGAGAAATGTTTGTAACCCAAACTGTTCATAAGTTGGAAGTGAACAAAAACAGGATCATGGAAACAGCTGTGATGGGTGAACAAGAGTGGCTGCCAGCTGGCCTCACTGATTCAGTGAGTGAGTGAGTGAGTCTACTCAGCACTCCCA
The DNA here is from genome assembly GCF_009764475.1 of Pristis pectinata. NCBI lineage: Eukaryota > Metazoa > Chordata > Chondrichthyes > Rhinopristiformes > Pristidae > Pristis > Pristis pectinata. The sequence goes on from NC_067420.1 coordinate 23,612,684, forward strand.
GCTCTGGTTGACTCGGTTGTTGAGGCTCAGGGTGGGGGGGTGCAGAGAGAAGGTACATGAAAATGCCCTGCTCCCACCTGGCTGAAGATGCCTGCAGCTCCACAGCAGCCAGCAAGTCCATCCCCATCTATCCTACTGGTCTCCCAAATGATCATTCTTATGCACAGGGTGTCCATAAGTCAGGCTTTCGTAACCCAGGGAGGACCTGTAGCCTGGAATATTGTACACCCAGTCCTGGTCAACATACAACCATATTTCAGTAATACAGCACAGATGGGTGATATTTGGTCCAACACGTCTGTGTAATTTCTTTGAAAGCCTGTCCAATTAACTTAATTCCACTGCTTTTTTCCTATAGTTTTTCAAATTATTTGTGTTCTCACTTAAGGGAATATCTGATCCATACTGAATCACACAACAGACTCTGCTTTTGTCATTCATTCAGGCTGTCTATTTGGGTCACAATTATTTTTTTTATCTCTCTCTTAATTCTTTTGGCATTACTTAAGTCTCTTTCTGTCAACTTTCTGCCCATCTTTCCCTTCAAAACCTTTTATAATTTTGAAGACAATAGACAACAGGAGCAGAAGTAGACCATTCGGCCCTTCGGGTCTGCACCGCCATTTTGAGATCATGGCTGATCCTCAACAATCAATATCCTGTTCCTGCCTTGTCCCCATATCACTTGGTTCCCCTATCTATAACAAACCTATCTAGCTCCTTCTTGAAAGTGCCCAGAGAATTGGCCTCCGCTGCCCTCTGAGGCAGTGCATTCCACAAATTCACAGCCCTCTGGGAGAAGAAGTTTTTCCTCCCCTCTGTCCTAAATGGCCTAGCCCTTATTCTTAAATCATGCCCCCTGGTCCTGGACTTCCTCAACATCTGGAACATATTTCCTGTCTCTATCCTGTCCAATCCCTTAATAATCCTATATGTTTCAATCAGATCCCCTCTCAATCTTCTCAATTCCAGCGTGTAAAATCCCAGTCTCTCCAACCTCTCAGCATAAGACAGTCCCGACATCCCCGGAATTAACCTCGTAAACCTACGCTGCATGCCCTCTATAGCCAGGATATCCTTCCTTAACCCTGGAGACCAAAACTGTACACAATACTCCAGGAGTGGTCTCACCAGGGCCCTGTACAAATGCAAAAGAATCTCTTTGCTTTTGTACTCAATTCCTCTTGTAATACAGGCCAACATTCCATTAGCCTTCATCGCTGCCTGCTGCACTTGCTCATTCACTTTCAGTGACTGATGAACAAGGACTCCTAGATCCCTTTGTATTTCCCCCTTACCTAACCCCACACCATTCAGATAATAATCCGCCTTCCTGTTCCCAAAGTGGATAACCTCACACTTATTCACATTAAAGAGTTCTTTTAAATTTAGTTTTCAGTTTCTCTGCCCAAAGGATAATCCAGGATTCTCTTGTCTTTACTTCTCTGAAGTCATTCTAAGATCCGCTGTGTTCCCTCCAAGATGCTGGCATCTTTCCGAAGTTGTGGTATTTGGAATGAGCCATAATATTCCAGTGGAGGTTGGAATAACATGATAAGTTTTACCATAATGTATTTATAATGGATCCCATATGCTTATAACTGAGAACATTTAGCACTGCAGAATAAAGCTGATTCAGGCAGAATTCAAGGACTATGAAACATGCCCTCAACCCACCTCCATTCTACCTCCTCCCCCCCCCCCCCCCCCCCCCCACCGGCCATTTACCTTCAATAGAATATACGTCCATTGAGGATCTTTCTTGAGGAATATGTTTCTCCAATGAATACAGAGAGGTCTTCCATTTTGTTTTTGTGGAGCTCCAGCCATGGTCTGCCTATATGAATCTTTAAATGGCTATGAAGGTGATAACCTTGTTCAACCTTTATTGCAGAAGTTCATTTCAGTTAAGCAGGTGTATCTCCATTGTTAACAAAGTGAACTATGTGGCTTCCTTCTTAACTGCTGTTTTGCAGGCTGCTGCTACTGCAATCTTCAATCAGAACTGGTTTTGTAAAGGCTGCAAGAATCCCCAAACACCTCTCACATTTTATAAGGGAAATTAACTGGATATTTAAATACCTCTTGTCATGAGATGGTGGAGGAGACAACTCCCCTAAGCAACAAGAGTCATAGGACAAATCTTTTGGATGGAAATGTGATAGAAGTTATCATTTTGAGTTGCAGGGCCCTATTGTTGACAGACATTTCCATCACATTCACACGTACACAGATGCTGATTCTTGTGTCATACTTTTATAAAGAAAGATAGTAAAGGAAGAAAATAATGGATCATTCAATTTTAATTTCAGATGAATCTCCAGCAGTTACCTTCAATATACTTCATGATGCATTTGGTCATATCAAGTAACTACTGTGCCTTACAGAGTCAGGCAACATAAATAATAAATGCATTGTTACCTCTGATACATCCAGCTCCCACCCTCACACTTTAATATTCCCTTTGTCATGGTCTAATTATTTTCTGCTGCAAAGGTTTAATGTGAGTTAAATGCTTTACATGATAATTTTATGAATTAGCACTGGCACCAAAGCCTCTCTTGTTAAAGAGTCCATATCAGGAAATCTTGGAAAACACTCTATGATTTACTGATACATGCACTTGGCAATAAACCTTGGCTTTAAAAAAAAACCTTTATAACTGTTGTTCTGCCAAAACTGAAATAATAATTATTTTCAAATGTTTTCTCGTAGACTGCGAGTCCTTAAATGTCATTCCACTCAGATTTCTCTGAGAGAGAGAGAGAGAGAGAGAGAGAGAGAGTGTGCTAAAAAGATAACCAGCTAAAAAGATGAGAACATGCTTTTGAGCCTCCGATAAAACTGGTTAGTCAACTAAAGATACTGGGTGTGCAACATAGTTGAGGGTGTGCAGGAGAAAGAACCTACAAGAGAGAATGAGGTGCTTAAAATAGAATGACATTTCAGTTTCAGTCTCATGGTATAAACTATTGTCCCTGTTATTCATTTTCTTTTTTTCAAAATGACTAAAAAAAGACAGAGACCCCCAACTGCCCTCTCAGATAAATGTAAAAGAGCTCACAAAAAAAGAAACAAGGAAGTTCTCAGGTGACACCGATGATTATTATCACTTAACCAACATCACTAAATAAAAAACTACCTGCTGGAAGAACTCAGCAGGTCGAGCAGCATATATGGAAGGAAAGGAAGTGTCGATGTTTCATTCCTGATGCAGGGTTTCAACCTGAAATGTCAATAATTCCTTTCCTCCTACAGATGATGCTTGACCTCCTGAGTTCTTCCAGCAGATTGTTTGTTGTTCCAGATTCCAGTATCTGTAGTCTCTTGTGTCTCCATTACTAAAAACAAATTACCTAGTCATTATCACATTGCTCTTTGTGGGAACTTTCTGTGTAAAATTAGCTGCCATGATATGGACCAAATGCTGGCAAATGGGACTAGCTTGGATGGGCATTTTGGTCAGAATGGACCAGATGGGCCTAAGGGCCTGTTTCCACACTGTATGACCCTGTGACTCTATGTATCCTACATTACATATTAACTTTCTCCTGTAGGGGGCTGAAGTTAAACATAGCTTAAAGGGAGTTAGATGTTGATGTCAGAAATTTGCTATGTGCAGGCATGGATTGCTTCATTATTTTTGTGATTGGAAATAATAGAACATTGTTCAATCCTTTGTGTACACCCCCACTTCTGTGTATGTGGTGAAAGGAATGTTATTGATGATTACTATCAGATGTGCAAATAATCATTTTGTTAAATGGTACAAATAATGGTGTGGATTTGTTCTTCCTGATATTGAATGGTGGGTCCTCCATGCAAGTTGAGCACATGAAGTTAGGTGGATTGTTGAGATTCAGTTTGGGAACAGTAGCACCAATTCAGCATTAGAAAAGCACTGACATAATGATCAATCTATGTTGTGTAATACTGCATATGCTAACACACCTTCAAAAATAACAAGTAATAAGAGTTGGTCTCAAACACATAAATGAATCATGGATTAACCTCCAGCCAAATCGACATCTGTTAAAACCAATCAATAGAGCTATAGAACACAATTTCACAACCCTAGCACCACAAATAATGGCTGTATTTTCTGAAGTTACTCAATAGCATGAAGCGCTTTGCAATAATGCATGTTTCTTATCATCTCTATATGGTTCATTGTGATAACTTAAGGTGACATTGCTGATTCACACGTATACACAAATTACACCAACTAAGCGGATAACATATCAACGGACATTGCAGACCTGACAGGACAGCTCATTTTAAAGTTGCATTGAACTATACCTGAAACGTGTTGTAATAGCTTGCTTCTGTACAAATGTCCCATGTTGTTCATGAACTAAACATATCAAATAAGTGCTGTGCATGTAACATTAAAATGTATTGCTAGAAATTTGAAGTCATCCCACATGTCCATATACTTCCTTGTGTCAGTGTATCGTATGCACAAAGGATCTGCAAGCAGATGTGTGTTTTACAGTAAATGTTTGTAGTGCAAGGGAATGTTTACTCATATGGAAACAACCAATAGAGGCCATCAAAATAAGGTAGTCACCAAGAAATCCAACAGAGAACTCTGAAGACTGGTGAGAATGTGGAACTCATCGGCAGTGATTGATGTAAATAGTATAAATACCTTCAAAGGGAGGCTGAACAAGCATATGTAGGAGAAGGGAATAGAGGTTATGCTGACAAATTTGGCTGAGGGAAGTTGGGAGAAGGCTTGAGTGGAGCACAATTGTAATGTCAATCAGTTGTGCCGAATGGACTATTTTTAGGCTGTATACTCCATGGGATACAAGAGACTGCAGATGTTGGAATCTGGAGCAACACACAAAAGGCTGAAGGAAGTCTACGGGTCAGGAAGCATCTATTGAGGGAAATGGGCAGCAAAGATGAAGAGACTATTTCTTTGCTGTATGACTCTATTGACAGGAAAATGGAACTGAATTGGACCAACAATTAAAATGTAGAAGAGAACAGAGAGTCTTCTTCAGATTGAGAATGAATTACTTTCACTCCATTTCTGTGGGTTCTGAAGTAGCTAATGCAGCCAATGTAGGAATCACAGACTCTTCCACGTGTGGGGAAGATGATGGCTGATAGGGTGAATAGCTGGTTAGTTTGTGAGGTGATGCTTTCCTTCCATCACTTACACAAAAACATTTTGTATGCTCCTGATGCATGGCCCTGAGCTCCTCAACATTATCTCAAATGATCCTATCTCCTCTTTGAGTAGTCACAGGCCAGATATCCGCAGGAGTCAATCGAGACGTTTTTCTTCACAGAAGCATTGAAAAAATCCTTGAATCTTTTTCTCTGTACACCTGGTAATCTCTTTCTATGACAGAGCTCTAAAGAGAGTATCTGTTTTGGGAATCTAGTATTAGGCATATGAGTGACACGGCCTGCCCAATATAGCAAACTAACTACGACTAGGGTCACAATATCGCGGATGAGAGATTACTGACATTGGTTTGCCTATTTTTCCAGAGTGTTTGGAGGATTTTGCAGAGACAGCATTGATTGTACTTTCCCAGTGCCTCGAAGTGACTGTTCTGGATAGCCCAGATCTCAGAAGCACTGAGGAAATCAGTGATCACTACTGCCCAGTAGACCGTGAGTTTTGTGCCAGGTCTGATGTCTTGATCTTCAACCATCCTTTTCCTCAATCAACCAAAGGCTTTGCTGGTGCGTTGAAGGAGGAGGTGAATTTCATCATCAATGTCTGCCTTTGTTGTGAGGTGACTCCCAACATATGGAAAGTGGTCCATGTTTTCCAGGGACTCATGGTGAACCTTTACTGCTGGAGGACTGTGTAATGCAGCAGAAACAGGTCAGCAGATGACCTTTATCTTGTGGATATTAAGTGTAAGGCCCATCCTACCAGATGCTTCAATGAAAGCATCAAAACTTTTGGAATTCGATCACTGCTTATGCACAAATGCTAGTGCATCTTCAAACTGCTGCTTGACTACTGAGGTGTGGGTAACCTTGGCTCCGGAGTAGAGTTGAACAGCTTCCCATTGATTCTGAAGATTATCTCCATTCCTGAGGGAGGTTTGTTGTAGGTAAGAAGCAACACTGCAGCGACTGATTGAGAAAGATGTTAGGGCGAAGACACGGCCTCGTTTGACACCAATCTTAACGGAGATTGGTTCTGTTGTCCACCCTTTGGTTAGTATCATGGCTCGCATACTATTGTGGAGCAAGAATAAGATGGTGAAGAATTTCAGTAGGTGGCTGAATTTAAATAGAGTGTTCCACAGTCCCTTCTCTTTGATGGAGTAAAAGGCTTTATTGAGGTTGAGAGAGGCCATGGAAACAGGTAGGTGTTGCTCCCACTATTTATCTTGGAGCTGTAGTGTGCTGAAGATCATGTCCACTCTGCATCTAGATGGATGTGATCCACCGTGATTCAGGGAGCAGCTCTTCAGCCACTGGGAGGAGGCAGTTAGGGAGGATCCTGGTGATGGCTATGTACAGCAGATTCAAGGTAAATGCCAATGCTCTACGTGATCTCCTTAATCAAACAGTCTTATTTGTTTGGAGTAGTTATGGAGCAGTCATTTGCTTTTCTTCATGTACTATATGCATATTTGATTTAGAGGGCGTTGCTAGAACAACAAAAATCTGACTCACCTTCCCTCCCTTGTCCAAATCAGCCAGCACATTTCTTAAAATCATTCACCTTTCCACCTCATTTAGTCATATCTCCAAAATCTTCAAGGATTTATTCTGGTCTCTATTTTGTTTTTTTACACAGATTATTCCTCAGTGACATAGAGTATATACTGTTATCACACAGATCCACTTCTTCAACATATTCCATTTTCCCACATCCTCCTCAGCACTGGATTGATACCTGGCATTTCTCTCCACTGGCATTTAGACTCTCTGGCCTAGAAATTCAATCATTTCTAAACAGGAGCAATAGGTTGTGTTGTGCAGTTAATGATAAATCATGGGAAATAGGAGAAGGAGAAGGCCCCTCGAGCCTGCTTTGCCATTCAGAAGATCATGGCTGAACAGATCTTGGCTTCAGTTCCACATTTCCACCAGATCCCTGTCGTGTAAGATTCGGGTGGAGAGGAATTGCTTCTTTCAAAGATTTACAAATCTTTGGAATTCTCTTCCCAAGAGACTCTGGATGCTGAGACATTAAATATACTCAAAACTGAGGTAGATATTTAGACTTCAGGGTAATCAGGGGATGAGAGTGTAACTCTAGGAACTATGTGTACCATATGATATGACTTTTAATACACATTTGTACCTATCACTGCTTTTAGTTCAGTGTTGTCTGCACTCAATACAGGAAGCTCGTTTAGTAGCTCTATCCTTGTTACCTACCTTAATAAATAGCAACACAAAAGAGCATTCAATCACCTTCTTAGTGAAAATGATTGTGCACATTTCAAGTACACAATGTTTCATCTATCCTTTTAATGCGCAACTTAGACTGGAGGTTTTCAACCTGTGGTCCACAGACCTCTGGGGGTCCGCAGTGGGTTGCCAGGGGGTCCGCAAGCAAGCCAAGAAAAAAATGGAAAAGCGACCTGTTACAAAGACGTAGCTTACTTGCTTGCTCCAGTTTTCCACTATTCAGAAAATCGGCCATATCTATTCTATCTGTTACAGGCGACAATCTTAGAGACTTAGACGGTGTTCCCTTCTGGTAAGCTGCTGCTTAATAATTAATTTGTGTAGTCAGTCAGTAGTGTTCACTACTCACTACTATTCTGTTGTGCACTGTAGTGTTAGCGAGACTTGAGTGACGTTGTTGGTGTACCTTAATAATATCGCTTACTTACCATGCATTTACGCCACAGTGACGTCACCGTTAAACGAAAAGTGCGCAAGTGTGTAAATTTTAGATTAGTTTTGATAATCCTGTTTATCAGTAATAGTAATTAAACTGTCCAGCGTGTATTGCTGAGTATGGAGAAATTTCTGAAGAGAAATGTTGTGAAGTTTGTGAAGAGATCCGTTATGCTCATTTTTCTAAATTAGCATAACAGATCATTGCCACAGTTCTTGACAGATGAGACGTGGGTTGCCAGATTAGCTTATTTTGCAGATATTTTCAACATTTTGAACAGCTTAAATCTATCATTGCAAGGACCTGGCTCAAATGTTCTGAAAACACATGACAAAATCAATGCCTTCCAGAGAAAAATCCATATCTGGAAGGGAAGATGCAAGCAATGCATCTATGATATGTTTCTGTTGCTGGCTGACTTTCTGACAGTGAACGAGACTAAGACAGAGGCCATTGCGGGCACGGTTTTGAACCATATTCAACAACTGTCACATTATTTCCGTGAGTATTTCGGCGATGATGACACGAGCATGTTTGATTGGATTCGAAATCCGTTTGAATGCATGCTTACTGATTTAATTGGACGTGAACAAGAAGAATTGGCTGAACTGTCATCTGACAGGACTTTGTGCTTGCAGTTCAACCAAATGTCACTGTTGTCGTTCTGGATAGCATGTTCCCAGGAGTATCCACTGCTGTCCGGCAAAGCCATCAATGTTCTGTTACCATTTACAAACACTTACTTGTGCAAAATAGCATTTTCTGCAGTCATTGCCATGAAAACCAAATACAGATCAAGACTGAATATTGAGGATGACATACGCATATGTTTGTCACACGTACCACCACATTTGGACAAACTCTGCAGTGCAAGACAGGCACAACCTTCACATTGAACTGAACACTGAAAGACACTGCTGGTAATTATCGGTGATTGAAATAGTCAGTATTTCAACAGGGCCTATGTGCAGTAATTTAAGTGTTGTATGCATGAATTATCGATTGTTTGATTTTGTAGGCTTTGGGCGTCCGCCATCTAACAAGGACATGTTCTAGGGGTCCGCAGCATGAAAAAGGTTGCAAACCACTGACTTAGACTAATCATAGTTAATTTTCATTCTTGCAATATTTGACATCAGGCTTCTGCCCTTGAAGGGCACTTGTCCACTACATTACACCACTGTTGAATGTATAGGTGTTGAACTAACGACAAACAGGGTAAGGCAAGAGAGGAAATGGGGATTTTACCACCAACTGTGACCTTTATTTTCCTGTAGATGAGGCAAGAGCCATGTCCACTATGTCCACTGTGGTAAGAGGGCTCGCAGATCAGAGATAGAAATGTGGTGGTAGGAGGTATAACAGAAATAGTTACCAGAGGGGTCCCTCCCCTCCTTGAAGAAACAGAGGAGGAAATGCCATAACTTCACTTGTTAAGATTAGTACTCTGGTCCTTGGAAATGTAAATTTGAAACAGACACAGCAGCTGCATGCACACACCTCACTGTTTAGTTCACACATGAAGACCTGCATGCACAGACATCCATCTCACCATATCTCCTGCTGTCCTCCTACACTCCTCATGCACACAGCCACTAATGCATAGACAAAAACCTATCTCCAGCTCCGGCTCTCTTCCTATACTCCTGTCACAGCCCTTTTGATAAAACTGAAGGAATGCGGAGCATGCATCACTTACACAGACACCATAATTGAATGATGGGAATCATCTTATTACAGTACTTTGTTTTTAACTTTTTCCCTTGTCTTTAAATCATTTGAACAGATTCCTGTACTAGAAAACTGGAGGGGGTCTCTTCCAATCTCTAGAGTTCACTAGGTAAAAGGAGTGTATTCTGCTCCTCTTGACCATCATAGCGATTGAGGCCATGGCCTCTGTTGAAACTGAAGATGTCACAGATAACGACTCTTTCTAGTTTAATCACATCCTTCCCATAACAGGATGATCAAAATTGAACACAATACTCCAAGTGTAGCCTCACCAACGGCTTGCACAAAGGACAAGTATTTTACAAACAATAGCAAATTATATTGTGGAAATTGAATTTGGTATTTTTGGTTCTGGAGATAGCATTGTTGTAAAGAAATGTATGAACTCATAAAGTAAATACTGCTATAGTTGTCAGTAACATCACGTAGATATGTTTGTTTGGTTACATTGTTCCAGAGAGTGCTTGGGTGTGCCTCTGTTTCTCTCTAATTCTGGTTATCTGCTATCAAAACATGTCACTTTTTCCTCCTTTGTCTACTGCCGTACTCTCACAGGCAGGCCATTCCAGACAGAATGTCTGCCAGGAGGATGGTGATTTCAATGAACATGTGTGTAAACATGGAAATCATGAACTTGCTCTCAGCTCTTCACCACTAATTTGCTGACTGCTCTGTAATGCCAGGCTCCTCAGGAGAGCATGGAATTGAGTGGCAGAGTGCAAAGTCGTAGTAATTCTCCACCATTTATGTTGAGGAACCACTCAAATTCCCTGAATGATTTGCAGCAGAGATTTCTCATCATTGATTTCAATTGAACAGGAAGGTCTCAAGGTCCTGATTAAGATGTGCTGATATTTTTAGATCTTTTAACTAAGTCTATCTATTCTAAAATATTACATATATTTATAATGTTTTATAATTCTTCAGCATATTTTAATAGTTCAATTCATTTATAATAATTTTGGAATGTTCTTGTATGTTTCTGACTGCCAGAAAGGCTTGCTGTTTTTACAGCTTTGGAATCTGCCTGAACCAGGGTGTGTGGCTGAGTTGGCGTCAAAATCTTTCCAACAATTCCAATTCGTGTTCTGATCCTTCTCTGCACGTACAAACAGAAGAACTTTGCAGCCAAGATTAGAGCTTGCACGTTTCTGAAAGCCAGACTTTCCAGACCCACACAAGGAAGGGACCGCCATTTTTTTAGCCACTGATGAGTAAAGGCAACTCACCAGTGACTGTAAATTCTGTGTCCATGTGTTTCATTTGAGTGCTTGTTGACCTCTAACAGAAGGACATTTCTTTTAAGCATGCGTTGTGAATTGCTGCAAATAAAATACAAAACTAAAGACCTACAAAGCTGTTGCCCCACAGTGCCAGAGACCCAAATTCAATCCTGACCTTGGGTGCTGTCTCTGTGGAGTTTGCATGTTCTCCCTTTGACTGTGGGTTTCCTCTGGGTACTCTGGTTTCCAAAGGTTAGTAGGTTAATTGGCTGCTCTAAATTGCTCCTAGTATGTTAGTGAATGGTAGAATCTGAAGGGTGTTGATGAAAATATGGGGAGAATAAAAAATGGGATTAAAATAGGATTGGTGTAATGGTTCCTGCGGACTTGGGCAGAAAGGCCTGTTTTCATGCTCTATCCCTACATGAGATATTAAGGAGCCTGGTCTACACTCTCTGGAGTTAAGAAGAGTGAGTGATAATCTCATAAAGTGTAGAAAATTCCCATGGGGCTTAACAAGGTAGATGTGGGGATGATGATTCCCTGATGGGGCTTCGAGAACTAGGAGTCACCACCTCAAAATAAGGGGATCACCCATTCAAGAAGAAGAAAGTTCTTAACCCTGAGAATAGTTACTCTTTGGCATCCCTTAACCAGAGAGGTAGTGGAGGCTTAATCACAGAAAAGATATTCAACATGCAGATTGTAGCTTGGATATTAAGGGAATCAAGAAATATGGCCTTAATGCGGGGAAGTGCCACTGAGGTTCAAAGTTCAGCCATGATCTTAGTGAATAGCAAAACAGATACTTCAACCTTTATGTCTCTTTCCCCATCCCTCATATCAATATTTGATGCACTATCTCCTTAAATCACCCAGCTTTTATTTCTATTTCCTTCTTCAAAAATGTCTGTGAAATCCACCTTCTTGATGAATCACTTTCCTTAGCTTCCCATCACAATGAAAAGTCAGGTCTTTTCAGTAAATTCAGCAAGGAGGTGATGCACTGGGGAGAGTGCAGAGGAGGTTTACTGGGATGTTGCCTGGATTGAAGGACTTTAGTCATGGAGAGAGATTGGATAGGGTGGGCTTGTTTTCCCTGGAGTGAAGGAGGCTGGCCAGTGACCTGATAGTGGTATATAAAATTATGAGGGGCTTAGATATGGTAAGCTAGTCAGAATCCTTTTCCTATGGTAGGGGTATCAAAAACAAGAGGCGTAGGTTTAAAATGATAGAAAGGATTTTTAAAGAGGATCCAAGGGGAAAGTTTTTTTTTAACAGGGAGTGGTTGACATCTGCAATGCACTACCAGAGGGGGTGGTGAGATCAGATACAAACACTACATTTAAGAGGTATTTAGACAGACACCTATATAGGCAAGACATAGAAGGATATGGACCAAATGCAAGCAAATAAGATTTGTGTAGATGAGAAAAACAGTTAGCATGGACATGGTGCTCCAAAAGGCCCCTTTCTGTGCTGAATGACTCCATGACTCTTTCATGTGTTTATTTATCCAGCTGTAAAACACATCCTGACCTTAATCATGCTTTCTAAAAATGTGCACTTGGACTGTGTTGGCTAACAAACAAACATCATAATGCTAAAACAAAATTAACCATTTCATTTTTGTTATTTTTTTTAGCAATATGATGCAAATTGGCTGTTAATAGCTTCCAGGTAGGTCACTTGAAAAGTTGCAGAAGGCTGTGTGCACTTACCAAATATCTAATTTACAGTGTTAACTGATATTTGATGTAGCATGAGACTTCATGTTTTGTTATAAATATCACAGTATGATATGCAGACTTTGTAGGGCTTACATGCCATAACAGGCTACAAGACGAAGTTGGGCTGCATAGCTAACAACAGCGCATCCCTTCCTGATGAACTTAACGCATTCTATGTGCGTTTTGAACAAAAGGGAAGTGGATTGTCACCATCCACCCTGACAGCCACCAACGCAGCTGAACCTGTGATCACAGTGGAGGACGTATGATCAGTCTTCCGGAGAGTGAACACAAGGAAAGCACCTGGCTCAGATGGTGTCCCGGGCTGTGTGCTCAGATCTTATGCTGATCAGCTGGCAGAAGTATTTGCGGACATTTTCAACCTCTCCCTGCTTCAATCTCAGGTTCCCTCCTGTTTTAAGAAGACCACTATCATCCCGGTACCAATGAAAAGCAAGGTAACATGCCTCAGTGACTACTGACTAGTGGCTCTGACATCCACCATCATGAAGTGCTTTGAGAGGTTGGTCATGGCTCGCATCAACTCCAGCCTCCCAGACAACCTGCAATTCACCTATTGCCGAAACAGGTCTACAGCGGATGCCATCTCCTTGGCCCTATACTCATCTCTGGAGCATCTGGACAGTAAAGACACCTACGGTAGACTATTGTTTATTGACTACAGCTCTGCCTTCCATACAATAATCCTAAGCAAGCTTGTCACCAAACTCCAAGACCTAGGACTCAACATCTCCCTCTGTAACTGGATCCTTGACTTTCTAACCAACAGACTGCAATCAGTGAGGATAGGCAGCAATACCTCCGGCACGATTATTCTCAACACTGGTGCCCCACAAGGCTGCGTCCTCAGCCCACTACTCTACTCCCTATACACTCATGACTGTGTGGCCAGATTTTGCTCTAACTCCATCTACAAGTTTGCAGACGATACCACAGTTGTAGGCTGTATCTCAAACAGCGATGAGTCGGAGTACAGGAAGGAGATAGAGAGCTTAGTGGAATGGTGTCATGACAACAACCTTTCCCTCAATGTCAACAAAACAAAGAAACTGGTCATTGACTTCAGGAAAGGGGGCAGTGTACATGCACCTGTCCACATCAACGGTGCTGAGGTTGAGAGGGTTGACAGCTTCAAGTTCCTGGGAGTGAACATCACCAACAGCCTGTCCTGGTCAAATCACGTAGATGCCATGGCCAAGAAAGCTCACCAACGCCTCTACTTCTTCAGGAGGCTAAAGAAATTTGGTTTGTCCCCTTTGACTCTCACCAACTTTTACCGATGCACCATAGAAAGCATCCTATCTGGATGTATCACGGCTTGGTATGGCAACTGCTCTGCCCAGGACTGCAGGAAACTGCAGAGAGTTGTGGATACAGCCCAGCGCATCACGGACACCAGCCTCCCCTCCTTGGACTCTGTCTTTAACTCTCGCTGTCTTGGTGAAGCAGCCAGAATAATCAAAGTCCCCACCCACCCAGGACATTCTCTCTTCTCTCCTCTTCCATCAGGTAGAAGATACAGGTGCCTGAGGGCACGTACCACCAGACTTAAGGACAGCTTGTACCCCATTGTGATAAGACTATTGAACGGTTCCTTTATACAATGAGATGGACTATGACCTCACGATCTACCTTGTTGTGACCTTGCACCTTACTGCACTGCACTTTCTCTGTAGCTGTGATACTTTACTCTGTACTGTTACTGTTTTTACCTGTACTACATCAATGCACTTTGTACTAACTCAATGTGACTGCACTGTGTAATGAATTGACCTGTACAATCAGTTTGTAAGACAAGCTTTTCACTGTACCTTGGTACAAGTGACAATAATAAACCAATACCAATACCAATACCAACAAGCAAAAAAAAATGACAAGATCTCTTGATTGAGATGTTTAAAACAAAAATAGGGTAAATTTCAGTTCACACTAAACCTCAATGTAAGCAAAAGAGAGCTAGAAATTCTTCAGCACATAACAATAAACATGCGGAGTCCAGGGCTCAGATGTTCCACGTACAATTAAGCACAGCCAATATGTCCTTGCAGAAAATACAGGCAGATCTCGAATGCCCAGAATTTAGGTTAAAGTAATGTGATGGAAGTTTTCAAAATATTAAGGGCAGCTGATAAACTATTGTCAAATGTTGTGAAAACTCAGGAGGATGATAGTCTGAGAAATAGTCAACACATTGGGCTGAACTTTATTGAATGGTAGATGGGGGTTGAGGGAATGAATGGCATACTCCAGTACCAGGCCTTCAATCAATGAGTGAAAAGACCAATGCTAACGAACTGAACACTCTTTCACAGATGTTATTTTTGTTTTCTCTTTTGCTTCTGTTTTTCTTCCTCCTATTTTTATGACATCCTGTTATATGTATTCAATATCTTTCAGATTTCCTGTTTTACTCATTGTTTTGCTTGGAATATCCTACTGCTGTTTTTGGAGTCAAAAGCAATAATTGACATGACAAAATTGGACTTTGGTTGTTTTATACAGTAACAACAAAAGTTATCGGTATTTCAGCAATTTGGTGAGAATATGTACTCAAGATCAAAAGAACACATGAACATAGTAGCAGAGGTAGCCACCAGGCCCCTCAAGCCTGCATGCCATTTGACATGATCATGGCTGGTCTACCCAGGCCTCAACCTTTCTTCTGTGCCAGATCTCAGTAGTTCTCAATTCCTCAATCTTTCAAATATTTATCTATCTCCACTTTAAATGTTTCCAGTGATCTGGCTTCCACCACACTCAGGCACAGACAATTCCAGAGATTCACTACCCTCTGAGAGAAGAAATTTCCACACACCACAGTATCATATGACTTACCTTGTAACTATTCCCCTTGTTCTTGACTTTCACACTGGTGAAGACATCTCAACATCTACTCCGTCAAGCCCACTAAGGGCCTTATATATTTGAATAAGATCATCCCTCATTCTACTAAATTCCAAGGAATACAGACCCAAACTGTCTAGCTTCACTTGATAGGCCAACCTCTCATCCCTGGAATTAGCCTCTTGAATCTGCTTTGGACTCTTCCAATGCTACTATATCGCTTTTTAAGTAAGAAGACCAAAACAGTGCACAGTATTTCAGGTGAGTCCTCACCAACATCTTGCACAGCTGTTAAAAAGCCTCCCTTTTTCTAAACTCCAACCCCATTTACAATAAAGGCCAAAATGCTGTTTGCCTTCTTAACTATTTATTGGACCTACTTGCTAATTTCCTGTATAATATTCATTACACTAAAACACCTAGGTCCCTCTGAACCTCACTCATTTGCAGTCTCTCTCCATTTTACATAATAATCTGCCTTTTAATTCCTCTTGCCAAAGTGCAACAACCTCATATTTCCTTTCATTAAACTCCATTTGCCAAGTTTTCATCCAATCACTATATCTCATTGCAGAATCACAATGATCTCATCACAACATACCCTTCCACCTTTTTTCATATCATCGGCAAACTTGGAAACTTTACATTTTATTCCCTCCTCCAAGGTATTAATATAAATAGTAAGCAATTGAAGGGCCAGGAACCAATCCTGGGGTATTCCATTAACTACATCATTCCAGCTTAAAAAGGACCTATTTATTCCAGTGCTCTGTTTTCCATGTGACAGCCAGTTTTCAATTCCTGCCAACACACTTTACAAATCCCTTCGGTTCTTAAGAGGCCAGTGCAAAAATTATGTCAAATGCCTTTTGGAAACCTAAATATATTACATCTACAGGCCCCCCTCTATCAACATTCCCTGTTGCATCCTCGAAGAATTCAGGCAAATTTGTCAAACATGATTTACGCTTCATAAAACCATGTTGACTTGGCTTGATTGTATGGAGCTTTCCTAAGTGATCAGCTATTTCCTCTTAATTTATGGACTCTGGCATCTTACCAATTATAGATGATAAACTAACTGGCATATAGTTCCCTTCCTTCTGTCTCCCTCTCTTTTTGAGCAAGGGAGTCACATTGACTGTTTTCCTCATCTTCTGGAATACTTCTGGAATTTAGCAAGTTTTGAAAATTTTCAACCAATGTATTCACTGTCCCTGCAGCCGCCTCCTTTAAAACCCTTGGCTGCACGCCACCAGGTCCCACTGATTTGTCTGCTTTATGCTCCATGAGTTTCCCTAATACTTTACCCTTGTGAGTAGGATTTTTACAAGTTCTTTGAACTTAGGCCATCTGTTAAGGGATATATGCATGGTATTAATTCATCGTGGCTTGATGGTTTCATGGTATTAATTGATCAACCTCATTCTCTAGAGATTCCACACTTACCGTAGCCACTTCTTCTTCATATTATTATATCCATAGAAAGGCTTACTTTCTGTTTTGATATCACATGCAAAGAATTAAATACTGCCCAAAAAGTTAAACATTGCTTATCAGTAGATCTTTTATTTCAAAACATCTGAGGCAATAATCGAAAGACAATATGCATTATGTGTTGACTTATATGATTATTTGTTTTTATTATTCTGCCCAGAATTCCAGAGTGTATATATTCATTTATTATAAGAATTTTACTTTTATTGCTATTGATGATGCACAAAACCGTTTCACTTACATTTGGAGTAACAATTTCATTCATTACTGATGATAGACATGGCTTTTAAATTAGGCAAGGTCTATTGGACCAAGAATTCGAGCATTAGCTCCTTTTGCAAGTTATAATTGTTCTACCGTGAAACCACAGTGATAACAACGGCACTGTTTAACGGTACAATCTATTTCATGCCTCAAGGTTATTTGTCTTTATTAAAATACAATTGAGGAAATATAAAAACAGATTCATGAAATCACTGTTGCCCTGGCATTTAAACCCTCAAAGAAAATAAACAGAGACACAGCCACACAGGGCTCTGTTTTCTTAACGTTTTAGTGTACACATTATAAATAACAAGCAAGGGCTGGGGAAAGGGGAGGGTAACCTCTAAACTGCAGTTGCTCACTTCTGGTTCTTACTGAGGAGTGATGGCACCTATTAAATAGAGAAATAGCAGTCTCCATAAAGATGCATATGGACCATAAGCATCCACAATTCTTAAAGACCACTATATAACTACAAATATATTTGGAGAAACAATGGCTGGGATCCAGAAATGAAATTTGGGAAACTGTCCTTCTTCACAATTGGATCCTACAAATAAACATATTGCCGAGCTCTGTCTCCACTGCTTCACTTTGCGTGGTGCACATTGATTGCTAGTTGCATATTCTTGTTGGTCAGTTTCACAAAACAGATGCATTTTGATGTTTTATGCATATTAACGCAGTCCCTAAATCATCCACATGTACATTAAAAATTGCAAACTGTGCTATTCATATGTCGTACCTCTTGTATGAAAGATGGACTTTTGACCTCACAATCTACCTCATCATGGCCCTGCACCTTATTGTCTGCCTTCACAGCACTTTCTCTGTAACTGTGACACTATTTTCTGTATTGTTATCGCTTTTCCCTTGTACTACCTCGAAGTACTGATGTGGTGAAATGATCTGTATGGATGGCATGCAAAGCAAAGTTTTTCACTATACCTCGGTACGTGACAATAATAAAACAATTACTAATTCATGATCTAAGGTCCTGCTCCCATTTTCCAATATATTTCATGTTACGAAGCAACTACATACCATATAATAAAGTAGATGTTCCATGAGTGAATTTCTCAGTCAAGCAGTTTCTGAATATCATTAACTATTATTTGAAAGAAACACATTATTATATGTGCTGTTGCCTCAAAGTTGTCAACCGATTAATTAATTTTGAACTGTAGTCATTATTGTTATGTAAGGAAATAGCAGCTAATTTTGCCAGCACCCGAAAAAAGTTGAATGAGTAGCTTAACATAAGAAGCATTCTTTATTCTTCTGCTCACAGTATTATGAGTATTTTACAATCACTGAAGTAAACAGCATACTTGGTTTAACATCTCCCAATAAGTTCACTTTTTGGAGTTAAATAGTTCCCTCCAACTTTAGCATTTCACTTCTCTAATTGCTTTTACGAAGACTGTTGATTGATATAAGTTACTTCAGACATCCAATGTCACCTACTTGGTCTTTATTAATGGAGGTCTCCATCTGGAACCCTTTCTGTGCTTCCAATCTTGAAAAAATATTTTGGTGCTGGGCTTTATGTCTCCAGTTATGTTTTAAGATTCTTCATCCTGTTTTTATTCAACTCCAGATCCTGTGTTATTGTGCTTTAAAATATTTGTATATTTTCTTTTTCTGCTGAAATCCTTTGTGCCTTTGATAGGAAATGGAACCAGTCTTACATATTCCTGACCTATTCAAACTAAGTTCCTCTAACGTCTTAAGAATAACCACTTTAAATACCAGATCTCTTTCTATTTTAATATTCCTATATATAGTTTCATACACTTAAAATCACTTGTTTAAAATCAGCTCTTCAGTTGACATTACTTTCTTTTTAACTGTATTGCATATATTGAATACCAGAACAAAGTGGTCATTAGATTGTAAACATTGAGCTCAAACATGCTGAAAGTAAATGATTCCACCAAGAACCGCCAGCTAACTGCAATATGCACATCAGCAGTTTCTGAACTTCTATGTCATAGAAACATAGAAATGTACAACACAGAAATGGGCCCTTTTGGCCCACCTTGTCCGTGTCGACTGTGATGCCTGCCTATGCTAATCCCATTTACCAGCATTAGGCCCGTATCTCTTTATGCCTTTCCTATCCAAGTACCGCTCCAAATACCTTTGAAACATTGTAATTATATCTGGCTTTGACAGCTCATTCCAGATATTCACTCTCCTCAGTGTGAAAAATTTGTCTCTCACATCTTTAAATTTCTCCC
This sequence comes from Pristis pectinata, assembly GCF_009764475.1. Lineage (NCBI taxonomy): Eukaryota > Metazoa > Chordata > Chondrichthyes > Rhinopristiformes > Pristidae > Pristis > Pristis pectinata. Next base: position 23,632,074 of record NC_067420.1, read on the forward strand.
CTCTTAAACCTATTCCCTCTAGTTCTAGACTTCTCTGCCCTGGGAAAAGATTCTGACAGCAATCTTATTTATGTCCCTCATAATTTTATAAACCTCTAGAACATCACCCCACAGCCTCCTACATTCCAGCGCGAATAAATCCTATCTATCTAATCTGTCCTTATAACTATAGTCCACCATTCTGTGCAACGTCAAGGCGAACTCTTCTGCACTTTCTTTATTGCTACCACATCCTTTCCTGCAGTGTGGTGACTAGAACTGTACACAATATTCTAAGTCTGTCTGTGCACCATGATGTGGAAATCAGCCCTGCACTGGAAATCAGATGCTCGTGCATCTGAGCTCTTGCTCTGCCCCTGGACCCACCCTGTGGATTGATTATACTAGACCCAGCCGATGCCACACACCACTTCACAGTAACGCAATGCCACAGTAGCCTTTTGCAGCTGATGGCAACTGTGACCCTTTTGCAAAGCTATGACTGTATATCAGGCAGTGCAGAATGGAACCAATCCCTGATAGCTTTCTTCTACCTATCACCTCTCAGCTTCTTACATCTCCCCTTTCCCTCACCCTCCTACCTTCCCCCCTCACCTGTACTCACCTATCACCTTCCTGTGTGTGCTCCTCCCCCTCCCTCGACCTTCTTATTCTGGATTCTGCCCTCTTCCTTTCTAGTCCTGATGACCCGAAATGTTGACTGTTTATTTCTCTCCAATAGATGCTGCCTGACCTGCTGAGTTGCTCCAGCATTTTGTGTGTGTTGCTCCAGATTCCGGCATCTGTAGAATCTCCTGTGCCATAGCTTTCTGAAAGATAGCTTTCTGACAGTTTATATTGTTAGAAAACTTTTCCAAATCCCTGAGATTTGACAGACATTCAGAGACTGTTGAGAAATAGATTAAATAATTAAAAGGTTTAAAAATCATCAATAAAAACATTAAAACATAGTATATTCAGTTAAACATAATAGAAAAAAATAATTAAAATATTAATATGAATTAAAATCAAGTAAAATAAAAGCAAACTATTTACCTACACCAGTGCTTTAGTGAAGGTTGAGAACCTTATTCAAACTACTGAGTGCCAAGCTGAGGGGTCAGATACGAAGTGCATCCAATCCTCAGCTCAGTCATTACAAAGCATTCCTGGATTCAGTGGTGAGGACAGTAACAAAACAGCAGGCCAGATCACCCAGCACATTCTGTGCAACAGTAGGAGTGTAAGTACAAAACTCACTGCCATGATGATGCAGCTGGTTGGCAGTTCCCTATGGCCCAATCAGCTAGCTGTTGGCACAATCACGGGCACTCAGAAACATATTGAGCTGTGGAGCTGAATACACTTTATACCAGGCCCCCAATACCCCTCCTTTACTTAGCAGATTCCAGCACTGGTAGCCTCGTGTTCCCTTTTATCACCTTCCTAGGTGTCTCCATCTTCATCCTCCCCTTCCACGTATCTGGCTCCATCTGCCTTTTTCTTTTTTTTTGCCTGCTTCCATCTATCATCCCCTTGACTCCACCCCGCCCCAGCCCCTCCCCTACCTGACTCCATCTATCCGTCATCCTTCACCCCTCCTCGGTCCATCAATCACCTATTGGTTGGCCCCTGTCTCAGCACTCCCACTTTCCTCTTTATACTGGCTATCTTCCCTCTCCATTCTCAGTCCTCATGCAGGGTTTCAACAAGAAATGTCGACAATTCTTTTCCCCCCACAAATGCTGTTTGACCTGCTGAGTTCCTCCAGCAGATTGTTTATTGCTCCAGATTCCAAAATCTACAGTTTCTTGTGCCTCCAGTTTTGCAATACCCCAAACAGTGTGGTCAACTTAATAATTTGAAAGCAAGTGGAAGAAACTTTCAAGGCTAAAATATTGTGGTTGGCCTGTGCATGAACTTCCCCTTTGCAGCCATGTCTTCCAAAATATATCCAGATTCAAGATTCAAGATTCAAGAATTCTTTATTTGTCATTGTACCGTTTCAACAACAACACAACGCAATTACGATGGCACTCCCTTGCCTAATAAAAACCAAAACAGTAAATTAATAAGAGCAATTATAACTATAAAATAAAACAAACATACTTACACAAATATAAAGTATAAAGAAAATAAAAAGGCAGTGTGTAAATGAACCATGATAATAATAATAATGATAATCAGCAGCATATCAATATCAATATATTAAATAACACCATGATGAGTCCAGCCAGTAAAGGGGGGAAGACATAATATGTGTATGTATGTATATATAGGTGTCAGTCCATGTTCAACAATTTAACAGCTTTGGGAAAAAGGCCGTGTTTCAGTCTTGTAGTGTGTGCATGTATTGTCCTGTATCGCCTACCAGAGGAGAGTAATTTAAAAAGGTAGTGAGCAGGGTGAGCTGGTTCTCAAATGATGTTTAAAGCCCTGTTCTGACATTGAGCCTGATAGATGTCCTCTGCTGGTAACTGAGTCTCAATGATGTTTTGGGCTGTCTTGATGACCCTCTGCAGAGCCTTCTGCTTCTTCCTAGTGCAGCTGGCATACCAAGCAGTAATGCTGTATGTCAGGATGCCCTTCACCGCACACTGGTAGAAGTTCGACAGAATGTTATGCACTTTAATCCACTTTAACCTGTGAGTAAAACTGCACAATAGTCTGTCGTTAATGCTTCAAAGTGTAATCACAAAGAAAACAGTTGTGAACATTTTCTTCCTGCCAAAGAAATGAAATGCAGGGAAAACACCCCAATTCCCATAACGCAAAGTTTATTTTACAAATATTTTACATCTTTTACTTCAATATTATCTCTTAGTCACATTTTCCCATCAGTGTATTGACGCAAATCAGCCCTGTTGGTAATCTCTCCTTCATTTAATGGTGTATTATTTATGTATGCATTCAGATAGTGGCTTTCCCAATGCCACAGGGATTTTACAGTCGAGTCAAATGATGTTTCCAGTGTTTTGTACAGAGATTCTACCTAGCATTCTGGAATAAGAAATTAGGACATTTGTCTATCTAGTCGATGGACTCTGGGGTTTGCTGCACTACCACAGACAATAGTACACTTAGCACAAGTCAAACTATAAATCTCAGATTTGTGTACTTTATGATTAAATAACATACTACACAGTGAGTTTACCCACAAGAACAGATTGGGAACAGATTTTCTCTTTGCATATTCATTCAAATCAGAATCAGGTTTATTATCACTATCTTATATGATGTGAAATTTGTGGCTTTGCAGCAGCAGTACAGTGCAAAGATATAAAAAACTATAAATTACAAAATAAATAAATAGTGCAAAAAAAGGAACAATAAGGTAGTGTTCATTGACTATTCAGAAACCTGATGGCGGAGGGGAAGAAGCTGTTCCTGAATTGTTGAGTGTGGGTCTTCAGGCTCCTGTACCTCCTCCCCGATGATAGTAAAGAGAACAGGACATGTCCCGGGTGGTGAGGGTCCTTAATGATGGATGCCGCCTTCTTGAGGCAGCGCCTCTTTCAAAATACTTAATGGTGGGGAGGGTTGTGCCTGTGATGGAGCTGGCTGAGTGTATAACCCTCTGCAGCCTCTTGTGATCCTGAGCATTGCAGCCTCCATACCAGGCAGTGACGCAACCAGTCAGAATGCCCCCTCACCTATATGCCCTCCAATCTATATGAACCCAAATAGTGTAGAAATCCTGTTAGCATTCTCACTGTATTCATATGGTGACACGTTGTTCAGGATGCAGTCTCCTTTACACTGGAGAGACCAAATATAGATTGGTGACCACCTTTGTGGCTCACCACTGTTCACTTTGGCCTCAAATCTTCAGTCCCCATTTGGACATCCCTGCCCTCTGCCTCCAACGTAGTTCAAATGAAACTCTAAGTACAGGCCCACACCCTTTAACTGGACTCATTAGAACTCAGCACTGAATTCAACAATTTCATGACTTCTGCTATTCCTGTTTACACCTTCTTTAGACCTATCATTTATCTTGCTTCTCTCATTACCAACTACTTTCAACCATCATCCAATGATCGGTTCACCACCTAATCTCCCAAATTACATCCTTTCACATAGATTCCCTTTTGTTCTTTCCTTCCAATTTACCTCTCTGTTTAGCTTACATATTTTTATACATCTAACTTTTCCCAGTTTTGGTGGAAAGTTTTTGATCTGGAGCAATTACTCTCTTTCTTGCTCCACAGTTGCTGCCAGATCTGCTGCGTATTTCTACCATTTCGATTTTATTTCAGGTTTCCAGTATTTATTAAGACTATACCAGATTTCCATCTGTCTCTCAGAGTCTGTTCCATTAATGAATCGGGACGGAATTATCAATGCATCACGAGGTTCCAGGATTTTTAGCAACAAAGGTGTGCCTGTCCTAACCAAACGACCCCAAAGCCCAAGATCCATAGAGGTCATAGTGAGAAAAATAGAGGGAAGAAGGTTGCAGTAGGATATTTGGTTAGCAGCAAGTTGCCAATGCATATTCTGGTTTTTAGCTCCTGTCTTGGGTGCTTTACTGGAGGCGACTAGCATTGTTGGAGCTGCTCAGGAGGAAAGGGATTAGGAGGGTGTAGTGTAAAAGGTCATGGCTGTCATGTGACCGTGACAACACTGACAACACTGACCCCTCTGGCTGGGATGACACCATTGAGCACATGGCCGAAAGCAATACCACTGTCAATCAAGGTTTGGCTCCACCCCACTAGGTAAACACCTTTGTCCTTGCTGGACCACTTGGATTGGTCTTTGCAAGCACCTTTGTTCCTGGGCACACCTACCATTGGCCTGTTTAAAACACCTTTGTCCTTGCTGGACCACCCAGCCCCCCAGCAGTATAAAAGTGCTGCATGTTTGGTTTTCTGTCTCTTTCTCTGTCTCCAAGGATGTTGAGGTAAGCTGTGCACTACTTCAGGGCAGTTAGTTAAGGACTCCCAAGACCTTAACTGTTTGTCCAGAATATCAGGGTGTTCAAACATTGTATTGTTTATTCCCTGATCATTTGTAACCAGTTATTTTGTGTGTGTGTGTGTGTGTGTGTGTGTGCACCTCACCCCCTGTTGCGATTCCCTCCACGTTTGTGATCACCCTAGTGCGAGTGTGCAAGGGTGCATTTGTTCCTCCACATTCTGTTCCCGCATCGGTCTTTGTGAATAAAATCCTCCTTTTAAAGTACGAAGACTGTGTGTCCAGACACCTTTATCTTTAAGATACCAAAAGAACCTTTCTCACAACAGAGGGTGTATCTCAGACATACATTTGGAAGCAAGGCTACTTTGGACTAGCAGTGCATTGAGAGGGGGTGCAGATCAGAGTGTTTCACAGGGGTGTTTCAGTGCAGAGGGTGGGAGGAAGTATGAGGTGACTCATTCTGGTACTGTATTATTTGGACTGGGATGTCTCATGAGGGCCTAACAATGGGCACTGTCAGGACAACATGACTCAAGTTTCCTGCAATACTCCAAAAGGTGTGTTGTATGGGGAATGATGTCATCTGCTATACCCCAAAGCAAAACCACACCAAGGCTGTAATGGAAGTGCCCAGTCAAATTTTCAGAGCAGCATGGGGCAACAAAGAAATGATCATTATTCTGTTTCACTGCAGATGAATTCAATAGTCAATTGTACAATGCTAAATTTTTTTTAAAAATGCAGTTGCAGGTAATCTGAAATAAAAACAGGAAATAGCAGAAATGTCGGCCAGACCTGCCCTGTTCTGATCAAGCATCATTGATCTGAAATACAAACTGTTTCTCTCTTTGTAGATGCTGCCTGATCAGCTGCATGTTTCCACCACTGTTCTCAGTTCTGATTAACAAACAATGTCATGGAGTCACAGAGTTGTACAGCACAGAAAAATTCCCTTTGGCCCATATGTCCATGCCAACCAAGATGTTTATTCAAGCATTTGGTTCAATGTGATTGCATTGAATGTCTTGGTAAATATTCCTGCTTGCTGGCAAGAAATGCTCTTTCCATTGTATCTCATGACCTGCTGACACCAATCCCTGAGAGTCCTGGGAAGCAATGGCATGACAGAAAGATGAAGGAAAACTGGCACTCAGCCCTATTCCTCTCTATTACTTGCTTGAGGCAAGTAAGGAATTGGGGAAGTCCACAGCAATTCTGGGCATAAAAGAGAAGAAAATACGAAGAGGCTTGTAGTGTCGGGCATGGGAAGTTCAATTAGTTCCATATTTAACCTTCTTATCCGATTCCCACAGAAGAAAATCCATATTTGTGGTCATAACTCTCTCCAGAGTGATGAAAACAATTACAAGATAAAGAAGATCTATTTCTTCTCTAAATGTTTTATAATAAATGTTTCCAAACAATATTATCAACTAAATTTAAGGCAGGTGCTTTTGAAAGCAAAACCAATCCAACCACTGATTATTTTATTATGACACACTTAACATCATTTATTTCAGAGCCATTGGCAACACATGATTCCTTCCATTAATTCTGGATGACATAGGTAGTCGAGCTGCTGCCTCACAGCTCTAGTGACCCGGATTCAATCCTCACCTCCATGCTGTCTATGTGAAGTTTGCACATTATCTCTGTGACCACGTGGGTTTCCTCCGTGCTTCCATTTCCTTACTTGTCCAAAAGACATGGAGGTTGGTAGGCAGATTGGCCACTATAACTCTTTCCTAAAGTGTAGGTGAGTAGTAGAATCTAGGAAGAGTTGATGGGAATTTGAGAGAATAAAATTGAGATTCATGTGGGATTAATTTAAAATGGATAGTCAGCACATACTGAATGGACCGAAAGGTCTGTTTCCATGCTGTATGACTCTATGATAAGTTGGTAAGCACACTTTATGAAACAATCTTTGTGAGACATTTAGACTGTATCTCATTAAAAATACTCAAGTTCAAACAAGGTTGGGACCTTTTGTGAAAGATTTCCATTTTAAAAGTGAGTTGTATAAATTTTGGATTTTAGAGAACGATTATTACATTAAACCTAAGTAAGAGAGAGAGAGAGAACTGTTCAAAAACACCTGAAACTAAAGGGCATGGGTGTATGGTAAGGGGTAAGAGGTTTAGAAGGAATCTGAGAAACAGCTTTTTCAGCCAGGGGATAGTTAGAAGCTGGAAGGAGCAGCTTGAGGGACTAGTGGAGGTGAGTATTCTCACAACATTTAAGAGAGTATAGAACGAGAGAGAGAGAGCGAGAGAAAGCAAGACAGAGAGAGAACACAGTGAAGAGTCAATCATCTTTAAAAGTGCATAAATTGGGGGACCAAATATAATAATAAAGTGTATTGTAGGTTCTTAAAAGATGCAAGGAAAGTATAGTACAGGCTCCAATTATCTTCTTCCAGTCCTGCTTGGCTACAGATGTGGCACAAGGGGACTGGAAGATAACTACTGTTACTTAAAAGAAAAGGGTAGACTAACTCCAAGGTGGTCAGCCAAAGGTTGCTGTCGAGCAAATTGTTGGAAAAGTCCAAAAAGGACTGCAAGAATCAACATTTAAAAAGGCACTTAAGGACAGTCAGCAAGGATTTGTGCAGGGAAGCTCTCATCTGACGACTGAAACTTTTCAGGTGACAAAAAGACATGAGCACGAGGAGATCTGTATGAATTTTAACAACTTGTCTGACATATTCATAGATGAGTGATTGATCTGAGAATTAGAAGCAGGGGAAAGTCACAAATTGGATTTTTTTTCAGTGGGAGAAAGCAAAGGGCAATTGTAAACCAGAATTCTAGTGATTAGAAGGCTATGTTCAGTGGGATTCCACAGGTCTCAGTACCAGGGCTTTTCCTGATATCTATTTTAATAATTTGGATTTAAATGCTTGATCAGGTAATAATACATTTGCTTCTTAATCAGAAAATTATGTGTTCAAGATGGCTTTCCGGGAATTGAGGACACAATCTTGATGATAGTTCAGTGCAATATTGGTGAATTGTTGCATTCCTTCATCTCCTTTCCTTTGGCAGGGACACTAAACTGTCTGATTGTTCTGATGCACGTAAATGGGTATAATAATGTTAGACAGAGAACAGGAGATTTTACCTTGTCAACATTCTTCGCTCAACCATTAACAATGCCTTATTTATTTTATGATAGTTGCAGTGAAGAATGTGATAAGGTAGCATTGGTTTTTACAAGACCTGTCCCTGCTTAGCTATGCTCTAGATAATGAAAGACTGAAATATTATTTGAAGAAAGCTTAAAATATCCCTGTCATGTACCTTTGTTTCAGCAGATCACATAGACATTTGACGTCTGGTAGCAGACATTGGAGCCATGCTAACGTTAAGGATTCAGCTATGAACTTTGTTGATATTGTTACCTAGGCTGGTCGATAATTATCTTATGCTATGCAAATTTCATCTATATATGACAGAAATTTAACAAAATCCAAAGCAAATTAAGTTGATCAACTCTTTTAAGAGGCTGAGAAAGAATGTGATAGGCTATTTGAAGGCTGTAAAAAAAATTGTCAGCAATATTTTTTGGAAAAGAATGTTTGCAAGCTAAAATATCAATCATGTATTTACATATCAAAGCAAATGTTATAATTTAAATAAGCTGCAGATCTTGGACTTCCCAGTACTCCATTGTATTATTTAAGACTAAAAGATAGACCTACGGATAGATCCAAAACCATTCTTAAAATATTTTGGTATCACAAACTGTCCATTGAAAGATCCAAATAAATAAATTAACCCATGTGGTAATTAATGTTGAAAATATTAATAATACTTAAGGTCTATCACCCAATTTACAAATTCATCCAATTTACAACTACCCTTTTCAATGTAAAATTTCTGAATGGACAGTTGTCATGACAATTTTAAATATATTATAGACAAAAAAGGAATATTGTAAAATGTGGATGTATTGGGAATTATTATTCATTTATTGCTTGAGGCCAAGATGTTGGCCATGACAACTTTCTACTCTTTTATATAATATTGTGAGATCCTTACTGTCACAGAAATAAACAGATGCAGCCCAAGTCGAATAACTGCTTAAGAAGTTTTTCTAATATCATACCCTCAGAAATACATCTTAACTTAGACTTTTAACATTTGGTGTACCTTTAAGTATTCCCATTACAAGATTATTAAGTCCCAATTTCTCCAGTCTTGCCCTACATCTCAGTCCTTTATGGAAAGGATATTTTGTGCAATTTACTGTGCTATCATATTTTATTAGAAAAAAAACTAGTTTTCTTGAATCCAACTCAATATGGTTTTGTACCAGGAAAAGGGTTAATAATACCACCAGAGATTACACAGACTCAGAGTTTGATCATTCTCTTTTAAGAAGCAGGGAGCAAATGTTATAGGCCGTTTGAAGGTGCACAAAAGGATCTGTTCTGGTTTTCAGAACAGAAGCACGACTCTAAGCCCACCATGTCCATCTAACCATCTATACTAATCCCTTTACCAGCACTCAGCCTGTAACCTTCTATGTCTTGGCAATTGAAGTGCTCATTCACAGACTTCTTAAATGTTGTGAGAATACCCTCCTCCACTAGTCCCTCAAGCTGTTCCTTCCAGATTTCAACCATCCCCTGGCTGAAAAAGCTGTTTCTCAGATTCCTTCTAAGCCTCTTACCCCTTACCATAAACCCATGCCCTTTAGTTTCAGATGTTTTTGAGGAAAAGTATCCCACAATCTACCATGTCTATGCTTCTTGTGAGTTTGTATACCTCTATCAGGTCCCCCCTCAGCCTCCTCCACTCCAAGGAAAATGAATCCAACCTATCTTGTATCTCTTCATAACTGAAATGCTCCATCCCAGGCAACAATCTGATGAATATTTTCTGCACCCTGTCCAGTGCAATCATGTCCTTCCTATAGTGTGATGACCAGACTCTAAACAGTACTTCAGCTGTGACTGAACTAAAGTTTTATGAAGTTCTACCATAACTTGGAGAGTCAAGAGACTGCACATCCTGTAAAATGGAGCAACAAATGTTGGAAGAATTCAGCGTGTCAGGCAGTATCTGCGGAGGCAGTGGGATGATCGACATTTCAGGTCAAGACCCTGCTTCAGGACTATACCATAACCTCCCTGCACTTATATTCTATGCCCTAGCTAATGAAGGAAAGTAAACCAAATGTCGTCTTTATCACCGTATCTACTTACTGCCACCTTCCGGAATTCTTGGACTTGTACACCAAGGTTTCTCTGTTCCTCAGTACTCCCTAGGGCCTTACCAGTCATTGTGTATATCCTAGGCTTAATACTCCGCCAAAAGTGCATCAGCTCCCACTTATCAAGATTATATTCCATCTACCATTGCTCTACCTATCTTACCAATTGATCCTGTAGTTTAAGAATATCCTCACTATCAACAACAACACCAAGTTCAAGTTTTGTAGATGACCAAATTTTATGTCATCTACAAACTTACTAATTATTCCTTCTAATTTCATATCCATATTGTTAATATATATGTAACAAACAGTGAATGCCCCAGCACCATTCTTTATGGTCCTCCACTGGTCACAGGCTTCCAATCACAAAAAACAATCTTCCAATATCACCCACTGCCTCTTATTACCAAGCCAATTTTGAATCCAAATTTGCTACTGCCCTTATTGAATAAAGGCATGGCATTTGTTGTCCTCTAGTCATTTGGCACCTCATTTGTGGCCAGTGGAAATTTAAAAATTCTGTCAGGACCCTTCAGTCTCCTCCTTTGCTTCCCGTTGTTTCCTACAATACATCTTATCAGGCCATGGGCACTTATCCATCTCTAAGCCTGCTGAAACTTCTAGCATCTCCTTGATTTTAATGATAATGTTCTACAATTTCAACATCTTCCTCCCTGAATTCTCCAACTACAATATCTGTCTCCTTCATGAATACAGATGATAAATGTCTATTTAAGACCTCATCTATGTGCTCTGGCTCCATGCACACATTGCCATTTTGGTCCCTAATGTGCCCTATTCTTCCCTTGGTTGCTCTCTTGCCTTTGATATACTGATAATATGCTTTGCCATTTTCCATAATCTTGTTTGCTAATGCCCCCTCTTTTCCCTCCTAATTTCTTTTTTTAAGTATTCCCTATACTGTACTCCTGAAGGGTCTCCCCTGTTTTCAGTTTTCTAAACCCATCATGTGCTACCCTTGTTTTAATCCAGCTGTCAATATCCCTTGATGTCCAGGGTTCCTTGGACTTGCTATCCTTACTTTTCATTCTTATGGGAAACCGTTGGCCCTGAGTTCATCTCATTTCACTTTTAGAATTAGTTCTGCCATAAATTTTACTTCAGGTTTTTACTGAGCCATAAACTATGTGGTATATGATTTGACACATGATTGTCATGGTCATTTGATCAGAAAACAATTTAGACACAGGTCTACTTCAATTTGCTGAGAGATATTACTGTTCAACACAGAAGCATTGGTTAGTCAGAAGTTACACCCATCACTTAAGGCAACATCTATTATTTTGTAATACGTATTTCAATTACATTAATATTTTCTTCTCAGATGACTTCATCCACAGAATAATTGTTGAAACTATGTAGGAGGAACAAATGAATAACAATGATAAATGCTCCATCGAAACTAAAAAATACTTTTGTAACTTGAAGAGCTTGGGCAGCTATGGGGCATGACATAATTTGTTAGATTTTGTGATGATTATGTGGGGTGGATCAAGAATCAAGATTATGGGGAGGAATTGAAGTTATTATTTGCATGAACCTGTAAACTGGTTGCTATGCTTGAATTTCACATCTCCATCTGTTGTACCTTATCTCATCATATACTGTAGTGACACAGAAGGAAGCAACTTGTCCCTTTCCTGTACTCCTACAACTTATCCTCTCTCACATATGCCTATCTACGATTTACCAGTGCTATGGGGTAATTTACAATTGTCAATTAAGCTACCAGCACATCTTTAGGATGTGGGAGGAAACCAGGGCCGCCAGAGGAACCCCACTCATTCATGGAAAGAATGTGCAAACTCTGCACAGATGGAAGATATTTAAATACAAGAGAATATATGATGTTCAAAAATCACAAGTTTCACGTTTCCTTCAAGCTAATGTGCGGTAATCTGGCATCTTATGTTTCCAATTTCTCAGATTTTAGGACAACATTTATTCCAAGAAGCTGTTTATACCAAAAATCTGAAAACAAAGCAAACTAAAGACTTGCTCCAAAAATATGGAGGTCAGCACATTTTAACACAAACTGCACCAAGATACAACTGATAATATGAGCTCCCATTGCTCCAGATGTAGACAAAACATATTGAAAATCTTCATGAACATTCGAGTGACCCACAAAAGCTAGTTTGCAGTCATTTTACTGATTAATTGAACTGAAGTGTAGCATCTGGACACTTATGGGGGATTTGAAAAGCTTTTCTAGTTGAGAGGTGTATGTTAGACTGATTAAGATGATCAAACCAATGATCTGGTAATTCAAATTAATTCAGATTTATTCCAAGCTAAATCAAACTCAAAATTTTTTGGATGGTATTAGTATGATTATTAATCTATAGTTCAAATATATCCCTGTAACTAATGTGATATGCTTAAGATAATACTCTATTACAACACAGATCCCACATGATGCACATAATGTATTTAGTTTATAGAAATTATAATACTCACTACAGATGTTAAGTTTGCTTTCATAGTCAATGTAAACCACCACTTCCTAATAAGTATTTTATTTATGTCATGCATCTAGTATGCTTTTTAATGAGATAGTCATTCTTTGTTGGCATTTTCAAGATTTTTGTGGTGTTCTATGTCAGTTTGTTGATAAGCTAAATGCATTGGTATAGGAGGTTTTCATCAGTAGTTGTGCAGAAAGGAGGCTGTGCAGAATGTCAAATTTTGTGTACATGGTGGGGAAGAGCAATTCTAAATAAAGACAGGAGTGAGGAGGAGAGAAGGTGAGCATTCCATATGTAATCAAGCATGAAGCAATTAGGAAATGCAGATTTATAACCTTAAACACGACATGCGTGGTACATAGTTGAATATATCAGCGAAGGTTGTTCAATCGGACTGTTGCGTAAACTCAGTTAAACAAATTAAATACTACAACATCCAGGACATATACAAGCCATGCAATGGAAATTATTAGGAATGGCCTCTCTTAGCAACCAAAGTTTAGAAAACTATGAATAATCTTCAAGTACTCAAGTTCCAATGAATGATTGAATTGTGCATGTTCTGCTTACTAAATTAGCACATGAGAGCAAGGCTCTTTATTTCTGCACTACATCCCCACACTCCTGATGCCTGGCAACCCAGTGCGGGGATGAGGAGAGGGTGCAGGTTGGTCAGGGGATTCCTTCCTTAGCCCACTCCTGGGCCTGGCCTCAGTGGCATTCATAGATCCAGACAGCAAGCTGTTTTGCGATCTCAGAGCCAATTCCCTAACCACTTATGACCAACTGTCCTTGGAGAGAAGCACATGGTGTCTGTTGACTTTCCGGGACTAGTAAACAACACAGAGGCTAGAGAACATCTTGGACAAGCTGGAAAATATTTTAACTGTTGTTGTAAATAATATAATTTTAAAGCAAAACAAAAATTCAACAGTAAGGAACTTGCTGCATGTACTACTTATGATACAGAACACAAGAAATAGGAGCAGGAGTAGGCCACTAGGCCCCTCAAGTTTTCCCTGCATTCAATATGATCATGACTTATCCATGCTGACCTCGAATCCTCTTCTGTGCCAGATCCCCATAGCCTCAAGTCTCTCTTAGAATCTTACATGTTTCAATAAGATCATTTCTCATTCTTCCAAACACTACAAAATACCCAAACTGTCCATCCTCTCTTGACAGGACATCCCTCTCATCCCAGGAGTTAGCCTGGTGAATCTCCTTTGGATGCCTCCAGTGCTACTATATCTTTTTGTTTAGACAAGGAGACCAAACCTGTGCACATTATTCCAGGTATGGCCTCACCCTGAACAATAGTAACTAAACCTCCACATTTTTAAACTCCAACCCTTCTGTAATAAAATGCAGTTTGCTTTCTTAACTACTTGCTGGTCCAAACCTTTTGTGATTCATGCACCTGGATCCCTCTGTACTTCATTCATTTACAGTTTCTCTCTATTTAAAAAAAAATCCACCTTTTGATTCCTCTTACTGAAGTGCATGACCTTGCACTTCTCCACATTAAACTCCATTTGCTAGGTTTTCACCAAATCACTCAGTCCATCTAGATCCCATTGCAGAATCACAATGTTGTTACCACAACCTATTTTCACATCATTGGCAAACTTGGAAACCTTAATTTCATTCCTTCCTTCAAGTCATTGATGTAAATAGTAAACAAATGAGGCTCAAGAACTCCACTAGTTACATCCTTCTAGTCTGAAAAGGACCCATTTATTCCAACTCTCTGTATATTCTTTGTGACAGCCAGTTTTCAAACACACTTCCTCCTGTACCTTGGATGCTTAGTTTATGCACCAGCCTCTGATGTGGCACCTTATTGAATATACTTTGGAAGTTAAATACATCACATCTATTATGCCACCTCCACTTTGCCCGCCCTTCCCCTGCCACCCATCAACTCTCCCTGTAATCCTTAAAGAATTCAAGCAAATTTGTCAAACATGATTTACCTTTTACAAAACCATGTTGACCAGATTGGATTATATATAACTTCCCTAAATGATTAGTTACTTCCTCTTCGATTATTAACTCAAGCATCTTGTAAACAAGAGACATTAAACTAACTGCTCTACAGATCCCCACCTTTTGTCACCCTCCCTTTTTGAACAAGGGAATCACATTAACTGTTTTCCAGTCTTCTAGTACCCTCCTGGAATTGAGCAGATTTTGAAAATTTTCAACCAAAGGGTCCACTATCTTTGCAGCCACTTCCTTTAAAACCCTTGAGTGTAGGCTATCGGGTCTCTGTAAATTTCTCCAACACTTTATCCCATGTAACTGTCATTTTAACAAGTTCTTCCAAGTTATTTGAAATCGGCCCATCCATTATCTTAAATATGCAGTGTCCTCTATGGTGAAGACGTACGCAAAAATTTGGTTTAACATATCTGCCATTTCTTTGTTTCCTGTTATTAATTCACCAACCTTGCTCTCTAGTGGACCCATACTTAACTTAGCCACCTTCTTCCTATTTTTTATAAACTCTTACTGCACGTTTTGATATTATATGCAAGTCTTCTCTCAAAATCAATTTTCTCCTGATGTCAGTAGGTCCGCTAGACACATGACTAATTTATATAACAGTATTCAATTATAGCTTTCTCTCCTTGAAAAATACATGTATAATCACATTTCACAATATAATGCAGTCCTTAGAGTCAATCTGTTCATTGGCTTCATGAGTTGGTTTGATCTCTGCAACTATATACTTATCTCTGTTGTACTCATTGCTTATACTGAAAAGCTTCCAATATCGTGACTTGACTCACCACTCCTCTGTGAGTCTTGGCTCTGCATCAAAATCAGAAGTACATTGATCATTGTACATTACTTATGCACCCTCTGCAGGAAGGTTTCTTACTGTGATCACTTGATTTACATGGATATTTCTGCCATGAGTCCCAGTACAAACATGGACTGCAGATTTGGTCTACTCTTCCACTGTTGAGTCTTGTACTCGCTTACTGTTGATTTTAACTCTGTCAATCCATCAAAATGTTCCCTTCCTCAAAACATTGCATTCTGCTTCAGTTGCTGTCTTTCTACTCTCCCCTCTGGGTTAGGCTGCACCAGGACCAATTACATACAAAGACAATAACGTTTTAATAATTCTGCCAGTGTAACACTAGTAGTAGACAGTGGAGTCACACAGGATATAAACAAGAAATTAGCAGATCCACAGATTTATCTTAACAGATACATAGGTTTCTCTACTGCCCCATTGGAGCCACAGATGTTTTATGTGCAAAGAAGTGATTACTTTTGGTCTCTTCCGGCTTTTGATTGTGGATGCCAACTTACAGCTCATTGTTTGCTCAAATAGCTATGGGTTGATATAATCGTCTAACCTCTGATCTACCTCTGCAGATGTGATGTCTCTGGTTTTCCATGGAGTTACTAGTGAATACGTGATACCCTTCACAGCTGATTTCTGCATGATTGTTTGCATCTATTCTCTCACTGCAGCATTCAATGCCTGCAGACCTTCTGTCCTGTCTTACTGTGCCAGAGTATAACTAGCCATTACAACATTTCTATCCTCTCCATGTAAGATGTGAACAGTTAACACGCCTTGTTATAAACCCCCAGGGCTGCCAAGTGCTGCTCAATATGCTTTGGCTTCTGTTGTGAGAGAACAGAGAAGACCACAGTTCACACACAAGAGCTCCGGTTGCTGCTGCAGTGGTGGAAGTGTGCACAGAATGACTCTTCAAGTGATTCGGTGTGCAATTGATGGCAGACTTATGTGTGATTTGCACAGAAAGCAAATGTGGAAGTGCATCTAATTTCTATTCTAAATTAAAATAAATTCTAATTCCACCCACATGACACTTTTTCGTTGAAACTTCTTCCACACGTCCAGCTTCATTTCCTAAAATCACATCAAGCATTGCGTCACCCCCATTCCCACACCACCACCACCACCCACTTGAACTCATGTCTCTGAGTCAATAGTTTTCTGACTTAACCACTATGCTTCTATACCCAGCTAATTGAAATCCCCTACTAATACTGCCTTCTCTTTGCACTGTCCAGGAATTCACCTCCGATTTCATTCGTGTATCTCCCTTCCTATTCAAAAGTTGAAGGTACATTCAAAATGAGTATTCATCATTCCCACTGCCCTTTACAAACTCATTCTACCAAGGCCTAACATTGTCAATCATCCTAAATAGGTTGGGCAACAACCATACCAGGACCAGCAGCATTGCTTACAGGGTCCATAGGATGACATCTTTCATTTTGTCCTGGTGGAGGCAGTGCCATAGGTTGTCCTTTCCCTTCTAACGGCTGAGATGATAGATTCATAGACCCGTACAGTGCTGAAACAGGCCTTCAGCCCAAGTCGTCCATGCTGACCAAGTTGCATAACTGAGCTGGTCCCATTTGCCTGCATTTGGCCCATATCTCTCTGAACCTTTCTTATTCATGTAACTGTCCAAATGCCCCTTAAATGTTCCATTTATTTTGTGTGAAGAAGTTGCCCATCAGGTCCCTTCTAAATCTGTTCCCTGTCACCTTAAACCTACACCCTCCAGTTTTAAAGTCCCCTACTTTGGGAAAAGACTTTGGCTTTTCACCTTATCTATGCCCCTCATGATTCAATAAACCTCTATATGGTTATACAAACCTCGATAAGGTGTAACATGGAGACAGATGCTTTCAGTTTCCTGACCCTGACAGCTTCATTTCCACCATGGATGTCGAGTCTCTGTACACTTCCATCCCCTATCAGGAAGGCTATCTGCCTCTTTTTCGACAACAGACACAACCAGTTCCCCTCCACCACCACCGTCCTCCGTCTGCCAGAACCGGTACTCACCCTCAACAACTTCTCTTTCGGCTTCTCCCACTTTCTCCAAACCAAAGGTGTAGCCATGGGTGCTTGCGAGGGCCCCAGCTGTGCCTGCTGGGCTACGTGGAACAGTCCATGTTCCAAGCCTACACCGGTAACACCCCCCAACTCTTTCTCCGCTACATTGACGACTGCATTGGGGCTGCTTCCTGCACCCGTGCTGGGCTCGTCAATTTCATCGACTTTGCCTCCAACTTCCACCCTGCCCTCAGATTCACTTGGTCCGTCTCCGACACCTCTCTCCCCTTTCTGGATCTCTCTGTCTCTATCTCTGGAGACAGATTATCCACCGACATCTTTTACAAACCCACTGACTCCCATAGTTACCTTGACTACACCTCCTCCCACCCTGTCACTTGCTATTCCTGCATCTGTTCCCATGATGGGGCTTTCCATTCCAAGATATCGGAGATGTCCTCTTTTTCCCTTCCACCACCATCAATGCTGCCCTTACCTGCATCTCCTTCATTTCCTGTACATCTGTCCTCACCCCATCCACCCCCCTCAGCATAACAGGGACAGGGTTCCCCTTGTCTTCACCTACCACTCCACGAGCCTCCGCATCCAACACATCATTCTCTTCAAATTCTGCCATCTCCAATGGGATCCCACCTCCAGACACATCTTCCCCTCCACACCACCCCCCACCCCGCTTTCTGCAGGGATTGCTCTCTCCACGACTCCCTTGTCCACTCGTCCCTCCCCACCAATGACCCTCCTGGCACTTATCACTGCAACCGCGCAAAGTGTTCCACCTGTCCCTACACCTCCTCCCTCACCACCATTAAGGGCCCTAGATAGTCCTCCTAGGTGAGGCACTGATTCACCTGTGAGTCCGAGGGTGTCACTTATTGCATCCGGTGCTCCCAGCATAGCCTCCTCTATATCGATGAGACCAAACGCAGATTGGGTGATCGCTTCGTCGAGCACCCTCGCTCCGTCCGCTGCAACAGGCAAGAATTCATGGTGGCCAGCCACCTTAATTCCACTTCCCATTCTCATATTGATATCTCTATTCACGGCCTCCTCTACCTCCACGTTGAGGCCAAATGCAGGTTGGAGGAGAAACACCTCATATTCTGCCTTGGTAGTCTCCAACCTAATGGTGTCAACACTGATTTCTTTAACTTCTGGTAATGTCTCCCCTCCTTTTTCCTCCCTTTCCTCCCCTTCCCCCTCCCTGTTTTCCCTCATTCCTGTGGCCTCCTCACCCCTCCCCCACCTTCATGACCTGTCCTCTACCTCCCTCCTATTCTCTATCTCCTTCCCTTTATTCCATGGTCTACTGTCCTCTCCTACCAGATTCCTCCTTCATCAGCCCTTTGCCTCTTCCACCTATCACCTCCCAGCTTCTTATATCATTTTCTTTCATCCCCCCTCCACCACCCACCTACCTTCCCCCTCTCACTTAGACTCACCTGTCACCTGCCAGCCTGTGCTCCTTCCCCTCCCCCCACCTTTTTATTCTGGTTTCTGCCCTCTTCCTTTCCAGTCCCGATGAAGGGTCTCAACCCGAAATATCAACTGTTTATTTTCCTCCATAGATGCTGCCTGACCGACTGAGTTCCTCCAGTATTTTGTGTGTGTTGCATAAGGTGTAACATATCTGATTAGACTTGCTTGGACTGTTATTGGAGTGCTGTATAGTCATGGGCAACACGTCCTGTTGTCCCACAATTATAGCACTTCCCTATGATGTTAATGAGGCAGAGGTCTACCTGGAGCAGGCCTTCTCTCAGAGGGCAGCAGTGGTCCCTTCATTACACCTCAACCGCATCCATCCTTAATGCAAACTACTCCCAGAGTTCCAGAGTTAAAAGCATGAATCTGCCCCCTTCCTTTATCTCCTTCACTCAGGTCCTTTTCCCTTGGAAATCGTATGTCAAATGGCCCACTGTTCCGTATGGGTTGGATCACCTGGATCATAACCTTCAAACACCTTCTGATTATTGTCATTTGAGTGAGCCACTAATGTCGAACCCCAGCAGATGGGTTGTTTGCTAGTAGGTTAATTCTATCCAACTCTGGTCCAAATACCCCATTAAAATTATTCCACAAAGTTCTTGGATGTTCATTTAGTCCTTATTTAAACTTCCTTAGGATCTCTTCCATAATACCCCAATGTTACCTGTATGGCTGCCTTCATGTTGTTTGGTGTTCCACCACATCTTTGCTGTAGGAATAGCAGTGCTGAGAAAAGTATGGGGTCTAGACACGTACCAAACAATTTAACCTCTTCTCTGTCGACCAATCAATGCATTGCCTTTTGTTGGTTACTGCTGCAAGGGTAACATATGGGTTTTCCACTCTATTTAGCAAAGGCATCTCCTTTTTCATGTCAGCCATGGGTTTTAGAATAGGGCAAGGGAGTATTAGTCCAGCCAGGATCACTATTAATGGTGCCACAGGCAATACAGAGCTGATGGTGGACAGAGACGGCAGATGCTGGAATCTGGAGCAACAAACAATCTGCTGGAGGAACTCAGCAGGTCGAGCAGCATCTGTGGGGGGGTGGGGGGGTGGGGAGAAGGAATTGTCCACATTTCAGGTCAAAACCCTGCATCAGGACTGAGAGTGGAGAGGTGAGATGGCCAGTATACAGAGGGGAAGGCGAGTGGTGAGACAGGAGGCGGTGGACTGAGCCAGGGGTGTAAGAGGACAGGCAGGTTGCACCAGGTAGGGGAGTGGAGAGGGTGCAATGAGATCCCACCACCAGCTACACCTTCTCCCCCCCCCCCACCGCTTTATGCCTTTTACAGGGACCACTCTCTCCGTGACTCCCCGGTCCGCTCAGCATCCCCCTCACCCATCCCTGACTGCTGGCACTTTCCCCCTCATCACAGCAGGTCTAACACTTGTCCTTACACCTCCTCCCTCACCACCATCCAGACTTAAACAGTCCTTCCAGGTGAGGCAAAGATTCGCCTGCACCTCCTCCAACCTTGTCTACTGCATTTGATGCTCCCGATGTGGCCTCCTCTACGTGAGCGAGACCAAGTGTAGACGAGGCAACTGTTTCACAGAGCACCTACACTCGGTCTGCAATGGCCATCCCGAGCTCCCAGTTGCATGACATTTCAATTCCCCTTGCCATTCCCACACTGTGTCCATCCTCGGCCTTCTCTACTGCCAGACTGAGGCCCAACACAAACTGGAGAAGCAACATCTGATATTCCGCCTGGATAGTCTACAACCCAGTGGCATTAACATTGAGTTTTCCAATTTTAGGTAACTCTCCCCTCCAGGGGGTTACTCCCCTCACCCCTTTCCCCTTCTCTCTCCTTCCAATCTTCCCATTTTTGTCCCCTTTCCTGACTCCCCCATCAGCCCTCCATCACCTATCTGCATTCCCCTCTCTCTCCTGGTTCCATCCACTCACTACATACAGAGTTCACCCCTCCCCTATCTGGCTCTGGCTCCATTTGCCATTCACCTCTCCCCTGATGGGAGCTCCCCATTCTCACCTCCTTTACTAATCAGAGTCCAGCACTGGCAGCCCTTTGTGCTCCTGCTTATCTCCCTCCAGCAGCTGTTGCCAACATTCAGCCCCCTCCTCCCCCCACCTCGCTCCATTTGCCTCTCAGGTTTTTTTTTCTCCCTTTGTTCCTGAGGAGCAGATCGGGAGGCAGATTTTGGAGAGGTGCAAAAATAACAGGGTTGTTGTCATGGGTGACTTCAACTTCCCTAATTTTGATTGGTACCTCCTTAGTGTAAAGGGGATAAATGGGGCAGAGTTTGTCGGCTGTGTCCAGGAAGGATTCCTGACACAGTATGTGGACAGGCCGACTAGTGCAGAGGCCATACTGGACCTGGTACTAGGCAATGAGCCTGATCAGGTTTCAGATCTCTCGGTGGGAGAGCGTTTTGGAGACAGTGACCATAACTCCTTGACCTTTACCATAGCCTTGGAGAGGGCTAGGAGCAGATGATATGGGAAAGTATTTAATTGGAGGAGGGGGAATTATGATGCTATTAGGCAGGAACTTGGGAGTGTAAATTGGGAACAGATATTCTTGTGGAAGTGCACAGAGGAAATGTGGAGGTTGTTCAGGGAGTACTTGCATGGGGCTCTGGATAGGTTTGTCCCATTGAGGCAGGGAAAGGATGGCAGAGTGAAGGAACCGTGGTTGACAAGTGACATAGAATATCTTGTCAAGAGGAAGAAAGAAGCTTACCTAAGGTTTAGAAAGCATGGATCAGATAGGGCTCTGGAGAGTTACAAGGTAGTCAGGAGGGAGCTTAAGAATGGACTTAGGAGAGCTAGAAGGGGGCATGAGAAGGCCTTGGCAAATAGGATTAAGGAAAACCCCAAGGTGTTCTACACGTATGTGAAGAATAGGAGGATGACTAGAGTGAGGGTAGGACCGATGAGGGACAAAAGAGGAAACGTGCCTTGAGTCGGAAGAGGTAGGGGAGTTCCTTAATGAATACTTTGCTTCAGTATTCACCAGTGAGAGAGACCTTGACATCTGTGAGGATGGTGTACAACAGCTGATATGATAGGGCATGTTGCTGGAACTTTTGAAAAACATTCTGATAGATAAGTCACCTGAGCCGTACGGGATATATCCAAGGTTATCACGGAAAGCGAGGGAAGAGATTACTGCTCCTTTGGCGATGATTTTTGTGTCCCCACTGGCCACAGGAGTGCCAGAAGATTTGAGGGTGGCAAATGTTGTTCCTTTGTTTAAGAAAGGGAGTACATTGCTGTACAAGTACAAAGCACATTGATGAAGGTAGATCAGTGGATGTGGTGCACATGGATTTTAGTAAGGCATTTTATAAGGTTCCTCATGGAAGGCTCATTCAGAAAGTCAGGAGGCATGGCATCCAGGGAAATTTGGCTGTGTGGATTCAGAATTGGCTTACCCATAGAAGACAGAGGGTGGTGGTAGATGGAGTGTATTCTGCCTGGAGGTCGGTGACCAGTGGTGTTCCACATGTATCTGTTCTGGGACCACTGCTCCTTGTGATTTTTATAAATGACTTGGATGAGGATGTGGAAGGGTGGGTTAGTAAGTTTGTTGATGACACGAAGGTTGGTGGTGTTGTGGATAGTGTAGAAGGTTGCTGCAGATTACAACAGGACATTGATAGGATGCAGTCCTGGGCTGAAAAGTGGCAGATGGAGTTCAACCCAGAAAATTGTGAAGTAGTACACTTTAAAAGTTCAAAGTTGAAGGCAGAATACAAGGTTAATGGCAGGCTCTTAGCAGTGTGGAAGAACAGAGGGATCTTGGGGTCCACGTCCATAGATCCCTCAAGATTGCTGCGCAGGTCGATAGGATTGTTAAGAAAGCATGTGGTGTGTTGGCCTTCATTAGTCGGGGTATTGAGTTCAAGAGCCGTGAGGTAATGTTGCAGCTCTATAGAACTCTGGTTAGACCACACTTGGAGTACTGTATTCAGTTCTGGTCTCCTCATTATGGGAAGGATGTGAAAGCTTTAGAGAGGGTGCAGAGGAGATTTACCAACATGCTGCCTGAATTGGAGAGCATGTCTTATGAGGATAGGTTGAGTGAGCTTGGGCTTTTTGCTTTGGTGAGAAGGAGGATGAGAGGTGACTTGATAGAGGTGTACAAGATGTTAAGAGGCATAGATCGAGTGGACAGTCAGAGACTTTTTCCCAGGGCGACAATGGCTAACACGAGGGGACATAATTTTAAGGTAATTGGAGGAAGGTATGAGGGGATTGTCAGAGGTAATTTTTTTTTTACACAGAGTGGTGGGTGCGTGGAACACCCTGCCAGCAGAAATGGTGGAGGCAGATACATTAGGGACATTTACAAGACTCTCAGATAGCCACATGAATGATAGAAAAATGGAGGGCTATGTGGGAGGGAAGGGTTAGATAGATATTAGAGCAGGATAAAATGTCAGCACAACATCATGGGCTGAAGGGTCTGTACTGTGCTGTAATGTTCTATGTTCGCCTCCATCTATCATTCACCTGCCACTTTCTCCCAACTCCACCCCTGCTCCCTCGCCTGCCTGGTGCAACCTGCCTGTCATTTTACACCCCTCTTCAGTCCATCAATCACCTCAGACTCCTTTCTCACCACTCCACTTCATCCTGATGCAGACCCGAAACATCAAGAATTCCTTTCCCCCCACACGAGTTGACCAGCTGAGTCCTTCCAGCAGATAGTTTGTTGCTACAGAGCTGATGATTCTGGTGATGGGTCAGGAGGGAGCCTGTCTCACCGGTCATAATCATCATCAAAATATCTATTAGCTTTAATCAGCTAAAGCATTCCAATCAATCTTTCTGCCTCATTCAGTCCATCTCCCTAAATGTTTTGATTTCCAAAGGCACATATTATACATCTCTGGGCTGAAAACTGAGGCTGCAATGTATTAATCTCCTGATGACATTTAGTGCAATCTGCTGAATGATGTGGCTAGTCAGTATCACACACATAGAAGCAGAATGTTGTAAAGTGTCATGGCAGTCTGCAAATCAGACACTTTTACTCTGTATTTGTCAGCTGTTAAGTGGCCTTCTCTGTTTCTTTCTCAGCCTTACTACAGTGGAATGGTGCCTTTTCATGTCATTCCAGGGTTTGGTAAGGAGTTAAATCATGTTTCTCTCTTTACAATATTTTTATTGAATCCATGAAAAAAAAGAGTGCATGCATCAAGAAAGAGAATAAAAATACTACTGAATACGTTGTATTAAATCATACTTAGATTACAATACTCTAAATTAATAATCACATATAGTGGTTAATAAAGGAAGAAAAAATTGAAATATTTTATTATTAAAAAAATCTACTCCCACTACCAAAACCCAAAGCTGTTAGATGGAAAAAACAACAAGGAAAAACTTTTAAAAATGTAACCGTGTCAGCCAATATCTGCATTTCAGTCCCCAAATCAGAGATTTTGAAAATAATTCAAAAAAGGTCCCCACAGGGTTTGAAAGTCTAGGTTAGGTTCAAAAACTGAACAGCGAATCTTCTCTTGATTCAGGTATGACATAACATCCCGTAACCATTGAGCATGAGTAGGCGGAGTAACTTCCCTCCAGTTAAGCTATACAGCTCTCCTGGCTATAAGAGAAATAAAAGCCAGAGTATGTAAATCAGAAGCCTTCAAAGTTATATCTTTTTCTCCAACAATTCCAAATAGTGCAGTCAAAGGATTAAGTTTAAAATTTATTTTGAAAAGTACAGAAAAAGTATGAAAGACCTCTGTCCAACATTTTTTAAGACTCTGACACATCCAAAATATGTGAATTAGGGAAGCCATTCCGTTACTGCACTTGTCACAGTAAGGAGATATGTCAGAATAAAAACGGGATAATTTATCTTCAGACAAGTGAACTCTATGGACCATTTTAAATTGAAGGAGAGAATGACGAGCACATAATGAAGTAGTATTAACCAACTTGAAAATTTCATTCCAAGTTTCTTCAGAAATTGACATCAGCAAATCTTGTTCCCAAGCGTTTTTAATCTTATCTAGTGGCACCTTACTCATTCCTAGTAATCTGTCATAAATATTAGATATTGAGCCATCCTGAAAAGGTTCCAAATTAAAAATTACATCTAATAAATTCTTATCAGGACTCAAAGGAAAAGATTGTAATTGAGATCGAAGAAAATCTCTAATTTGTAAATATCTAAAAAAAAATGAGTTTTTGGTAAATTATACTTGGTAGACAATTGTTCAAACGACGAAAGGTTTCCTCCAACAAACAGATCTTGAAAACAAGTAATACCTAATTTGTCCCACTCTTTAAAAACTACATCATGTTAAATCATGTTTCTAAACCCATCTTTCTCCTGTTCCTTCTGTTCTCCTTCATAGAGATAACACCACATCAATATCCCAGCCTAGGTCTGTCCCATTTCATTCACCCCCGTCCTGTTACAGCTGGATGATTAGCTGTTAAAATGTCCTCCATTTTCCACTTCACTAATTATGTAGCATCCTACTTATCAGTACTGAGCCAACCATAAAAGAGGAAAATGAAGTAGATTGCTCCACACAGATTTCCTACTCAGGTCTCATGACCAAGCCTCACCACATAAGTATTTAACTTGGCCTTTGATTGTCTCTTATTACCGCAATAATAACTAGCTCTTCTGCCTGCTACTGAGTCCCTGGATGCCATGGGAGATGCTTCAGAATAAACCCATTGTTTCTCATCTCACTACAAGAAAATGGCTGCTGTCTTGTCGTTTTCAATTTATGAGGTGGCTGAGACTACAAGCTCCAGCAAAGCCAAACAATCCTCCAATGAGAATAATGAGGAAGAGAGAATGTTATGTTGAGGCATTGCTCCTTTGATTATTGACTACAGCTCTGCCTTCAACACAACAATCCCAAGCCAGCTTGTCACCAAATTCTGAGACCTAGGACTCAACACCTCCCTCTGTAACTGGATCCTTGACTTTCTAACCAACAGACCGCAATCAGTGAGGATAAGCAGCAATACCTCCGGCACGATTATTCTCAACACTGGTGCCCCACAAGGCTGTGTCCTCAGCCCTCTACTCTACTCCCCATACACTCATGACTGTGTGGCCAGATTCTGCTCTAACTCCATCTACAAGTTTGCAGATGATACCACCGTTGTAGGCCGTATCTCAAACAGTGATGAGTCGGAGTACAGGAAGGAGATAGAGAGCTTAGTGGAATGGTGTCATGACAACAACCTTTCCCTCAATGTCAACAAAACAAAGGAACTGGTCATTGACTTCAGGAAAGGGGGTGGTGTACATGCACCTGTGTACATCAATGGTGCTGAAGTTGAGAGGGTTGACAGCTTCAAGTTCCTGGGAGTGAACATCACCAACAGCCTGTCCTGGTCAAATCATGTAGATGCCATGGCCAAGAAAGCTCACCAGCGCCTCTACTTCCTCAGGGGGATAAAGAAATTTGGTTTGTCCCCTTTGACTCTCACCAACTTTTACTGATGCACCATAGAAAGCATCCTATCTGGATGTATCACGGCTTGGTACGGCAACTGCTCTGCCCAGGACCGCAAGAAGCTGCAGAGAGTTGTGGACATAGCCCAGCGCATCACGGACACTAGCCTCCCCTCCTTGGACTCTGTCTTTACCTCTCATTGTCTTGGTGTAGCAGCCAGCATAATCAAAGACCCCAGCCACCCAGGACATTCTCTCTTCTCTCCTCTTCCATTGGGTAGAAGATACAGGAGCCTGAGGGCACGTACCACTAGACTTAAGGACAGCTTCTACCCCACTGTGATAAGACTATTGAATGGTCCTCTTATACAATGAGATGGACTCTGACCTCACGATCTACCTTGTTGTGACCTTGCACCTTATTGCACTGCACTTTCTCTGTAGCTGTGACACTTTACTCTGTACTGTTACTGTTGTTACCTGTACTACATCAATGCACTTTGTATTAAGTCAATGTAACTGCATTGTGTAATGAATTGACCTGTACTATCAGTTTGTAAGACAAGCTTTTCACTGTACCTCGATACAAGTGACAATAATAAACCAATATCAATACCAATACCTTTATCTCATGAAGGTCCCGTGTCAGTCTCTAACTATGTCCATTTCATAGTTTAATTGCTATCCATGGTTTCTCAAACAATTCTTGGTTCACAGTTCTGAGATCAGTTAATTCATACCAGGAAATTTCCTTTCTCAATTAAGTCATTATCAATTTCCTTTTGTTTTAGCATTCTCAGAGAACTTCATGGACGATTAACCATCCTTATATGTGTCGACTTCCAAATGTCTGTTCAAACTGAAAATGCTATCTATTCTGTTCAGGGATTTTTGTTCTTAACTCTTTGACTCTTACAGTGTAAAGCTACACTGAAGGAGCATACAAAGCAGGAGTTAGTGTTCCATCAGTGTATGGCACTCACTAAATGGTACCTCAAAAGAGGCTTGTTTAAGGAGTAAATGGAAACTCCTGCTGAATACTGGTGTCCAAACTTCCTCTCAAACAAAGAATCCACAATGAATAGACATAAGCCAGTGAACTCATCTGACACTTGTTTTGCCACACCTACCTGTAGTTACACTAAGATCTATTGTCTAAAACGATCTATTGTCTCAATGCTGTTCATAAAGTTTTCCTGGTATAGTGCCAAGTAATAGTTGAAGGCCAAGGATAATAGAGCTGCTTGGCACTGAGATAATAACCTGTCCTCTCTGTTTGTTACAAGGACATACAGGTCTGACTGCTTAAAGTCTGTATCCATTTCTTTCATCCTTTTTCACCCAAGTAGCCAATTTCCTCTAATGTGGTTATTCTCTCTTCAAACAGCAGATTTACATCCAGTTGTTGCCTCCAAATTTTACTTACTTTATTCAGCACATCTCTCTCTCTAGTTGTATTCATTATAGATGGCTCATTATAGGTTAATTGAATTCATACAAAAATTAATTACTTTGGTTTGAAATACATTTATTCATGTGTTTGCAAATCTAGAAAACACTTGAATGTGTAAACATAAATTGAAGTACAGGCAAGAATCCTCAACTATTTGGCAGCGTGCCTATATGTTAAAATTAGTCCTGTGGCATGGATTTGACATCTAATTAAACAGTATGTTATATTTAATAAGAACATTTAAAACATAAACCATAATTAATTCTGAACACATACAGCTGTGAAAAATGCAACAAATTACGTTGAATAAGAAATATTCACATTCTAACATCTACATTGCAGAAATACACTGAGGTAACATGACAATTTCAGGCCCTATATTAAAAAGGAAGT
This sequence comes from Pristis pectinata, assembly GCF_009764475.1. NCBI lineage: Eukaryota > Metazoa > Chordata > Chondrichthyes > Rhinopristiformes > Pristidae > Pristis > Pristis pectinata. The sequence continues at coordinate 23,660,292 of NC_067420.1, forward strand.
TCACAAACTCCAATTCAACTTTCCTTTTCAAAGCAAAATACATAATTATTGCATCTAATTATTCATATTGATTTAAGGAATTTAAACACTATCAGCTATTTTTGAGAATATAAAAAATACATTTTCCTGTCTGCAGTTCTGTAACAACATTGAATATTTTCAACCCTGCTACATGTAAACATCCACTCAGGATGTTGTTGCACATTAACTTCATACTGATCACCACATGTGCTCTTCTTATCCCAACTTATCATATTGCTACTCAGAATATATCACAGAGAATTCATTATAACTGATTCACTTGATTCTAGTTATTGCTATTACATTAACATCAGATTTCTTTATACACGATTAATGCTTCATACACCTCATTATCAATGTCCTATTTCTCAGCGTATGGTACATGTAATTCGATCAATGCAATATGAAAATGTTACTGTTCTTAATAAAACAAAACAAAGCATTTGGTTGTGGTTCATTCAACTGTACACTGCATTATATTTAATTCTGTTTAGTTGTTTTTCATTCATCCTTGAGAATAAAAACAAGAGCGGCTTCCATAACTATAAATGGCTTAAGGCAGTTGTTGAAATTTACGCTCGGATTCAATGTCTGATTCACCTGATTAAAACAAAATTTTATAGAATTAAAACCAAAAAAATAAACAAAAATAGAAAACAGTCAAATTAAAAATCTCATTAGAGCTGCTTGCGAAAGGATATAGTGAAAGATTGATTAAGTTAGAAGCTGCTATGCTTAGTAACTTTTACTGATACTTTTTCAAGCACTGTTCATACTCACTCCCTGTGTTAAATGTATTGCAGGCAGAGATGTCACAGTGTCCTGCAGCACCTGGTGGTCCAATGGAGCCAGGTAAACCTGGCAGGCCAGGACGTCCTGGTGGACCAGGTAATCCCTGTGGTCCTTGTTTTCCGCGTTTTCCTTCACCTTGAGGGCCTGCACAACCAAGTGAAAGTTAAAACCTCGCTCAAATGAAGAAGTTTGTTCCTGAGATATTTAAAGTATCATGAAGTGAAAGCATAGCAACACCAAGTCTACAAATCAAAAGCGGTTCCAAAGAGATGTGAATTCTCTGTGTGGGCTTCTGGAGTCTAATGTGAGACTAATTAGAATATTTCTCTTCTAATCTTCGATGAAGAAGAATTATTAGGCTACAGGAATGGCTGAAGTGGGCAGTTATATAAAGGACATACTGGTGCGCTGTGTCTTTAAGCATGAAACATGCTGTTTTCCCTGTATCTATGTTTATTTACATTATCAACTTATCAAACAGCAGACCTATGTCATGCATCTTCCTTTCAGACAATTTAATAGCTTCACAGGCACTTAACCTGTCAGTTAAAGGTTACAATGCGTAAATAGTTTGAAAGATGCTGCTCTGCAAGTAACCATTTCTGGGAATATTTTTGCTGCATCTCAATGCATTCCAGAGCTATTGTATAGTATGTTTTACTGAGGTTAGAGTAGAATAATAAAGGTTTCATCTGGAGAATTGTTGAAAAGGAGCTCAATTGGCAGAATTAATATTTCCTGTTCAACCTAGTTTGATGTGAAGGAAAAATCAGTCAAATGAAACTTTGCATCAAGCGTAGAGAAATACATCTGGGTAAGATTTATAGGAATTTACATTGCACAAAAACAATCAATACATGGAATAAAACTTCTAGATCAAGTAGATTTAAAACTCTGGTTATTTTGAAACAATAGGTCGTCTAAGATCTTTGCAGATGGATGTGTTAAAGTGAACCAAATATCCAGTTTTTATCTGATTGTTGGTGAATAGAATTGAATTAGTTATTAAATTGAGTTTCAGTAATTAGTGAAGCCTGTTAAACCAGTTAATCTACTTTACACAGCTGAGATTCAATTCTTTTACCTTGTTCTATGTTAAGGAGGCAGGTAAAGAATTGCTTTGTTTGTGTTAACATTCAGTTGTAGCTAAATTCCTCTAAGCCTTGCCAAAAGCCACCATTTACACCTCCTTCCAGTATGAATTTTAGATTATTTTTAATTCTGTATGTCTACCACAATCAAAAGGTGAGTGAAGATAATCATTATGATCTGTACCTGGGGTCCCCCTGGGTCCTTCAGAGCCTGGTGCATTGACTCCTGGGCTTCCTTTCTCTCCCTTTTCACCAGGTTTACCTGTTGACAAAAAATTTCAAATGTAGAGAAAATTGAAACTATACAGGATCGTCTGTGCTCTCTTCAATCCACTCAATTTGTATGGGGTTTGATCATCACAGTGCCTGAGATCAGGTACACAACACCGTTACATTAAGTTCAACAAAAGCAGTAGTAATTTCCAAATCCACACCCGCAATTCCTCAGGTATTCAAGCCAGTGAATATTGATGGATAATTCTATAATGCTGCACTCTGTGGACATCCACATTCCCTTTTTTTTCCCCAAGGGTAATATAGGAATTGGAAACCTGGATGTTTAGGCCATTTCCTAGTAATCAACAAAATCATCAAACTGAGCTAGGATCGTGGAATAGATTGCTAATGTCCTGGCAGATGAGCACTGAGCACAGAGAACTATTGTGCTGGACACAGAAAGCCACCACAAAAGAGCCCGAATTTCCATTCACTGCCCTGTGCTTCTTAAATTAAACAGCTTTCCATATAGCAGGCAGAGTCTGAAATTAGGGGGAAAATTTACCGGCATTCTCCTCAAAAGAACAGAAATCAGGTTGACTCTGTAAAGCATTAGTAAAGCAGATTATCACAACATTGTGCAGTTAAAGAGTAGGAAAGGACCAACTCGTCGAGCTGGCGATATTTTCCATGAACAAAATAAGATTGCATTTTGACGTTTGAGTAGGGAGGTATAAATTACCGATCTCTCCGGGGTAGCCAGCTTTGCCAGCATTGCCAGGCATGCCAGGTATTCCTGGAGGCCCTCGATTTCCAGGTGGTCCTGGTCTCCCTGGCTGTCCAACCTCACCGGCTGGTCCCTGGATGATCCGTACGGGTACTGGGTTGTTTGTAAACTCATTCAAGACCAAATCAAATTTCAACATGTGATCTAGTGATTAATAAATAAAAATGTGAAGGTTATTACCAAAGAACATCAGATCATCAGTTATAATCACTCAGCTATTTGGTCATCAGAGACGTTTGTGAAATTATGAAACTCCTAGCACAAATAATTGCTCAGTGGAAATGCAAATTCTCATAATTTTGTGAACTTTTAATGGGCTCTTTAGGGTGCAGGATTTACACAATAATATTCACAATGCTTGCATGGGATTCAAAAACTATCCTAAACAAGGAAGGCCAATAAATATCAAGTACTATGATGCAATACATTAATGTATGTACATTGAACTCCATTTCTGAAATTTGATTCAACAAACTCAAATTCTAATTTCAGAAATGCAAACATATTAAATCATGTATGGAACATATGTGACTGAGGATGGATTTCTACCCTGTGGAATTTTATATTCATGGGCTCTGAAATTACAAATGAGTTATTAACATACAAGTAGTTAATGATGCAGGTTTTACAAAGCCCCACAGGCTGATCCTGCATGTTTTTCATCTCGAACGGTCAGCAGAGCCCTCTTAAGTATGACTCTCGACCCTCAAATTCACTGTTTGTCAATAATGCAATGGCTTCATTGCGGTGCTAGGCTCTCCAATATCCCAGAGCAAACTTCATCCATCTACCAGCAGAATTCCCCCACTTCCTTTAATCCAGGCCACACTGTGTACCTGGAGTGCAGGAATGCTGAACGTACAAAGTCTCTGTAAAGTTCCTCCATTCTGCTTGAATGGCCTGGTTGGTCTCAGTCTAGCATTACTACTGTTTTAAATATTTAAATAAATGTAAATTTCCTGGTATGATAAATTATCAAAGCAAGTGTGGCTGTTTTCCTCTTTTTTTTGCAGATTAATCTGTTACTTACTCTGAACAAGCTCCTCACAAGCTTGGCTAACCATCTGATAAACTGCAGTGAGGGATTGAGGTTCCCCCTGCAAACAAAAAAAAGAAAACATAACTCCCGAATATTTCTAGATTTGCTGGAAACTTTCCTTTGGAATTATCATCAGGAAAAACAAAGAGAACAAAATTTCACCTTCTCTCCTTTTTCTCCCTTTGCACCAGGCAGTCCCTGTGAAATAATTTTTTAAAGATGAGTAATCAAACCAACTGTGCAAGATTACATTTCAGAACTGAATGCAAACAGATGTATATTTCCAATGGCCTAAGTAATGGCAGATTTGGCCTGCCACTCATGTCTTCTGCCTGCTGCACTCTCCTGGCATGGATGCAGAGGGCCATACAAACTGACAGAGACAAGATGCAAGTAACTTGAAGGTAATCAGCCAGAAAAATCTCATGCTGTTTCTTCCACCACATTATCTTCTGGAAAAACTTATAATCATATATTCTTTAATCTGTCTTTCAGAAAGTAATGATTTCCATGTTCACTCCTAACTTATTCTGCACACTGCAACTCTTGCTCTAATACCCCATTTGATATCCAGATCAATTAGTAGTGTTAACACACAAACACCATCATCTGTTTAAGTTGTTTCTCATTGTAACCAGTAATACCCTGTGTAAGTATTCAAGAGTATTTCTGCACTTTTCCAACAATATGTCTATGCATCATGTTAAAGCATCCATGATGAAAATATCCTTCCAGCCTCATTTCAGATAATTCTAATACAATCTTTGTCCATTAATATTGGACAATGAATGTAATCATTATTAATCATCAGTAGCTCTATTTTCTGACAAGCTGTGACTCACTAAACTTTTCATCTAGACTAAATCTTCAATATTTTGCCTGAACATGCTTTCAAGTTCACTGCACTCTATTATAGTTCTTGGCTGAACTTATTGACATGCATCCTCCTCCTTAATGAGAAATTTACAGCTGTGTCAACTGACAGACCACTTAACCAATAAAACCAGAAAATGCTGGAAATACTCAGCAGGTCAGGCTGCATCTTGGAAAGAGAAACAGAGCTAATGTTTCAGATTGAAGACCCTTTGTCAGTACTGGGAAGGAGGGAAAAGAAGTTCACTAAGCTGCAGAGAGGGTGGGGTGGGGGTGGGGAAATGTCTCTGTCATGTTTGCTCCAATGAGCAAACATGACAGAGACTTTCTGTACAGGTGCCTCTGAAATGCCTTCCTTCTTCCTGAACCATGGCTTCCCCTCAACCATGTTAACAAAGCCCTCGACCACATCTGTGCCTCTGCTCTCACCCCCTCTCCTCTGGGGCAGAACAAGGACAGAGTTCCCCTCACCAGCCTCCACGTTCAACAGATCATTCTCCACAATATTCACCACCTTTAAAAAGATTCTACCACCAGACACATCTTCCCTTTCAGCATTTCATAGGTAATGTTCCCTTTGTAACACCCTGGTCCACTCTTCCATCAGCCCTGGTTTTACCCTATCAGAGACAATCCCCTCCCTCACCAACCCTGCAGCTTAACAAGCTGCTTCTCTCTCCTTTCCAGTTCTGACAAAGGGTTTTTGACCTGAAACATTAACTCTGTTTCTCTTCACACAGATACCATCTGACCTGCTGAGTATTTCCAGTATTTTCTGGGTTTATGTTAGATTTCCAGCATCAGCAGTATTTTTTTGATCTTCAAACCATCTAACCAAACTTTTGTCTTGAAGTGCTATGCTTTCCATTATGGCTGTAAGTAGCATAATTGATATTAAATCCTAATTCTCCATTGTTTTGTGCCGGCATCATTACTGTGTAGACTTCCCATTGGTTGCTTTTGGCTATGATTGCTTTAGTCAAGAAATTGCATTGCTGGAGCCTCTCAGTCAGCTATTTTGGTTTTTGCTTACAGTTTGAGCATATAGAGTTATAGTTGCACAAAATAGATACGGGAACTTTGGCCCATCACATCTCTACTGACCATCATGCCTATCTATACTAATTCCACTTGTCTGCATTAATTCCATATCTATGTCTTGTTCCATCAAACACCTGTCAAGATGCCTTTTTTTCCCTGAACATTAATACATTTTGTCATTTTGAATTGACACATGTCCACAGATGGGTTCCACTGCATTCTTAGCAGTTATTCATGCCAGTCTCACTCACTGCTTTGGAATACTGGACAAAATCAGGCAGTATTCCTCGATACTTTTTGTGTTATAATCACTGAGCAAATTCAATCAAAGTGATTAAAATAAGATATAAAATACTGTGTTTTTAATTACTTTGATTGAATTTGCTCAGCGATTATAACACAGATGACCTTGTCACAAAAGAAATTGCCAAATTTCTTGAAATTGCCAATTGCACTTGCTGAAGTTGCAGTGCTGAGACAGATCCTACAATGTGACTAAATACTTACTTATGGTCTCAACTGATTTCTGATTCTTAGTTCCAGATCTGTAGCTCTCCATAATTTCTAACAGTTTAGGATTGAAATTATTCCATAGTTTTTATATCACTTTGCTAAAATAAAACACCTTTTACTTTTTGTGGCATTAAAGCGTTTGCTAATGTAGTGTATGTTCCAGAATCCTGTGCCAGTTGGAGGAATGGGTTTCCTGTACTTCCACTTAATAAAAATTCCTTCTCAACATTGACTCACACAAGATATTTGCTCTAAGATCTCATACTTATGCATTCTTACACATTCTCTTTATGAACTGAAACCCCTTTTGTAAACACAAAGATTTGTGCTTAAGCACCTATTTTGTCCTGTTCCTCCTCCTGGAATCGAACAGCACTGAAACAGTTCCTTAGGCCCACCGAGTCTGTACTATCCATATTAATCCAATTTTATTTGCCTCATATTTATAGCACCCGCCCCCCCCCCCCCCCCACAAGGCCCCAGATTCTACCACTCACTTTTTCAGCAGGAGCAATCTGCAAGAGCCAATAACACTTCCAACCAGCACACCATTGGGATGTGAGAGGAAACCAGGACACCCAGAAAAAGAAACTACACAGTAACAGGGAGGACAATCTCCACACTGGCTACACCGGAGGTCTGCATTGTGAAGCTGCAGCTCCACTAAGTGCACCACTGTACCACCCCTCAGGATGCAGTTTCTGCTTGAGAAGTATTATGTACTATATCATGACTTCTCCGATGTTTTTAATTGGCTTTTCACTGTTTCTCACGACACAGTGGTCAATGGCTTCCAGGTTCTACTTTGAAACTGTTCATTCACGCTTGTCAACAGATTTTAAGATATTGTTTCTCCTCATTCTAGATCTTCTGTCTTCTTTTTTGTTCCTTCTATCTTCCTCAACAATTTGTAACACGTGCACAAGTCCTTTACTTGACCATGACATTGCAGAGTGTAATACAGAACCACAAAATGACACAGAAAACAGCTGGAATATGTGTAACTGGTTTATTTAACATGCTTAGTTCAGAATAAATGTGTGCATATGTCACATATCATACAGTATACTTACATACACTGCAATACTTACAGATGGCCCCACTTCACCTGGTGGTCCTCGATCCCCTCGATAACCTGATGGCCCTGTGATACCTATTGGTCCCTAAAAAAATTACAGAAATTGTTTCAAAAACACTATGAAATCAAGGCCAAAAACTTTAAGATTCTATCCAAACAAATAAACATACCATAAGAGAGTAAAGGGATTATTTGAGATTTTTCTCTCTGCTATTTTACGGTGTTTTATCTTCAAAGACTAATACTCCATATAAAACAGCAGAGAGAGAAAATGCAGAATACCATTACCATTCATGTATTAGTATTTCACATCTTCAATTAAGACGCGAGATACCAGCAACAAACAACATGTCATAAATGAATAATTTAAAAAATACTCCAAAGGCTTCTGCCAGTAGTAGAAAACAAAATAGTAAGGAGTGAAATTAATATGCATGGAAAGTTATGAGCAACAGCTCTGTTTTAAATTGATTCAAAATTAAATCTCATTCATTAAGTTTGATGAGCATTGAGTTCTCAAGTGTGGATAAGGTTTTACTTTTAATATTATTTCTTAGTTACAAGCATTTTTTCCTTCAATAGGGAATTATGAATTTTTAAGTTAATTTAAACAAAATAAGATACATCCCCATTTCAAGTTATTTAATAATAACCAATCAATCAACAAACTTGATTCAAATTTTTCTGGTAAAATGTGTGCCGTAAATTGGCCTTCTGTCAGAAGCCATCAAGGCAGTGCTGGGAGCAGGGATTTCAGGACACTACAACTAGAGGTCTTCTTGCTGCTTCACAGGGTGGCTGCTGCAGTGCAGTCCTGTGGTCACTAAGGCTACGTACCAGTAAAAGTTAGTGCAGCTGTTGTGGGGGGGGGGGGGGGGGGGGGGCAGTGTGTATGAGGATGAGCTGCCCCAGTGAAGGGGAGGGAGAAAGCTTGTGTAAAGTAGTCACATTTATTTGTAAAAAAAGAATGTTGGCAGGTGAAAGATTGGTGTTTTCAGCATTCTAAGGGATCTAGATAATAAGCTATTTCACCATATCAGAGCAGTAGAAAGGGTGTAATTTCTGCAGGAACAATTCTTCTGAGCACGCGGTTGATAGAGTCATAGAGACATACAGCACAGAAAAAGACCCTTCAGCCTATTGAGTTCATGCCAATTATCGACCACCTATTTTCATTGATCCCACATTAATCCCATTTTTTATTCTTACCACATTCTCATCAACTTCACCCAAATTCTACCACTCACCTACACAACAGGGGCAATTTATTGTGGCCATGTAATCTACCCACCCATATGTGTTTGGGATGTGGGAGGAAACCCATGCGGTCACAGGGAGAATGTGCAAACTCCACACAGACAGAACCCAGGTCTCAGATGCTGTAATCTTTGGAACATATTCCCTAAGGACATGACGCTAATTAATTCAAATGTAAGTTAAAGGTTTCAGAAAATAACATTTTCTTGATTGGAGTGTGTAAAGTTGTGAGGAGCCTAGAATGAGTAATAGGAAGGCCTTTTTCCCTTAACTGAGGGTCAAAAACAGAGTAATTTAAAGTAATTGGTGACACAAGAAAGACCTCCCAGCTACTCAACTTATTCCCACTACCCCCCACCCGACAGCTATCTCCCCCCCCCCTCACCTGGATTCACCTATCACCCACCAGCTTGTGCTCCTCCCCCTCCCTCCACCCTTTTATTCAGGCTTCTGTCCTCTTTATTTCCAGTCCTGATGAAGGGTCTCAGCCTGAAATGTCGACTGTTTATTTCCCTCCATAGATGCTGCCTGATCTGCTGAGTTCCTCCAGCACTTTTTGTGTGCTGCTAAAGTAAATGGTAGATGGATTAGTGGGGAGATGGTGATTTTTATTTTGCATTTTGGAGGTGATAGAAGTCTGGAGCTCACTGTCTGAAAGGGTGGTATGGTAAGAACACTCTCTACTTGAAAAGTGCCTGGATACGTACATGAAGAGCAGTGACCAGGAAGCTGGGATTAGACTGGGTGGCTCCTTTACACTGAACACAAATATAGTGGCATGATGCTTCTTTTTCATACATTTTCTGATTTGTGATATTACTTAAGAATGATTTGAGACATAACATGGAATACATAGTATGTGTTGTCCAAAGCTCTCCATCCCTGAGATTTTCCTATTTCTTTTGGGGATTAGTTGATGGAAATGACTGTCATGAATAGCCAAAATTTCCATATTTGTTGCATCAAGTGACTGCCTGGATGGCAGAAAGCAAACTTGAAGGGCCTTTGCCTTTTCATTTCAGTAATTCACGTGCTCTCATTGCAAGACCCTTTAGTACACTGATTTCTCATATGTCTCATGCTAACCGATTTACTTTAAACGGATAAATGCCTCAGCTACAATGGAAAAGGGAAGGGCCAGATATGAGCAATTTTTTACATCATCAATGACAAACGTTGAGGTTTATAACTTCACCAAAACCAAAGAAGAGACAAAAATTGAATCTTGTTCACATTTAGCAAGAAAACCTATTATTAATGCATTTTACAAAATGTTAACATGATTTTACTAAGATAATCAATATTCCAGCTTTAATTCACAATTATAAGTTTAATGAAAAATAGAATATCATTCTTCCCTACAATATTATCCAAACAACTTAATTACTTCAATTCTAATCAGGGAGGCATCCAACCATCCTCCAAAACTTGCATTGCAGAAACAAAATGTCTTTTTCCACAGGCCATAAATATCCTGAACATTTTGCCCACGGAATATCAGTGAAAAATATTCTGTTATTTATGACTTCTTATAAAATAAAATTCTTGAGAAGTAAACTTACTCTTGGTCCAGGAAGTCCTGGGGGTCCAATTGTGCCTTCTAGTCCTCTTGTCCCCTAGAACATTCATATCTATTTATAGTCTATAAACACACAATCTATTTAATTGGCAATACCCAAATTAAAGGGTGTAATTCCATTCTTATCTATGCCTTAAACTGTCGGATTCATTATCAGTACAAAGCTAGTAAGTAGTTTTATTCATTGAAATTAAATACTCTTAATTCTTAGCAAGATAAACTTACCAAATTGATTGTAAAATGAAAGTGACTATACAGGTACAATTTCAGTATTTCTGAGCTACCCGTTGAATAATAAATCATGCTACATTCAAATCTAGTCCATTAAACTACAATGGAAGGAAAGCAATTTTCAGTTATTATATTCTCAAGCCACGCAGAACCTATCCAACTGGTGTTAAACAGGAAGGGTAGACTAAGTATGAAGCATCCAGCTGGAAATGAGTTGTTTACCTGCCCCTCCGTTCAACCCTCACTTTGCTTCTACTACAACTGGAAGTGGTTGGATTAGAGATGGGTTGAAGTAGGGTTTGAAAATTTTGCATTTTGGTATGAGATACTAGTGCAGCCATTTCTGGTGGTTAAAATACCTCTCCTCCCCCACTTAAGTACAAAATTCTGTTCAATACTGAGGATGTGCTGGAGGTCCCATCTTTCAGCTGATGTTAAACTGGCATCTTAACAGTCCTTTCATGTGGATGTAAAGGATATAATGGTACTATTTTGAAGAACAGTGGGGGAGCTTTCACTGGGAATTAACCAATACTTAACCTTTAGAAAGATCATCTTGTCATTGCTTTTATTGGCACATGTGAACGAGTTGACTATCACTTTCCCACACAAAAAGACTAGAAGACTGCACTTTTCAAAGTTGTTGATTGTTTGGAAAGGCCTATATATAAATGCACATCTGTCTTTCATTCTATAATTAACTTCATGCTCCTTAGTATGTGCAGTATGATCCCAGAAAACGAAAAGGTTGACATAGCTGATTTGGAGAGAATCTTAGATTTTGGTATTCCCTGTTTATCAAAGAAAGGCATAATTTACCAGAACCTAGATTGATCTTTCCCTTAAATATTAAACACTTTTCTGATGGCATAAAGAACCTCAAGTAAGTCACTATGCTAATGTGAATTATTCTAGAGCAACTGGGAAGCATAACTTCAAAATGGTTTGATGCTATTCCATGACCCCAGGAAAAACGCATTATGGTGATAACATTGGTAAGAACAGCTTTTTTCCTAGCTGAATATTCTTCTGAATTTGCTTCATTATCCTGCATTTTCCCAATGAAAATATGTTTTAGAAGCACTAACGCTAATAATTAGACTGAAGCCTTATGCATATTGACATGTCCAACATACTGTGCATTACTGCACTTTCATGTTTTGGTCGGGCTTTCAAATATCACCACGAACTCAACATATTTCTGCATCAGCTGAAATCAATGACATTGTGGCAGCAGTCCTGTCACTGTGCAATCTTCCATTTGGAAAAATGGCTTCTAAATGTTTTTGCAATGAAATAGAGCAAAGCTACATATTTTGCAATTTTTATCTTTGCAACGTTACCTAGTTTCTACACTTATTTATTTTCAAGCAAATATTACTTTACCTTTGGTCCCTGAAGTCCATCTCTCCCTGGAGGACCTCGAGCACCTGGAAGGCCCTAAGGAGAAACAAGATTTAGACTGAAAGCATGGATCACCTATTGTTCATTCAGCAAGACAGTTGTTGCAATGTTAGCTTCCCTTTCCCCACTATTGTCTCCAAACTACCACATTGACTCTTTAATTAAAAACAGAAAATGTTGTAAGACCCTAAATAGCAGCTCACATGTATGCCTTGACTGCCTTCCATTTGGAAGTCAAAATTATGGTCACTTTTAGCTTCTTTGCCTCAGGATCATTCTTGGTTACTGCTGCTGACATGTGCCACATCTCAGAATTTGCTGTTCACTGCTACATTAGCGAGGTCACCCAAACTCCACAGTTAAGGCAAAAATATTTTGTCTACCTTTCCTTCATCCCACAGCAGCAGGCAGAGTGAGCACAAGGACATGGCTCCAAAGGCTTCACAAAGTGCAGACAATCATAGACTGCACTCATGTCCTTACAGAGACCAGGAGATCCTGGCTACTGCCATCTTGAAAAGGTCATCTCTTGATTTGTCCGGACATCCAAAATATCCCTTCAGCATGCTGACGACTAGCTCATTGGGTTACTATACTGCTCTTGTTGTACCATTTTTTAATCTTTCTGCTTGGTTTCCTCACAGAAATCACTAATCACAATTTAAGAAGGTTTCCTTTGTCACTGTGCAGCCAGCTGATAAGTCTTCTTGAAGATGCAAAGTGATCAGAGAGATTGAACTGATGCAGGATGAAAATATCATACAAGGTGCTCATAAATCTTGTGTACATCTGCATGAGGCTCTTTCTCTGCTTACATGTCAAGTGCACATTAGAGTGAAAGCTCTTCCAGTTTGCAAATTCTTCTGAGTTACCTAGAAGTGTTTAGATTGACTGATACGTGCATCCAAAGACATTCTGCCTCTAAGGGAAGGCAGCCAGAGTAACACAATTAAGTGTCCACAGACTCAAGTGCTTGTTCATTCTGATGGCCTCATCACAGACATAACTGACATATTTAGCTACCCTGGCAAAGGAGCCATTAGTCAGCTCCCAATGCATTTGTGGGCTTGACAACTGCGAGATTTTTTGAATCCTAGTAGAACATTGGAAAAATCCTAAGACAAGGGTGATAATGACAGTAAAAATAAGAGCAATTGGAGCATGGGAGTCTATAATTGGAGGGGCACAGATTTAAGGTGCGAGGGGAGAAATTTAAAGGAGATCTGAGGGGTAAATGTTTCACAGGGGGTGAACATCTGGAATAAGCAGACAGAGGCATTGGTAAAGGCAGATACCATTACAACATTTAAAAGGCCTTTGAACAGCTACTTAGATAGAAAAGGCATTGAGAGATATGGGCTTAATGCAGGCAAATGGGATTAGCATAAATAGGCATCACAGTCGGGAAGGACGAGGTGGGTCGAAAGGGTCCGTTTCTGTGCTGTGCGATTCTATATTTCTGTTTCAATTTTTACCTGATTGCTTCTTTGTCCAGGCTCACCTTTTTGCCCTTTTTCACCAAGAGGACCCTTTTTAAAGAGAAGAAATAAAGACCTTCGATAAAATTAATTTTTTTAAAATTTGTTTTCTCCAATATGCTGGCAACAAACAAGTCATCATTTACAAATATTTGAAGTATTTTAATCAATACATTTTAGCATGATTCCTTATTATCTGACTTCTATATATGTGTATAGCGTACATACCACAGGTCCTCGAACACTGAGTCCCCTGGGTCCTGGAGGTCCTGGTTCACCCTCTAATCCCATCGGCCCTCTATCACCAATTGGACCGACTGGACCCTAGGAAGCAAGTAGGCTCAAGATGAAAGAAATACTGAAAGGGGAACCAGTCCTGAATAAACACGTGTTTGCTTGTTCATTACTGAAACTCACATCTGGTATCATGCAAAATCCTAATCCTTACCCGAGGTCCAGGCTCTCCACGTTCACCCTGGGGACCTCTTGCACCAGCAGGACCCTGTAGAATTGATTAAGAAACTGGAATTAAGAGATCTAACGTTGTCACTTTTTTTTTAAATTGTGTTTTTCTTTTTTAATTATAAAAATACATGGAGTGAAGAAAAGCAATCTGAACTTTAATTATGCAATTGAACAAAGAATAGAACATCATTGTGGGGGATAAGTTTAATGGAAAGACTCAAGTTCAAGTTACATTCTAAAAATACAAACTGATCATTACAAAACTTCCTTCAATGGCTGTACTTCAAAATACTTCATTGAGTGTTGACACTTTGGGCCAATCTGATGCTTCAGAAAGCATTATATGAACAACAGTTTTACATCCTATTTAGAGGAATTTTAAATCATGACAACTACTTTTCACAGATTTGGGTCAGAAAGTGTACAGGACAATGGAAGGCATTCTACGTTTGCCAACCGCCGTAACAGGTCAACAACAGATGAGATTTCTCTGGCTCTTCACTCTGCTCTGGACCATCTGAACAACAGGAACTCCTGTGTCAGACTGCTGTTCATCAACTACAGCTTGGCGTTCAACACAATCATTCCATCCAAACTCATCATCAAGCTTCAAGACCTGGACGTCTGTACCTCCCTCTGCAACTGAATACTTAACTTCCTCATCGGCAGACCTCAGTCAGTGAGGATTGGTAACAACATCTCCTGCTCGATGATTGTCAACACAGTTACACTTCAAGGCTGTGTGCTTAAACTCCCACTCTACTCTCTGTACACACATAACTGTGTGGTTAAGCACAGCTTCAATGCTATCTTCAAATTCGCTGATGACACTACTGTTGTTGGACGTTTCACAGGTGCCAATGAGTCAGCTTACTGGAGCGAGATAGAACACCTGGTTGAGCGGTGCCACAACAACAACCTCTCGTTCAACATCAGCAAAACTAAAGAGCTGATTGCTGACTTCAGGAAGGGGAAGGAGGGCGAACATGCACCAGTCTACATTGGTGGATAGGCGGTGGAGAGAGTCAGCAGCTTTAAATTCCTGGGCGTTAATATATCAGATGACCTGTCCTGGGCTTAGCACAAAGATGCAATTATAAAGAAAGCACACCAGCATCTTTACTTTCTTAGGAGATCAAGGAGGATGCAGCTTATCACCGAACACTCTAACAAACTCTTACAGATGTACTGCTGAAAATATCCTGACTGGTTGCATCATGGTCTGGTATGGCAATTCGAATGCGCAGGAATGTAAGAAGCTCCAGAGACAGTAGTGGACTCTGCCCAATACATCACAGGCACATCCCTCCCCACCATCGGTAGTACTGCCTCACGAAGGCAATATCCATCATCAAAGATCCCCAGCATCCAGGCCATGTCATCTTTTCACAGCTACCATCAGGCATGAGGTACAGAAGCCTGAAGTCCCACACCACCAGGTTCAAAAACAGCTACTTCCCTTCAATCATTCTGTTCTTGAACCAACCGGCAAAACCCTAATCACCACTACAGTTTAGCAACACTATGATCACTCTGATCACTTTGCACTAAAGTGAACTTTGCTTTTTTTTGTTCTAATTGTGCTTTCTCTTGTAAAAATTCTATATAATTTATGCTTATGTTTTTCTTGCGAATGCTGCTTATATGATGCTATGTTCCTGTGATGCTGCTGCAAGTAAGTTTTTCATTGCACCTGTGCATACATGTACTTGTGCATATGACAATAAGCTCGACTTTGACACGCGTGGTTTCTGAGTCCTGTGAACACCACTACCTCTAATTGTCGTTTTGAAACAAACGTCAAAAATGCTTTTCATAAGTCTAGCATTTGGCATTCTAGCATTCTAGTATCTAGCAGAATGGATATTTCAATGAGAAATTAAAAATAAAATGTGTCTGAATGATAAATTACTGCCCTCCATTGTCACTGGATCAAAATCCTGGAACTGCATAGTTAAGAGGATTGTAAGACACCGGGACTCCAGCAGTTTAAAAATGTGGCCTAGCACTGCCTGTCTGAGAGCTGAGGTGGGCTTCACAAGCTGATCTTTTCAAAGGTGCCCACCCACTCAATCTACATTATAAAGGTACTGCTACTGACATCACAGGCATGGGGTCTAAATGTCAATTTGCATCAAGGATGACACTAACGTTCTGAACAGGGTGATAAAAGTCTTCGACAAGTTCAAGAAGGGTGGAGTCAGTAGCTCGGGAACAAATTTTTTTTTACAGGAATCAGTTGCATAAGAGACAAGGAATTGAGGGACATTTCAGATGGGGTATCTCAAACAGTTATGGGGCTGGAGATTATGATATAGGGTGAGGCAATGGAGAGATTTGAAAAGTGAAAAATTCAAAAGTTAGGTGCTGCTAGACTAGGAACCAACATAGCTCAGCAAGTGTAAGGATGGTGGGTGAATGGAACCTTGATGAGGCAAGATATGTTTGAAGCAACAAACAAGCTGCTGGAGGAACTCAGCGGGTTGGGCAGTATCTATGGAGGGAAATGGACAGTCGACATTTTGGGTCAAGGTTCTTCATCTGGACTGAAAGATAGAAGGGAGATAGCTGGTTTAAGAGGTGAGGGGTAGGGTAGAAGCAAGAGCTAGGAAGTGGAAATAGTGACAAGGAGGCTGGGAGGTGATACGTAAAGGTGCCTCCACCTATGACCTTCCAGTCTGTCACTAGTTCTGCTCTTCCCTCCTCTATCTGTCTACCACTGCTCCTCCCCTGGATCTACCTATCGCTTGTGAGCTCTTGCCCCACCCCTTTCCCTCACCTCTTTATACTGGCTACCTCCCCACCATCTCTTAACCCAGGTGAAGGGTTTCAACCCAAAACGTTGACTATTTCCCTCCGCAGATGTTGATTGACCTGCTGAGTTCCTCCTGCAGCTTGTTTGTTGCTCCAGATTCCAACATCTCCAGTCTCTTGTCTCTCCGTGAAGATATGTTTGAAATAAATTGGACAGAGGGAAGCATAGGACAGCTTGGTAGCAATGCTGCAAGGTGGAAGGCAGGCAGGAGTCTTTGGAATTGTCAAGGTTGGAGAAAACCAAAAGGATTTTAACAGCAGATGGGCTGAAGTATGAGTGGAGACAGGCTGTGCTGCAGATGTCAGAGCAGTTGATTTTTCTTATGGCAAGTATTTGGGATCAAAAGTTCATTTCAGAGTTATTAGTATTCCGTACAATCTGATTCAGCCCCAAGAAAGGAAAAGAACTAGATGAATTTCCTTCATGCAGAAGGGAACTTTCCATATACATAGAGCACATCCAAGACACCTGCTATGTGTAGTTCAAAGATCCTGTACACTTCTGATAAACTGAGAAATAATATGCGTGACCAGATGTTTGCAACAGTTGGTTTATTTCAGGTTCATCTCAAATAGAAGTGCCAGATAAAATCTAATCTGCACGTCATGCAAAAATATCAACACAACTTTATTTCATCCTGTGAAATGCAAAGGCACTAGAGGGTAGAGAGCAAAAGAGGATTGTTTGAGAAATGTGTAAATCTTCATGTACTTAAAAGAGTTGCCTTTGCCAAAATGAAAGACACTGCTGCAATGATCTTAGGAAAGAGAAAAGAAGAATATTGCTCTTTGCTCAAAGGAAATTGGCAGAAAATCCAAGTGGACAGATTTGCTCTCCTGTGGGAACTCAACAGGAGATTTGAAGGATACAGAAATATCACTGAGGACTGGTGAGATTCTGAAAACTAAGACTTAAAAACAAGTCTTAAGTAAACACAGAACATACCAAAGGTCATCACTGGGACAAAAGGCACTGAAATCCATGACTGTTAGAGGCTGGACAGGGACGGGAGCCAAGTACTGATGCCAGTGGTGATAGACTAGAAAAGCACAGAGCACAGTCAAGCTTCAAACCAAAAGCAATTCTCCGGCTGGAGGTGATCTTGGGGCAGGAACACTGAGGATGACCCACAGGCTTAAAAATTATTCCAAATGTAACAACCTGAGGTTTTTAATTGGTTGAGAGTGTCATTCAATAGCTGTTTGGGGACATTGATGACAAGCCCCTGGAAAATTAAGGGCAGGAGGGCAATTAAGGACAAACGTGTGATCCTGGCATTGGAGTCAACTTGAATACAAATATTTATAAATTGACCTGACTATTATACTACACGGATTGATAATGACTGGCTCATCAGATCATTGGGATGCTTCATATAGCTGCATATCCCCTATCAAGAAAAATGGTGCAAGCATGCTTTCAGGCAATGTTAACTACAGGTAACAATATACTTAGCATCCATAACCAGCAATTACAGAGGCCATGTCAAACAAAATGAACTGAAGAAGCCAATTGACAAAGAGTAGATAGAAGAAGCCCCTGTGAGGGATGGAGGGATTGGGCTCTCCAGGTCCCAACAAAATGAAGCCAGAAGATCTGAAACTCATTGTCAGTGAAGGCAAGACCCTGCTCCCTAGAATCTTCATCCTCAAGCTCACGTCAGCGTCTGTCCTAGAAAGTTTGAAAAAGTGCAGGATGGTACTGATACCCAAAACTGAGGATGAAGATTGATTAAAAGCCTTAACTATTGGAGGCCAGTAATAAAAGGCCAATCATGTTCAGACTCATCACAAAGATCAAAGCAAGGAATCTCAGTGAGATGGTAACCTCAATACAGGTGGACCTTGTTGCAGTAAAGCCAGACAAAAATATAGTGATCTTAAAAAGCATCATGCAAGGGCCAAACACAACCATAAAGAACTAACAATAGTAATTGTGAATCTGGTAGAAATAATTGCCACAGTCAGACATAAATATGATGCAGAAAGGAACTTCATCAACTCACAGAAGATCCGTACAGTGACATAATTATAGAGGTTGATAGAGATAAGACAGATTCTGTCCCATTCAAGAGTAAAGTTAAACAGGGTGATCCACTTTCCTTTATCTTGTTCAATATTACCACGGACCCCAATCCCCCATCAGTTCACTGGAATGTGTGAGCATGAGTGTCAGACTTCAATTTGATGGCACCACGTGAAACATACAGCACCTCCCTTTGCTGATAACAATGTAATCAATAGTGATTCTGATGCAAGAAGATTCAGTAATATCAAGATGTTTCAGTCCTTTTGAAAATACACTCGCTCAAAAGCAACATAAAAGAAACAAGAAGTTTTCATATGGTCTATAAGCACAAACATTACATGTACAATAGTCATCCAGCTAATCCATTAACAGCAATTACTTGGACTTTGTACAATCTACTGAGCTCAAGAAGAATGTGGAAGCCATATTGACCCCTGGATGGGAGTCACCAAAGAGAACTGAAGTGAAAAAAATTGGCAAATGGCTCACCAACTTGGAAGCAATTAATCTGAGGCCCAGCAAAAAGTTAAGGTATCGAAGGTCGCATGATCCCTGCTTACATTACCATCTGATCCTATCAGGAGCATTCTAAAACTGTCTGAGATATCTTGATAAAATGATCTAGGTGACAAGAAAGGAGCTGTTCCAGCTCCAAAGTCATGCCCTAGAAGGAATTCTCTATTCAAGGAACCGTGGCAGAGGGTAGAGAAGCTGATGAGGAAGGGGAAAGCAGAAGAAGTGGAATATGAGAGTAACAAAGAACAAGAACAGATTGCAAGAGCTTCTATAAGGAGGAAAAGATTCACAAAAGTTAACGTGTGTCCATTGCAGACTGATAGTGGCATTCAAGAGGCTTTTCGATAGGCACATAAATATGCAGGGGGAAATGGAGGGAAATGGATCATGTCCGGGCAGAAGGGATTAATTATATTTGGCATCATGCTTGGCACAAACATCGTGAGCCAAAGGGCTTGTTCCTGTGCTGTACTTTTCTATATTCCATGTATACCCGTGCTGATGCTACAAAGCTCAGTGGCTGTGTGGGCAGAGCGAGAAGTATATAGTAATGCTTCAGGAAGCAGTAAGGTAGAAAGTAATAATAGGGTTGGGCAGAAACAATATGGATTTATGAAAAGGAAATCATGTTTGAGGTTGTAATTATTGGGATTTTCAGAAGGCTTTCCATAAAAGTACATAGAGGGGATACAGGCAAGATAAGTGAACAGTCCAAGTATATGGCAGGTAGAATATTATGTAGAAAAATATGAGATTTTATCCACTTTGAATAAAAAGACAAACAGAATATTTTTTAAACAATGAGACTTTGAAGGAAGTGTGAGGGTCCCTGGGTGTTCTTGTATATGAATCACTGTAGCTAGTGATTACAGCTAGAAACAATACAAAAAAATCTAGATAAAATACAGCTAGAAGCAAGCAAATAGGAAGGCAGGAACTATGTTGGCTTTTATTCCAAGCGGACTTGAGTACAAGAGTGAAAATGTTTTACCACAATTACATACGGCACCATTGGGAATGCATCTGGAACATTGTGTGCTGATCTGGTAAGGCTACTTAAGGAAGGATATACTTGCAATGGAGAGAGTACAACAGAGGATCAACGGAGATTGCGTTTCCCTTGACCCAGTGACTTGTGTATTTAAAATCAGAGGTCACAAGATAAGAGCTTGGTCATTCAGAACAGAGATGAGAAGAAATTTCTTTGCGCAGTTAATAGTGAATCTCTGGAATTCTCTTCCCAAAGAGCTGCAGAGGTACAGCCAATGGATATATTCAAGACAAAGTTTGATGGGCTTTTGGATGTTAAGGGAATGAAGGATCCTGGGATGATTGGAGGATGATGGTGTTGAGGTAAAAGATCAGCTAAGATTGTCTTGAATGATGGAGGAGGCATAAGGGTCAAATGAACTACTGCTGATTTCTATTTCTTATGTTCACATTCTTAGGTTAAGCTTCTGCATTTCCTCTACCATGTGCTACACGATCTTTTGAGACCACATCAGTGGACAGATTAATATTTAATTTCACTTGTTAACTGAAATAGTCTGGGAGGTAAATTCAGCATCATTCTGTAGGCATAATACAAGTTCAGCAATAATGAATTTAGCAGCTAGAATCCAGATATCTGTGCATTTGGGCTACCATCAAATTAATCAGGGGATCTTATTTCAGGTCACCCCAGTACACACAAGTGGAGCTCTCACATTCAAGAGAGTGATCGAGATCCAGCACAAAATCTGATTAGTTTTGCAGGCTCTGCTGTGGCTCAAGGATCAGTCCTTGAATGAAACCAAAGACATCCACTGAAGAAATAAACCATAATGTGGAGTTCAGCATGCACAAATGAGGATGAGCTTCCACAAATGTCACTGAATCTTTCCCTCATTCGTAACTTCCACCCCACCCCACTCCTGTCTGAAAATTAAAGGGTCTAGAAAGGTGAACTGTATTCAAGTGACTCATTGGACTGCAGTTTATGAGATTTAATCCAAGGAGGCCCAAGGACAAATTTAGGATTTGTCCCTTCTGCTTACTGATAATTGTTCTCCCATTATTGTGCATTATTGAAGTTAGACACTCTTAACCTCCGAGAGACTTCAACAGATTGATCTTTATAAGGAGCTTGAGGTACTTAAACTGTCCTTGAATAATTCACGTACTGGACTTAAAATCCCATGCCAGGTCTGCCATGTGTAGTTAAGACTATAAAATGTGTATTGATCATCTTTCCCAAAACAATAATAATTATTTTATCCATTATGTTGCCTAATTGTATCAGTCAGGTCTCCCCTTTACCATTTTTTGTATCTTTATTTTATCAGCTGGATTTGGGTCACAGTGCTATGCATTTTGTGATGATAAATAAACAACTCACTGGTGGTCCTGAAGGACCTGGTCCTCCTCTGGTTACCGATGAGCAAGTGCAGGGTTGGACACGAGGGGGACATTTCACATCCTCTCTCTATAATCAGGAAAATATTTCAATTATAATAATTCATGGACCACATGGAGATCAGAACCAGGCAAATTCAAAATAGTAAACAAACCATCAGTAGAATGATATTACAATGGATCTCTATTAATGTTCTTTAGGGAACTTTCTTGAACACATTCATCTATCCATGAAATGTGACACATACACATCACATGACAGACTCTCACATTGCAAGTAAAAGGCAATCAGAAAGCTGGTGAGTTCTTAATCGACATTTTCTGATTTGTTGTCTAAAAGTTACAAGCTCCTCCTAATCTTCAAACTTCTCTCAGCAGTGTGTAGATTTGGGTTTATCAATGAGTGTCTTTACTTAACGACAAAACTATGTTGTCCAAGAATTTTCCCTCTAACTTCCAGTATGTTAACTGCCCATTGATAGTAGTTTGCCTGACCAGTCCAAAATGCCCAAGGCCCAAGACATTAATCTCACATGGAGGGAGGGCTTTTCCTTTGTGCTGTGTGTCAGGTGAGTCCAGGAACAGAGGTTGTGGGGGAGAGTGGCCTGGGGTGCCATAGGGTTTGTGGTCTGAAAGAAGGTGTTGGAAGGAGGTCACTGATAAAGGGCTATGGGTTGGTTCATTGGAAGGCTACAAGTGGCGGTGTAGAAGAGGGGTAATCGATGGGCTGCAGTTCTATGATTGGTGGTGGAGAGTGAAGAGGGTAATTAGTGGGTAGGAGGTCTGAGATTGCTGTTGACGGTTTGGTGGCTGGGAAAGCGTGGATTTGGCTAATTGGTGCTGGGCTCAGAGCTATGAGGGGATTAATAGGTGGGGGGTGTGGTGGAGGTGGGAACAGTAATGGAAAAAGGAAAGCTGGTGAGTAAATAATTTGGATTTCCAGTGCCTGACAGGGACTTGTTCAGGGAGATAAACTTTAAGTTGCAGAGCTAAAGTCAATTAAACTAAACAATCAATTAAATAATTATGAAAACCTGGTTATGTTGTGAATGACAATTCTTGGACACATATTTACCTAGAACTTGAACCCATTTGAGTACAATTTGCATATAAAAAAGGCATTTCATGCACATTAGATTGCACGACATCATTACTGGGTCAATAATTGATTCTTAAGAAATTGGTCCAAGCGCATCCGGATATGCTTCACCTAGTGTCTCTAATGTTTGCATTACATCATTTGCACATCTGTTGATGTCATGTGGTTGAGGCACATACATTAATAACATTTAAAAGGTACTTGGACAGGTACATGGATAGGAAAGGTTTAGAGGGATATGGGCCAGATGCAGGCAATTGGGACTAGCTTAGATGGGAATCTTGGTTGGCATGGACCAATTGGGCTGAAGGCTGTTAAAAATGTACTAATGTACGATCAGAGAAAATGACTGGTTGATAATCAGTGCAGACTCAGTGAGTCAAAGGGCCAATTTCTGTGCTGCATCTCTCTATTCCTTTGAATATTCATACTGGGTGAGATGGGAGGAGGATGGTGAGGAGCAGAAACACTGGAAGGCACCAGATGGGCTGAATTGGGCTGTTTCCGTGCTGTATGACTTTATGACTCTATCTAGTGCACAGTGGTCACGTCTGCATTTACAGGGAGAAGCATGCTACTAACAGTATGAGCTTACAACCTGTAGATTTCCCTCACAGGAAAACAAGGAGCAAACCCCTCAGCAAGTTAGCAAAAAGGTACACATTGAATGGATCCTACTGCTCTAACTGACCACTGCACAAAAAATGACCTCATGCATGACAGGGAAATGGCTCATCTACTCTTTCACAACAGGAATTGTCCAGTTGATTTTCAGGTGTGGCATGGTTTAATATGAAAATATAAGATATAATGTACCACAAGAAAACTAATTCTATCATATGCTGTACTTTTAAGGAAACACAGTTTTATTCCAATAGAATAATAAATTGTGAACAAATGTCGTATACCTTTTCTCCTTTTATCAATTGACTTACAGTAACCAATGAGACCACTGTTCTGCATTCACTTCTTTATTTCCATGATGGCAGGAAGTAAATTGAGTAAACAGCATTACTTCCAGTGAAATTTGAATATTTCAATTAAATCATTTTGGGTATTATTGGTTTTGTAATTTGAAATGAAATAAGGGAGCTGGGTTCAATTATAAAAGAACGGAAAATCTGCAAGTCATCCTTAATCATGCCTTATCCACTTGGGCTAATTGAATATCTTAATTTGTAATTAAGAATTTGTTTCCATGGCTCAGGCAGCAACATTTTTGCCTCAAGTCAGTTAAAGGTTCTAAACAAATGTGTAGCCCAAGTTGACATTCCAATGCAGTGTTGAAGCACTGCTACATTATTGGAGGTGCCAGCTGTTGAATGAGTTGTTAAACAGAGGCTCTGCCCTACTTCCTACAAAGAATGTCATGGCAGTAATTCAAAAGCAGGCAGATTCTCCAATGTGTGGGCTGACATTACTGTCTCAAATAATGGCCAATTTGTCTTTTGTTTTTGTGGGACTTTGCTTGTCACCTTTCACTATGAAACTTATGGTTTTGGAAGCTAACATTCCTTGGCTTAACATTAAAGCCTCAAATTATTAATTTTACTCTGACTCACCAATGCTGGTAGATCACAACACTTATCCATGTTCGCCCAAGATTTATTGCAAACCATTTCAAATGCCTGTAACTGAAACTAAACAACCAATTAAACAAGATACAATCAAAAGGAAACAATTCAAAAATATCTACAAAGTAAAACACTCCAAAGAAATGAAAAGTAATTTCCTTAATCACTCACTGGTACTGAACTATTGCCAGGATCACTGTTGTTTACCAGTTTGCCAAGCACTTCAAAACCTTCTGTGGAGATTTTTCCAACACCATTTATGAGTTTCTCTCCAATTTCCATGCAGTCAAGGTAAAGCTTGATATTGGTTCTACTCACTGCTATATGGACCTAAAAAACAGCAAAGACCAATTTGATTTAATATTACTTGTAACTGATAAATTACCTCTAATATAATAAATGTCAATTAGGAGCTGTCTGATAAAGTTGGTAATCTCACAACAGATCCAGAATCATCCAACATATTCCAATGGAACTAGAAATTCCTGGAATTCATCTGGCCAGTCCAATGAAGACTTGGGAACTAGGGAATGTTAATGGAGATGTCCTAGGAATAATCCATACTACAGTAGAGGAATGACTGGACGTCTTAAAATGTATGATGGTAGACAAATCTCTGGGGCATGACCAGGTAAATCCAAGAATGCTGTGAGAGGCTAGAAAAGAAATTGTGGCAGCCCTGGTGGATATATTTGCATCATTGTTAGTCACAGGTGAGCTGGAAAACTGGAGGGTAGCGAATGTTGTGCTTTTATTTAAAGGGCTGCAAAGAAGAACCTGGAAACTATAGACCAGTAAGTCTAACAACTGTGGTAGGTAAATTACTGGAGAGGATTCTGAGGGATACACATGGATCTGGAAAGACAGGGGTTGGTTATGGGTTGTCAGCATAGCTTTGTGTATGGGAGATTATGTGTTACAAGCTTGATTGAGTTTTTTGATGAAGTGACCAAGAAGGTCAATGAGGGCAGGGTACTAGATGTGGTATATATGGACTTCAGACAGGCCTTTGATATGGTAGGCTGCTTTGGAAGGTTAGATCGCATGGAATCCAGGGAGAGCTGGCTAATCGGATGCACACCTGGGTTGATGATGGGAAGCAGAGGGTGATGGCAGAAGGTTTGTTTCTTGGACTGGAGGCCTGTGACTAGAGGTGTGCCTCAGGGGTCGGTGCTGAGCTCATTGTTGTTTGTCATCTAAATCAAAGATTTATGTGAGAATTACAAGGCATAGTTAGTAAGCTTGCAGATGGCACTAAAATAGGTGGTATTGTTGACAGTGAAGAAGTTTATCAAAAATTAGAGGGGGATCTTGAATAGCTGGGTAAGTGGGCTGAAGAATGGTAAATGGAGTTTAATTCAAATAAGTGCGAGGTGTTGTATTTTGGAAAGTCAAATCAAGATAGGACTTTCACGGTAAATGGTAGGGCCCTGAGGAGTGTTGTATAACCGAGGGACCTTGGAGTTCAAGTATATGGTTTTTTGAAAGTGGAGTCACAAGTAGACAAGGTGGTGAAGAAGGCTTTTGGGATGCTGACCTTCATCAGTCAGGGCATTGAGGATAGAAGATGCAAGGTTATTTTTCAGTTGTACAAGATGTTGGTGAGGCCGCACTTGGAGTATTATGTTCAGTTCTGGAAAGATGTTATTAAACTGAAAAGAGTACAAACAAGATTTACAAGGATGTTGCCAGGATTTGAAGGACAGAGTTATAGGGAGAGGTTGGACAGGCTAGGACTTTTTCCTTTCAGCGCAGAAGACTGAGAATTGATCTTTTAGAGGTGTAGCGGTAGTGTAGCGGTTAGCGTAATGCTATTACATGCCAATGACCTGGGTTCAATTCTGGCCGCTCTCTGTAAGGTTAGGAAGTTGTGGTCATGCTATGTTGGCACTGGAAGAGTGGTGACACTTGCAGGCTGTCCCCAGAACACTCTATGCAAAAGATGTATTTCACTGCGTATTTCGATGTACATGTATAAATAAATAAAGGTATCTTATGTCATCTCATAAGGTGAATGCATTCAGTCTTTTTCTGAGGGTTGGGGAATCAAGAACTAGAGGCCATAGGTTTAAGGTGAGATGGGAAAGCTTTAATAGGAACCTGAAGGGCAACTTTTTATTTTTACACAGGGGGTGGTATATATATGAAATAAGCTGCCAGAGGAAGTGGTGAGGTGGGTACTATAACAACATTTAAAAGATAGTTTGACAGGTACATGGAGTGGAAAGGTATACAAGGATATGAGCCAAACGTGGGTATGTGGGACTAGCTTGGATGGGCATCTTGGTCAGCATGGATAAGTTGGGCCAAAGGGACTGCTTCTGTGCTGTATGACTGCATGATTCTAAAAGAATAGAAATCTTTACAGTTGAGTTCTGGTCAGGCTAAAGTAAATAACATTACCTTGTGGAAACTTCCAAAGAAAATCCTTTTCACTTCAGGTTGGTTAAAAATAACTCTCTGAAATTCACTTTTGTAGTCAAGACTGAAATAGTTCAGTGTTTGCTGTTCATCTGAAAATTGAATGGAATTGTACAAATCAGAGTTGAGTTACTTTAAACATAAAGCAACTATTAACTTGTATCCTTCAGAATATTTGAGGTGTTACATAAACAGAATTGTTCTCCCATGTGAGAGCTCTATGTACTGGGAGGATACATTAGAAACTTGAGTCATTCTGTTCTCTGTTTAACATTCCAATTAACACGCCCACACTTTCCTTTAATGCAGTCAAGTCAGAGCAGACAAAGCTCCCTTTCATAAAGTGACTCTCCTCCAGAAGCACAATGTTCTAAAAATAATCATCTGTTTGCTATGATTTGAGTTCTATAACCTTACAGTCAAGCACTACTCCAACAAGAGGGTTAAAATCTTCATTCACAATCTGCCAAATTGCAAATGGTTCTTTAGGAGTATTAGGTAGCAATCGAAACAGCAGGGTAATGGTGTGCTCTCCGGGTAGTCCTGTGGGGTGAATATTCCTAGACAAAAAAAGACATTCATTAACAAAAAATCAGAACAACGTATTCTTGAAAGCCTAATTTTACACATTGTATGTTAATTGGAAAGGTGATGGTGGAGGAAACTGGCTGATTAAATGTCAAGTTTACTTCCCAACAGTACTCGTTCCCAGTGATGCACCCACACCCAGGAATGATAACACATGAATTAAAGGCCAGCCACTATATTTCATTATGTGCTGATAATTTTCATCAAGTGGGTGGTTCCAAGGAAGTAAAACACTGGCTGATGGTTAAGGCAGTGAATAAAAGGAGGCAAATAAATGTCAGTCACACTTGGAAATGATCTCTGGGTTCTATTGTGATTGCTACCTACTAACTTACCTGTTTTTGTAGTGTTGCACGATATTACCAGAGCTTTTAAAGCATTTTGAATTATTTCGATGGAACTAAGTTGGGGAATTGGAGCAGGAGGCATGTTTAATGCTATTGACTGGGGATAATTGTCATCAAATGTCAGTTCAAGGAATAGTAACAAAGAATATGGGCCATAAGTTATGATTACAGAGTGTTGTTCATTTCAGAGTTACATGATTGAAAGAGGACTTTTGCCAAAGTGAATATAACCATTTCTAGAATTCTGATCACACACTTTCCAGCATGAATAATATTTGGGCTTCGGACACAGTTTCCTCGTCAGTGGAGGTGAAGACTAATCATTGATGGGTGGTTCTGCTATGACTTGTTTAACACTACTGCAGTCTGGACTCAATTAAGATACATCCTGTTACTTAGAGGGTCATTTGGCCCACCCAATCATGTTACTGACTATCTACCCCCACCCTTCCCCAAATTGAATCAGGCCCCCACACCCTGACCTCACCCCACCCACCTCCAACAATGATTCCACATTCTCCAATCCCCTAACTCCCCAAATCCCTGATCCAAACTCTTAACTTCATTCCACCAGCCATGCTACCATGAGACAAATCTCCAGGCATCCAAAGTTCTCCCCAGATCCTATTTGGGCTTCAGCTCCAACTCACAGGCTCCAGTCACATCAATGATTGCCATCCCTCTCTTTGGTCGGTGATGTCATTCTTTCCTTTGCTCACTCCACAATTTATCGGGTGTCAGGCAGAAGGTTGCATGACAGATAGCACATAATTCCAGAGCCTGCAAGCTTTTCCATAAACTAATGGTCTAACATACTTTACAGGTATTAAAATTTCTTTCCAGACTCTATCAGTCTAAAGTTTGATATTTTTCTGACTGTAATGTATTATGCAAACTCATTGCAGTATGGCAATAAATAACTTCTAATCATACCAGCTAATTTCTGATCATAGTGTCACAATGCAAGTTACGTTATATTCTTCAATTCTAATTATGGTTTAAAATACAAGCTCCTGCCATAACTGCTTTTGGAACAATTGTTTTCTGATAATGAATAAAGGATTGTTTAGTGTAAGGGAATTGAAATTAATAGATGGCACATTTAGCTTTTGTTGGGAGTGAAGGGAATTCTGGTTAAAATCTAAATTAACATACGTGACTAAAGGAAATCACATACAAATTGAGAATGAGATGAAATGAGTTGAAATAACTGGATGTGGTTAGAGCTCTCTACAATTATTATGATGAAAAGTTCACAACCATTTAGGTTTTTAATATGGGCTGAGGTTTTATTGTCTAAAACTATATTTAAAAAACTGCTAAATTTATTTTGGCATGTGCTTTAAAAATTACATTTTAAATCCAACTACAATAACAACATTTCATATGTAAAGTGCCTTTAACGTAGTAAAGCATCCCCAAGGCAGTTCCTGGGAGTACCACAAACAAAATTTGATACTTAGCCACAAAAGGAGATATTAGGGCAGAAGGATCAACAAAGATATAGATTTTAAGGATTAGTTTAAACACTGATGGAAAGTCAAAAAAAACCTTGCAATTAATGGAGCAGCATCCATTAACTGGGAGTATTTCTATACATAGATCAAATTTATTTCTTTATATTTTAAAAAATCATGACACAGAAATAAAAAAAAGTCAAGAGATTGCACACATGCTGTGATTGTTTTAGATCATAATAATAATTTACATTTGTACTGTACACCATAATGGTATTGGCTGAGCACACTCTACAAACTGGTGCTCAGTGTTTCTTGGGGAGAATGGGAATGAAGATATGAGAACAGGAATTTGAAGGGGTGGGTACATGGGCAAACAAGTCGACAGGAGGATGAACACAGAGAGGATTGAGGCCATAAGTGCAATTAAACGCAGAACATAGCTGTCAGACCAATGGGGTGTGGTACAGGGAAGGATATGTACTGATAATTATGGAAGTTGAAGATTGGAGAGCCAAATTAACATAAAAGAGAGGTAAATGTTGAGGTGACAAAGGCAGAGAGGCAGGTCACAATGACTGATGAGCTAAGAAGAATGTGAAGGTATGCAGTGTTAGCTAGAAATGGTTTGGGGAAAAAAATGTCCATACCTACCTGGTAGCCTGTATAAGCTGAGCATTTTCAAAAATACTATATGATGATGAACCTGTAAAGATATCAGACTCCATAGAAACTCCTTCAAGTTCTGAAAACTCTTTGTCTGCTAAGCCAAATGCCTCCATCATGTTAATTCCTATAAGAAAATTATCAAACTAGATTAGTGATTTTTGAACTGTTACGAACCAGCAACAAAAGAAACACAGAGTCATGATTCAGTGTTAAAAACTACTTTATTAATAACTACTTATGATAATAAGAAAAATAAAAGTAAAAATGTTAGAATGTTAGAAGTAAAAATGTTAGAATCTTGAACATTAACCCCAAAACTAAACTCTTCATGTGTGTGTGGCAAAGTCCCAAACTCCAAGTCCAGGAATGGTTATTAAAGTTCAGTTCAGCAAGCCATAAGGTGAAATATGAGCAAAGGCTTCTTCAACAACCACCGTTGTCTGAAGATAAAACATAGATGTAGAGAGAACATAGAGAGTAATTATGAAATCCAAATGTTCCACGATGGAACCCAAACAACACCTCAGTGTTTACTCGGTAGTGACTTCCTCACCCCGAAAAGCACCCGAATCGTGGTCGTCCACACAAATAACTCTACAGGTCAGCAACAAAGTGAACTCCACCAGATTACTCCCAATTTCCATACGTGGATTGTAGTAACAGACACAGTTATTGTTTCTCATCCATCGATAGAGAAAACTAGCAGGCTGGTGTCTCTCTCTCTTTTCTCTCTCTCTCCTCTCTGACTGACTTCGACTGACTTCTTCAACAACCTCATTATGTCCTTCATCTTCTGTTGACATAAGCACACCACACACACACACATACACACACACCACTATGCTCGATCTTAAAGGGACATTCACCTAGTCTGTAACAGAACCAAAAGCAATTTTGTTGTAAAACAAAGTTAGAAGCTTCCACAATTTATTAGTAGGATTGATACAACTGAATCAAAATAAACAATATTTACATCATACCTGGGACAACTGTGCCTCGAATATTTGTCAAAGGACAAGCTAAAAACAAGAAATGTGAAGTCAGTTAATCACAAATTACTAATTTTTAAATGCAAATATTTTGTTACTTTGCAACATGTCCCAAGTGACTCAAACAATTCTAATCTAATGACTGCTTTTAGGTGAACTAGTCTTAAACACATATAGACCCTCAATCAAGTTCATGAACAATTTTTGCTTTTGTTGAAGTAGTAAAAAGTAGGCAGAGTGTTGAGAGAACTCCTCTTTGAATAATGGACTTTTCACATCCAATAGAACAAGCAGACAGTTTAATATTCCATTAGAAAGTACCACCTACTACAATGCTGTACCCCTCCAGATGACACTGAAGTACCTGTGTGTTAAATGGTGAAGTCTCACAACTGAACTCATGATCATCTGAATTGAAGGGAGAACAATAGCAACTGAAAACTGCAGAAATTAGGACATGGTTCAATTATCACACATATCTTTTAGTAAGCCAACAGATTTATTAATCCGCTCAGATAATGGAGGATATAAATTAAAAATGCAAAGCTAACAGAATAATGCAAGTTAAAATGGCACCGATACAAGTTACCTTATCATTATTTATATTGTGTTTTTCAGCTGACAATCACCTAATGGGGATTCACATTACAAATTAAGGTATAGCCTTCGGTGCATTGTACCCATTGCTGGCAGACTTTATGCAGGTACAAGATTGTATGGCCTCTTACGTGGCATTCAATAGGAAGTTCTGTACAGGATTTTATGGACTGCCAAAGTTATTCACATCTGCAATTGATATGGATATGCCAATCAAAGATGCAGCATACCTTTATTGTTGCTGAAGCTTAGTTTCCTGAAACATTTTGGTTTTGTGCTTCCACTAAGATCAGAAATGAAGCAATATACCTACTTGTAGTGACCGTTTGACAAATGGATGCGATAACTTTGTTTCCAATGTTGCTTAAGTCATTGAAGTCACGAACGTAAAATACAGCTCTGGGACTGGGTGTGCTTGCAATGTTATTAATTTTCACCTCATCAGCATCATCAATGCCAAGAACAAAGATAAAAAAGCCTGTGTAAAAATATTGGATAAAATTTAAAATGTCAAAACGTTTGACATGATGATATTAACATGCCTGATATATTTCTTAAACATGACTGCATTTGTAACATATAGCAAGCTAAATCAAACACTCTTAATACTTTTCATACAAATTCTGATAACCATTAAAAATATTTTGCATTTAATATGCATCATTTAAAGTCCAGATGGCCAACCTTTTATAAAAGGGAAATAATTTTTAATAACAATCATGCATAACATCAGTCATTAAGCAGGGCCAAAAATGTACAAGCTGCCAGAGGCTGTGGTTTATTACGATGAACAAATGCTTAATTACTTGGATTTCTGTACTCAGCTCATTATAAGAATATCATGCTGGAACAAAAGCTAAGTACCAGAAATGTTCATCAGATTCCTAACCAATCCTGAACAATATCACAGAATGACAGTAAAATATTAACTACAAAGGAACATTCTTGCAGCTGCAGAGGGATTCATTGTTGCGGTTATGATTGAGGTTTTGCGTAATAAACCCAGTACAGTATAATTCCACAATTGCAACAACTTTCTGACGTCATCTTCATTTCTTTTGTCTCCCAAGCTGCATCAAACATAATCAGCTAACATTATGCCATGGGCCCTGTCCACACTTCTCACTGCCTCGGTAAAGCAGCCAACATAATCAAAGACCTCACCCACCCCGGACATTCTTTTTTTCTCCCCCCTCCCATCAGGCAGCAGATACAGAAGCCTGAAAGCACGTGCCATGAGGCTCAAGGACAGCTTCTATCCCACTGTTATAAGACTATTGAATGGTCCCCTAGTACAATAAGATGGTCTCTTGACCTGATAATTTACCTCGTTATGACCTTGCACCTTACTGTCTGCCTCCACCACACCTTCTCTGTAACTGTAACACATTATTCTGCATTCCGTTATTGTTTTCCCCTGTACTACCTCAATGCACTGTTGTAATGAAATGATCTGTTTGAATGGCATGCAAAACAAAGTTTTTCATTGTACCTCGGCACATGTGACAATGATAAATCAATTTACCAATTTACTATGGCTGAGTTGTTATACTCTTTCACGAATATCTACTTGGAACAATAGCTTCAACTCTTAACTACCATAAATTATATTCTGAAACTACTGTAAACTTTAACAATAGTTTAGTAAAAGCCTAGAAAAATCACCTTTCAATACCAACTGTTGTAGTGTTTGGTTTATTTCATCAAGAACTGTTCCACAAGTGATAATGATTAAAATTTTGTGAACATGTTTCCTTTTCATTGTTTCATTTTTGGAAAACAGACCATTTGATGTTCTGCCATCTTTGACTATAAAACAAAATTGACATTTTATGAACAAGAAGTCTTAAATTAAAAACCATTTCACTAACACTTCCCATGTAGGCTAAATTTGGATTGAGTATAGTCTGTGGGAAATGAGAAAGACATCATTACACTTAATCATTCTATACTCACCTATGTGTAATTCCTATGATCATTGAACGCCAGAATAGGAAGCACCAATCTTAAACAAATGAATAAATCATTTAAGTAATAACCCGGAGATGGTAGCATCCTGCACACCATTCCTGATGTTCTGGCATGCAGTTTGGCAGATGTAAATACACATACAAGTTTGCAAGGTAATGTAAGCATAATTCAGCCATTTTCTTCTCCCTGTTGAATCAACATTTTGGCATTGCAAGCAGTTAAGTATATTTCAAAAGAAAGGTGAGATAGCCTATCTGATGCCACTGTTAAGTTGTGGTTATCCAATTCACCACAAGGTTAAGTGCTTTCTCAGAAGTGCCATTATCTCAGTATTTCATGCTCTACACCAGAATACGTAGAAAGAAGGTAACTCTTCTCTCATATGTTCATCAACACCCCTGCTCTCCACTACCATCATCCTTCACCTGCCCCACCAATTCTCCTCCCATCCAATATCATCAAGGGTAATTTATATTAGCCAATTGATCTATAGTTGCGGACTCTAGAACAAATACTCAAAAACAGTGACACATAAATACCTCTACAAGAACCAGGCTTATGAAAAGCCAGATGTAAAGCTGTATAATGTGCTATGTCACCCAAAAATCTAAGCTAAATCAATTTACATCGAATGCTGCAGCCACTTTCTTCTAACCTTTCTAAGCATGTGGAATATTTTGCCTCTGCAGGCTGCAGATGCAAACTCAACTTAAGTGATTACAATGGAGATCAATACTTATTTTGGAAGTAAGAGTACTGGGGAGTTGTTGGAGCAGACAATAATGCATTAGGATTAAAGAGATAGAGCCACTAAGATGAGCAATGTATTCCACCAGTGCTTTCTTTGATCCCAAATAAAAATATAATTGGAGACTAGACTCCCAATCCAATGAGGATCTTTATCTCACAAGTATATTTCATATGCAAATTGATGCAGATGCAATAAAATCATACACAACTATTACAGAATGTGTTGTCAACTCTGCCTTATCTATACACAACTGGTACATAGTGGAAGGCATTGAGAATGAACTCTGTTTGCATTCTTGAATGAGTGTTGGGGGAGACTTAAGACTGGTCTCATAACAGAATGCAATAATAAATACAGAAGCAATTGCCTCATCAAAAATCTTCCTATCTTGTTCTCAGTCTGGTTATTTATTCACAACCTTCAAAAGGAAATTGGATAGATATTTGAAGAAGGAAAATCTGCAGAGCTATTGTGAGAGAACTTGGATGAATAGAACTTATCGGATAGGTCTTTCAAAACACTGCCACTGGTTCATTGGGCTGTGTGAACTCAATCCATGCTGTCTTATTGTATGATTCTTTGATATTGAATTTAATGGATTTATTGATTGCAGAGGATTGAACTTCAAACAAAATGTTACATTATTAAATACTAAAGATAAACTAAGGTCATGCATCTAAGATTCCAGTCCGTAAGTAATGAGGATACCTGTGCTTGCATCTTCTCCTCTATAAGGTATGTCATAGATTGCTCCCAGTAATTGCTCCTTACTTTCAAAGGAGCTGTGCTGAATTTCATTCCACATGTGATTACTAAACTGGCTCATCGATACCTGTGAAAGTAAATCACCTTATCTGACAAAAATTTCCACTGACTATTTTCAGTACTGTAGTCATTACTTACAGGCCATCCCCAGGTTATGAATGCCCAACTTATGAACACCTCTACATACAAACTAGTTCCCATAACATTAAATTCAAAAGTCTGATGTGCATATGTATTTTCGTTCCGATGAAATAGTAATTTTTATATCTTTATGTCTTGCACTGTACCGCTGCCACAAAATAACAAATTTCATGGCATAACATCAGTTATAATAAACCTGATTCTGAACAACAGAACTAGTTCCCTCTTTCTCTCCATTTTCATAATTGTTCTTTATTATCAGTCTTATGTGCTTTTGATGCCATTCATGACAATACTGTGGAGGTATGGTTACAGTATCCAGTGACTTTTGTGTATTTTCTGTCTTATGGACAAAATCGATTTACGGATGTCTGTAAAAACGGAATCCGTTCGTTACCTGGGGACTGCCTGTACTACTTAAATAAGCAAAGGGCAATGTTGCTTTGTTTTATGACAAATTTTCATGTAAGTCCTACTTGCAGAAATAGAGATTCTGAATTTTGAGCAGCTTAGGAGCAAGATCAAAAACAAACAAGTAGTGAGAAAATGCTGGGTCTGCACATAAAACCTTACCTGTATTCCTTCTGGTCCAATTTTGTCAAAAACACTAACACTGTCATACACGAAGGCAATGATTTTCCTGAAGTTTACTGCTCCTACCAACCTGGAACCATCAATTATAAATGTCATGTCTGTTTTGACTGCACGGCAATCTAAGAAGAAAGGAAGAATGATTGCTTTCTATCCAACAACTTGATTAAAGAGTAAGCAAAGAGGTTACGCAACTAAAGGCTTGAAGCTTAATTCTGCTAACCTAAAACAGACAGGTTATTTTTAACGAGGATTCTGAAAAATTTGAAGCCAATTAACTGAATCTCAATTTATGTTTTTCAAAAAGTACGCTTTTTTCCAAAAAGCTTTCCCAACAAGTTTAATGAATGCCAGTTCTATTCTGGGAAAACCTAGGGACCAAATCGCTAATTGAACTGCAAAATTGGATCACGTCAGTCTGACCTGCAATAACCTCACTGCTGATCACAGCATCTTCCAAATCTTCCTCTTTTCCAGATTTAAATGAAAAATGAGGACATAAAAGACGGATATCAAAAATAAGCAATAAGGAAGAATATTTAAATTGAGATAAGGAAATAGAGATGAAAAAACATTAAGAAATATGGAAAAAGTACCAGGAGTCTTTTTTTTACAGATATACAAGGAGTAAAAGAGAGGCGAGAGTGGACATCGGACCACTGGAAAACGATGCTGGAGAGATAGTAATGGGGAACAAAGAAATGGCAGACAAACTGAATAAGCATTTTGCATCAGTCTTCATTGTGGAAGACACCAGCAACGTGCCAGAATTTCGAGAGAGTCAGGGGGCAGAAGTGAGTGTAGTCACTATTACTAAGGAGAAGGTGCTTGGGAAGCCGAAAGGTCAGAAGGCAGATAAGTCACCTGGACCAGATGGACTACACCCAAGGGTTCTGAAAGAGGTAGCTGAAGAGATTGTGGAGGCATTGGTAGTGATTTTCAAGAATCACTAGAGTCAGGAATGGTTCCGGAGGACTGGAAAATCGCAAATCTCACTCCACTCTAAGACAGGAAATTATAGGCCAGTAAGCCTGACTTTAGTGGTTGGTTAGATATTGGAGTCCATTATTAAGGATGAGGTTTTGGGGATACTAGGAAATTCATGATAAAATAGGACAAAGTTTCCTGAAGGGGAGATCTTGCCTGACAAATCTGTTCAAATTCTTTGAGGAAGTAACAGGCAGGATAGACAAAGGAGAGTCAGTGGATGTTGTTTATTTGGATTTTCAGAAGGCTTTTGACGAGGTGCTGCACACGAGGCTGTTAAACAAGATTGGAGCCCGTGGTATTACAGGAAAAGTACTAACATGGATAGAAGATTGGCTGACTGACAGAAAACAAAGAGTGGGAATAAAAGGGGCCTTTTCTGGTTGACTGCCAGTGACTAGTTGTGTTCCACAGGGGTCGGTGTTGGGTCTGCTACTTTTCACATTATATGTTAATGATTTGGATGATGGAATTGATGGCTTTGTGGCCATGTTTGTGGATGATACAAAGATAGGTGGAGGGGCAGGTGGTGTTGAGGAATCAGGAAGTCTGCAAAAGGACTTGGACAGGTTGGGAGAATGGGCAAAGAAGTGGCAGATGGAATACAGCATAGGGAAGTGTATAGTCATGCACTTTGGTAGAAGGAATAAAGGTGTAGACTATTTTCTAAACGGGGAGCAAATTCAGAAGTCCAAGGTGCAAAGGGACCTGGGAGTCCTAGTGCAGGATTCCCTAAAGGTTAAATTGCAGGTTGAGTCGGTAGTAAGGAAGGCAAATGCAGTGTTAGCATTCATTTCGAGAGGACTAGAATACAAAACCAAAGATGTGATATGAGGCTTTATAAAGCATTGGTCAGACCACATCTGGAGTATTGTGAGCAGTTTTGGGCCCCATATCTAAGGAAAGATGTGCTGGCATTGGAGAGGGTCCAGAGGAGGTTTACAAGAATGATCCCAGGAAAGAAAGGGTTAACATATGTGGAGCGTTTGATAGCTCCTGGCCTGTACTCGCTAGAGTTTGGAAGGATGAGGGGGGATCTCATTGAAACCTACTGAGTATTGAAAGGCCTGGATAGAGTGGATGTGAAGAGGATGTGGGAGAGTGTCGGGCCAGATGGCACAGCCTCAGAATAGAAGGACGTCTCTTTAGAACAAAGATGAGGAGGAATTTCTTTAGCCAGAGGGCAATAAATCTGTGGAACTCATTGCCACAGACGGCTGTAGAAGCCAAGTCATTGGGTATATTTAAAGTGGAGGTTTTTAGGTTCTTGATTAGTAAGGGCGTCAAAGGTTACGGGGAGAAGGCAGGAGAATGGTGTTGCGAGGGAAAAATAAATCAGCCATGATTGAATGGCAGAGCAGAATCGATGGGCCAAATGGCCTAATTCTGCTCTTGTGTCTTATGGTCTTATGGAAAAAGAAACACAACAAATCATGGAGGTTTTGATTACAAGTTAGAAAATCCAACACGATGGTAAACACGCAGTGCACAAAAGAGGCCCGCAGTAAGACATATATGTACCCAAGAAATATTTACACAGTTATCAGCACATGGAATCAATTTCTGGATGAAATAGAAATTGTGGTTTAGAAGTTTAGATGGAAAACCACTAAAGAAACAAATGGATACTGCAGTAGGGGACTTTAGGATCCTAGAAGAGAATAATTGAGATTGGAGAAAGGCAACTGTCAACTAACTTGATCTTAAAAGACTAACATGGGTCCCTTGCTAATAACAAATATTGCTGTTTACAGTCTTTGGTAGTTCATCAATCCGCTGCATCAATCTGCTTAGACTTTAGAACCTTCTCAAACAGACGATCCTTACACTTAGTGTGCCTAAAGCTTTCGATACATCTCTGTCCCAAATCTGTTTGCAGTCTGACATTTTTGGACCTACCCATTTACAGCAAATATGAGACATCAATACAATCTTGAACTAAACAATCTGTGCTTTGATTTATTGGGATGTTACTGTTCATGGGGTTATTACACAGTGGAACCCATATTATCATCCATGCTTTAAGAAATCCCCAAATGGACAATGGAAGTTGGTAGACAATCAAGA
Source organism: Pristis pectinata (assembly GCF_009764475.1). NCBI lineage: Eukaryota > Metazoa > Chordata > Chondrichthyes > Rhinopristiformes > Pristidae > Pristis > Pristis pectinata. The sequence goes on from NC_067420.1 coordinate 23,698,924, forward strand.
GCTCTGTAGCATTTCTCCTGCACCTTTAATGAAGGAATAGCCTCATGACAAGAATGAACAGACATATGAACAGGTAGGGAATAGAGGGATACGGACCATGTGCTGGTAGATGGGAATTAGTTTAGTTTGGCATCATGGTCAGCGAAGACATGGTGGTTTGGTGTGCCTGTTCCCGTGCTGTACTATTCTGTGTTTCTATGTAAGAGCATACAAAGAATAAAAGAATATTTGCAGTCTGTGAGATGAGGCAATGTTCTCATCAAAGCCTTGCATTGTGTATCACTGAGTACTATTATAACCATTGCAAGTGTAATTGATGTACATGTAATTTCATTGATATTCTTGGGAAAAGAGAAACTTGAGGAGGACTGCATAGTGGGAGAAAATATAAATTGTATGCATGTTTTTTTTCTCTGTGAACTTTATTCATTTTTTCAGATAAATATTTCATCGTAAAGTAATTATAAATTTCTAAGTTCAACTTCAATTTAGAAGATTTAGTTTTACCAAAAGTCAGTAAGAAGTCAATTAGGCCTTGGCATTGCTTCACTTTGGATGATAAGAACAGTGTTTAAAACAATGGGATTGATTGGTGCGCATCTGGAACAAGTGGAGTAGCAGCAAAAAGCCAAGTGAAATTAATGTCTTTGATTTCAATGGGAAAGAAATCCATGGTAGAATAAAAAGGCTCAAAGCAAATAACCATTGCAGGATGAGTGGTGTTTATTCCAGAGTATCAAGGCAGATAAGGATAAGGTTTTCTGAACCATCAAAGGTCTTTATGAAAGAGTTGGAAATACAGAAATTGTTAATATTTTGACTAAGTAGGATGATGCCATGTCCAATTACTAGGATACTTGCTTTATTTCAATTTGTGTAAGATAATGTACTCAGTTATATAAACTTGAGGATCATCTGGTACATGTCAAATTCACATGTCTCACCATTGCTTGCCAATCAACTCTTGCTCCTAGTTAAGTAATTCCAGCAATTTAAAAGTTCTCGTCCTTGTTTCAAACTCCTCCATAGTTTCCAGCCCTAAAATCCTCTGGAGTATCTCTGCTCTTCCAGTTTTGGTCTCTTACTCATCTCCAAATATAATTCCATATCTGAAGCTGTGCAATCAGCTACCAAAGCCCCAATCTTTGCAATTCCTTACCTAGGCCTCTCAGTCTCTCTAACCGACTCTAAAATCCTCCTTAATCTTCCCCCCTTAGCCAGGCTTTTGGCGGCCTGTCCTAATATCTTTCCATGTGCTTCAGCATCAGCTTTTAACAGCTATATGTTCCTGTGAAGCCTTTAGGACAATCACTGTTCTTGCTGTTGTACAATAACAGCAGCTAACATAGGTTCAGATTTGTATATCCCAACTTATGTGAATCTCAAGTGGATTTTAGAAAGCCCTAGAAACATATGCACACTAAACTCCGAAATGCATTTGCCAAAATTACAGATGAAAAAGCACAAATTAAGCTCAAACATCTGAAGATTAAGGGGTATTACTTGGGTATGTGTGAGGTAAAATGTGCTGAGTCAAAAACACCCAGTGCCGAAGAGAGGAAAAATTCACATCATGGTAATGGAATTTGTTGATACTTGACCAACCTAGTGAAAGCACCAGTGAAAGATGGTGCTGGAATCAGATCATAGAATAGTTACAAGGCTGACATAAGGCTCAGGGAAGATAGGGATCACAGGAAGCTGCAGAAGGTCAGCCTTTTCAACAACAAGTGGACGCAGATGTGAAATGATCTCATTCAAATGTGTTTCTTGGAAAGTAGTGTGGAAAAGTTTTAGCAAGAAGATTATATCAACTAGCGTCTAGGGGTCAGATAATGGAGGCAGATGAGTTGCAGGTAAACTTTAAGAATTTCTTCTTCACACAATCGGCTTTGGTGGCATATTGACAGCAAAAACCATGGAATCACTTAAAAGGCAGAGAATGTGTGACAGTTAAGATCAATGTAGTGTCTTTCTACATGGACAAACTAAAATGGGCGGTTGGCCTATCTCACTGACTTACGCATTAATCTGTCAGACAGGCAGGGTCTGTTGTACTTGGCCAATTAGTTGACAACATATTTAAGTGCTGCACATCAGGAGAAGGAGGAGTCTCTGTAAATAAACTGATGCTATCTTTCAAGTTTGGTGCTGTTCCCAGAATGCATCAATATAACTCATGGTAGTTTCAAAGATACCAGCTGCTTAATTTTTTAATTTCTACATATTATCAATAAAGAAATGATTCTCTGATTCACTGCAACTATTTAAGAAAAAAGAAATCAAACACTAAATTCTCAGAAGTCCAGAGAGCAACACTGCCACTTTGTGGTTTGGAAAATAACAGGCAACTTTCAACACAATTGTTAATGCTAAAAACACTTGGATTTTTGAGCAACAAACAATCTGCTGGAGGAATTCAGCCAGTCGAGCAGCATCTGTGGGGCAAAATGAATTGTTGTTGTTTCTGGTTGAAACCCTGTCTTGGATTTTCAATTTGATGAAACTAGAAATCAATAGTTTTTAAAACAGTAGTCAAGCTACAAAGTACAGTTTTATGCTGTGGTAACATGTGGAGCATTGGTACCAATATTTCCTAAACACAAATAGACTAGGCCATTTGGTAATGCTTGCAGACTATAGAAAACTTTCATCTATCCATGTTTCAACGGTGTTTATGATGAAAGTCATTGATCTCGCCATTATTTCAAAAACAACGTTTTTAATTTTCATTCAAAACCTATTTTCATACGTTATACATGTGATTACTTAAAAGTTTGCTTTCTGCATTACTAATATAAATTCAAAACATTATTTTTCTATACCATCATGACGAGCATTAGACAATTTGGAATACATATCAGACACATAAATTTGCCAACAAACAATCCGCTGGAGGAACTCAGCGGGTCGAGCAGCATCTGTGGGAGGAAAGGAATCGTCGATGTTTCAGGTTGAAACCCTGCATCAGGCCTGCTCGACCTACTGAGTTCCTCCAGCAGAGATTGTTTGTTGCTCCAGATTCCAGCATCTCCAGCATTCCAGGTCTCTTGCATCTACATAAATTTGCCACAATTACTTGCCTTTAATATAAACTCTGCGATCAATTATGTTCTAAATTAGGTGTTCGGTAGCTGCTACAGAAAGTAACATTTCTTACATTCAATCCATATTTATCCTGTGGTGGAGCTTCTGCAATGCTGCTTCTTGACAGTATGCAATCATACGAGGTATGAAGCTCCAGGCTTACAACTCATTCAAAGCTAATTCAAAGGTACTCATTCAAAGGTCATATGCATGATGTTTTGCAGTAGACATAATGGCAAGTGTAACAGTATCTAAAAATTACTTTTAGATACTGTTACTTCTAAAAGTAAACTGGAAATAGACAGCAATTTCTGGTGATTACACATGTGCAGGTAAACATAAAACATAAAAGTACATTGTTGACCAATATGCACCTCACTTCTCCAAAAAGCTCATCATATTACATCTCACCTGTTGACCACTGTTCAAATATATCAAGTAACATGGAATAAAATTTTTACATCATTATTTCATCACAGAAAGCAAAAGCTGATCCATTAGATTATCTCATTGTTAGTCCAAGGAACTGTTACCTCAGCAGATTTACGTAGCTTTGGCACAGAAATGCAACGTTAAATAATAATAATCCTACCTTTTAGAGTAGCAGGAGCAACACTGGAAGCAAATGTAGATCTTATTGGAAGTGGCACTAACAGCAAGAAATAAAATTATGCCTTAAATATAATTACTGCAAAACAAATATAATCTTTGCAATTTAATTTTAGATAATCTTACTAAAGACTTCATTTAACTTTCAATTTGAATTTTATCTCCCAAGAGGGGCTGCAAATAATAACATTACAATGACAGTCTATAATATAATATAATTTTTGTTCTAATTTTATATTATCCTTTCATTTTAATGCTTCAGTAATGTGGTAAGATGTAGAAGTGAGAATATAATTTCTAATTTGTAAAAATACTATTTTATTCTTTCTAAACCTAAACTTTAGGCAATTCCCTTAGTTTAATGAGAAAAACTGAATGCTGCTGGTGACCTTGAAAATGACAGTTGGTGATGTTAGCAGATGAATGTTTAGCACATTCATAAGATGAACTTCAGTCAAGATGCAATCCCAGTCAAAATAAAGTAGATTAGTGGCTTGTTAAAAACTCAACATGAATTAATTAATTGTTTATCCATGGCCAGTACTAACCTCGGGGGTTTCAGTTAATTCTTAAATGATGGTTATTCTTTCAACAGTAAAACTGTAACTTCACTCCAAAACTATATTGTGAAGCATTGGGCCACCTTGAGGTCAGTACTGGCATTGTCTATTTTCCTTATGTGATTGATTTCTTGTGGACACCATTATAAATGGAAACGGGCTTTTAAATCTTGCACAAGTGCAATATTATGTTTACTCCACCACATACTTCTTCTGGTAGTTACTGTGAAAATCGAAAAGAATTTCAGTGAGTTATTTAACATTTGATTTGGTTTGGAAGCTCTGAACTCGTGCTAGGAACTGTGAACAGGGTGTTGGATGTTAGCATGCCCATGTGAAAACGGCTACTTCAATAAGGACTGCCATTGATCCAAAACTACACCCAGCACGTTATCACATTCAGGGAAAAAGGAGAATGCATCAATGGCAGAATCATTCCGGCTCAGGAAAATGGGAAACATATATCCCAATTCCAATCTCTGGAGGACAGCACATTTTTATAATATCTGTTCTTATATTACAGCCACTATGAAATTACCAAAATATGAGAAAGTATTGCAGCAAAGTTTCCCTGTCAGGATAGATTTCAGAACTTAGGCAAGGAATTCATAAGGGGAATGCACTGAGGAACATGGAAAGGAAGACTGGTTTAAGATATTAATTAATTGTGATGCCAGTTTTGAGAGTAAAAATTATATTGGGATTAATAATGAAAGCACTTATTTAACACATAGAAACTAAACACTAAAGTTGTATATCTTGACCTTATACGAGCTTCAGACTGTCTAAAGTAGCTTGACATCATTTCTGTCACTGTACGCATTGTGAAAGCTTCATGTACTTTCTTCCTTATATTGAATGGGATAAAAAGTTAGGCCCAAATGTGCAATCAAAGCTGAACTGAGGTATGGGCTGTGAGAAGCATATGGAAAAGCTTCAAAATAGATATAGGCAGATTACATGAATAGGCAAGAAAATGCCTAGATGAAGTGGAAAATTGAAGAGTTGCTTGTTTTAAATGGTAGGAGTTTAGAAGGTGTAAGGGAAATAGTTGAAACGGCAGGCAAATGGCATGTTTGCCTTTATTGCAAGAGGATTTGAGTACAAGAGTAGAGATATTTTAAGTAAAAATAGAAAATGCTGGAAAAAAACTCAGCAGGTCTGGTGGCATCAGTGGAATCAGAAACAGAATTTCTGTCTTGACTACTTCTGCCTGATCTGCTGAGTCTTGTTTTGTATTTTCTGTATTTATTTTAGATTTTCAGCATTTGCAGCCTTTTGATTTTCAGAAACAATGTGTTACTCCAATATTATCGGGGAGAAGTTTAAGAGAGAAATCAATGGGTTTTTACAAATTAAGGGATTCAAGGGATATGGATTTAGTGTATAAAGGTGGCACTGAGGTGAAAGGTTAGCCATGATCTCATCGAATGGCAGAGCAGGTGTGAGGGGCCAATCACTCCTCCCACTTCTATTTCTTACTCTCCTATATTCTTAACTTACACGTAGACTGAAGAACAGAGACAGCAGGTCCTGCCATGTCCTGCAGTTTTGTGTAGACAGTGATCTTGTAGGAAGTATTGGGAAATAGATGAGTGAAACAGTACTTGTCTATTCCTGTGTGCAAACTTTTTTCCTGCATCTTTCCTTCTGTAATTGAACAGAGAAAAAAATATTAAGGAGAAATGTGCTGCTTACCTAAAGGGTGTAACACTGATAAATTAACCTGTGCTGTCATTTGTATTATAATATTGATAACATTATTCAGGGCAAATAAAAATACTAAATCCTGCAGAAAATGCACAGTAGTTAGATCAAGGCAGCTGCTCTTAGCCTAGACTCTAATTGATACCATACTTCACCTCCTAGTGTACAGAATGGGAACAAGAACTTGAAAAGCCCTAGAGCAGAGATCCAAGTCTCTGTCAGTGAAATATTCCTCCCCTGGATAAAATTAAATAAACTTAAGGAGTAGATGAACACATGGATTTAATACAATGGCTTGTGGTCCTGATTTTTATTGAAATAGTTTATAACTGGAATTGCAGAATAGCCCCACAATTTTGTCTTTTTGGCACCCACAAGAAGGTTCCCAAACCAATGGCATGAAAGCCAGGCGTAGAATGTTATAGGCAGGACTACTGTAGAAACTGCCTGCCATTTGGAGAAGCAGTGTGTGGTAACTAAAAGGACAGGGGGGAGAGAAAGGGGGAGAGAGAGAGAGAGCAAGAGCGAGAGCAAGAGAGATAAGTGGTGATTGCTAAAATGGAGAAATCACAGGATGTGTTAAAGGTAGTAGAGAACATCTAAGAGAATATCTGAAGATTGTGGGAGTCTAAAGATCATGGGGTTGCTTTGCTGAAGGTCAAAGGGTCAGCAGGGAAACTGGTTTGTGGCAGAAGGTTTGCTTAAAGAGAGTTTGTGGTTGGACTTCGCATGTTTACCAAATTTAATTTCCAGCCATTACAGCACCAACCTCTCCCCCAGCCTCCAACCAAGCCTGAATGCTGCCGTTCTGGCCGTTATGCTAGGAGTTGAAATATTCCCTGTTGGGTCTAGAAATATTGCTGCTGGTGGGACAACAATTTGGGAGGAGGTGTGGCAGGGAAGTCATAGTGGAACTGTGAGAGACTCCTGTTCCAGTGAGCATCAGTTTCATCAGCTGCATCTCCCAATTAGAGGGGCAGAAGAGGATGCTTCCTCTGCCTTGATACTAATACAATAGTCATTCCAGGAATCCTGTGAGAATCCCATCAGAAGGCCCAAAAAGACCAAGTCTAAGTCTTATTCTACGCTGAATGAAGGTAAATTAGTAGAGTGGACAGCAAGTACAGCCAAGTAGGATCAGCTGCAGATGGAATTGGAACCTGCCAGTGAAAAAACCTGATGAAATAATTGTCTCTCTTGATCCTCTCCTGTTTATCTTGAGACCCCACTTTTTCGCAGAATTCTGTCTCCCTTCCATCTCTACTGCTTCCATTTTTCTAGGTACAACCAGCTGGGCCTATTATTTAAATGACTATGACCTGGAGGTCACTTTCGCCAGTTAAGAACCATCTGAATGTGACTACAAGGGTGGGTGAGAGGAGGGTGGGGAAGTTGTAATCTCATCTACATGTGTTGGCAAAGTGGCATTCTCCATCTAGGAGATAGTTAAACTTCTACGTAAGAGATGACTCCAGCTTTTCGTGAACACATGCAGTAAACATATTCACTTTCCAAAGTCTATGGAAAAATGTTCAAAGAAGCAAAGAAAATAGTTGAGAAAAACTCTCAAACAGGAAAAAATCAAACACAAGTTTCAGTGTGAATGCTTTCAGTGAACTCTCTGAGCAAGTGTACCTTTCAGTGACTCCAGGACAATCCTGTAGCCTGTGGCTCCTGCATGGCCTTCCCACTGAGCACACATTGTGGTCAACTGGACATGATAAGTATGAAGATCTGTTACGCGCAAGTGCACTGCAAACAAAACATTCTCTTCAGATTAAAAGACATTGGCAAGATCTGATATTGAACCTCAAAATAAATATTTCTCATTGACAGTGCTGTTTCCTGGGTAAGATCACAACACTTACTATTTTGTAGTGAAAGAGTGTAGTTGAACTGTAATTGTGTGCTATATATTGTCAATTGATATATTTCATTGAAAGTCAAATTCGCCTATTAAATTAGACAACATCATAAATTATTTCAGAGGTGGTTCTCATTTTCAGAGTTTGGGCTGGAGGAGGGTCCTTTCATGTTATAGAATTTGCCCAATTTTCATTGAGATGAGAACTGGTTCTGGCAATGGGCAGGTACCTTTTGACAAACATTCTTTGCTAGTTTTAGCCGATAGACTGTCAATGTCACCTCACACAGTGAAGGCAAGAACTAATTGCCACTTGCATTGCTTTCCACCTTAATCAATCACTTGGGCTGTGATTTGTTTGTTTGTGTCTCACTCCCTCTCATGCATGAATGCAGAACACAAACACAGTTAGTTTCTATAAATTTCCTTCCAAGGCTTTCGAAGTAGTCCTTTTATTATTCAAGATTATTTTAAGAGAAGTCGTTGAGTAGAAAATGCTGGGAATTGAAGAAAAACATTTCAACAGCACAGCTGACAAAACAGTATTGAGCAGTCTGGGCAATGCATTACACATACACAGGCTGCACAAAAGAAATTCAGCTGATGACAGCTAAAATTGTAGTATTACTTGTTAGATTTCTATTAAGAGAACAAATCATTGTTATTCAACTGTCTTAAGAATACCCCAAAGCATTTAACACTGTTGAGACATTAGCAAACAGCAATAGCTAACACTGTAAGGAAATTCATTGTTCTCCATATGCGACCATAGGATCTTTAACTTCCACCTGAGCAGGCAGAGAAATTTAGATTAACATTCCATGTCTACTGGCCACAGAAAAAGTACACGACAGGCAACTAGGAATAATGGACATAAACAGGACTGGGGAAAATGTGGAGATTTTGGAAAGAAAGATTCTCATGCAATTGACTTGCTAGATTAAGTGGGTAAACCTTGGATTACTATTTGAACATCCAACCTTTCAACTTGCAGGCAAGAGGGCTACCAGTTGAGTCAAATTGGCAATAATTGATACCCTTTGGTTATTATGGCTCTATTTATTTAAGCCTCAGAACCTACATGTTGTAGCTTTTCCTTCAATGGCAGTGCTGTTGCCATTTGGATAGACTGCAATCACTCTGACGTTGTATTCCTGGCCACTCTGAAGGTTCTTTATTATGATGGAGTCTGCATTCTCTCCAGTCATTACTTCCATGACTTGACCTGCAAACAAGAAGAAGTTTACAATTCTTCTCATGTGCAACAAACAAAGAAACAACACTGATTGGCCTATTTTTAAATTATAAAATTAACCAAGCGATAAATTAACCGTAGAAATATGACTATGACCACATTACAGCATTGCTAATACTTGCAACAGTCTCTAATTTTATAATGACACAAAGTTCAAATAGATGATTTGTCAGACTTCCCCTTCTTTATCGGATGTGTTATTTCAAGCCACATAAAATATATCACACTGTGGAAAGTTTCCTTCAAGTCCCACGGAACTTAACTGGAGAGCTCATTTAGGGAGGTATGGAAGCCTGAAGTCCCACACCCACCAGGTTCAAGAACAGCTATTTCCCTTCAACCATTTGGTTCTTGAACCAACCTGCACAACCCTAATCACTACCTCAGTATAACAACACTATGACCATTTTGACTACTTTGTACTCCCATGGAGTTCTTTTTGTTCCAAATGCGTTCTTTCTTGTATAATTTTGTATAATTTATGTTGTTAATTTATGTTTTTTTTGTGAATGTTGTGTGTCTGATGGTATATGCCTGTGATGCTGCTGCAAGTAAGTTTTTCATTGCACCTGTGCATAAGACAATAAACTCAACTGTGATTTTAACTGCCAACAGGTTCTTCTCTTAAGATAAGAGAGAGGAGATTCATAGGGGATTTGAGGAGATTCTTTTTACCACTCAGAGGGTGTTTGAAACTCACTGCTGGAGAGGGTGGTGGAGGTATGTACTCTTATAACATAATAGTTCTTGAAATGCCATGGTTTAGGAGACTACAGGCTGAGTGCTGGGATATGGGATTAATATGGATATGTATGCAATGGTCAACATGGACATGGTGGGCTGAGGAGCCTGTTTTTGTGTTGTTTGACTCAATGAGGCAGCCTGATTGATTAACGGCTTTTCAGGTGGGTATCCACTGGAGGGGGCTTCCAGGGCAGGTATATTGGAAGAATTGTGTGAGACAGTCCCAGAGTGAGGAAGTTCAGCACATAAGGTGAAGGGGTCTGAATTGGAGAGAGTGCATTCTCTAGATCGTCAGGGCAAACTCAGTGGTGGTCAAAATGTCCTGAATCCAGTGCTGGGAAGAAGCTGGTTGAGGAAGGGCAGCCAATGGGAGTTTAGGTGAGGGTGAAGGACCATGCAGATCATGGCAGGTTGGGAATCAGAGGGGTGAGGTACAGAGCTCAGTTTACTGAGTCTTGTGGAAACAAATCTGCTCCTCATGACCCATAAAGAGTGCAGTAAAGGCACCTACTTCCTGAATTCAGGCATTCAACCCTGCTTTTAGCTATTGGGTTGCCTGAGAAGTCCGGCTATCTGTAGCCAAAAATAGTAGCCAAAACCAGTAACCACTGTTAAAATGAAGGTGTGCCGCCTCATTATATTAGAATAATGCACACAGCTGCCACAAGCTGATTGGTCACTAACCCTCATCCCATCACTAACACAGTTAGTAGAATCAAAGCGGAATTGCTGTTCCAGATTTTTTTTGCCATTTAACTTCTGAAACAACCCTGTTAGGAAAATTCCTAATTTTGTTGTAGCCCTTCCTCAATTCAAAGTCAAATTCACACTTACCAGAAGCTGCCTGGTAAATCACAACGTATCCCATAGGTTGGGTCTCAGCTTTATCCCACATGACCTGGAAGTGATTGTATGATACCTCAGTGATTCGTAGGTTGGCTGGTGGAACAAATGGCACTGCAGGAAAAAAAAACAGTGTAACACCAACTGCCATTCATAAAGGATAATGTTCATTAAGAGAAAAAACTACAAAGGGTAATAACCATTGCTATGTGCCTGTGATGCTGCTGCAAGTAAGTTTTTCATTGCAACGGTGCATACATGTACTTGTGCATATGACAATAAACTGACTTTGACTTTGATCATACTCTCATATTATGCTAATGACCTTTTTTGTAATCAAACACACATTTTGTATGCATGGCTTAACAGTCTCTTGCCAATGTTGCAGCAGTAATGAAGGTATAAGTACCAGTATTCATTGTCATTACTCTCTGAAGATGACAGTAACTTGGTAGTTTAATGCTGAAATCCTGAAGTTCCAGTCAGTGATTTACTGCACCTTTACAGGCTGCAATTTGTAGCTTTCTCCACCACATCCTAGGGAACTACTTGAACTGATATGAATTTCAAATATTTATAAATTAGTGCTCCTGCAAAATACCATGAAAATCCTACACATTGTTAGGGGAAGTCTAATATATTCAGTGTGCATCAAACTTTATTGACAATTAGTAAATTGTCTCTCCCCTAAAACAGTAATTTCATGTATCTGTGTTGTAATGTCCACAAATAAATATTTCAAAATGCAAGGTATTTTATAATAATGTTAAACTCTTATTTATGATGCTGCATCTGTATTGCCTACATTAAAAAAAGTTAAAGATTTAATTGTTCTTTGTCACATAGGAGAACTAGGACAGTCAAGGCACATGGAAGACAAGCAACAAGAGACTGAATGAGGGTGAGTTTTGCAATTCAGTGTGCAATGTGGAGTGATTTAGTTTATAAATTTGGACCTGTCCATTAACCTTGAAGAGTGTTTTTCACGTTGTGACCAGGCTGTGGTATCAATGACAGAGGGGAAGTGTGGGACCTTTGGTGAATGCCGAACTAGGATTGTGGTTGCTGGCATGAGGAGTTTTTCACAGCCCATCCGGGTAAGAAAGGAACACATAGGTTGTCATCTTCCTTTCCCTTCCTCCTTTTCTGCCTCACCTCCACTTACATCCTATTTGGAATCTAGCTGGTGGCAAACATTTGTCTATTGATAATGAGGTTATGGAATATGCATCAGATCACTATGAATCTTGTCACCAAGTGTTCCAGTGCTCCTCCAGATGGGTGCAGACTGTGGAAGTCCTGTTTCAACACAGCCATTGTCTGCTCAATCAGACCAAGATAAGAAAGCCTGAAAGCGTGTACCACCAGGCTCAAGGGCAGCTTCTATCCCACACTTATAAGACTATTGAACAGTCCCCTTGTATGATAAGATGGACTCTTGACCTCACAATCTACCTCGTCATGGCCTTGTACCTTATTGCCTGCCTGCACTGTACTTTCTCTGTAAATGTAACACTTTATTCTGCATTCTGTTATTGCTTTTCCCTTGTACTACCTTGATGTACTGATGTGATGAAATGATCTGTATGGATGGCATGCAAAAGAAAGTTTTTCACTGTACCTCGGTACATGTGGCAAATATAAACCAATTTCCAATTCATGTGTGCTGTGCATGTGCCTGCATTGTGCATAGGGGTCATCAGCTTAAAACTCCAAAATGGTAGTGCTGAGTACAACTTAACTTGCTGACTGACACACAGTATGCCATTGGTCTCACCAATATGACATTCATTGTGGTACACCCCACAAATGTGTGCACTCATCATCGATGTTAGTTTGTAGTTCTAATGGCACTCACAAATCTGAAAAACTGGTGTTAATGATCCCAATTTTGTGCCAATTACACTTAATCAAGTGGCAAGTGCCACAAAAAATGAGATTTGATGACTTCTCAACATCTGATGGCAGTGCAGATCCAGGAGTGAAGATTTTCTGTGGAATACTAACTGATAACTACTTCTTTTGCAGTTTTAGCTCAAGGGCTGATCCATTCAACATAGAGAGGTGATTATTTCCAAAGAATGGAATTTGTCAATTTTGCCAGCTGTTGCTATGTTTGATCGCACAGTGTATTTTTAGGGCATCATTTCTCTGTGAATCTTAGGAATTTCTGCTAGATTTATCCTTTCTGTCTCCATTTGACATCTGATGGAGACTAGCACCAGATGGAAGTGGGATTGGGCGTACAGAGCATCACAGAACCACCATGGGGATAGTAAAGCACCTTGTAAGAATATGTCTGTTTTCAGAACCAAAGAAAAGGTCTTCTGAAAATGGTTGTGATATGGATTTACAGAACTTACAAAGAAAAACAGAGACTGCACCTCTGTTTATTTTTTTCTGGAGAAAGGCCCTTAAACACCTTGTTTGGAGAGCATATTATTATTGAGAGAGAAATACAACAGAGATGGCTGCACAATCTTTACTGTACTCTTGCTTGTGAAATCATGTCCAAAAGTAGAGGGAAGGCTCATGAAGTTCAAGTTAAAGCATCATTATACTTACATGTTTTACCCTCTCCAGATATACTGGCCTCATCACCTGAAGCATAGACAGCAGTAATTGTCACATTGTACGTGGTGTCAGAAATAAGTGGTTGTAATATTATGCTGTTTCTCTTAACAGGTGTGATCTGGAATATTAGAAAACTTATACTAATTAAATATTCAAGATATGCTCATTTTGAAACAAAATGACCAAACATTTTACTTTGGCTGCTGTGTTTTAAGTTGTTGAAAACTGTTAAAATCTTTTGGATTTAATTAAAATGTTCCAGTAATGTGCTTTTTATATAATTCTCAATTAGTGTATATGTACATAATAAGACTTCTGAAGTTTAAACAGATATAAATCAAACTTGACGTTTCTGGTACTACAACCAGCTGCTAAATTGATCAAAGTGATTTATGCACAGGCCAATAAGTTGGAGCATGTTTTGTTCAAATAAGTTTTAAAATTGAAGTAAAAAGTATCTAAAATTTAAGGTTGAATCAGGTCATAATTTTAGCAAAACATGGCAAGATTGTAAAAGCATAATACCTTAAAAAGTGTGAGGTATTTGTTCTGTTTCTATACTTAATTAAATAATATATTAAAAAATTCATTTTCTATGTCACACTTTTCAATAGATACATATAAAAGAGCAAGAGATTTGATTATGTTCTCCCGGTTCCTTCCCACTTAGATTCAGGAACATGCAAGCATTCATTAATCGACTATCTCCCTTCACAACAACAGTGGTCCAGTTGACTGCGGAATATAGTAATAAGACTATGTCCTTAAAAAGACATTTCTCTATCACATTGCAATATTGAACTCTGTGATAAATCCAGTGGTGGAATGCAATGTTGCAGAATCCACTTGAACAACCCATGTCAGGTTAGATAGGTAGGTAGTAGATCATTTGCATTTACTTCAGTTGATAGAGTATAGTTGAATATTTTTATACTTTGAAGTACTTTTAAGTATACAGTACTTAAATATTCTTTGATTTTTTTTCATTTTTGTTCATTTTAAATGTTTTAAATTGACTTTCAATAGTTTTTTAATATATATATGTTAGAAGCATTCCACACCTGGCTACATATAGCTCACTTGAAAGCCATGCCATTCAGTAAAATGTCTAGGTCATTTTTTTCAAAAATAGGGGAGACTTGGCTATCCACTTGCATTCATTGAAGTCCAATTATGCTTACAGAAATATATTTGAATGTTAATCAGTCCTTGAAGAATTTTTTTGTAATACTTTCAAGAATAGGCATTGGTAAAGATAATTCATATATTTGCATGGGACAGCTAAGTATTGTGATCATCTATTTCCAATATTCTTGTAATTTTAGGGAAATAAATTTTAAATGGAAAATTAACCTCCTATCAGGACCAGTATGTACATTACGTTTTGACTTCTATTAGTTAAAATTGATATGATGATGTTTGATATAAATATCATTTACCGTCTCATCAGCATGGCCACCTGTAACTGTCATATATGATATTTTGTAATGTTGAACATTTCCACCTGGATGATCCCAGCTGACTTGGAGGCTAGTTGGAGTCTTAGCCTCTATGAGAAGATTTGTTGGAGGATCTCTGGAATCTAAAATAACATACAAAGTAATAAAATTAAAAAAAAATTCTAAAATGAAGGCAATGTTAATGGATTTTGATGTTTTATTCTAAACCATAAAGTTGATATCACAATGGAAAGAAATTGCAACCTCAGATAGTGGGCATCTTACAGTAACAACTCATGTTCAAAATACAATCCTTGAAAATTCAGATTTATATTTATACTAATGACAAATGCGCTGGATATGCATAGAAGAGTTATATGATATGGTTCAAACAGAGGTGATGATCATAATTCACATTCAGTTTTATGGCCTTTACATAATTTCATGGTCATTGAACCAGCTACTTGATGGTAAATCAGTCTCAGAGCAATGGTAGGCATTCAAGAAGAAATTCCAAAGGTTCAAGGCAAAAATGCTCCCAAAAAGTGAAAAGGTGGATCTCAAATCTAGAGGGCCCTGGATGACATAGCCCACAAGGAGAAGACAAAAAAGGGATGGCTGTGTTAGATGCAGAGAACTTGTCACACTAGGAAACCTAGAAGAATATAGAGAATACGGGAGACAAAATAAAAGAGAAATGTGGAAAGTAAAGAGAGGGCGTAAAAGAATACTTGTGGGTAAAATCAAAGAAAATCCAAAGATGCTTTAACAGTGCATGAAGAGCCAGAGGCTCACAAAGGAAAGAGCAGGGCCTATTAGGAATTGAAAAGGTAAGCTATGTAAGAAAGTGGAGAATCTGGACAGTGTGATTAACAAATACTTTTCAACTCGCTACAAAAGGGAGGGAGGATGCCAATGTTGTAGATAGGGAGAAAGTGTGTGTAACATTGGATGGAATACACATTGTAAAAGAGAAAATATGACTAGTTCAAGCACCTTTGAAAGTGGATACTTTGTCAGGCCCACATGAAATGTATCTCAGGCTGTTAAAAGTAGTAAGGTAGGAAATTGGAAATGTTCTCACCATCATTTATCAATCATTGCTATCAACAGGAGTAGTGCTGGATAACTGGAGGACAGCTATTGTTACGCCATTGTTTAAAAAAATGAGAATGAAGAAATGATAAACTGAGTAATTACAGGATGGTTAACTTCAATGATGAACAAATCAATGGAATCAATTCTGAATGACAGTATAATGATTCATTGAGAAAGACCTAGATTAATGAAGGACAATCAGTGTGGATTTGTAACGGAAGGCCGTATCTGATAACCAATTTGTTGAAGAGCTAACAAGGAGATTTGATAAAGGTAATTGTTTGGTGTACAGTACATTGAGTTCAGCAAGATGTTTGACAAGGCCACGCATGATACATTGGTCAAAAACACAGTGACAAGTTGGATTCAAAATTGGCTCATTTGCAAGAAACAAAGCATACTGAGTAACAGGCATTATTGTGTCTGGAAGGCTCTTACCAGTGTGGTTTTATATGCCTCGTCATACAGCTCCTTGCCTTGGTATATATTGGTTTAGACTTAAATGCATAAAGAATCTACAGAAAATTTGGCTGTGGGGTAGGGAGGAAAGTTTTTAATTTCAGGGTGATGTCTGTGGTCTGGTTAATTTAAAGCAGAGAAGCATGAGGAAATGCATTTGGGGGGGTTCAACAAGGCAAGGAAATAGAAAATACGTTGGAGAATATTGAGACAATGGAATATACGTATGATCACAGACTCTTAAAGGTGGCAGTGGAGGTATGGCAGTTAAAAGGGCACATGGGATGCTTTTCATTATGAGCCAAGGAATTGAATATAAGAACAGGGAGATTGTACTATAATTCTATATGTCATAAATCAGACCAAGGGCTGAGGATTGTGTATAGTTCTGGTCACCACGTTACAGTGATTACACTGAAGACAGTGCAAAGGAGATTTCTAAGGATGATGCCTGGAGTGAAAAATCTTAGCTGTGAGGAAAGAGTGAAACAGCTGGGGTGGAACAGAGGGGCATAAACAGAATGGATAATAAGGTTTCATTTCCCCTCTACAATATTCAGTTCTAATAAAAGGTCACCAATACGTTTCTCTCTCTATAGACGCTGTCTCAACTGCTGAGCATTTCTAACACTTTTTCAGATTGTTCTTTAGTTTTGGCATTATACAGGCTACACCCGAGTTAAGAACACCCAACTTATGAACACGCCCTACATATGAATGAGCTCTGACAATATTATTAAATTCAAAAGTCTGATGTACATACATACGTTTGTTTTCTACAAAGGGCAGAAATAGATCCCCCTTTCTCTCCACTTTCAGTAATTGTTTTTTTTAAAATCAGTCTCAGGTGCGTTAGATGCCATTCAATCCAATACTGTCGAGGTATGGTTACCATATCAAGTGATCTTTGTGTATTTTATAATTTACTTACAAAATCGACTTATGGACATTCATAAAAATATAACCTGGGGACAGCCTGTATAGAGTCTTTCAGCCTCAGGTCATCTAAAATGTTTCAGAATCAATGAGGCACTTTCACAATATTCTGATTTTGGCAAAATGCAGCCAATTTTTAACAGAAGTTGTTTTGTTAAACAAGTTGTTTCACACTAATGGCACACAGTTAAAATTATCCAAATGCAAGCACTTTTGCTTTGTAAAGAGGTCAAATGGTAATGATTTGATGTGGATGGCAAACTCCATTTAAATCTATTCTTCTCCCTAGGTACTTCCTCAGTCAAGGATGATTTGCTTCTACTCCAGTTCTGAGGAGTGGAGGATGTCTGTGTGTGGATCATTTTAATGCAAAGTGACTGCTGCACACCAGCTACCACATACTCTTGACACAGTGAGATCCTGGTCCAAGACAAATGAAGACCTTTCTCTGTTGCATGGACTTAGTGTACACATGTATGTGGAGACACGTGTGCATGCTCACACACCACACGCACACACACAGGTGCAAAGCATACAGAGATGAAGTCTGCCCACATACACAAAAAGACAGACACGTTCTTATCCACACCATTCTCCTTGGCAACCCTCCTTCACAACCCCCACCCTGACCCTCTTCGCCCGCTATCAGTCTCCTTACCTCTGTATGCCTTCCAATGAACTGCCTCCCTCAAGCAGCTCTTTCCTCACTTGCCCCCTTTCCTGTCAGCTTCTGCCCTCTTCCTTTCCCTTTCAATTCCTCCTCCCCACCACCACCATGTCCAAACAATCATGCAGTCTGAAACCTGTGGCCCAGTCCAGAGCTCCCACACCTCTCCCAGTAAATATTAGGAGAACCAGAAACTTTTCCGGTGCTGCCCAATGTCTGCAGATAACAATCTCTCAGATTACAAAGTAGGAGCATCACACTTGACCACCATCATCACTTTGCAAATAAAATGGCACTAAAGGGAATCTGTACAAAAAATATTAATGTCTGTTTTTGGGTACTGAATGCAACCTCTCTTAGTTAAACTACTTACATGTGTTGTAACGCAGAACAATTGCATTGCTTTTTGCTGTGTCATTGTATAGCGCCGACAGCGATACTTGATATTCTATGTTTTTGGCCAGACCCTGTAACACTGCTGTGTTAATGTTCCCTTTGACGTCCAGCTGTGAGCAAAATAAGACAGAAATTTAAAACATGCTTCTTAGCAAATAAAAGACAGATTAACATTTCAGACATAGCTCTCACACTCATATTTCATTCATAGATGTTGACAGTTTCACAATACATTTCCACTGTTTTCTATTTATTTTCACATTTCATGCATCTCCTTCTAATAAAATTAGATTTACATGTATTAATCTTAATAGTGATTTGTACAGGATGTACAAATTGTACATTAGAATGGTACAGGATGGTGATGAATGTATTACGTGAATGCTACTAATGACATATCAATAACCACATTTCTTTGCTATATGTACATTGGTCAATCAACTCCCTACAGGCATCCTGAATGTTGAACCTTCAAATGATCTTTCCACTGGGTGCATTTGAGACTCAACCCTTTGTGTTTGGGATTGGATCAAATAAAGGACATTTTTTAAAATTGAAAAAAAGACAAAAAAACTGCAAAGCCATAGAGGCAGTCGAATACCAAGAAAGTAGATAATTCTTGTAGAAATTCAAATCAGTTATTTAGAGCAGGATCATGAATTTTTATCATCATGGTGCAATACTGGCTGTTAATAGATGAAGCGTTGTGGAAATTTATTTGATACAAATAATTGCTGACTTGCATTTTTATTAGACAGAGTTCAGTCCCTGATTCAGGGACATTTGTCTATCCCTGAGGGACATCCTGTATTTCCTTCTATCCCATTCTTTCGATATCCACTGGTAACGAATCAAATTAATGTAAGAATGGTGACAGAAAAATAATAATTTGTCCATTTAAAATCAGCAGGTTTCTCTGGCTGTTTACAGAAAGATAACTGTTTTCATCCTCTGAAAGCTTTATCTCTCTATAATAGATTTTTGCTGCAGAAGGCCCAGGGCTCAATATTATCTATTGAAAATTAACGTCTGACTGTTTACTGTTCATCCCCTGTTCATCTGTCATTTAACGTGTAGTATCATAATTGTTATTGTAGTAGTACCCAGAGAACTGAGTTATTGATTTGGAAACACATGTTCAAATCCCACCATGGTAACTTGGCAGTTAGTATCCAAGTGATGAAATAAAAAGCTACCAGATAGTTATAGAAATCAATTTGGATCACTAACATCCTTCATCGAAGGAAATCTGCTGTCCTTATCCAGTCTGGTCTGTATATGAGGCCACAAGAGAGACTGCAGATGCTGGAAATCTGCAGCAACATACACAAAATCTGGAGGAACTCAGCAGGTCAGGTAGCATCTATGGAGGGAAATGAACAGTCGACGTTTCAGGCCATTTCAGGATGTTTGTATCCTGATGAAGGGTCTCGGTCTGAAACGTCAACTGTTCATTTCCCTCCATAGATACTACCTGACCCGCTGAGTTCTTCCAGCATTTTGTGAGTGTTGGTCTACATATGACTCCTGACCCACCAAAAGTTATTGACTCTTAACTGCCTCCTCAGTTCAGGAACAATTAGGGATCGATAATAAATGCCAGTATTTCCAGCCATGTCTACATCCCATGAATGAATTTAAAAGAAGAATTTCAAATATGTCAGCTGTTCACTTTCAGTGTCCCATGAAGTAATTCCAAGGCTACAGTCCTTCATTAACTCTTCAGTGTTGTACAGGACAGACTCACAATAGGAGCAGAAGTAGGCCACCAGGCCCCTCAAGTCTGCCGCGCCATTCAGTACGATCGTGGCTGATCTTCCACAGGCCTCATCTCCTTTTCTGTGCCATTTCTACATAGCCTTCAATTCCCTGATATTTCAAAATTTATCTACCACCTCCTTAAATACCTCCAATGATCTTCATCTCAACATCAACCTTGTCATACTGCTATAGGATCTTATTTATATCAATAAGATCACCCCTATGAGAAGGTAGGCCTGTATTCTTTAGAGTTTAGTTCTTCTAAACTCCAAAGAATAAGGGCCTACCTTTTCATAAGAGCACAACTCCCTCATCCCAGGAAGTGGCCTGGTAAATTTCTTCTGGATTGCCTCCAATGCTAATGTATCGTTTCGCAAATGAGGGGACCAAAACTGAATACAATGCTCCACAAGTGGCCCCACCAAGCATTTCATACAAACATTGGAATTGGAAGCAGCAGTGGGCCATTTGGACCCACAAGCCCACGCCACTGTTTAATAAAATCATGGCTATACTGATCATAATCTCAACTCCACCTTCTTGTCTCCTTGCAGTAACCTTTTATCCACTTGTTTATCAAATATCCATCTCCCTCTTCTTTAAAATTTCAAGGACCCTGTTTTCACCTCTCTTTGAGGAAGAGAGGCAAGACCCATTACTGTCTGAGTGAAGAAATGTCACCTTATCTCCATCTTAAATGGATGGCCCCTTATTTTTAAACAGTGACCTCCTAACTCTAGATTCTCTCACCAGAGGAAACATCCTTTCTATAACCCTTCAGGATTTTATATGTTTCAGTCAAGTCCCCTCTTACTCCTCTAAACTCCAAGAGATACAGACCGAGCCTGTCCAACCTTGTCTCATAAGCCAACCCAATTCTTTTGAAAGGTCTTTGACCTGAAACATTAACTCTATATCACTTTCCACAGATGACCTGCTGAGGTTTCCAGAATTTTCTGTTTCTTTTTACTTCAGATTTCCAGTATCTATCTTTTTTGATTTTCATTTTGATTTCCAATTCCAAGTCACCCAGATTCTTCCTCGTGTTAAAAAGCACAGCTCCCTCTTTACATCAATGGCGCTGAGGTCAAGAGGGTTGAGAGCTTCAAGTTTTTAGGAGTGAACATCACCAATAGCCTGTCCTGGTCCAACCACATAGACACCATGGCCAAGAGAGCTCACCAGCGCCTCTACTTCCTCAGGAGGCTAAAGAAATTTGGGATGTCCCCTTTGACACTCACCAACTTTTATCAATACACCATAGAAAGCATCCTACCTGGATGCATCATGACTTGGTATGGCAACTGCTCTGCCCAGGACAACAAGAAACTGCAGAGACTTGTGGACACAGCTCAGCGTATCACAGAAACCAGCCTCCCCTTATGGACACTGTCTATACCTCTCGCTGCCAGCATAATCAAAGACCTCATCCACCCGGGTCATTCTCTCTTCTCTCCTCTCCCATCAGGCAGAAGATACAGGAGCCTGCAAGCACATACCACCAGGCTCAAGGACAGCTTCTATCCCATGGTGAAAAGATTATTGAATGGTTCCCTTATACGATGAGATGGACTTTTGACCTCATAATCTACCTTGTTTGACCTTGCACCTTATTGTCTACCTGCAAAGCACTTCCCTGTAGCTGTGACACTTTACTCTGTATTCTGTTACTGTTTTTACACTGGGCTACCTCAATGCACCGTGTAATGAGTTGATCTGTACGAACGGTATGCAAGACAAGATTTTCACTGTACCTCTGTACAAGTGAGAATAATAAACCAATACCAAAATGTTGGCTCTCAGTGTGATCCTTTAGAAGAGACTTTTGCACCTCTGCTTCTGCTCAATAAAGAAGTGGTAAAGAAGGAATGTGATCCCTATGGCTTTGCAAACAGAATACTGTCGAAACCCACTGAAAGTTGAACTTTTATAATAACCTTTCATATATAACCACTTTAATTAAATAAGCAGAACAAATTAATTTGTAAAATATATATCACAAACCTCATACAATTTTCCTCCACTGAGTGGAATCCATTTTATTTTGTACAGAGCAACATCACTGGCTGCATGTTTCCATGTAATTGTTAAACTGGTGTCTGAAAATTCAGTGACTTTCAGATTTGAGGGAGGCGGAACCCTACCTACGAATAAAAACATTCACAATATTATCATTATTGAAATATAATTGGCTCTTTTCAAATCAACTACAAGAAATTCTGAGCAATGAATGCTAGTTCTGAAAATGCACACCTGTTTCAGCAGTGACGGTAACAGGCACAGAGCTTAGAGCGTCGTAAATGGAAAGTACAGAAACCACATACTTTGTCAGTGAGGCCAGGTTTTTCAATAATACATTTGTAATGTTCCCACCAACTTCAATCTGGAATTATAAACAGGTACAAGTGAGTACACACTATGAAGATTCTACGTAGAAAGCTGACTGAATTTACCCAAAACTGATGGATGAGGAAGGATATACTGAGGGAATATTTAATCAAATGTGTCAAATTATGAGGGTAGTTACGAGCTGTTGTGGAAGGACTTATTCCCCTTAGCACGACGTTATTAACTGGAGGACATAGACTAAATATATAATTGATTGAAAGATTAGAGTGGAGCTGAGGAAGACCAAAACATGCACATGCCATTACATTGTGCTTAGTGGACGTGACTGAGATTACATTTTCACTCTGCACCACCCAAGACATTACTTATTCATGAACTGGGGCCCCAATTATTGAGCTTTAGTTCATTTGAAACGTGCGTTAGTCTCTGGCACAAGTGACGTAGATTTAAGAAGCTCAGCATGAATCTCACCTGCTTGGGATCATTCCCATTGGCTGACACATACATGATCTGATGTCCACTCACTTTCCTTGAAGCTCTCTCCCAATTTACTTTAACACTACTGTGATGGAGTTCAGTAAGGTGCAGGTTTCTTGGAGGGTCCAGTGAAACTATATATAAATAACATTTCAAAAATAAACTATGAAAAGCAGGGCATATCTAATGTAACACCTACCAAGACCTCCTACCTTGAAATCATACGAAAATTGGTCATCCTTTTAAGTCCTTATGAAACCAGGCAGTTTCATTATCTGCTCCTCCAAGTCTGGCTCTGTGCAGATTCCTGCCCTTCCCCCTACTGCTTTCTCAGTTACCGTACCTAGATCGTACTCTCTAGAATTTCTTTCCAAATCCCCTTCTCTCTCCTTGTTAGGACCCTCTGTAAAAATTATTTGATTGGCTAAGATTTTGGTTTCCTTTAGAGTCTCTTCTTTTCTGGTTCAGTGTCCATTGTCCTAATGCCTTTGCAAACAAACCATCCTGTGACATTTTTCTATGTTAAATATGCAATATAAATGGAAAAAGATGCTACTATTATATCAAGTAGTACATAATAGTTATTTTCCAAGGCATTTTATTTGGGGAAAAAATGCACCTTTCTATCACTCTGCTCTTTATTCATTCCCTAAATCATTCCTTAATCTTGGCCTCTCTCCACTTGATTGCTTCAACTTTTTCTACTTTTGCTTTATGTTTCATTACATTCAACTCTAATTTCACCATTCATCTTCCACGCTTTTTTTAATCCTCATCTCCTCTTCATTTCCACTTCAATATTTGCACACAATGACATCATGTTATTATTCACTGAAATAGTCTATGGATTCATGAAGGGTCTTGACCCGAAACACCGACTGTTTATTTCCCTCCATTGATGTTGCCTGACCTGCTGAGTTCCTCCAGCAGTTTGTGTGTGTTGCTCCAGATTTCAGCATCTGCAGAATCTCTTGTGTCTCTGAAATGAAAGTTGCTGCTTAATTGTACAAGCCTTGGGCTGGAGTGTGCTTGAGCCAACCTGCTGCATGTTTGCCCCTGCTGGCCTCTTGGCTTCACTAACTCACTGCAGCCATGAAACTCCCAATGACGTCAAGGCCCCAGTTCTATGGCCATCCCACGGCCGGAGCAGGTCTGAGTGGCAGCTGGACTTCCATACTTTCCATGGTGTAGGCCTACTCCCAGTAGCCCCTGACCCTTGAACTGTCAAAGGCCTATTTGCTGTTTTTAAATGCCTCTAACAATCAGAAATATTCAAAAAGACAGTTGAAATATATTTAACTAATGAACAATATTTTTTAAAATATTAATATTTTTAAAAGAATGCATCAATTTTAAAATGTTAAACTCAATTAATTATAACATAAATATGCAGTGAAATAAAGAAAATATAACAAATAAACTTAGTTAAGCTTACCTCCTTAACAAAGGTCAGTGACCTCATTCAAACTAAAGGGGTCACATTAAATGGACCAACAATGGCTGGCAGAAAGATAAAGGGCCAACTATGAAGTTCATCCGGCTGGACAGCGGTAGGTCCAAGGGCAGAGCAAGAAGCCATATGCACTGTCATCACACCTCTATCATGTTCTGTACATCCGCACCGTTTTGTGCACAGTAGTTAGGCAATGCATCTGTACAGAATAGCTGGCTCACATTCAGCATAATCTGGCCAGCTGTACACACATTTTATAAAATATGTTCTTGGGCAGAAATTCATCAATACAATACACTTATCTGGTGAAATATCACAGTGTATCCAAGACTACTCTCGGGAGAGTGAGAAATTTCTAGCTATAGGTCAAAGGAGCATAATGAATTGAGATCCAAGTTGTTCCATCCAACAGCTGGATATATTAGGAAATTAATGCTGACAATTTTCCAGTGATGGATGATAACATCGTGTTTCTCATCTCCACAAAATATAGCACCATCATCATTTATAGGCGATTCTGCTGAGTTTGCTGATAGAATAAATACTAGCAGATCATCCATTACTCTGCTTTCATTATGCACCACTATAAGTTGAATCCCACTATTTAATGAATGAAATATCATTATTTGGCTGCATATAGTGACATAGCTATTCTCAAAAAGAGTGGGGATGATTCGATAATTCTACGATTAATCATGGCTGCTAACTGCACTGCTGTAAGTGACTGAGATCAATTTTATGAATCTGAACTATCATCCACTCACTATAATTTCCTAACAAAATAAGTTGCTGTATTTCCTGTCATGTTCCAATTCCTCTGCTTTCCAGATAAACAGTTTTCAGATAAATTAACTTTGTTTACTATACACCTTGCCTCCCACACATTGGCTGGTACAATGTCATCAATAGACACTCTGCACAGAGCAGGCTTCAAATCTCTCAAGACTGTGTTCCGGACAAGTTGAAGAAAAACAATACTATTAAACTAAAGAGTAGGTACAGCTGGCTTGTCAGGGATGAGCATGGAGTTAAGTACATGGGAGAGGAGAACCGTGCTCTGTCAGCAGTGAGGTAGCACCTCTCAGATTAGAAGCACTTTGAAGGAGACCATGTCAGGAGGATTTGGGAAGAGGATCTCATGATTTCACATTCACTTGACCCAACCACTCATCACCCATCTGTCTTCCATATCCCACCCTTCCACCCCATTCTCCAGACACCAATCTGCCAGCTGACTTCGCCTAACCACCAATCACGAACTTTGGAACACATCTGGAGTAACCTCAAGATCTAGGGTGAGGGGGGCGGGGAATGAAGACAGAAAACAAATAAGCAGCAAAAACTAATTGAAGCAATGATCAAGCTTCAAAACGTATTTACTTATTTCAGCGGCAGGCAGTGGCAATGTTTTGCCAAGGAATTGAATGGTGCCTGTTTAGGCGCATTGATAAGACTGCGCTCTGGGCCAACAGACATTTTGTTCAAAGGTCTGCTGCTGCAAAATACAGGAGTACTCAAGGCCTAGTCACTGCTGAAAATGATGGAAGGCTTTGCATGAGAAAGGAAATCCAATCATTTCAGGTCTGGGTGGGAGAGATGATGCATCAATCAGAAAAACTGTTCCCTGGAATGTTGGGTGGAGTCATTGGGGAAGGGGAGCTGTGATCAGTGGAGGTGGTATGGGGGTTGGAGTTCAGTAAGGGCTATCAGACAGGCGAAGGATGGGTGGCAAATGGATGTCTGAGAAATCAAGCAGGGCAAAAAGAGTAAGCCTATGCAATCCAATATTTAGGCACCAGTTGTAGACTGTGTACTAAACTGGAGAGTGCTTCTAGCCTGGAAAGCAGTGACAGGATTGTCAAGCTGAACAGTAGAAGTTCTATCAAACTCTAGCCGTGCAGAGATGATTAGTTTCAGCGACTTCTTGGAGAAATATTGGATTCAATGTATGTTCATTATGTTGTTAGGTTAAACCTACAGCATTTGACTCAGTTGGTCCTTGTTGCCATTTGTACATCTCACAAGCCTTCTCCTCCAATGGTTAACACTTCTTGTTCTGCCCCAATTCTCTCTATTGGCTTTTCCCAGAAAAAAGATCATGGCTTTTCCTTTTTGCTTGAAAACTAACATGGCTGCTAAAACAAGTTGGAGCAAGTGTTTCAGATTTTTTTTTGAAATGGGGAACACTGTATATGCAATAGGTAAGAAAAGCATGCTCTGGAGAAAAGACAATCAAATGTGTAAATTTTGAAGTTTTCTTCATTGTTGTTAGAAATTTATACACGCTTTACTTGACATGAAAGGTAAATACTGCTGTAGTAACTAAATACAATTAGTTAAAGCTATAACCAGCAAAAGGCACTGATGAGCCACAAGAGGAGGTAGATGCTGGGATCTGGAGCAAAATACAAACTGCTGAAGGAACTCAGAGGGTTGAGCAGTATCTGTGGAGACAAAGAGATGGTTGACGTTTCGGTTCAAGACACTGCATCACCAATTGCCCTGTTTCATAATTAAAAAGCAGGGCTGTATAAGTTGTTGCCAAAGATAGCCTCTTATGTTAGGCCTAATCCTCATCATTTATAACACTGTGACAATTTCTGCACTCTCCTGTCATATCTGATGTGAACATGAAAGTTCTCATAAGGTGAGATCCCACATCAATAGCAATTTTTAAATAAGAAGTCCTCTAATGGTAAATGGCAGTTGCTGGCAAGACCAATAATTATTGAGATCTCTCTCTAGAACAATTGCCTATTTCTGCAATTAATGTATTGGAAGTTGTGAATGTTACTTGCCACTTATCAGTTCATGTCTGAATATCATCTAGGGCTTGCTGCAGGTGGGCTCGGACTGTTTCATTACTTGAAGTGTTGGAAATGGAACAAAATAATGTGGAATCATCAGTAAACATCCACACCTCTGACATGATAGAGGGAAGGTCATTCCTGAAGCAGCTGTCTTGAAAAGTGGGAGATACAGACCGGAGACGGTTGGAGGAATTAGAGGAAACATTTTCCCTAAAAATCATTGATGAAAATGACACATAGCATTATGGTTAATTTACTGGGCTAGTACACTAGATAATCCAGTGAAACAAATTCAAATCCCACCACTGCTGCTCTGGAACTTAAATTCCTCTAATTTAAATATATTTTATAATTTATAAAGATAGTATTAGCAATAACAACCCATTTGTTCAGTAATGTCATTGGGTGGAAGGAAATCTAGCACCCTTGTCTGGTCCTGACTCAAAGCAATGTGCTCAATTCTTAATTGTCCTTGCCATAAAACTCAGTTCAAGGATGGGCATTAAGTGTTGACCTTGTTCCATGCCTACATCCTGAGAATTAATAAAAAAAGACATCTTAAAAACAAATATTTTTGACATCAGAAAAGAGGAAATGCAAAATAATAGAGAATATGTGTTATGTTATGGCAATTGGTTACACAGTTGTACAGAAATACAGGCTTGACTAGACTCACGTGTTGCTTGCTGTGCTGTTACAGGTTCACTTGTTTCATCTCCATATAATGCATAAGCCGTTACAATATACTCTGCATGCGGAGAGAGATCTTCTATTTCAATATCTGTGTGCTGAGCATCAACCCTGATCTGTTATTACAAGAATGCTGTGTAAATATTTTGAAAGAAACTGTACAAGTTACTTTTCCTTAAACAGTCTTTATTTCACTCTTAGCGTCAGTGTAATAGTTATTTTAAGGTTTGAGAAGCATTGATAATTTTTCTGTCATGCATCAGCAGCAAATCAACTTAAATTTGGAGTTGGTCTATAAATGTAATGTGAGCCATATTACAGGCTGTGGTTTTTCAAATTCAACTCTTGTTTCAGCCTAAAACACACAGAATATTTGGTGCTTAACTTGGTAATATTCTATTTTTTTGTATTAAGATGTTGTGACTCCAAGCCCTCGATGAATGAGCGCAATGGCTAGGATACCAAGGGCAGTGGGATAGCAAGATCCTGGTGTGTATGGGCACAGGTCCTTGAAGGTAGCAGAAGAGGTAGATAGAGGGAGGGCACATGGGATTCTTTCCATTAATGGTCAAGCCACAGAAAATAAGCGGAAGGCCATCCTAGAACTGTATGAAAAATTAGGATGCCCAGAGCTGGAGCACCAGCTGACTGGGGTTGCGGGGGGGGGTGGGGGGGGGGTGAAATCTGGATGTAAAGGCCTGATGGTAGTGATGGAGGAAATTGGGACCAGCTTTCTCAATGTAGTGCTCAGTGATGGGTGCCAAGGACTAGATGGTCCAAGTTCCCCAAAGAGCTCAAAATGAAGTGATATCATAGCATGCATCACTAATGTGGAAATCATATTAAGAGTGCAAGGATCAACATCAACAGAGAGAGAAAATGATGCTGAAACAATTATTATTGAAAACAAATTTGTCTTCAGTTCCTGAAATAAAAGTTATGCAATTGAATTTCTAGGCAATAATTGGAATAGTTTTTAAACAGTGAGAGAGGCTGAACTGTAAATGAACACAAGGATTGAGGTCTATAATCACTAAACATGTAGTGCATAGCTACAAAGAATATTTGATTAGGCTAATCATTTACAATCCAACTACCTTCATCATAAAATGATTGAAATACAAAAACAACAAATTACTTCAGTTGTACACATTAATCTGATTATTGCTACTGAACCTCAAAAAGCAAATACTGGCCTTGAACTGCTTATAGCATGGGTTCAACATAATTGTAACAGAGCTTGGAAAGTTCAACTATGAGGGCAAGTTTCAAACAGTTGACTTGATTAATGACTAAATTAATAGATTCTATCGGGCAGGTCCAGAGAAATTCTTCTGGCGAAAGAATCCAGAACAAGAGGGCATGATCTTAATATTGAAAGAAGTATGAGAATTCATATAGCACCTCACACAATATGTTGATATCCCAAAGTACTTCATGAATTAAAAAAATGCATTTTTGAAGAATTGTTCAAGTTTGCTTAGTACCACTTACAGTCATTGTCATAATGCGTGAAATGCAGGAGCTAGTTTGCATAAAACAAGCTCCCACAAACAGCAATACAATAATGACCAGGTATTCAGTTCAATGGTCCCACTGGAAAGACAAAATTTGATCAATGCCATTTAAGAATAAAATCAAGAATCTTAAACCCCCTAGTTCTTCAGCATTGGTACATTTGATATTTTTAAGACTGTGATTGATAACTCTTTACTAAGGAAAACAGATTAAATTTAGGCCAGTAGAGCTGGCTTAAGATCAACCATAATCTACTGAAGAGGCTAAAGGGACTGATTGGGATATGCAAGATCCGATCCGTGTTCTAGTATTCCTGATCCAGTGTAATACTGATTGATCATTATGCAAAGATGGGCAGTAAGTTCTTTCTATTTCGCAAGAATAATCCTTTATCAACTAGCTTCACCAAAAAACATAAACATGGACTGATTTCATTGATTCAGTGAAATACCTTCAGATGGGTTTCTACTTAAAAGGAATTACGTAAATGCAAGTTGCTGTTGCTAAGTCTGAACCATTTGGTTGAAGCAGTGCAGACAAGGCTTTTTTCGATATACCTATTGTTACGTTTATAGGAACCAAACAAACTTTTGTATCATCAATAAGAGAATGGGTAAAAACCGTACAGGTCAAATTGGTTTCAGATTCTGCATCATATTCCAATGAGAAGTACTCACCTCCAGGTCTAAAGCAATCTTGACAAGCAAGGCATAGTCAATTATTCTACAGGGAATCGCTAAATGTACATTCTGTTCAACAATGAGCTACTGCAGGATTATATCAACTGCCATGTGGCTTCAATATAATTAGATCAAATCTTCATTATAATGGATACTTTCATTAAGAACACATTTTAAAGCAAAATCTAAAACATAATTTAATGATATAAAAGCAGAACATGAAAACCGACACCATGGTAAAATTACCTCTTTTCCATCATCTACTTCATCGCTAGAAACTTGTTCATAAAGGATCATATAATGAGAGGCTTCATCTTGAGGCTGCCATTTAATTCTCATACTGTTATGTGTGACATCATAGATTGTAAGATTATTCAGTGATGGGAAAGATACTAAAAATGAAGAATTTTAAATTAAAACCAGTTAGATTATCTTTAAATAGGAGAAATAACTGTTACAGATAAATATTTAATAAATGTATATGACATTTGTTTATCTGCTATTTATTGCACGAGTTAACTCATTTATTTTAAATGAGCTAGGACTGTTAAAATATTGAGAACATCAACCAGATCAGACTGTTATGTTCAGTCAAGTATCTGTATTTTCCAATTTTCCAACATTAAGCAGCCAATCATATCTAAATAGATAATCCCTTATGTCATTTAAAAAAATATAATTGACATAACATTTGTTTGTCTTCAATTTAGTTAGTCGTTAAAAAAACATCATAGTTACTTATTATTAGCAAACTTATCACCCTAAATTTTATAAGGAATGCTAAGGATACTGGGCATTAGTGCAATGTTCTGATGTTCTTTGAAGATGTTAATCTTAAACTGCATCCAAGTGTTTTCATGGCTGGTGTGAGGGGATTCCTTGTTGATATCTATTGAATGAAGGACTCTGCAAAAAACCTGCACTATATTAGTAGGGTACAGAAAAAAATGCATCATAGTCAAGTACACAGAGAATTCAGGTTGAATGAACAATCTGTTTTGTGTCAAAGGATCTGTTACTGTTAAGCCACTACATAATATTCAGCTACTTTAACTACTATTTCAACTGCCTTCATAAAAATAGAATTGAGATAGGGAAGATATATTTCAGTACTGAATCAAATGCTGCAGAGTGCTACTGAGCGTAGTTTAGTT
Organism: Pristis pectinata; assembly: GCF_009764475.1. Classification (NCBI taxonomy): domain Eukaryota; kingdom Metazoa; phylum Chordata; class Chondrichthyes; order Rhinopristiformes; family Pristidae; genus Pristis; species Pristis pectinata. Next base: position 23,730,054 of record NC_067420.1, read on the forward strand.
GATGCCAAACAGAATTTAGTCAATTTATTAACACAACCCAAAGGATGGCAACCTATCTATTATGACAAACACAAACACAGACCCTGTTGCAGGATTCATAGGGATACTGTAAATGGAAACACATCAGGCCTTTTGAAATCCATATAATAAAATCTGAGGGGAAAATGGCCAAATAAACCAGTCAATGGAAATTTATTGTCACCCATGGAAGTCTAAGATAGCACAGGGCAGTAAATGCTCCTCACAGTCCAATAGGGACAGGAACATGATGTGGTCACAGGCCAGACGAAGAGCAGCAGCTAACACTTCACCAGTAAGGATCTGAAACCACAGGATATTAAACTAACTCTCGGACTCTCTACACAGCTGCATTGTAAAAGGGAGTACCTTTGCCTGAAGGACTATAAAGGTTAAATCAAGAAGGCAGCTTACCACCACCTTCTCGAGGGCAATCAGTAATGAGTGAAAAAATCCAAGCCATGCCATCTTGCAAATGAATACTTGTAACCCACTAAATGAATAAAATAAAAGTCAATATGTTATCTGCTCATCAAGCAACTGAGCAGATGGCTTTGACACACCCACATTGTGGCCTGGCAGCTCTTGGCTTACTCCACTGAGGAGAAGCAGTTCTGAAAGACATTCTACTCTGCATAAGAGCCAAAATAACCAGTTTGATAAGATAGACATTTCCTCCTCAATCTTCTCCCAGTGCACACTATGATTATCACAATGGAAATGAGTTGGGGGGAAGATTTCAAGATCATGAACTGATATCAAAGCTAAACTTCTGTGTGCCAGCCAGTCACATGTTGGAGGTGCCAGCAACAATTTTGGTTTTCAGTCTCCTGCTCCAACCTGAAAATTGCCCTCCATGCAAAAAAATGCTTGGGACCCCACCATAATATTTCACACCAAGGACTTTTCACTGACAACTGTTTGTAGCAAAGAAGATAAGTAACTGTTGGGAGGTTCAATCCTTAATCATAGGGAAAGAAAGTATGAGGATTGGACAATTAGAACTACCAGGTATTTCGCCTCCCAGGAACAAAGATGATGGATCACAGATCCAGATTAAATTATTTACTAAAGTAGTGTAACGAAAATCTCATTTTAATATACAGATTACATAGTCAAAACTAATCCTGCAAAGTAATTTCATAAAGATAGGGAGAAAAGCACAAGAATGCCTTTGCATTCTCTGAAACAGTATCAGTGTCTTGTGCAGAAGTTGATTCATTAAGAAACATCTTAAAAATTCTACTTATATCTAAGGGAGAAAAATCATAGGTTTCTGGGGAACTGGATGCATTATAAGAAGGAGGTTGGTTAATAAGGTGTTCATCAGTTAAACAAAGAGAAACTGAACTATTTTCCTTGTTGAAGAAGACATGAAGGATGTATTCAAACAATAAAAGACTAAATAATATTGAAGGATACAAGTTTTTACTTAATCTCTGAAAATTCCTTCTCGCATTAGTGATTAATGAGAATGAAAGGCAGAAGTTAGTCCACCAACTCGTATGTCATTTTACTTACAATCTAAATAATATCTCAGATTAGAACCCTTTACTACAAGGTACTTTGGGAACATACATGTTGTTTCAATGCCTCGGAGACCTTCACCAACAAAACTTTCATAGATGGGAAACACCGCGATTTGGTATTCAGTAAGGGAGTGTAAGTTCTCTAGGACTACAGATGAAACTGTTCCATCCACAATCACCTGTAAAATAAAAGCATCACAACTCAAAGTAAAACATTTCCAATATTACAAATCCAACATCTGTAACTTATGTCAATGTGGTCATGAAGATTCATATTGATCCATGATACCACAAGAAAGGTCACTGTGAAAAAGTTTGGTTGTTACGGTAGTTTGCTCTTCTGCATTCCATCCAATCTTTGCCCCAAGCGCTCTTAACCTTTGCTCTGTCACCCAACCATATATTGTCACAAGATCACTCCTATTTCCTTCACAATTGGCTTTAAACCTCCCAACCACATTAAAATCTACATTTGCCTCAGTTGAATACACCTTAATCTCTTCATCTTGTAAGTATCTCACAAGGCATTGGCAGGTATTTATCCCATTGTATAATAAGTAACAATATTTGTGGAATAAAGGACAGTTATAAGTGTATGCTCTTCCCAACTAATTGACTATTGCATACTTCATTTTTAGAAGAATTAATCTCCATTTTGATGTTTAACTTATGTTGTCTGATGCAACTTTACTTTTTTCAATGCAGGAAAACCAGCAACTTCCATTTCCTTCCAATAACATCTCCTGTTTTGTCCCAAGGTCAGCTATCTGCCACTAATAACCTTTGTCCCTTTTAGTCTTGCTTTTTCCACAGTTTTCTGAATGGATGGTCGTGCACTGATATCAAATCATTTTTTTTACTCTCTGTTCTATCCTGCACCTCAGTTCTACTAATCATTGCCCTTGTCCTCATGAATTTATTCAGACTCTAATCCCCATAACACACACTGAAATTTATTATCCTCCGTTTAAGTTTTTTTCATTCCTCACCCTTGAGTGGAAATATTGAATAGGGAAAGAAGATGTGACTTGGAGTAATCTATAGGCCCCCAAAGTGTGACCTCATGAGATGGCAAAGCATAAATAGGAAATATTAAAGGCAAGTATGAAGGGAATTGCAATTATCACAGGAGATTTTAATCTACATATTTGATTGGGCAAATCAAATGGGAAAGGATTTCGTAGAAGAGGAATCTGCATTGTGCATCAGAGATTGCTTCTTAGAGCAGTACAATACAAAATCTACCTGGGACAAGCTATTTTGATTTGGTCATGTGTACTGAAGAAGGATTAAAAAGAGATCTCATGGTTAAAGATCCTTGAGGAATAATGCCCACAACATGGTAGAATTTCAGATACAGTTTGAGGGTGAACACCCCGTGTCCAAAACCAGGGTCTTCAACTTACATAATTACAATACTATGATGGTGGAATTGTTAGAGTGGACTGGAGAAATAAGCTAAGACATAGGTCCATAGATGAACAGTGGCAAATATTTAGACAGCCAGCTCATTCTTCTCAGCAGAAATTTATCCTAACTGGAGAGAGGGTTTCCATGTGCAAAAGGAGCCATCCATGGTTAACAAAGGAGATCAAGGATAATGCCCCAGAGATCTAGATCATTAGAACTATTTAGAGTCAGAGTTGTACAGCACAGAAACAGGCCCTTTGGCCTACCAGGTCCACACTGAATGTTTTATCCTTCTACACTAATCCCACGCCCGCATTATGTCCAGATCCTCTATGCTTTGTCTATTCAAGGGCCTATCAAAATGCCTCTTAGATGTAGTGATTGTATCTGATTCCACCACCACCTCTGGCAGTGTGTTCCAGGTATTAACCATTCTCTCTAGAAAATACTTTCCCCTCAGATCTCCTTTAAACTCCTTCTTCTCACCTCAAATCAATGCCCTCTTGTTTTTGAAACCCCTATGATGGGGAAAATATTTGAACTATCTAACTTATCTATGCTGTTTCATATATACCACTCTCAGTGTAATGAATTTCTGAATTCTCTGCCCCTTAGGATGCTGGAGGCCAGTTCATCAGATGTATTTAAGGTGGAGATAGATAAAAAATTTGAAAGATCAAGGAATTGAGAGTTATGGGGATCTGGCACAGAAGGTGAGCTGAGGCCAGTACAAATCAGCCATGATCATATTGAAAGATGGGGCAGGGCTTGTGTGGCCTGGTGGTCTACTCCTGCTCCCACTTTCCTCTGTTCATCCCTCAGATTCTTTCATTCCAGGGAAAACAAGACAACCCTCACCAACCTCTTCCCATAACTGAAGTCCTCCAATCCAAATATAAAGTGGAGGTAGATACATTTTTGAAAGATTAGGGGATTGTGACCAATGAGGATCTGGGACAGAGGAGATGACACATAGGCTAGGTCAGCGTTGATCATACTGAGTGGTGGGGCAGGCTTGAGGGGCTTGGTGGCCTAACCCTGCTCCTATTTTTGTGTGTTCCCCCTTAACATTTCCTGTAATTTTTTTTTACTGCAAATGTTCTACTCCATTCAGTGCTATCAATCTCTCCAACTCAAAACAATTCTGAATCCTCCTACTCTTTTGTTCAGTAATTGGTGATGGTGCATCCAACAGCCTAGGTTCCCAAAACCTTGCACCTCTCCAGCTGACTTTGCATCTTTAGGACTCATTACATAAAATAGTATGTTGGTCAAGATCATACATCCATTCCAATATTGGCTTGGCATTTTTTGTTAGCTTATGTTACAAAGAAACACAGTGGTTTGTCTTTTCTACATTAGTCATTGCTGTCAGTAAATGTAAGTTGTTATTTTTGTAAACTTAAGTTGTAAACTTAAATTGACACTATATTTTCCACTTCAATGTGTATTACATTGTTTTTGAATTAACCCTGGCTTACAGCAAATAAAATAGGGCACTGGACTCATTCTTTTCATCTAAATTCTCAGCAAAATAGCATTCAGTTTGATACCTCTTCTGGTTTCTCGCCTTTGGTTGGGTAATATATAACACGGTATCTGTTAGCCTTTTTTGGGCTGTGTGTCCAGCTGACTCTGAAACTTCTGGCTGTTATATCAGATATCACCAGATTTGTTGGGGTTGGATATAAAATGGCACCACTGCCAGGCTTGTGGTGTTCACCTAACAACAGAAATAAGAAACAAGATTTAAAAAAACATTTCCTTTGCTTACTCTGCTGCTTGCATACCCAATCACACATTCACTAAAGCCTCACTCAGCTTTCACCTTACAGCCATGTCAAGGATTCTAAATTAGTCAAAGAGGATTCCATTAAGTATCCTGCCAACACCACTGCTTTTAATATGGCCACCCCTAGATCAACTGCTGGACTACTGATTGTAGAGTCAAGCATTTTTTATACTAAAGGGGTGAAGGAACACTTGAAGTCCACTGTTGAATCCCAGTGTACCCATGTTATTGCTGCTTTTCTGAGAGCTTCCCAAGGATCTTCCTTTGGCTGCAATCAGAATGAACTTACTGCTGAGCTTAGAGGTTTGGCAGCCACCATACATCACTATTACTAGCATACTATAGTCTTGTCTGTGCATCATTAGACAACTATATTTTCAAATGAAGTGTCTCTTTACTCTTGCTTGCTAAAAAATGCAGAATGACATTTGAAAGACCTCATTGTGAGCTCCAATGCAAATGAGGCAGCTGCACTTGATTTTAAGATTGAGATTTGAATAATGAGGAGGTCAAACTCAGGTCCCTGTACTCAGCCCAAAAGGCAGTTCATTGACAACAGGAAAAAGCAATAAATTGCATTTTTTAAAGAAAGACAAGGAAGTTGGATGAGTACTTTTCACTTTGGTTGCCTTTGCCTTCATCTGTCCACAAAGAATCTTCGGGAGTTTATCACTAAGAGAGTCTAGAAGACTAAAGTCAAGTACATTATACACATGGAGTTCAAGTGGATCAGAGGCTATTTGTTTCAGCTCAGCTTCATCAGCATTCTTTACACCTAGAACAAAATAAAACAACACCATCAGGCAAAAGATAATTGTGTTGTGTGAATAATTTAAGATTGCTTTGTTATAATCTTGTCTGTTTGTCGCTGTACTATGAGTATAAAATCTCTGCATTTGGGTTCAAGGAAGGGAAGGTTCTTGATGCTGTGTGTAGGAATAATGCTGGCCTGCACACTGAGGACTGTTGAATGCCATTGGATCTTCTCCATCCACATGTAGGTAGAAAGGGACTTGGTTTGATGTCTAAATAAAAGACAACCCACCATTAATGTAGCATTCCCTCAATAGTGAATGAAATATCAGCCAGGATTATTCTTACCAGAATTTCATTTTTACAACATTTATATTCAGATAAAACAATGCTGTGATTTCTATATTAGTTAAGTCACTATGGGATAGATTTTCATCTGTTTGTCCAGACATAAAACATTGCATGCATGCAATGCAAGACCTAAAAACTGGCCTGGGACATGGTGCACTCCTGCAGGAGTCTGCCTGATTTTTAATTTTTTTTAATATATATTATCTTGACAATTATAGTCTGTTAAGTTTTCCTTTCCTTTATATAGGAGAATTTGACAGTCTATAATTGGCTATATTTATTATTCATCAATCATATTACACAGAACCTTCATTCTATTTATGAATTTTCTCTCTTAAGGAGGTACAGTTACCACAACAGTATCTCCAACACATCTAAAAATTGAATTTGCACAACAGACAAAACAAGTTATGAAACATTCTTCCTTTGAACCCAGATCTTCACACACAGCTCCATCCAGGCCTATCCAGAGATTCTCCCATGGGTGCTCTTATCTTCTTCTGACCTCCTCCATTCAGACTTGGTGAGATGCGTGGAGAGCGGTTGACTTCTCTTACTTGATCCCATTTCCAAGACTACATCAGGTGGATGGAAATATAGTTTCAGGAGCACCACCGTCTACCTTGACCCTAGCCATCTGACTCCCACAATGAGTTAAAATGAGGCTTTAGGAGTAAAGTTGTGCAATTCAAAATACACTTCTAAAAGGTTGGGTATGACCTAAATATATTTTAAAAAATGAAAATAAAGATCACACAATCATAAATGTATTTATTTAACTTTTCCTATCTGCCTCAGAATGTGAATGGGAAATCTATCAGACCTTCAGCCTATCAGTGAAACACCCTACTTTCCAGAATTATTCCGGAGAGTTAAAGGGGAAATAATGCAGTGAAAGTTGCTAAAGGTTATACTCACCAATTGCAAAAATTTCAACACCAGCATTTTTCAGACTTTGAGCTGATGAGTTGACATCATCCTGTGACTTCCCATCAGTAAGCAGTATCAAGAATTTTGCAGTTTCTGGTCTAGCGCCAGCTGAAGGTTTTAGGGTGTTTTTTAAAACGTGGTTCAAGGCAAGAGCTAAAGAAACAGAGGAAGTGAAATCTGTCATAGAAATATCTACGTATAACATAGCTATAGACTTTTTTTTACTGGTTCATAACAGTAGAGCACAGAGACAGATTATCACTGGATGGACAAAGAGGGAATTAGTAGATTTTTCTTTCTGACAAAGAGTGATAGAACAGAAAATTCTGGGAACATTCAGGTCTAGCAGAACTATTTGTGTTTTACACTTCCACAATTATCCTAACATTTAATCTAAGGCAAACATTCAAATTACTCCTGTATTATTAGCAATAATATTACCTGTGTACGTGTTGCCTCCCTTGTAGCGTATTTTTTGAACTGCTTCGAGTACCTCATTCTTGGTAGAATATGCATTCAGGTCCCACTCTGTCCTTGGTTCTCCACTATATTGAGTTAATCCTGTTATAAGCAAATAATCATTTAACAGTGAAAGCACCATTTTAATGGAAGTGGCAGATTGCTTCATAACATTTCCCTCTATTGTAACGTACCAGCAACAAAAGAAACACACCGAGTCATGTATAAGTGTTAAAACTATTTTATTAATAACTATTTATGATAATAAGAAAAATAAAAGTAAAAATGTTAGAATGTTAGAAGTAAAAATATTAGATCTTAAACATTAACCCCAAAACTAAACTTGAAGTGTGTGTGTGTGGCAAATTCCCAAACTCCAAGTCCAGGAATAGTTCTCAAAGTTCAGTTCAGCAAGCCATAAGGTGAAACGTGAGCAAAGGCTGCTGCAAAACCATCGTTGACTGAAGAGGAAATGTAGAAAGAAAATAGAGAGTAATTACGAAATCCAAATGTTCCACGATGGAACTCATACGACACCTCAATCACTGATGATCTCCATTCCTTTGTTCCGAAGTATCTGCCACCCAAAGAGGCACTTGAGACGTGGCTGTCCACACAAATACCTGTTTCCTTCTACAGGTTAACGACAAAGTGGACTCCACAGGATTATTCCAAAAATCCATACGTGGATTGTAGTGACAGACACAGTTATTGTTTTTCATCCATCGATACAGAGACCAGCAGGCAGGTGTCTCCCTCTCTCTCTCTTCGACTGACTCTGACTGACTGCTCTAAAAACATCATCATGTCCTTATCTCCTGTTGTCGTAATCACACCCCACACACACACACGCACTACGGTGCTAGGTCTTAAAGGGACATTCACCAATAGTAACCTAATCCGTAACACTATATATTAAATTAAGGTCAGATGCTAAAAGGTATATTGAAGGAATAGTGTTCTAGTATTTCACTCACTAACCTCCCACTCATGCTGAAAATCTTGTTCCTTTTCCTCACTTTTCTCATCATCTTTTGAAGGAACAGGCCAGGATATCTTTCTATGAGCACCAACTTCCCTACGTCTTATCCAACTGACCTTTTCACATGTTTGAACCTTATAGAAACACAGCTGGGGGCACCACAGCTAAATTTAGCCTTGTTCTTACCAATAACTACACAATGCAATTTCCAGCAAGAGTCACTGATCACCAGTTGAGAGTGAGGATGCCATTCGAATCTCCTTGCTCTCATCCATGGTTTTCAGTCATTGCTGATTTGGATAATTACCCGAGATTAGACAATCCAATTAGGTAGAGAGTACAGAGTGCACACTTGATGCATCTTTAATGACAATTGAAAAGTAAACAACAGCAGATGCTGGAAATCTGAGGTAAAAGCAGAGAAGCTTAGAAATACTCAGATGGAAAATAGTACCTGTGGAGGGAGAAACAGAAATAACATTTTAGTCGATGACCTTTCATCGACCTGAAACATTAACTCTGTATCTCTCCCTACAGATAATGCCTGACCTGCTGAGTATTTCCAGTATTTTTGTTTGCAGAATTTTTATAATTCAATTTTAACTTCAGTTTTTTCCCTGCAGCATTCTTCTGCTTTGCCCTCAGTGAGATCAAAGGGATATATTGAATTACTTTGACACTTCAACATGGTGCTCAGCTGAGGTTAGGTTAAAAAATGTTAGCTCATCAGGTTACAATGCAGACAAAATCAAAAAGGTGGTCTTGTCATTATGAAAGCCATTGTTCAAATATCCTCATGAGTAAATAAAAAAATCTTTTCAATATTCAGTGCATCAAGCTTAACTGTGGAGACAGAAACAACGTTAGCATTTCTGACTTTTTAGCTGACCAGAAAAGCTAAAGATTTAACAAGTTTCAAGAAGCGGGAGAAGTTGGGAATGAAGGAAGCAACAAGGATCAGACAGAAGGCAGAAGACAGTAAGTGACAGAAGGGTAAGTGCTGAAAAATAATAAGGGATAGAAATGGGACAAATAAAGAAACAAAAGATGGATCCAGGGTTGGTGACTTAATTTCCCACTGTTAATTGTCCCTTGTGTGTAGGTAAGTGGTGGAATCAGGGGGGAGTTGATGGGAATGTGGGGAGAATAAGAAATTGAAATAGTAATAAATGGGTGATGGTGGGCACTGACTTGGCGGGTCAAAGGACCTGTTTCCATGCTTTATGACTCTGTGATTCCATCTACAACTCATTAAGAGGTGCAAATAAGAACAGAATCATTAGCTGAAATTGTTGAATTTAAAAACTGAATCTGTTAGTTTGTACTACGTCTAATTGAAAGGCGAGATGTTATTCTTCCACAAAATATTGAGCTTCATTGGAACTGAATGGGAAACTGAGTAAAAGATCATGATGAGAGAGTGAGACAGAGGATTAAAGTGACAGCTGACAGAAAACCCAGAGCTGGAGGCATAAATTAACAATGTGCAGGCACCTGGAGGTGGGGCAAAATTTTGGCTGAGACTTCAAATGAGGGCATTCATTATTTCCCTAATACATATGCTTTTGTTGTGAAATTCCAAGAGAAGGAGTGGTACCTCTTGCTGTTAAAATCAACCAATATCCCTGCCTAACCACCACGAATTGTAAATTCACTCAAAGTGATGGAAGTTGTAGGGTGATATCCTATGCTAGAGGTCACACCCATTCCGACTTTAATACAGCTAGGAGAAAGCATGCTTTCTTGAAATTAGTATTATCTTTGATTATACATGCATGTTAATTCTTCCCTTTAATAGATAGAAAAGATGGTATAATAAAACTGATCAAAGTGAAATATGAAGTTTAAAACAGAGGTTTGAACTGCTGTACTCACCAATTCTAATTCCATCTGCACCAATGTGAAAAGGTGTAATTAAGTTTATCAAAAACTGTCGAACCAGTCGGAAGTTTATTCTGCCAATACTCCATGATCCATCAATTACGATTATAATATCTGCAGCAGCATTTGATTGGCACTTGAACTGAGAGCCTGCAATATCAAAACAATGATGTTTATTTTATCACCATATTGAAGCAGCTCTGATGTGCTGATTCAGGTATGAAACATGAACAAAGTTTAACAAAGACTGTTAAAGTAGCAGGTAGGCAAACGTCATATAAATGTTTTAATCATCTGGATGCTGAATTTGCTATTTACCCTACATTTAAAAAGAACAGTCAGAAAGAAAATACCACAGTTCTATTAATCCAGATGTTGACTTTAGTGGATAGGAATTTGCTATTCATCAGCACTTTAGAAATTTCATTTGAGATGTAGATACCTGAAGTAAGCCAGAGACATATTCAGTTTTATAGTGTCCTAACCTTCACACATTCAGCAACTGCAGTGAATACTGTACAGTTAGGGCTTCAGGGATTTGGAGGTTTTTTGGATCCTGGATAAATGGCATCCAGAACTTTGGACTACAAATTCTCTCTTGTACTTCAGTGTTTGGTGTGCTGCACAAAGAAATCTAATCTAAATCCTAATTGTTAAATGATACAAGGTCTATTCTGCACAGATCATGAAATTTGGTAAATAGTTTTACATTCTCCATGTGTATGATGTGGGTGCACATAACGGTTGCAGGCATATGCAACTGATGTCAAAAGATGTATGTTAGAATCTGCTATATTTCACAGTCAAACATTCTCAGCTTTAAATTAGATTTTGCATTTAGAGTTGTTCAGATTTGGCTGAAACAATGTGAATAGGGGATAGAGGTACAGGATATGTGATGGACACCTAATCAGGATATGCCCTGTTTTAGTGTAACAGAGGTATATAGAAAGAGTTACTACATCAAAGCCTGAATGTTTGGATGGAGGAATAATTTTCCATTACACATTTCTGAGCAATGCAGGTTGTTCCCAGCTTACAGCATGGTTCCATTCCTGTGGGTAGAAGATGCCTGCAGCAGCTGACAAATCCATACCACCGGTCTCCCAAACGCTTGTTGGTATATAAGGGCCGTACATAACTCAAACATTCATAAGCTGGAGAGGACCTGTATGTGACTTGACAACAGTGGAAGGGAAAAGCAGGAATCCTTTTGAATAGTGAACAGCCTTTGGGGAAAGGGCACACACAATTGCAAGACAAAACATCTACCAGAAAATAAGCTTGGTCTTCATGGATTTGCAAGGAATCAGGCAGTATGTTTATTTTGGTGCCTGACACAATGATCTGAATTTTGTAAGTGGATATGGTAAATGCCCAGACATCTTCAACAATTGATTTCCTGAAAAAAATTCTATTACACATAAATGTTGTGTTAGGAATCTCTGTTGGTAAACTTCCTTTGAATGTAATCTTTAAATGGATAGGATATAACATGCAGCCAAATTTCCAAGTGTTGTCTATTAGAGCCTGCATTCTTAATGATATGTTTTGTTTTATTTACATTTTGGGATCCGGGTGTTACTGACAACACCAGCATTCATTGCCCGTCACATACAAATGCCGTTGGAGCAAAACTTCAGACTCAAACTTTTGGAAACTTGAATAAGGAATTGTCTGTGATTTCCTCACTCTAACCACCTCCTGGCCCACAGTAACCTTACATGGAAAGAAAATTTAAGAGTTATGGTCAATGTAGATTCATTGCCTTTGAATTGTCCATCTTTGTCCAACAGATACTGTTAATAAGAAGATATTTTCAAATACATAGTGAACCCTGCTCAATCTCCCTCCTTAAAGTAACACAGCAGGAAACATGTTTGTGAAGTGAAAACCAAATGAGCGAATTGTATCTCTGTCATGTGAAGAATGAGCTTTAAGCAATACTTCAACTGGAAGGGAAACAGAGAAGAAACCTCCATGGGTAAATGGTGATATGCATTTTTGGTTTGGTTTGGTTTAGTATGGAACAACTGAAAAACTTGTCAAACAGCTACAAAACATCTCAAGTTCCTGAGCACTGTTAAATTGGAGAGGAAATTGACAAGAATAGGACATGGTTGAGAATAAAATTCTAATATAGTGCACAACAATCAGCATGTATACCTTGGCTGGCTAGTATAATGAAGTCGTCAGACTGCCTAAATGATCAATGCACCCCAAAAACTGCAATAGTTTCCTCAAGAAAATGCACCAATATAATCATAAACACAAAGAGTTGATGTTATTCATGCTTTATCTAATGTTGAAATTATATCGAAACTACTCACCTTTCGCTGACAATTCTTCAGACACAGGTTCTTCCTTTCGTTTTTCTTGTACCATTTTCCTTTTATTTTTAGGCAAAATTTGTGTTGTATTTTTCATTTGTGATGTTCTTTCACTTTCAGCAGCAGTGATGCTCAACTTTCTCATTTTGTTCTCTGACATCTTATCGGCTGACTTTCTTCGTTCTGAACTTTTCACTGCAAGAATTTGAAGAAACTAAGACTTACAATTATTCTAGACTCACGACAGTATGTTCTCCTTTTCCCCAAATGGAAATATAATTAGCATAAGGTCATGAAACAGAATTAGCTGGGGTCGACATTAACCTTGTGTGGACGTGTTACAGGCAGGATTATGCTAATTATTTAATATCAGTAGGAGACCCTTGCCACTTTGAGAGGTAATTGCTAGGGTGGGGAGTTTGGTGCACTGCTACAGAGAGGGTCTGGCAGTGAACATAGAAGTCTTGTGGGTCAAGCAAGGATGTTCACAGTCTACACCTTACCTTTTCAGCGACAATTTGCAGTGATCCTTTATGTACCCCTGGCTAGGCTACTCTGTGTTAATTTCAAATGTATGCGGTGTGTAGATAGTCTGTCTCCACTGCCACCTCAAAATTGTGTTAATTCCTATGCACTTCAGAGGCTTCAGTTAACACCTTACAAACATATTCCCGCCTACAGCAGGCAGGTGTCTTGGCCACCCCTTAGAAGAGACCAACCAGAATGATGACAGATGGGAATTAGCTAGAATGGGGCAGTAAATGTATCATCGACACTCAGTGCACTCCATTCTGTCTAGGCAGATAGTCAGTACTTCCCCCTCTACCATCACTGTACTCATGTATTGGCAGAAATATTACACTAAATGGCATTTCTCTGTTTCTTTGTTCTGTAAAATTTTTCTTGTACTTTGCCTGCCTACCTTTTCTGGATTGTGTTCCATGTATCATTTCCGTTTCACGGAGGCCTGTTGCATTACTAGTAGGAATGCCAAAGTCGAATCGAGTACCATTCTCTCCTATTGTATCTATGATCCTTTCATTTTGTTTATGCTTGGGAACTTTCTTTGAATGATGTTCTTTTAGGACATTTACTGAAATGAAGAATGTAACATGGATCACAATAAAATAAGATAGCAACATTAACATATGCATAAATTAAATGTCATGCAAATTACTAATCCAAATTGTAGCAGCATTTGTTGTTCTAAAGATTAAAATATAGCACAGAATGAAATATGTATCATGCTTATGCCAAATTAATAGTGTAGCACATTGATCTAGCATATAACATGCAGTCTGTAGTACAAACTGCAGTATAAATTTTTGGAAACAGAGTATACAGAGAAATTGCCCCAGAGTAGTAGGAAGCATACACATACAAGGTCTACACTTACAAGTTGCAGCACATACAATAAAACACCAGTTCACACTAGTGATAGCCCACACATCGATGATAGTTATTTGATTCCTCAGGAGCAAGATCCCAAACCAGTAGCTTGGATTTAACCACGAAAATACAATGAAAAATTGCGACTTCAGAGAATAACTCAGAAAACAGTAATACAATTGACCGTTTGTATTGATGATAAGAGGTCTGAGTAGGCACTGGAGAAACTCAGACTTATCAATCATGATGGGAGATAACAGAGAGTAGACTATAGAAGAGTACTGGTTCAAACTAAAATGTAAAAGAAGACGATAGTCATTGAAATTCTAACTAGAGAAAAGTGAACATTTGGATCAATAGGAACTGATGAGACAGTGAAGATGAAAACCATGAGATCAATATGGGCATGGACTGGAAAAACTAACTGTGGAGCTTAAAAAACAACTAGGATGTCATTACGTTGGTATGTAAAATCATCATTTATAGCCTTTTCAGTGATTTAGTGACCATTCAACAAATAAAGATCCAGCCATAGAGTTTAATCCAGCTCTAGAAATAAATGATAGGAAATTTTAAAAAACGAATTTGAACACAAAATCACGTTAAGATTTTGAAAAAGTAAAATGATACAGGGCTTGAAACCAAAATCTGCCTGATTTGGGAATATATTGAAAAATACACTTCACTATTTAAGAAAAATAAGAGGGGGAAAGCATAAAGACTACAATGTCTGAATACACAGTAAATACCCAATATTCATTTGATTGGAAAACAATCAAATAGATTTTAAAAGCCTTATTGAGTCTGACATATTTGTATAGATCACTAGAATGATGGATTAAGAAATGTCTACATATGCGTTCTATATGTGCATTCAGAAGCTTTTGATAAAGTCCCTTGGAAGACACTGTCAACTAGAAGCTCATGGAACTGAAGGAAAATTATTGTATTGATTAGGAAATAGGCTGAATAGCAGGAGGTAAGTCAGTACACAGTTTTGCACAGTGTGACTAATGGTGTCCCATAAAGATCTATGTTATGGAAGCATCTAGTCATAGCATTAATAAGTGGCTTAAATGATGGAACCAAAAGCCACTAATCCATGTTTTCTGACACAAGCCAGCATTGGAAGCAATGTGGATTGAAACATTAAATTACAAAGAGATATAAATGAATTAAATGAAATGAGCAGAAATAGGCAAATAAATGTTGATGTAGGCAAAGTTAAGGTCATCTGGGCATACAAAGGATAGAAGAGAAGCCAGAAGGAATGAAGGCTCAAAGAGATCTCTACATCATGTACATTAGAAATGCACATGATGTAGAGATCTCTTTGCTCCCCAAGGACTCCCATCAAATAGTGTGGCTGCCTTGCACAGCACTGCACTTTTCACACTTTGAGGAATTCTGAGTTTGAGATAATGCTTTCAAGAAGGATACACATTCATTTCAATTTATTTTCACCTTCTGCACAGCTCAGACTGCCTTAAAACCCAATAACATATTAATGTTTGTGGATTGCAAACTAGATTCTTACTAATAAACTTTCTTTTGGCATAATGGTGCTCACGAGTTCCGTTAAGCAGTAATATTTGAAGCGTGTACTCTTGAGTGGGTGAAAGGCCTACTACAGTTGCTTTTGCTATGTTGGTCTTCAGGATTATTTCCCCTTCAGAGGTACCTGAAAGAATCACAACAGAAATACAAAAGCACACTCACAATGGCTATAGAGTGAGACATTTTGTCATAACCAAACATGAAATCAAGAATACTTTGTGTTGCCCTCACAGTAACTAGAAAAAGAATTTTGGGTTAAGCCATCTTTAACTAAAATTGTTGCAAAATGAAGTATTATTCTTTCTATTCTGCAGCTTCCTAAAAACAATACAGTAACCTTAGCAAAGAATATAACAATGTGAGCCCATGTGTAACATATAATGAGGGAACCACTTGGAAAGTATTCGAACCAAATGAAAAATTTATCAGGCTTAAAGATGGTAGTGTGTATTGCTAAGCCCTGCATCACTGAGATATTGATTATGATAGCCATTTGAAAGTCAACTGGTCCAGCAAAGAGTTGGTGCATTAATGGGTACTACATGAAAAAAATCAGAAACATAAATGAGCAACAAGTTAGCAGCAACCAAGGACAGCTGATCAAGTAGAGAGAACAATGGGTTCATTTTATGGAGATACAAGAGATTCTGAAGATGCTGGAATCTGGAGCATCTCACACAAAATGCTGGAGGACTCAGCAGGTCAGGCAGCATCTATGGAGAGAAATAAACAGTCGACGTTTCCGGCCGAGACGCTTCATCAGAACTGGAAAGGAAGAGGGCAGAAGGCAGAATAAGAAGGTGGGGGAGGGGGACGAGCACACACAGGCAGGTGATAGGTGAGTTCAGGTGAGGGGGGAAGGTATAAGGATGGGGGGGAGATATAAGAAGTTGAGAAGTGATAGGTAGTAGAGGCAAGGGACTGAAGAAGGAATCCGGTAGGAGAGGGCAGTGGACCATGGAATAAGGGGCAGGAGGTGGGGAATAGATGGGTAGGTCATGAGGGCGGAGGAAGGGGAAAGAAAAGGGGGCCGCAGCTATGAGGGAAGACAACAGAGGGGGAGAAATGGGGGGAGAAGAGGGGAGGGGTTACCGGAATTTGGAGAAATTGATGTTGAGGCCATCAGGTCAGAGATTACCAAGGCAAAATATGAGGTGTTGTTCCTCCAACCTATGTCTGGCCTCAATGTGGCAGTAGAGGAGGCCGTGGATAGACATGTCAGCATGGGAGTGGGATATGGAATCGAAGTGGATGGCCACCGGGAGATCCTTGCTTTTATGGCAGATGGAGTGAAGGTGCAACGAAGCAGTCACCCAATCTGCGTCGGGTCTCACTGATGTAGAGGAAGCTGCACCGGGAGCACTGGATGCAATAAGTAACACCCTCAGATTCACAGGTGAAGCGCTGCCTCACCTGGAAGGACTGACTAGGGCCCTGAGTGGTGGTGAGGGAGGAGGTGTAGCGGCAGGTGTACCACTTGGTGTGGTTGCAGGGATAACCTGTTGCAGGGCAACACCTGTTGATTCATTTTATAGGCTCCACCATTAGGGGGTGAGGTGAACTGCCCTAAAGCCACATTAGAAATGAATAGTTCCTTGACCACTTTCTAACTGAAGATGGACTTGTAATGCTGTATACAGCAAGTGAATGGTTTATTATGTCGGTGAAATGTACATGCTGCAATAGACGTAGAACAATTCTGTCCAACAAACCCCTGAAGGATCAAGGATCGCAATTAATGCAGCAACAACTTCTCTTCACATGAACTTTGGTCATCTTAACAATACAAAATTTAAAAAAAATTGAAATGTTTTGGATTGGTTTTCATCAGCATATTGATGGCATTTCTTGTCTAACTAATCTGTACAGACATGCATCACTATTCTGGCAAGGTGCCAAGAGAGCATTTTTAACAGTGAAGGTATTCAAACTTGGTCTTTTTTATCTTGACATAAAAACAGTTCCTCTTGAACACTGGGGAACACACTTTCAGCTGATCCCCATGCTTGAAAAGAAATTGAACACTGACTTAGGCCTTTTAAAATGAAATTCTGTACAAATATGTTTACAAGGTGAGCTCCCATCAACAAAAAAATCAGAGCTATGTGGTTACCAAGGTGCTAATAAAATTATGAAATGTACAGGTTTGAAACCTGGGATCAGGAGGTATGGAATTTTGTAAACATTCCACACATCCTGCTAGAAACAAGGCAGGAGAGAAGGGGGTAGAGAGGAACAGTCCCACACACAATAACTTTAAGCTGCCTTTTATCATTGTCATGCAATTCCAGCATTTATGTTGGTGGAAGATGGTGTTGAGTGGGTGATGGGGGGGTGGGAGGGAGGTGTCGCAGGGATGGGGGAGATCACTTTCCATTAAATATCCCCAGTGTAAGGCTTGTCCAGCTCTTTCTGACAGCCTACACTTCAAATAACTCTGAATCTTTTGGTACTTTTCTCTTTTTTTTCTGAGATCTGAGTGTCACGAGCAAGGCCAGCATTTAGTGACCATCTCTAATTTCCCTTCAGACGATCATGTTCTGCCACCTTCAGCTGCTGTGGTCCTTCGAGTGAAAGTACTCTCACAGTGCCATTGGGCGGAAAGTTCTAGGATTTAGACAGAATGACAATAAAGGAGGCGATGTCCTTCCATATCAGATGGTATGCGGCTGGGAGAAGAACCTCCAGATGGTGGTGTACCCATGTACCTGCTGCCCACATCCTGTCTGGTGGCAGAGGTTGCAAGTTTGGAAGGTGTTGTTGGAATAGCCTAGATAAGTAACTGCAATCAAGTTTATTGATGTTACACACTGCAGCTACTGTGCATCGGCAATAGAGGGAATTGATGTTCAGAGTGGTTGATGGGGTTCAAGTCAATTAAGCTGCTTTGTCGTGGATGGTGTCAAACCTCTTGAGAGTTGTTGAAGCTGCACTCATCCAGGCAAGTGGAGAGTATTCCTTCACACTCCAGACATGCCTTGTAGATAGTGGAGAGGCTTTGGGGTGTTAGGATACACAGAGTCAACTTGCTCTTGCAGACATGTTCTTTATGTAGTTGGTCTGGTTGAGTTTCTCATCAATTGTGACTCCAAGATGTTGGTGTTGAGTACTCAGTGATGGTAATAACATAGAATGCCAATATCCGTAGCTGCTTCATCAATGACCTTCCTTAGACCATTAGGTCAGAAGGGGTATTTGTGCTGATCATTGCTCAATGTTCAATTTCATTAGGCAATATCAGGAAGAAAACTCATCAGAACTGCAGACCCGCAGCTCACATTCCACCAAGGAAATGTAACAAAAGTCCCCTTACCTGTTGATGGTTTTACTCGTACTTTGTATCCCTGCTTGTTTCCATCAACTTCTTTCCATTTCATCTGCAGTCTGTCCTCAGACAGAACAGTTAATTTCAATCTACCTGAATGCAAAAACAGAAAATGAAAATGTGCAAAATGTACCCTCAGAAATGTACCCTCAAAAATATAGGTTTCCCTGAATAACAGAATTCATCAAAGTGCAGCCAAGTTGTCCTGATCAATTAATGTTCGTCAAGAAAGAAAATGCTATAATGCTTTAGGTAATGCAAGAGTGGAACAGTTACCTTCTGTTAAGAACTGGCTTCCTGTCTTTGATCCACACTGTTTACTTACTCCATTTACATGAACCTTAGTGATGATAAAAGCATCAAAAGTGGGTTGCACAATGACTCATGTCGCAGCTACAAACAACCTGCTCCAAGTGCATGTGCATTACGTGCATCAAACCATGCAAGTGAGATACTGCAAGGTACTTATCATGAATCACAATCAACTTTACAAATTCAAAGGCCCTATCGTCCACAAATGGTGCAGAAATTACACAAATGAATCTCGACACATAAATCTGTACTTGTTTGCCCAGTACCAGGTCTGCAACTTTTACATAAGAAATAGGAGCAGTTGGAGAAGGCCAGCTCGCCCTCCCAGCCTGCACCATCCTTCATCAAGAATGGTGGACCAGGCACAATGGCTAATCTGAGACACAAGAGATTCTGCAGATGCTGGAATCTGGAGCAACACACACAAAATGCTGGAGGAACTCAGCAGGTCAGGCAGCATCTATGGAGGGAAATAAACAGTCAACGCTTCTGGTCGAGACCCTTCCTTAGGACTGGAAAGGAAGAGGGCAGAAGCCAGAATAAAAAGGTAGAGGGAGGGGAAGGAGCATAAACTGACAGGTGAAAGGTGAGTCCAGGTGAGGGGGGAAGGTAGGTGGGTGGGGAAGGGGGGGATGAAAAGGAATCATGCAAGAGGCTGAGAGGTGATAGGTTGAAGAGGCAAGGGGTTAAAGGAGGAGGAATCCAGTAGGAGTGGCTAATCTTCTACCTCAGCTCCACTTTCCTTCATTATCCTCATTTCCCTTGATCCTCTTAATATCCAGAAATCTGTCAATCTCTGTTTTGAATGAACCCAATGACTGGGCCTTTATAGTCCCCCAGGAGAGAGAAGATATACCATCCTCTGAATGAAGACATTTCTCCTCATCTCAGTCCTGAATGGCCTATCACTTAATCTGAGACTGTGATCCCTATTTCTAGACTCCTCAGTCTGGGGAAATGTTCTCCCTACATCCACCCTGAGAAGCCCTGTAAGAATTTTGTAAGTTTCCGCAAGATCACCGCTCATTCTTTTAAACTCGAGACAATGCATGCCGAGGTTACTCAGCCATTCCTTACACGACAAACTCACCATCCCAGGAACCAATCTAGTGAGTCTTCACTGCCTTCCCTCTGTGGCAAGTGAATCCTCTTTTAGGTAAAGAGGTCAAAACTGGACATAATATTCCAAATTCATCTCACCAAGGCCTGCAGTATTATACTAAGACATCTTTACTACAAGAGGATTTGAGTACAAGAAAAAAATGCCAGCATACCATTTACCTTCCCAACTGCATGTTAGCTTTCAATGACTTATGTACCAGGATACCTGCATCCCTTTAACTATCAGGATTTCCTACCTGTCAATGTTTAAAAAAGACTACTTTCTTTGTTTTGTGCACTGAAGTGTATGACCTCACATTTTTCCACATTACTTTCCATCTGTTATGTCCTTGCCCACAAAACTTATCGTTATCCCCTTGAAGACTCTTTGAGAGCTCCCCCCTACTCACAGCAAACTTGGAAATGTGACATTTGCTCCCATCAGCCAAATTATTGATGTAGATTGTGAAAAGCTAAGGCCCAAGTAGCAATCCCTGCAGTGCCCTGTTAATATCTGGCATGCCAACCTGAGAAGGATATTTATTTCCATTCTTTGTTTTGCGGCACGGTAGTGTAGCGGTTAGCGTAACGCTATTACAGTGCCAGCGACCCGGGTTCAATTCCCACCACTGTCTGTAAGGAGTTTGTACATTCTCCCCGTGTCTGCATGGGTTTCATCCGGGTGCTCCGGTTTCCTCCCACATTCCAAAGACATACAGGTTAGGAGTTATGGTCATGCTATGTTGGCGCCGGAAGAGTGGCGACACTTGCGGGCTGCCCCCAGCACATTCTCAGTAACGCACAAAGACTCATTTCACTGTGTGTTTCGATGTACATGTGACTAATAAATAAATATCTAATATCTATATCTGTATATCAATTCTCAATCCATACCAGTATATTATCTCCAATTCCATGTGCTTTAATCTTGTTGACCAAGCTCCTGTCTGGGATTTTATAGAAAGCCATCTGGAAATCTACACACACTACACCCACTGGTTCCGTTGTATCCATTTTAATAGTCATATCCTCAAAGAGCTCCAATAAATTAGTTAAACAGGATTTCTCTTTCATAAATCCATGTTGTCTCTGGTCAATTCTATTATTCTTTTCCAGCTGTCCTGCTGTTACATCCTTCATTATATATTGCCCTACAACTGACATTAAGAAAATGGGTCAGCAATTCCCTTTCTTCTCTATTCCTCTTGCCTTAAGTAGTGAGGTCACATTTGCAGGTACCATTCCAAGATTGACAGAATTTTGAAAGATGATAACCAGTTCATTCACTATCCCTACATCCACTCCTTTCGAAACCCAAGGATCCTTGGTACTTATCGTCAGTACTGACCAGTACTTCTACCAATCTTAATTTCCTTCAGATCTTCTTTCTTGCTAGGTCCTTGGTTCTCTTGTATTTTGGTAGTTATTTTTATATTGTCCAAGAAGACAGGCATAAAATATTTGTTTAAATTCTCTGCTATTTCCTTATTCCCTTTTGTAATTTCTCCCATCTCTGTCTGTAAGGGACCCACATTTGCCCTGCTAGTCTGTTGTTATGCTTCTTTCCAGTTTACTCTCATATTCTTCCTTTTCTTAATCAATTTCTTAATCCTCCTTTGCTGAATTTTAAAATGCTTCCTATCTGCAGACCTGCCGCTATCTTTGGTAACTTGATAAGCTTTCTTCTTCCATTTAATATTACTTTTAATTTCTCTGGTCAGCCACAGAAAGGCCATTTTTCCAGCAGAGCATTTTTGAAAATTATTTATTACTATTTTAACTGCTAGCCATTGCCATATGTTTCAGTGCAGTTTCCCAAATGACTACAGCCAACTCACCACACATATCCTTGTAGTTTAGGTCTAAACCCCTAATCTCTGCCTTAAGTACATCACTTTCAAACTCGATGTAAAATTCTGTCATATAATGATTCCGCTTTCCAAAGGGTCAGATTACTAGATTATTAATTAATATTTTCTCATTCTACAAAACTAGATCTAAATTAGTCTTTTCCCCAGTTGGTTCCTCAATAATGAGCAAGAAAATCATCTCATATACACCCCATAAATAGGTCTTCCACCTTATTATCACTATTTTGACTTGTCCAGAATATATGTAGATTAAAGTCCCCCATGGTTCTGTATTATGCTGTTGCATGCATCTCTGATTTCAGCTTATTTTAAATATTAATATATCATAGTTATTATTTTGTGAATAATTCTTTCATTTTTTATGGCTCAGCAATCTGGAAAAATAAATCTCTGATAGTTACAGTGAAATTGAACAATTAGGAATCTCACAGTTGAAAAAGATGATGACAGATTCCCTTTGATATCTCAATCAGTGCAAAACATCAAAAATATTTCCCTCGAGATTTCAATAACTAAACTGACAAAAAATGTGAAACACACAGCACTCCAAAACATACAATACTTGTAGGTAAACTGAAAGAAATATGATATATTTAGACCTGCTGCAGCAATGAAGAACAAACCTGCATTTTATTGCACTTAATCATACCCTAAGAACACGCCACAAACAAGTTATATCAAGTTAATTTAGAGACACATTTTAAATGCTTCTAAGATACCATTACAAATCATTCTCATTTATCCAAATTGCTTTTTTACATGATCCATTTCATCTTTCTCAGTTTTAAGTCTATTTAATTTCTTTTGTTTTATTTTCCTGGTTTCAACTTTTTTTATAATAGCCACATTACACCTGGAACTGCACAAGTTAACAATGTAAAATGCTTCTAGATCATCTGAACAATTTGATAAGGTGACACCTAAGCTGTTTCTGATATTAAGTATAAACATATATTGATTTACATGGGTTAATAACTGGATTAAGGCAAAGGGTTAGAGAGAAATTGTTGAAACAAAATTCACCCAGGGTTGGGTATCACTGCCTGAAAGGATGTGGGAGGTAGAAACCTTCAACTCCATGTTAAGAGAACCTAGATAAAAGCAAATGAGGTGCCTTCACCTACAAGACTATGGTTGGATAAGTAAGATGCAGTATGAATAGGACTATTTTAGCTTGCACGGATAGATAAAATGGTTTCTCTCCCTGCCACTGATAATGATTTCAATGATTCCATCATTTTAGTTTGGGAAAAAATCTCAAACATTAACCTACCTCTCACATTGGCAGACCTGTTAGTTCCAACATTTTCTGTCCCACATTGTTTTTAATTTAATTGATGCTTCGTCACCAAATGAATAAGTTAAAACTCCTCACAGTATAATACTGTACTGTTGATAACAATATTATCTTTATAGTGGTACATTACAATGAACATCATAAATCTATACTAACTGTAACAGCTGCACTAATGGAAATGGTCTTTCCATGACAATTACATTTAGGATCAAGGCTGAAGGCTTTTGTCCTCATGAACCCAATCAGCACTGGCTAATATATTCTTTTTGTTACTGAAATAGTATATTCATTCTATATAGTCACAGAGTGAAAAGAAACAATAGCCACTTACTACAGCTATAATTGGAATCTATCAATTCCTTAGAAAAGATAATAAGTTAAATAAAACCAATTAGGCTGTGCAGAGTGAAACTGACTGAGAAGGCTTTCCTATTACTTATTTAAGATATTTTACAAGATTTATTTCTCACAGCAATGCTATACAGTTATGAAAGGATAATTAGGTATGAGATTGTAAGAGGAAAGGCATTACACTGGGTCAGTTGATCGAGAAATGCTTTGTTGCTGTGTTCCTAGTTGCAATGAATACTGAATTGAGTGAATAATTAGCAACTGCCGGTATTTATTTTAAAATTCCCTTTTATCTACAACTATAACTCACATTCAGTACTTGCAAAAATGCTACTCATTTTCCTTATTTCCGCACAACAGCCATTAAACATTTAAATGGCAGATTGAAAGTGAAGACCACAAAGAAGAGTTCATATTGCACATATAAATACACATTTGTTCTGTGCTTGAATACAGAATTTGTCATGTGGTTAAATGGCTTAAAGGGCACACAAGAATATTGCATATAAATTATGAACAATTGATGTTATTCAATTCTAACATATTAAAATTATTAGTGCAATATCATTAGCCAAGTGCTTTGACAGCCATCTTAATAATTCAAGTGATAAGATCCTAACATTTGTTGTAGGCAATAGTTACATCTGAGAATGCATACACAGAGGTTTACACTCATTAGTATCTGGTACTGACAAATTAAGTAAAGAATAAAGCTAAAAGTTTCACTTTCTGGATTTATTTTAGTAAATGTAATAGCTCGTCTAATAGGCAGAAATTGGTGAAGAAGTTACAGCCAAAAAAGAATGCATTCGGAATTACACATGCTTCTTTGCCATTCTACTACATTTCTCCTGGTGCTGTCCATTGTGAATCAGAAATCATACCGCAAATAGGTGCTATAACTTTATGCTTTAATGCATAAGGTATTATTTTTGTTCTAAGGTGAAGCTGTGTGTAAAATGGTAAAACTCTAAATTGGTGTATCTCAGAGCCATTTACAAGCTACTTATATTAAAGAAATTGGACCCATTAGCTCACATCTTTTAGGTGCAAATCCATTTCCATTAGTGGGAGAAGCTCAAAGAGTGTGCATAGTTACAAGGCTGGGGATGGGGATAGTGGGATAGCGTAGGAATCTATTCTCACAGAGGGTGGTGAACCTCTTGGGGGGGGGGGTGGGTAGGGAGGCTGGATCATTGAGGGTTTTTAAAGGAGAAGTAAATAATCTTTTGAAAGATCAGGGAATTGATGGCTATGGGGAACTGGCACAAAAGGGGAAACAAGGCCTTGGCAGGCTTGAGTGATCAAGCGGCCTACTCAGGCTACCCTTCCCTTATGCTCCTTACCTTCATATGTTTTGCTTTACTTAATTATGACATAAAAATCTATATGCATGACAAAATATGGCAGTTGAAGTGCAATTAAACTTTTATTTTTCAATAGTGGATATTCCATGGCACAATGTATGGTAAACTGGCAAATGTGGTAGAAGTTTGAAAAAAACATAATGGCAGGGAAGTATAACAACTGAATAACAAGAGGCTGTTTTTGATTGGTTTCTGAGAAATCTGAGCCAATTGGAAAAGTATGACTGACTTTTTGTGTCAGCACATGCTTAAAATTTGCCACGGACCATACCTTACAGCAGCAATCTTGCGGTGTTACAATAAGTTGAATAGTGTAGTTTTTAAGAGTTGGTAATATACTGTAAATTTATTATGGCACTGCAAACACAGAGCAATTATTAAATGAGTAGCAGGTGAATTCATTAAAAACTCACATTAAAATTGACTTTCCTTTCTGGAAATAGCCCTTGTTTGTAGTTTATAAAATTATGACAAATAAGGGTAATACTTCAAGTTCAAACATTATCAATAATAAATGTGTACTGTAGTTATCTATAGCATACTGTTCTCCTGTGATGTTGCTCACAGATAATGAGAGGATGTGGTACTTCACCATCCATGCGAACAGTATCTATAAAATCACAAAAGTTGACTTAACAAATAAGAGATTTTTTTAAATATTTGAACTGTTATGTGTTTTAACACACTTAGAGTTCGTTTTGTGTTATTTGATCCCTTTAAAATATATGATTTCTCCTGTGACGATCTCCGTTCTGCCGACATTGATGTGAAAGAATATTTTGGTAAAATACTGAAAATATATTTAATATTTAATGAAAATGTGGCTAATACATTGCTACAAAACTTAAAGAATACCATATAACTCGAAAGATACTAACTTTGTTTCTCTCTCCATAGATACTGCCTCAACAGCTGAATAACTCAATACATCTGGCTCCTTCTTATCCCCATACAAAATATTCTGGCACCACTTCTACTATTTATTTTTATGTTATTGAAAGTTTGAATGCTTCTAAATGATTAATTGTTAAATGACTCAGTGCTGGTAGAGTCAGCATGAAAATCATTCATTGGAAGGCAAGGTTGCAGGGAGAAAATGACATGCAGGTACATACAAGCTGGGATAGAAGGATACAGAGTTCAAGGGCTGTATTACTTCAACAAAACCCCAGAATAACTAAGCTCTATGGAATTAGCTGAACACCAGCAACATGGATAGGAAATTGGCAGAAAGCAGAGAATAGTGATAAAAGGTTGTGAATGGCGGTGTTCTTCAGAGGCTGGTGCTGGGATCATTGCTCTTTTTGACACATATTAAAAATTTGGATATGAATGTGTAGGGTAAATTTTCTAAATGTACAGATGATACAAAACTAGGAAGTGCATGAAAACACTTGAAAGAAAATAGTTATAGACTGCTGGAAGACATAGATAATTTGGTTTAATGGACAGACAAATAATTTGTTCTCCTTGGTGCAACGAAACAAAGAAATAATGTACAAGATCTACACTAGTTCAGGTACTGTAAATAGAGGGAGACTATTCCCATGACAAGGTGGTCCAAAAACCATGGAACACAGATCAGAAGAAAAAATGGAAAAAAAAAGATACCAGGGGAATGTGGGGAAAGGCTCTCTATTTATAGTTAGCTAGAATTCGCTGCTTATGTTGATGGTGGAAACAAAATCAGCCAGTGCCTACAAAAGGCAGTTAGATAGTCATTTGAGACAGAATAATTTGTAGGACTATAGGGAAAAACTGGGAGAATGGTATTGATGGGATTGGTCTGCTAAGAGCTGACGTAGACTGGATGGGCCTAATGGTCTCTATCTGTGCTATAACAATTCTTTGAAGCAAGTCCCACTTAAATAAATAGAAGTGTGTACATTACACAGTGGCCAGAAATAGTCTGGCAGGTGTGCCCTGGCATTAGACTCACAGTCAGATAATCCATGGCCCAAAATTATAAACAACGACAGTTATAAATAGTTTGGTTAGAAAGGGGTGAAAATAGTGCACAGAGGTGTAAAGTTCCTGGGTGGTCAGAAGTCAGGTTGATAAAAACAAAATATATTTTTTAAGACACAAACTGTTAGAAAATCACAGTTAAAATGGGGCTTATAAATTCTGAATAGAATTGTTCTTATTAAGTTTCCTTCAAATACATCCAAGATAAATACCTTGTCCTTGCACTTGAGTGATTAGATGAAGCGCTATTATTGTAAAGGCGAGAACCCAGCCTTTTTGTGTAGTCATGGCAAAATCAGGAAAGAGCAGAAATCCTATAAATAAAAGAATATACACTGAATTAATTTTCAGTGATTCTGAATTTATTCAGGTGAACATTGTCTAAATTATTGGAATGCAAAAGAAATTCATATACACTGATTTTTCATGTACTTCATTCAGGTTACACCAGATTCTCCTAAAGTGAACGAGACCATGGTTGGACCATATACCATGTGCGTCCAACTCTGGCCAGACTAATAATAACATTAGCCTTCAAAATCACCATTTCTGACAAGAAAGTCTATGACTGAAATGTTAACTCTGTCTCCCTTTCCACAGATGCTGTTTAACCAGCATTTTCTGTTTTAATAACACTGTCCATATAAAAAATAGCAAGTAATAACAGTAAAAATATTCCAGTGCATAGAACCTTTCACCAATCCTAAAGTGCATTTCATCAATAAAATACTTTTTATTTGAGGGTTAGTTGTTGCCATAGACTAGCAGGCCCCTTTGACTCTCACCAACTTTTACTGATGCACCATAGAAAGCATCCTATCTGGATATATCACGGCTTGGTACGGCAACTACTCTGCCCAGGACCGCAACAAACCGCAAAGATTTGTGGACACAGCACAGCACATCATGGACACCAGCCTCCCCTCCTTGGAGTCTGTCTTTACCTCTCGTTGTCTTGGCGAAACAGTCAGCATAATCAAAGACCCCATCCACCCAGGACATTCTCTCTTCTCTCCTCTTCCATTGGGTAGAAGATACAGGAGCCTGAGGGCACGTACCACCAGACTTAAGGACAGCTTCTACACCACTGTAATAAGACTATTATACAATGAGATGGACTATGACTTCACGATCTACCTTGTTGTGACCTTGCACCTTATTGCACTGCACTTTCTCTGTAGCTGTGACACTGTACTCTGTACCGTTATTGTTTTTACCTGTACTACATCAATGCACTCTGTACTAACTCAATGTAACTGCACTGTGTAATGAATTGACTTGTACAATCGGTATGCAAGACAAGTTTTTCACTGTACCTCGGTACAAGTGACAATAATAAACCAATACCAATACCAATGTATGTACTCCATAATGCTGGAAATAATGATGTGACAATGATCAGTTCTGTTTTAGTTTGTTTATTTGAGGGACACTGGAGATGCACTCTTTCTCTTCTTCCAAAAAAATAGCACAGGATCCAATATATATCAACCTAGGATAACACATAAGCCTCAGTTGAAAATATCATTCAAATAGTGCAGCACCCCTTTAGTACTTCAAAGTCCCAGTCTACATTTTTGTGCTTGAGTGGAACTGGAAGCCACAATTTATAACACAAGTTGTTCTACCAACTCAGCAACAAAAATCAATGTGGTTCTTGTTTTGCTACTCCAAACTACTAGATCCTCCCTCTTCATTATGCTAGACAGCAAATTCCTATCAATAAGCCTGATAAAGATCCTTTTGGTACCTTTAAACATCTTCTTCAATCCTTTGGGCCCTCAAGATTCCTCTTCCCAGGAATTACCACTGTTACTTTCCACAACACTCAGTTCTGATGGATGTCTAGGTAGAGCGCCATTTTGTGGATAATGACACATGATTGATGAAACAACATCAACACAGAGTGACAGAGATAATTTACAAATATAATTGAATTTTAAATTAGTAATTTGATTTTCAAACAAATCTACATGATTTTAGTTATTTTATTGTCTCCCTTGATTTCTCAAAAAGACTGCAAGATCAATGCAATTAAACAGTGATAAAAATGAACTCTGAAACTGAGCCAACAAAGCTCAAGCTATCCAGGAAAATCTTTTTATTGCACTGACCTGCTTCATTGCAACACTGAAGCAAAGTTGTAAGGAAATCATTGGTTGATACTAAGAGACCAGAGAATCCTATGATATGCTGAATGAATCAAAGATAATTGAAACTCTTTGTCAATGTGTGCCTTATTTTCTCAGACCCATACTTTGCAAAATTCTTCCTGGCCCTCTCTTACAGTCCATCCTTTTCTCTATGTTTAAAAGTCCCTTTAAACCCACTTGTTCAGGTATTCCTTCAACCACCAACACTCAAATCCCTTTTGCTCAGATCCAACCACAGACTGAAAACTGTCTTGGGATGTCTTACTACGTTAAAGTTGTTGGTGAAAAATGACAGCATGTGCCTCCTGTAAATTAAGATTACTGAAATATTAAAAGATTGCAAACAACCAAATAAGAGATATCAAAAGAATTTAGCTGTGCAATATTTTGGACTTTACAGATCAATGGCCATATTAAGAATATGCTTTCTATAGCAATAATGTAGCAATGACCAAGTAACATGTTAGCACTCACACCATCAGTAATTTATTTCCCATTGTCCAGGAAGCCCCAAAACTTGCACATTTTGATTTTCTACCATTAAATTACAAGCAGCTATAGCTCTGGATCTAAAACATGCTGGCATTTTATATTTCCTCTCATTTCTCAGTTTATATCTATAATAGAATAAATTAATAAGCATCAAAGATGTTTTACTCCCCTTTCCCCGTCAGTAATAAATTTCTTCAAGATGTTAGGCTGAAGAGAACTTTCCCCTGTACCCTCTGGACTGATTGCTCTTTCACAATAGTCAATGAACATCTTATTCTCTCTGATATTGTCATGAGCTTTGATGTTCTGGACACACTCAATCAAGCTTTCAAGAACTTGGCTCATATTAATTCTCATTTAAGTTTTTGTATAATTATTGATTCATGAATACCTACTTATGCTCTTCATTTAATTTGGAGAAAATGGATTATATTTCTGTTTTGATTAATTGAAAACAACTGGCTTTGTCAAAAGGCTTTTTAAATCAGTTTTCCAGTGATTGAGTTAAAATGAGGGAACATGGACATAAGATCAAACGTAATTGATTTGCGATAAAGAACAAGAGAATCAGATTTTGTTATGCAGGACCCACAGCAACAGATTGAAACACTTTCCAAGTCCTGGAAATTTCTTCACAAAACTCCAAAAAGAAATGGTGTTGTGCAGCTGAAAATCAGCTTAACCCAGAATAAAGCAATATTGCACCCATTTCTGGGGTTTTCATGCCTGGTGGGAAATTCAACTCCTGACTTTCAGCAGGACTTCTGTTTACTCCAGCACTTCTCTTCTGACTTAAATTCCCCACGAAGTGTAACATCCCAAAATTCCCTTTAGTCTGAATTTCAACCTCACCGGTTTGAAATACGACAATTCTTATTTCTTCGCATAACCGCCAGGCCTTACTAACATCGCTTTCCCCTGAAACAATGCTATTTAAAGAACCAACACTCACACTGTATTCTATGTCCTCACTGATATCTGTGAAATCTGTCATCCTCAGATTCAACCTCACACATGTACCATAACTGATTTGCTGTGGAAGTCAAACTCATGGTGATTCTCAGCTTCCAAGCCCCCAAGTTCATTCCAGGCTGCTGTTGCTGATCTTTGCCACCCCTCACAGTGTGTTTCTCACTGCTGTATGGAGATCATCCAATTCCACACTCAAGGAGAGAAGATTTCATCCATGTTTTTCTTCATACCACAGGAAAGTGAAGAGTGGGATTTATCTACATTGCAAATTCCCCAAAGTTGAGGCATTCATTTATCTCTGCCAGGAGTGCCTGGCCATAAGCTCTGGATACTCTTCCTTGCACAAACAGCATACCTTCTATAGGTAAGGTTCTTCACCAGGCCCCTTTAACACCCTGTAGCTGGAAGAATGTTGCTTATATTGTGGTCTGTCCCTTAAAGAGCTGGCTATGGAGGTTGCATCTGCAGCTGTAAGAACTTACAACAAATCGACAGAGAACATGAAATGAAGTTGACAAAGCCTGATATTTTATAAGGAAAGCCAACGATGCTCTAGACCTTGATGGGAACTTTCAAAATCAGCATTAGGATGACACAAATGCCATTAAAAAGTAGGAAAGCAACTTCAAGGTCTAAATTAAAAACTTATTTGAAAAGATGGATGACAATCAGTGGCTGGAGAAGGAGGGTATGGGATTAGATCTATGAATTGTAGAAGAGAAGCAGAGACATAGACAAGCAATAACGTGTTGAGTAGAATAGCCAATGTTCTCTGGAGGTTGAAGAAAGAGATGTGATCTCTTTGAAACACAAGATTCTGAAGGGATGACAGGTGAATGCTGAGAGGTTCTTCACCCTGGCTACAAGATCAACAAATAGGCAGCATGGCTTCCACATAAACATAGAACAGTACAGCACAGGAACAGGCCCTTTGGCCCACACTGTCTGTCCAAACACAATGCCGAATTAAACTAAATCTCTTCTTCCTGTACATGATCCATATCCCTCCTTTCCTTGCATATTCATGTGTCTATCTAACAGCCTCGTAAATGCACTCATATTTGCTTCCACCATTACCCCCGGCAGCCAATTCCAGGCACCTACCTCTCTATGTAAAAATACTTGTCCTGCACATTTCCTTCAAGCTTTCTCTCTCTCTCTCACCTTAAATGCATGTCCTCTAGTATTTAACATTTCTACCCTGGGAAAAAGATTCCGATAATGGGTCAAATATTTTAAGGCTGAGGTCAGGAAGACCGTCTTCATCAAGGTTGCTCCAAATCACTGGATTTCATAACTGCAGAGAGCTGTAAATGCTCAGTTATTGAATATATATTAAAGACTGATTTTTGTTATCCAGGAGTTTAAGGAATATTGGGTTTGGGAGGGAAGAGTTAAGGAAGGAAATCAGCCACAATTGTGTCAGAAGGGGAGCAGGGCTTCAGGCTGAGTGGTTGATTGCTGCTTCTGTTTCTTATGCTCTCATAATCATAGAGTCACGCAACACAGAAACAGGCCCTTCGGCCCACCATGACTATGCTGACCATCAAGTATCTATCTATACTAATCCCATCCAAATGTTTACAAGATCAAGTTTATCATGTCTATTTAAGGAAGAGTGGTCCTTTGCATCCATGTGGTATCACAATGTAACAGCACTTTCTATTCACACCACAAGATAAACAATTGCATTGGAATTACTTATATGACAGATCTATTTTTCCAATAAAACTCTTTGTAAAAATTAGTTCCAATACAAGTGTTATAGTCTTGCAAAACCATTAATAATGTAGAGTTTTTTAAATTTAGACAGATAATTGATTTTGAAAAATTTTGCATTCTTGTAGGGAGATCTGATTGTAAACCACAATCTAGGGAGTTAACATTTAAAATGTTTTACTGGCATGTGCCACAAGCTAATGTTTACATGAGATTATATCATCACATCCCTAAAGGGATGAATAGAAGGTATTGATTGGATGTGGTTGCAAAGATATTACTAATGAAATGAGTTGGGATGAAAATGAAGCAAAATAAAAACATTCTACGAGAGTCCACTTTCTCCAAAATGATTGTTTTGATATGAATTAGCCCTCTCATTTTATTGATTGTTGTCCTGTGGTGTCGATAACAGTGTGTTTTATCTTCCTTTGAAAATAAATGTTCTCAAATGCAGAAATTGAAATAGGAGAACTGTGGCCACTGTCCTGTATCTATAAGATCAAAATTTATACCTAATTGTACAGTATACCACTGCCTTATCACTTAAATTATTCCGTGGTACAGTACTGAATGACAGATAAAGAAAGCTGATTTGTACTCTATGATGATTATCCGCATTCCTGGGCTGGAGAAGGGATGGATAATCAACCAAGTCACCCATCAGACAGTACAAGCATTACACCTGGAGAAGACCTAACTGCAATCTTCCCTAACCCTCCCACAGTTATCTGTCAGCTGTCACTAACAGAACCCTAACCCTAACTATACCCGACTTCAAACAAGAATGGCTTCTATGGGCAAGGGACTTAAAAGGTTGCTAAAAGTCTTTGAACAATGCATCATAAATCACACATTCAGGATAGGAGAAAAGAAGAAGCAGTAAAGATCTATGGCGTATTGCAGCTCAGTGATCAACTATTTTCTGCACCAATACAGAGCCTCATTAGGTAAAAGCGATAGGGTCAGTGATAGGGCACTGTCACTGAATGGAAACATATTTCATATTTCCATGGTTGAAGATTGTTTTACAATGTAGTGATTTTGGAAGAAAAGTGATTTACCAGTGAGGTTTTCTAATCTCGACGGATGAACATGCGTACATAACACAGTTCATGACATTACCTATTTGTGGTGTAATCACTAAAAGTTCTTGTCATTTTATTAAAGGAACATTTCCATAAAGCTCTCATCATGATGACTGCTTTACGGCAGGCAAGGGGAAGCTCAACAGACCTGCTTCACACATTCACAATCTCCCCAGGCACCTGTGCAGACATTACATCTCAGCTTTTGCAATGTTAATGGGTATTTGATTTATTATATCCATGGAGGTATATCTGCAAGGTGGGCAGCATAGTTACTTTAAGAAAATGCTCGATTTTAAAGCTTTCAGTGCAGATTCCAAAATACAAAGATAACTTACTCGGAAATAAACTTGCAAACTAGTGGGTTACTGATCCCATTTACAGCATGTTCCTGCATGCGTCTCTTAATTACATGTATAAAATACATGTGCCAAACTCAAACTTACATGGTAAAGAATTTGACACAGTTCTGAATGAAAATAACAGTGGCTTTGTCTTTCTGCTATTGACGTGATAGAATATCTCAGCACAGAAAATAATCGTTTGTTCATGACTTCTGCAGTGGAATTTTCCTCCAGAATAGTGAGTGTAAACACAATAGAGCATAAAATGGGAAGTCCTGATCTCATCATCTTCCTGCCGAGCAAGTTTGATTAAAATTACTCTCATCTACCACCAAATCCTAATTATTGATTTTAAAAGACATTTAACTAAGACTGTATTTATCTCAGACACATAGCTACAGGATTGGTTCACAGTCCAGAGCACTTCTTTCCTATAACGCAACTGTGATTACACCAAGTGGACTTAATTGGCTGCAAAACACTTTGGGACTTCCTGAAATTAAGAGAGGCTCTAAATAACAGAAGTCTTCCTTTCTGCCAACATTCTCTCCTGCCCACACCTTCATCACCAGCCCTTTCTGACCTTGAATTCCACTCTCTAACCCAGAGACAGCTCTGAGTGCACATGCACATAAAATCACATAGCTTCACTCACAGACAGTGACAAGCTGCAATAAAGCTTCACAGTAACATCCATAGAACTCATGAGAACTATTTTAAACTGGGTTTGACTGCACTGATTCGACAGTGCATTGGAGTCCACGTGTCTGAAGGTTACAGGAAGGTGAAGGGAGTATAACTCTACCTATAGCAGGCACCTCAAAGCACTGCAGCCACTGTAAAATGTTTCAAATCCACTGTCAGGATAAGTGAACCACTTAAGCATCCACCCCCAGCAACAAGACTTTAATTACACTCAGCCAGTTCCAATGGGCAACCACATCATTCCTATGCCTGACACCAGACTCGCAAAACAGCTCTCTGTCTGTGTTCTATCAATCCAAGAAATTAATGGGAGGACTGAGGAAGCAACCCAAGGATGTAATCAAAGCCTCCTTGAAAAATATTCCGACTGGTTTGTGGAAATCCCTGACCAAGACCAATCAAAATGGGGAACTGGCATGAAGGATGGCATTCAAAATCTTCAAGTCTTTTGGGGAGCATTCAGAAGCCTAGAGAAAATGACAGAAGGAGTGCACCAGCTCCCTCCACTTGCCTGCCCCATCCAGCACCTTCAGAGCTTGCTGTGGCAGATTTTGAGGATCGTACATTGGCTTCATCAGCCACTTCAGATGCCACAGAACTGGAGTGGATGCAAGGTACCGGTGTAATTTGGGATTATTTTGTGGCCCCACTCCAAAGTGAAGTGTCATCATATCTAGTGCAACTCAAATACCTGTCGCTACAGTGTTATCGATCTCACAGCAATTTTGCCATCAATGATCATGAAATTTGCCCCCTGTGTATGTCACATCAAATCAAAGCAACACTGGACTTTCTTCTAGAGGAGCGCAAGCAGTTACAAAAAATATCTCAATGATAGAAAAGTGACAGTTATGTACAAGGTGGTTTCTTCGTTAAGAACAACAAACAATCTGCTGGAAGAGCTCAGTGGGTCAAGTGGCAACAGTAGGAGGAAAGGAATTGTCAATGGAAGTAAAAGGAAGTGTCAATGTTTCAGGTCAAAGCCTTCCTTCAGGAGGTCCTGATACAGGGTTTTGGCCTGAAATATTGACAGTTCCTTTCCTCTCATGGATGCTGCTTGGCCTGCTGAGTTCCTCCAGCAGATTGTTTGTTGCTCCAGCTTCCAGTATCTGCAGTTTCTTGTGTCTCCTAGGTTCTTATTTAATTTGTAAGAAGTCTAAATTTTCACAAAAATAAATCCTGAACCATACAACCTTCCGTACTTGGTCCAATACACATTTGCTCAGGTCTTTCTACCGCATGTCCCATGCAAACTCTAAGCATCTTAATGGCTTTCCCATGACAAACATTTTGAGATGATTTCATTTTCTCTCTACTTTCTTACCTGACACTGGCCCACCTCTTGTAATATCAGTAAAAATCTTATTCAATAGGCCATTAATTCAAGCAAATACATTTCTCTGTTTAGTAGTTTGTTTCTTATTCAAATAAAAGAAATCGTTTTTTGTGATCTAAAATTTAACAATTATAATTACCATACCAGTGCTGAGAACCACACACACAGCTCTGATGCAGAGAGAATTAGACTTATTAGAGTACTCTTAACTGTGGTTGAGAAAGTAAAATGTTTAATATTAATGAGAATGAATGTAAAGTTGCAGATATGAAACTGCCAAAGATTCATTTTAATGTGTTCAACATCAAAACCAACATGAATTGAAAGACAGTTTCAACAACCAAATATTGGAATACTAGGAAGAAAATACTTCTGTGCTTTACCCCTTCTTTTTTTCCATTTGTCTGAAAGACACAAAGAAATCCAAGATTTAATCATGGGAAACACTTTCGTTTTTAGATCTCACGTCTTCAAAACTGTCATTTTAAAAAAGTCTTTGAATCTTTTGACATTGACAAAGTATGGACCGGTTTCTATTCAGATGCTGCACACGGTCCCCGTAATGCATTCCTAGATTTGTTACGAACCGTAATTCGATTCCTAGATTTGTTACGAGGAAAGAATTTGCTGAACAAAGGGGGCTTTCTACCTGTGGGAGCACTGATAATCCCCCGCACATCACACTTCCGATATTCCAGAAACAAATACCTGGTTTCCCCCTCACAACGAGAGTTCTGTCGCTGCCAAATCACACGTCCTTCCCCGCTCCTGTAGTCGATGGTGTATTCCACACACTGAGGAAGGGATTAGACCCAGAATGATCAATCAGATTATAATCTAAAACTGCGATTTTAAAGGGTGTGTCATGAAATAATATTAAGTATGGATCTGCCCCTCGGTGACGTACCTACTCCACATTAACCCTTACACCGCTCATTAGGCAAATTGTCCCGACAAAGTTTGTTTCCCACTACATTTACAAAACCGAAATAAAATTGAGAAAACCACGAGGGCCTAACAAAGTATTGAAGTTAATAACTTTGAGGCACATATCAGAAACTTTATCCAAATAAGAATGTCAAAACTTTCCAATAACACAATTTAAATAATCACATCATGTGTCTAGGTGTTTCCGATGTTTATTTACACTCTTCAAAACGACAAGTTTCGACAGATTTGTCAGTCCCCAGGTAAAGTAGGCAAGCCGGATGGAGTGTTTATAACTATTCATACATGCGATTATCCTTCTCATGGGTCGACTGTAATCCGTGGAGCTAACGCATCAACTAAATTTCATTTTAAGAGGTCCGTCTGATACTATTGTCTTTAAATACTTCGGTTCGTATTTTGTAAACAATTACATTATATAAAAACATTTGGAAAACTTGCTGATTGGCCAGTTATATAGCAGATAAACTTTAACATGGAAAAACCTGCTCATTCATATTAGTAGGAAAAGTAGAAACATCATCAACATTATTGAAATTAAGAAAATAAATGGAGTAGAAGAGCAACAGGATGCAGGGATATCGTCATTAGAAGTAGCATTGCAGGTTAATTATGGAAACGTCGACAATTCCTGCCCCCCACCCCCCACAGATGCTGCTCGATCCGTGGAGGCCCACCAGCAGATTGTTTGTTGCTCCAGATTCCAGCATCTACAGTTTTTTGCGAGGTTACAGGATGATAATAGTGAAGTTATGTTAACCCTACGTAGTGGGAGTCTTGATAGGTTTCACTTTTTTTATGCAAAGTTCCTTTCTCACTTCTTGAGAAATCACAGACTACCAGAACCAGGCAGCACCGAACAAGAAGGAGACTAAGAAGTGGAGATCCTGCACGAAAGATCTACAAAGTCAGTACTAGAATGGAGAGATAACAACTCTCAGAAAAGATGGAAATGGTTGGGAATATGCCTTTTGAAAACGAAAGGCTTAGAGTTGACTTGATAGATGACTTCAACATTTTGAATGATAGGAAATAAAAATAGGGACCATACATTAAACATGATTATTGATAAGTGTGAGTGCAGAAATAAAGACAAAGTTCTTTACTCAGAGAGGTTTGAATGCATTATCACAAGGAGTGATTGATGCAGCATCTTAAATGCCTTTAAAAGGAAACTGGAAAACTAAGTTAGAAAAAGGAATACCGGGCTATGTGAAGGATTTGATGGGATAAAATTGGTAAATTGGTTTATTATTATCATATGTACCGAGGTACAGTGAAAGACTTTGTTTTCCATGCCATACATACAGATCATTTCATTACAATTTTGCATTGTGGTAATACAAGAGAAAACAATAACAGAATGCAGAATAAAGTGTTGCTGTTACAGAGAAAGTGCAGTGCAGGCAGACAATAAGGTGCAAGGCCACTACGAGGTAGATTGTAAGGACAAGAGTCCACCTTATTGTACCGGGGACTATTTAATAGTCTTATAACAGCAGGTTAGAAGCCGTCCCTGAGCCTGGTGGTACGTGCTTTCAGGCTTTTGTATCTTCTGCCCAATGGGAGGGGGGAGGAGAGAAAGATAGCTGTACTGGAATGAGACTTGCATGAAGTGATAATGTCAATATAGACCAGTCAAGCTAAACAGTCTGTCTCTGTGATGTATATTTGTGTAATTTAATGCAATTATACAACATACTTAAATTTAAAATATTATGTAATGAATCCAACAATACTCTGGTCAGCAGATCTCCAACAGAGTTGCTCTAGTTAAATGGGAACATATGCTGTTTAATCACAAAAGGAAAACATTATACTGCCATAGGAAAATTGGTGTGAGCAATGCAAAAGAAAACTTCCCATGTTGATTCTCAAACCACCTGTTAGAAGCCTATTCTGACAATTATGTCCAGCTGCCAGCTGAGCATTGCCAGCTCAGGCTCTAGTCAGACTGCTGAGCCATTCTAGGTGATTGATATTGAAGTAGTTCCGATATCAGTGTCTGCTACCTGCAGTACTTCTTTCCAATTGTATT
This sequence comes from Pristis pectinata, assembly GCF_009764475.1. Taxonomy (NCBI): domain Eukaryota; kingdom Metazoa; phylum Chordata; class Chondrichthyes; order Rhinopristiformes; family Pristidae; genus Pristis; species Pristis pectinata. The sequence goes on from NC_067420.1 coordinate 23,768,822, forward strand.
CAATGTGGTGGGGGACTGTTAAGTACATCAGCTGAGGACAGTGGTCAGGCAATAATCAGCAGGTGGTTTCTTTGACCGTGTTTAACCTATTACTACTTGACTTCATTAATTCAATGTTGAGGATGTCCAGTGCCACTCCCTTCCAATGATATCTACTCTGCATTACCCTTTCCCCGCATTTGGGATGCTGCTGGAGGCAATGATCAGATCAGCTTATTGCTCGATGAATCTGGGAAAACTCTCATAACATCAAGTTTACAGGTGTTCATGTAGATGGTTTTTACAAGGTTCACTGAGCTTCCCGTTGCCCCTCTTGTGTTTCTGTATAATATTTTGATTGATGCGGTTCAGTTTGTTCAGCCTTTTGCCTTTTTTTTATTGCAGTTAGCTACAGTGACAAGATTTGCCAGACTATTGCAAGGGGGTGTTGACAATTAAGTTTGTTGTGGATTAACTTTGTGAGTAAACCACCCACCGGGTGCTGCCTGGTTCTGGTAGTCTGTGATTTCTCATTGCTCATTGGTTGCGAGTTCACTTGCCATCATGACACCAGTTAAACCCAAAGGCCTTCTGTCCCCAGTGCTGCCTTTAAACCCCCAAGTCCTCCATCTCCCACATTCCCTTTCACACCCATGGAGCTGCCTTTAAACCCAGGGTTTCTGTCTCCCACACTGACTTCAGACCCATGAGGCCACTGTCACTCATGCAGATTTTAAAGCCACAGGACTCCCTTCTCCTATGCTATCCCTAAAATCATAAGGCTTCTGGCCTAGGAAGATGATGATGTTTTATTTTTCCCAAAGTATATTAATGAACGACGTTTTTTTTTTAGAAGCAATCCAAAAGTTTGTTAGCTTTTTTGTGGCAAATTGTGTGAATTAAATTTGTCAGATGTCATGATGGGATCATGATTCTGGTTATTCAGCCCAGATGGGGTACTTCTCATAATCACAATGCTGCAGATTATTGAAGTTTTTTAAATATAATTCTCTTCTAAATATTCTACTAGAAGAATAATGCACACAGTAAACACACAAATTAAAACAGAATTTACCCAAATTAAGTCCATTGATCTTGAAAAAAAAACTTCATTTTAACTGCTCATCAAAAACCTCACCTGCAAATTTACCAAATACATTTGAAGATTACCCTCTAAATTTTATTCACTTGCAAGATCTAACTTTAATCATTCAAAATTATATTTGCTTTTACACAACCAATCAACCATCCTTCAGAGGATCAGTGCAGTAATGAGTAACTCAATTAATCTTGCCAAAGGAATCATGGGTAACAAACTAGTAATTAACCAGCATTTATTTATTGACTCTTTTCGGATAACACAATTAGAGTTAATTAAATGTTAGATATTAAAATCACTCAGGCATAATTAATGTAAGAATCAATATTCTCACGATGACAGTGCCAGATCAACTGTGTCAATGTTACTCACAATTAGTGGCATTATTCATCACAAAATAAAATTCTCATCATGTAAGCTTTTTGTTAGGTTTCTTATACACCTTACATTAACAAAACTATTTTGCAAGTTTACTGTGCATTTTAAAGCCTAGTTCCCTTACCTGAATGTCTAAGCTGGCAATTTAGATTTGGTGGTCTCACTTCATAAGAGGTATCTGGGCACCTTGGAGTGCCTGACAATGAAAGTCCATCGATTGTTGTAGCATTTCTTTACTCTTGTCTGCTCTCATTCAGTAGAATTAAAATTAATATCATTTTCGTAAATATTACTCATACCTGTGACACATTTAAGAATCTACAGCTAAAGTTCTTAAAGTTAAAATTCTCACACTTGACATTTCCCCACTTACATTGAGGCTCCGCTTTCGTGAACCATATTCATACTGAAATAAAGATCAAGCAACTTTTGCCCTTCAGCTCAAAGGGAGGTTTCCATCCTCCTTGAGCTTTCATTATGACACCTGCATAATGGTCTGATAGATGCACAGCCCCAGCCAAACTTCCCACCTGCCATCATCTCCAGAGCAGGTCACACAAGGCCATCCGGGCACTTCCATCCAGAAGCAAGAGTCCCTTGGGGCTCACCACCCTATCTCACTGTGTGAGTAGAAAAACCATCTTGAGTCAATCATCAAGATTTATGCATTTCATTCTCAGAATAATTCTTAATTGCATGCCTCTCTTGAAATTTTGACTAATTAAAGCCAGGATTTCCTTTTAATTATTTTTAAAAAGTTCAGCTGATTAGCTGTAAACCCTCCAGTTTATCATTGTTGAATAATTACGAACCAAATTATTTAATTCCTTAAAACAGGTATTTGGGTTGTGGAAGATTACTACAGCTCAACTTTTATTTTTTTTACAGAAAATCCGAGAGGGCCTGGGAGAAATAGATTCTGCTTCCAGTTCTAGCTGAGCTTGACTGGACCTGGCTGCCTCAGCCTGTGTTTGAGATGCTGATTAATATTCCTCATTAATATTATATTATTAGCTTTTGACTTTCTATTTGTTCATATAGGAAAGAGAAAACTGCTGTGCAGTTTTACCAATTAATAGCTTACAATTATTTCAAATCAATCATTTTGCAGGTATGATTTATATATACATTTAAAATAATTCAAAAGACCAAGCAAGTAATGACTTTTACTGCATGCACAAATCATTTGCTATTTAAATATTTATTAGTCATTTGAAATTGAAGTTTTGATAGTCCATTGTGTCATAAATGGATGGCTGCTCTGTATGAATTTTGGTTCTGTTTTTACATTGATTTGCTTATTTTTTTATTATTGGCTGGTCTCTATCTGGAACTCCCATTCACCCAATGAAGTACAATTAAAATGCATGCAATTTTAAACAATGATTAATACACAGGGATAAAATTGCACTGAAAGCTTATTTAGCTGTTCATTCTTATTTCAGGTTAGGCAAGTTACTTGTTCACAGCACCATCCCTTGGCCTTATAAAGTTATAACAGTTATTACAAAGAATAGTTTGATCATATTGCAGAACTGCAGCAGCTAAATCTTCATTTATATTTGACAGGTCAGTGCATTACAGAAGATTCAGACAATTTATAATACTGTCTTGCTGGAGAACATAAATTACAACTTGATTATAGACCATGAATATGGATAGTCTTTTAAACAACATCTTTGATTGTGCTCACCTGCAAGTTTGCAAAGAACCACATTTTATTTTTCAATTAATTTACAATGTAAAATGATACGCAAATAGAAGCATTTCATCATTTTATTTTTTATTACTACAAGTAAAAATGACACATTAAAGAGTAAAATTGAGGCAATATTATGTGCACCCAATCGTTGGGAAATCTGCAACACACACAATTTCAATGGCAAAATTTGAACATTGCCCAAGGTCTTTGCCCACACTGTTGAGGGCATCACTGAGACAAAATACGATAGGCTGATATCAGTCAGTTCAGCTTTCGGCAAGATTTTTGCCTGGTCCCAGCCTTGCCAAGGAGCCCTCGGTCACAGAGAGGTTGGCCCAAAATTTGAGAAATTTACTTTGTTACATGTTTCCTTCTGTGACAAGAGGAGCAGTGGCTCTCCTCCAATTCCCACAAGGATAACTAGCCACTCATTTGCTCTGGGGTTCTCTTTATCCATCAGGACCCCTGGAACTTCCCCAGATGTCTTGCCTTTGAAAGGGATAAACTTCCTGGGTTATTTCATCAGGAGTCAGAATCAATATGTTTAAATGAAGCCTGGCAATTAAAATGAATGGACTCTTGCATCTCATCCCATGCTTACACATTGGTCCAATTGGGCTTCTGTGACTGATCCATTAATTTACCAAGGTGCATCTAAGACTTTGATGGATTTGACATCTGCAACTCTGTGGATATGCATTAGTAAAAACTCTTTGAGGGACAAAATCCCAGCTAAATCCAAGAAAAAAAATCATTGTTTAGGGAGGATGTGTGCAGATCCTCCTCTCACAAGCCAAGATCAATTGATTTGGCCAGAGATATTTTCAAGGCCTTTGTATTTAAATCAGCGGTCAATCTCTCTTTACACCTTTAAGATTGCTCCTTGAAGTACTTACTCAGGGTAGTCATAATGTGAGAAATGTTTTGACAACATAATAAAGTTTTTTTTCTCCAGTGATGTCAATGATGGAGATGGAAGTAAGGGTTCTGAATATCGTGTCTGTGAAGTCAAGACTTCACTGAAAATGTACAATTGTGTCTGACTAGTTATTTTATATCATTAGACTGGAAAATAAAGGGACAATAGTACCTATAGCAAGTCTTTTAACAAAGGAGAGGAACTGCATTTTCTTGTTGAGGATGGTAGAGCTGGGAATTAGGCACATCAATGTTATGGAAGGAAGAGAAAAAGCTTTCTTTCTGATTTTGAAAGAAACTGGTTAAAACTAAATTCTGCCAGTTCCTTGTTCAAATAAGCATGGATTATTTTCTATAATGACTTGAAGACTTGGAACAGAGCCATTTTGTTTTTTCATTTTAGTAGGGCATATTGACCTTAGAGCTTCCTATCTGGCTTAGCTCCAACTTCCTAGCAATGGGGTGAGAGGGAGGGGAAGTCATTTACTTCTTGCTGAGTGTCACATTCCAGCAAAGGTTACAGTGGATGCCAGTGAAATAGCTGAGTTTATACAAAGACGTTTAATTGGATCTGCAAAATTTACAAATCAAGTCCCTTAGAATTTGATTGATTTGAAGAAAATTAGCAATATCCATTAACAGTAGCTATAATCCATGCTTCACAATCACGAGGGTTAAACAAAAAATATAAACATACATCAAAAACAGAATTAATATAGATGAAATGTTTTCCAGCAATAGAATATCAACATAGAAACTACGGTCAAAGTTAACAATGGAAAAATATTAACATACGTGAATGAGATTTAAATTAAATGATAAATAAGTTTTGTCTGCTAAGATCTTCAACACTTATTTCTAGGCTATGGTAATTGAAACTATTTTGATTTCTGAGAATATATAAAAGAAATCAACAAGCAGCTTTTTGAACAACCATACATCATTCAATCATTTCCATAACTTCCATCACCAATGTGCGAGGTCCTGTCATGATTATGTTGCTGACTGTTTTGTAGTCCAATTGCATTACAGGCATGCTGTTCACAGAAACAACAAACTGCCTGACCTGGTATAGAACAAAAAATATATTTTTAAAGTATGCACAAATTAATGCAATATGTACATTGCATGACACCTTTCAAGTTGCAGCACTGTTTACCCATCACCCCTCTCCATGTAACTTGTACTTTTGCCTGAAAATGGCAACTGCTAACAGATTTCTCTTTTCTGGTTTCAAATCAACAATATTTTCCTCTGTAAGCAGGTGGACGCAGGAGATGCAAGGGCTGCATGTTCCATATACAGCACTTAGGTTTTAAATAAACTGGCCAAGTAACTATGCAGTGTTTTAATCGGATTCAAAAATGACTATCACAAGATTTTAATAATGAAATGTAAGTTAGAGTAGCAAATTCAATTTCAAATGAGGTGCAGAAGTTAAAATAGTATGGAAAGAAAAGCAAGATTCAGTGGGAGAGTGAAAAAAGGACAAAAATGCAAGGACTGAAACCCAAAGAGATGAGACGCCATGCCAGTAATAGTTCACTTTAGGTTCTAGAGACAAGCACATTACACTCACTATTATAATAATAATATTACTGTTAATTAAACTGACGTCTATTCACATAGCGAGCAAATTACATCAAAAATACCCAACTTATAGAAATGAACCACTAATTTAGGTTTAAAATAACCACCATTCATCAAATGTTTAGCTTCTTCAAACTCAATAGGATGTCTCTGATTTGAAATAGGTAAGTAAATTTTAGAACTATCTGCAATTTGTTTGTCACCATGCCTTGAAAAAGCTGCTTGATAAGCCATAAACAATTGTACAAAGTATATATTCTCACATTTTTGTACATTATATTTTTTAACTGAGAATAGTTTTGATCTCCTGATTGGGGTCAGAGACCCAGGAGACAAATCTTTGGCTGATTTTGACTGGAATCCAATGGAATTTACTTGTGCTTTCGCTGATTCTCTAATTTTATTCATTTCGTTTTATACTTTCATTTCAACCTAGCAGTATATTGAAATAGAATTTTGGAACTATATTTTGCCTTCTCATTGAAAAAGATAGATAAACATAGACCCACATTATAACAATATAGAAATTGGAACTTAGCTGTGTTGGGTTGTTTTCCAAACTGTGTGGGATCCTTAGCCATATATCGTTACAATATAATTGATGCTTAGTACACACATTCAGTAAAGATTATTAAGAAATTCAGTCAGAATTCAGTGAGAATACTTAGCTGTCAAAGAAACTTAATTCTTGAGCTACGAGATAAAAACATTCTAAGAACAGCAATAAGTATTATATTCTTTAAAATCAAAAGGATGTTAGATTTCAAGCTTTTCACAAAACAAAATCCTTCCTCAATGTGCAGAAATAAAGCTGGTGACAGTCTGGGTTGTTTAAGATAATAACCAGAATGTCAATAGGTTATGTGGTTACCTTTATATTATAGACAAAAGAGACTGCAGATGCTGGAATCTGGAACAAAACAGAATGCTGGAAGAACTCGAAAACCGATTTCTTCCAACATTCTGATCTTTAAACTATAGTTTATGAACAGCACCAATCAAAGATAAGTTAATCCAGGAAAGCAGAGTGCCATGAATATTGATGAGTGTGGTCCATGGTGAAGCGTCTTTGTGCTAAAGTCCCAGGTAAATTATGCTGTTGTTTTAAGCAATGGTGCAAGTCACTCATACTATTGTTCCAAGGAAATTCTGCACCATTGTATACTTGCTGTGGATGATGCCACTACTAGGCTCAGGATTTTAAGGAAACTTGGGGAACATTGAAAAGAATGACAGAAGGTTATTCTTCTGTGTAGTTATCCAAGGTTCACAATAGAAGATAGCTTTCCCAACAAAATGTTCTTTCCCCACTTCCAACTTCCCCTGATGTCCGCTTTGGATCTTTAGCACTAGAAGTTTAACATATCATATTCAAGAAACACTAAACTGAAATTTAAAAAAAAATTAAAGTATAAAGAATAATATAATCTTAAATACAAACTATTGGACTTTCTGCTAGCCAAAGGGTTAGTAGAGATTGCCTGCTATCTGCAGTGATTACATTAGCACATTCCATCCCTGCACATTGCAGTATGGGAGTACAGAATGCAATGGAGGTCTGTCTCATGAACTGTCCTGGAATTCACCATTGGGTGCAGTTGCATTCTGTAACAATCTAAGCTGAGAGGACAAATATACTTCATATCTGGCCCCTCAGCTTCACAGGATAGCTGGCACATCTAACTTGGCCTGTGTCATCTGAGTTGGGTTGCCAACTTCATTAAGTAGGCAAGTAAAAGTACATGTATCCTTTAACTTTATTTTAATTCTTAGTGAATTTACCATTTTATTTTTTGAGTTAACTTTTAAAATTCTTTTTTTGACTGCTTCCAAAATTTTATGAGCATCAGATACATTTGGAAGTAGAAAAAAAAGTCCTTCTTACAGCACAGTCAGAGGCTAGGAGGGCAGTCTGAAGGCAGGACCTCTGTTTCTACTGCCTGTGTCCTAGTCACAATTCACTGTCGGGAAAAGGTTAATGCAGACATTGAGGCCATCCATAATTCTGCCCATTAAATACAATAACTGAAGGCAGCAGTAACAAACTTCTGGCAGCAGAGGGTGCAACAGACAGCGCAGATGCAGAAATCCATGCTGAAATGGATTATAAATCAACTGAGATTTGCTTTGGAAGATCAGAGATGTTGCAAAAGAATATCACAATAAAATAAAACATAATATTTTTAATACTACTGACATTTAATTCGTCCTGCAAAAGATACAATGAGTTGCAAGAATATGAAATCCATCATAAGTAATTATTGAAGCTGAGCCAAGAACATTTAGCATGGAATTAAATGAATATTTGTATTAAAAAAGTATAGAATTACTAGCTTTTTTAGACAATTAGCAATGACATGATGCCCAAATAGCCTCCTTTTAAATTGTAATTTCCATGTCCACAAAACGATAAACACTTCTTTTAGTTTGCAGAAATATATTTTTCTTTGTGTATTTTAATTTTGACTTTCCTTCATAATTTTGTAAAGCTGGTGGTCTTTACTTGCTGCTGTATTGACCAAAGTTTCTAATATTTTTAATTCATGCTTGCTATTTTTCCTCTAAGCTATTTTTATATTTCTCCATCTTCCAACACTTTCACCCGTCTTTTACTATCAGCTGATTATATAGGAGACTATTAAGGAAAAATCTGCATGAATCAGGAAATCAAGCCATTTTATAAATCAAACAACTTTTGTAAAGCATGTTAAAATGATGAACTTGCCATCTTTCTTAACATCTAGCTGCTTGTCGTATTCTTACAATATCTGAGTTATGAATGAGTTTTTCAAAAGATTGACAACTTCAATTGAAACAGGATTTCACAGCTTTGCCAAAACAAAAGGCTCCAAATCGAATTGTCCCCATCAGAATCAGGTCTCTGCCCCATAAAATTGAGTATGTACCTTGCTAGATTTTCAATTCCCTTTTAGTCCCACATTCCCTACTGGAAGGAACCATCAATTACAACAAGAATGGAAAAAGCCAACTTCACAACTCTGTTCGCACACAGGTGTAAATCATTCGCTGTGTTTTATACAGCCCTGCCAAACTCTGATGTAGCAAAAAAAAACACCAGTTAATCTCATGAAAATGAAAAGCTACCTGCCTTCAAGTTCTCAACATTTAACGTCCATATAAACAGAATACAATGCATGTGAATTGTATTTTCTTAATTTACTTTGTATGGATGGATATACAGTCATTGGAATTATTGGGCTGCTCAATCTGGCCCGAACTGTGCTCACCCCAAACAAACCCCCACCCATCCTGCATTCATCCACCACCCTTCCCCAAACTGCCTGCCTCATTGCCCCCATGCTTTTCCTGCATCAGGATGTGCCTTTTGTGAACTCATTGAAATGGAAGCTTCATTGCCATGACTGTTCATTAGACACCCCATAAGAGTCATAGGCAGCAGATCCTGAGGCCCCATCCCAACTGGCCTGATACTTTTGACCATTCACCTTTGTCAAAGGTGAAAAGTTTAAATCAGAAACATTTCAACTACAACTCAAATAGATTTAAATCATTAAAAATATAAAAATCAATAAGAAAGCTAAAAGGACATCAAGGTATAAACAATTAAATAAAAACAAAGATAAAATTAGAATAAAAATAAACAAACCACTTACCTGCACTTAGTTTTTCAAACAGGTTTGGTATATGGGGTTACACTGGAAACACAAGCCATGGTGAAGTGTATCCAGCCTCTCAACTCAGGATGTTTGTGTCCCACATTCAGGGTTCAATGCTGAATCTGGCATTGTTTTCTCACCTCCAACTTGCCTTTGTGCCACATTGGAAGAGGTCTGGAGGTCGGAGACATGGTGACCCCCAAGGAGGATGTTGCTGGTGTTCTCCACAGGTCCACCAGCAAAAGATAAGTTTAATCAAAAAGACTTAAATTTCTGCAGCACCTTTCTTGACCTCAGGATATGCCAAAGCACTCTATAGTCAATGAAGTACTCTTGAAATTTGGTCACCTTTAACATACAAGAAACCCTATGAAACTATTCATGTCATGATATTTTAAAAAAATCTTTAGCCTTACACTTTAAGTACCAGCCTTTGAATAACTGATGGGAACTCAGAAGATATGCATAATGACCAGACAGTAGATTATTTAAGAAGTTGGTTAATTTTAATTTTGCTGCAACGTAATCAAGCAAGAAAAATCTATATTTGACCAATAGTAGATAAAGCCAGAGTACAGGTTTTTACTTGTTTAAAGGTCAAAGCCTGAAGCCTGATGGTAAAATAATAGTATTAGTATATATATTATTGTATGCGCTACTAGTCTGGCTCACTCTAGTTAATACTAGATTGAATCAGGGCTACAGACAGCCTTTGGCACAATTTGTATTAGTTTTGCCTTCAATAAGCAGAGTTTTCAATCTGGTTAAAATGATCTGTGCCCTTTCTTATCCTCATTTTGATATTCTTGTTAAAAGGTTTAATCATCCTGATTTGGTGATAAGAATAATGGTGAGACTATCAAGCACTCAGTGTCATCGAGTATAATTAGACAGTTATTTTTGTAGTTCAATGTACAAATATGGAAGTTGCTGTCCAACATACCCTGCTCCTTCACAAACTATGCTACACTGATATCATGGTGATAGATTGACACACAGCACCCACATCAACATTAGGGCGTGAAGCTGCTGTATTTACCTACACAACATGCCAAAAGTGGTTAAAGTTTATGCATTCAAATCTAATTGAATTTTTTAAATTGTGGATTGTTTTAATTACCTCCAAACAACTCTGGCATCAAAAACCTGACTTTGTGGTATCTATTCCATTTGAATATAATTATTGGAGATTTTCTAAATAGTAGGAAATACTTATTTTCCTTTCTTCCCTTATCTTTCCCTTACTCCCACGTTTCCTTTATTTTGCTGTTTCTAGTTATTTATTTTTAGCTTCATAAATGGGATGCAGGCATCACTACCAAGGCCAGCATTTATTACATCGTGGGATTGCTCCGGGTGCTCCGGTTTCCTCCCACGTTCCAAATACGTACAGGTTAGGAAGTTGTGGGCATACTACGTTGGTGCCGGACACGTGGCAACACTTGTGGGCTGCCCCCAGAACACTCTACACAAAAGATGTATTTCACTGTGTGTTTCGATGTACATGTGACTAATAAAGGTATCTTATCTTAATACCTTTTAGAAGATGGCAGAGAACTGCTGCATTCCTTATGGTGAAGCTATCCCATAGGGTTGTTGGAATGGAAGTTACAGAATTTAAACCATGGCATAATGAAAGAACGGTGATATGCTCCGAAGTCAGAATGGAGTGCAACTCACAGGGAAATAAGGAGTGGAGAGGTCCTGTGCACATACTGCCCTTGTCCTTCCTGATGGCAGAAATCTCCTATCTGGGAAACATTTTCAGTGGGCTCAACATGTAACTGCAGTGCATTTTGCAGATTGTACAAACTGCAGTCACAGTGCATCCATTGAGAGAGTGAATGTTTATGGTGACAAATAGGGTGCCAATCAAACAAGCTACGCTGTTTCTTGAATTTTCATGGAGCCACACTCGTCTAAGCAAATGTAAAATATCTCATCAAACTCCCAATGTTTTTTTGTAGATGTTGGAAAGGTTTTGCACTTCAGGCAGTGACCTCTGACCTATTCTTGTAGCTACTTTATTCATCTAGATGATGTTTCTGGTTAAATGTTGATGGTAATGCCATTAATGATCAAGGGGTAATGGTAGACTTTCTCTTGATGGAGCTGCTCAATGCTTGGCACCTCTGTGGAACAGATGTTACTTACCATTTACTAATTCATATTTGCATTTTACCTCAATCGTACTTTAGTTTCTGAGCAGCTGTAACTAGAATTGAGTGTTGTGCAATTATTGGCAAATATTGCCTTGTCTGATCTGATGGAAGGAAGCATTTATGAAGCAGCTGAAGACAGCAGTGATGAGGTCACTGCCCCAAGAAACTCCTGCAGTAATGTTTGGGGTTGAGATGAAAGACATCCAACACCGCAACCATTTTCCTGAGGTTGCAACTCCAAGCTATGGAGAGTTTTCCCTCATATATTTGAGATTCCTCATGCTGATTGGTTGAGGGGAAACACTAATGTTTCTCCTGCTCAACAGGCACGAGTTCTGTGAAGTGGACATCAAATGACAGCAAATTACTATTTAGAACTTTGCAAAACATTTGTGGACTACGAAAAGCTATAACCAGAAAATCTGGGCCAATGTTTGGTTATCGCATTTTTTATTAGGTGTCTTTGGATCCAATTTCCCTTCCAGAGCTGGTGTTGGATTATTACTGCCCAACCAATCTCCAAATCAATGGATAACAATAATTGCACAACTTGAAAAACAGGCACTTTCAGTCTTTTGATGCTTTAAATTTGGTTCACTTGGACATTTCTCATTGACCTAGTGTTATCGATGTCAGGTTATTTTTGCAAGGTTTTAAAAGAGGTTTTCACATCAATATAAAAAATATCCTGGTACTTTAACTACTTGTAGTTTTGCAAGGCTCTCTCTTTTGCTGCAGCTACGTCAAATTAGATTTGGCACTCCATAAATAAAGTGCATATGAAGCACCTCCATTGAAAATTCAGAGGTTTTGTTTTTGTTCAGTTTCTCCCAATGAAGATGATTCTTGCTAATTTCTCATGTTGCCAATATTTATGTATGAATCTAAACAGCAAGTTCTGTTAGGCTTACAGGGGATTTCATGGCCAAACACAGCCTTGACTTCAAAATGGATATTTCCAGTAACGGTAACTTCGTAAAGATTGGGGAAAGTATGTTTTAGTCATTTTCTGACCATTTTTTGAAAGAAGCTATCTGTAAATGAATTATATATTTCATAGTGTACTTTTAACTTGAAGGTGATTCCTATAGTTAGTCCTTGCAGCAAATACTATGGAGAATGAGACAGAAGTCAGGGTAAATTAGCCATACATGGAATAGGTATTGATAAAATGACTGGTCTATGTGTTTCAATATTTTGTATGAAGTCTCCTATAAATATCTATACCTATTAGAATTGGTGTGATCTAATCAATTGAACCCAGCACTCTACATGATTAATTGTTTTTTTATTAATTGGTTTATTATTATTGTCACCAAGGTACAGTGAAAACAACTTTGTTTTGCATGCCATTCATACAGAGCATTTCATCACATCTGTGCATTGAGGTAGTACAAGGGAAAACAATAACAGAATGCAGAATAATGTGTAACTGTTACAGAGAAAGTGCAGTGCAGGCAGACAATAAGGTGCAAGACCATAATGAGGTAGATTGTGAGCTCAAGAGTCCATCTTATCATAATAAGGGACCATTCAATAGTCTTATAACAGCAGAATGGAAGCTGTCTTTGAGCCTGGTGTTACGTGCCCGATAGGAGGGGGGAGAAGAGAGAATGTCCGGGGTGGGTGGGGTCTTTGATTATGTTGGCTGCTTTACCAAGAAACGTAGACAGGGTCCAAGGAGGGGAGGCTGGTTTCCCTGATATGCTGAGCTGTGTCCACAAATCTCTGAAGTTTCTTACAGTCACTGGCAGAGCAGTTGCCATACCAAGCCATGATGCGTCAGGTTAGAATGCTTTCTATGGTGCATCTATAAAAATTGGTTAGGGTCAAAGTGGACACGCCAAATTTCTTTAGCCTCCTGAGAAAGTAGAGGCACTGGTGCGTTTTCTTGGCCATGGCGTCTACGTGGTTGGACCAGGCCAGGCTATTAGTGATGTTCTATTGGCTATTGAAGCTCTCAACCCTCTTTACCTCAGTGCCGAAGATGTAAACAGGAGTGTGTGCACCGCCCCCCTTCCTGAAGTCAATGACCAGCTCTTTTGTTTTGCTGACGTTGAGGGAAAGGTTGTTGTCATGACACCATGTCACTAAGCTCTCTATCTCCTTCATAGACTCCAACTCACCATTATTTGAGATTTGGCCCACTACCGTGGAGTCATCTGCACACTTGTAGATGGAGTTAGAGCACAATCTGGCCGTGCAGTTGAGAGTGTATAGGGAGTAGTGTAGGGGGCCAAGGATGCAGCCTCGTGGGGCACCAGTATTGAGGAGTTTGGAGAAAAGTTGGCTTGGAATTATAGTATTGAAGGCAGAGCTGTAGTCAATAAACAATAATCTAACGTAGGTGTGTTTACTGTCCAGATGGTCCAGAGATGAGTGTAGGGCCAGGGAGATGGCCTCCGACTTGTTTCAGCAATAGATTTAGATACGGAAAAGGAGGACAATCAAATGGAAGAGAATTCATTTACCTTATGACCAGATCTAGCCACAGAAAGTTGTGTGTGATAAATATGTTTAGTCCAGTTCATTCACAGAAAGTGTCATGTATTACACTTGCCTACATCGGCAAGGTCAATTAAACCTGCTGGGATTATCATAAGCCTTGAAACTGAATTGATTAGTATCTGTTTTTAATGCATGTAGTGCAAATCGCACAGATGATTTCCACATGAAATTGTGATCATCACTGAATTAGACCAGGCTCTTCCATGCATCTCATGTTAGTGCAAATGATGATTCTTCCAGAGTGAGATGGACAATGAATGACCTTACTATTCCTCCCTTACATTAATTAAAGCTCAAATATGCAACCTACAACTTTCACAGAACAGTCTCAATGCAACTAAAAGCAGCAGAGTACAAATTAATCACTATATAAAGGAGCACTGTAAAATCAAGAGAGCTGATTTGGCACCTTCAGAAGTGACAGCAGACTGCTCAAACTCCTTTTGAAGTTCACAAGTTAACTGGGAGTGCTTTCTCCAGCTATTTGCTGCTGACATATTCATTCAATGGATACGTCAATGCTGACACTGCTGGCAGCACTCCATCAGCAACTTTCAGGTGATGCACTATCAGGTCTGCAACAATGACAGCAGCTGTCACATTGATGTCACTTTGCAAAGAGAACAACGTGATTTGCTCTGAACCAGCAAGCATTTGAAAGGTGCTATTATTCTGAGGATCATTTACAAGACCAAGAAAACAAATAATACAAAAAAATCTTAACATTGGAACGTGAATTTTAAAACCCTAATGCCTTTCCCATTTTGCCACCTGGAGAGTTGCTTCCTTTCCCTTTGAATCTACACATGTTCCTGATGACCCAAGAGAAACTTTTGTTCCAACCGGGCAGCTTCAGACTACCATCCAGGGCCAACTGAACGATCAGTCTTGGATGTATGGCTGTGCACCTTGGGTTAGGGCTACCAAGCTGCTTGAGAGACTGAGGTTGGTGGTGACTTGGTGCTTTCATGAAAAGGGAGCATCAATGTCCTGATCCTACACACCAAGTAAACTCCTAAAAGTTTGGGTGGACAAAGGTGCTGGCACAAAGATTGCATCAACATTGTTTCAACCTTCAGATCTGAAGGTGACTCACTGACTCGTTACAGTCCTGATGCAGGGTCTCGACCCAAAATGTTTACAATTCCTTCCCCACCACAGATACTGCCTGACCCACTGAGTTCCTCCAGCAATTTGTTTTTTGCTCCAGACTCCAGCATTTGCAGTCTCTTGTGTCTCTCTGGTTACAAGTGTCTGATCCCCACTCTCTTCATTGTTAATCTCAAAATCAGCTCTTTGCAACATCTGAGTGGGACTCTGTTCACAGTGAAGATGGGTGAGAGTTTGCCAGAGGGGGAAATATATGGCTACTACTGCAGACAAGACGTAACTCCCAATGACCGACATTCCTGCTCCTGAAGTCTAATCAGCTCCTGCATGGCCTCTCTATGCTCTTACAGGAGAGGAGTTTGCTCAGGTGCAGCGTCTCTGCTTCTGAGAACAGCTAGCTGCTCGCTCACAGGGTCCTTCACTCCTGGAAAGCACCAAACTGCTCGGTAGCATTCCTGTGTCTACTGGGGACAGGAATCTGCTCTTTCATACTGACACATTAGCATACTCCCATCAAGCTTCCATAGAGTTGATAATGAAAAGGTTTCTCAATGGAGGACATTGCGGTCCTCCATTGCCTCCATATAAGCAAGGAGAACAAGGAGTAGGAGCAAGGCCACATGCATTGGAAGGTAGTGGTGGTGGGATCTTCATAAATGTATTGCCTGTTTTCAATGAAGGTGACCATCTTACACCTGAAGGATAGAGATGCCACCTATTAATCATAGAGCAAGCTTGAGTGGCCAAATGGCCTGCCTCTGTTCCTAAGGCAGGAATCTGCTCTTTCATACTGACACATTAGCAATACTCCCATCAAGCTTCCATAGAGTTGATAATGAAAAGGTTTCTCAGTGGAGGACACTGTGGTGCTCATAACATTGGGAGCTCAACAAAAGGCATTAAAAGTTTGGTAGTCTCAGAAGCCTGCACCAGAATAAGAATACTTCTTGTCAGTTGATCACAAGTACGCAATTTTGACAAAATTTCCAACCAGCCTGCGATCAGGAGTAACAGACAATCTCTCTGCAATCCAGATTCCAGCATGTCTCTAGCCTGAGATCAGGTTTGATATCAGAACTGAGAGTGTCTTAGTTTGTTTGGATGCAAGGCTTATACATCCAATTACTCTGCCATCATCACTGCTGGCAGTGTACATGTATGGAAATAGACTCCACCATCTTGCAGTCCAATAGCTTAAAGATAATTATTGTTGAAACACAGAACGGTTACTCAATTGCAATAGGTATAAGAGGAATATTTGTGTTCAATAAAACATAGGCCAGAAGGGACCAGGTGAGGAGAAAACCTTTGAAAGCAAAAATAAAAATATATTAATCAACATTGATAACTTTCCTGAAATAAGAAAAGGTGGAGAAGTAAAAGGCTAAAAATAAGTACTGCAAGGGCAGGAGAAAAACAAAACAAGCTTGTTCTGCTAAAAGAGTCAGAATCAAGCAGCTTAAATCTTCCAGTCTATTGGTGGAACATGAAACTTTAAGTTAATTCAGTTCCAAATTAAGACTTAAACTTGGAAACAATTGACAAGGAATTATAATTCAAAGAATATTAACAGTAAGAAACTGAATGTAAGTGCAATCACTCATTAATAAAGACAAGGCTTAAGTCTTCCAAGTGTTTCCAAAATAATAATGAAAGGGGCAATGTTCAGTGACATTTTAGAGAAATGATATTTGGTGCCAGGGAATGAGAGACTGAGCTCTCATTTCTTACATTTTGCTCATTCCTTATTTGTGTTGCACAGTGCAAGGAAGGCGTACATTTGCCTGAATGACAGAACTTGGAAGAGTTCCTGTTGCATAGCACCTAGCAACTAAAGCATCAGTGACATTGAGTTGAGTACATTACATTACTCCACCCTACCAAGCCCTTGGCAAGAAAACAAGTGGTGTGTGCGGTCTTAAGATGAAAAATCTGAGGCTACATGTCCTTCATTAGAGCAATCATTAAAGAGTTTTCCATTTGCTTTGAAGTTTGCCAAACAGCTAATATTATAGCCTTAATCTCCCTAATGTTGAAAATTACCATCAGTGCAATTAGTTAACTCATAATATTTCACTCAATGTGGTTTTTAATCATTTCTATCTATTTTTATAAATCAAACAATGGCTCAAATAAATCATAGATCAATTACAAATTCTCTTACCAATTAGTTTTAGCTTTGTATGTGGATGGGCCACAAACCATGGAGAATCTCTAAGTTTTGATTCCCATTTATTTTAGTAATTTCAATTGTTTACATTTTGTCAACATCCAACTTGCTTTTAGAATAAAAAAAAAATTCCTTGCATTATATTTTGTTCTGCCAAGTTATACTTTGGTAACTTTCTTCTTTGAACAAAAGTGCAAAATCAGCCATGTTAGTTTAGGTATGCATTATACAGCCCATTCAATTCTCCTTTCTGCTGTGTAATCTGATTTTCCAAACTTCCCCAAAGTTTGAAAATTACTCCTATGATTTATCAATACCACAGTTCACAGACCCGAGCACAACTCATTAAATTGCACAATCTAGCACACTGGAGTAATTAAAGGTAAACAGAGAAAATACTGGACTCAAAATGTAACTCTGTTTCCCTTTCCACAGATGGTGCCTGACCTGTCTGCTTTTACTACAGATTATCAATATCTGCAGGGTTTTTTTTACTTTTATTTACCACAGTAATTAAAACGTACCTCCATAAATTAGCATGTCTTAAGTAAGATCCATCTCTCTATGGAAAATACCAATGGGGTGAACAGAATAGTTCACCTAATTTATCTTCTTCCTGGAAATCTATGCCCCAAGAGGAGAGCAATGATGTTGGTTTTGAAGATCTCCAGAGTTTTTTTTCTTCATTGGCTTATCCAATAGATTACTACACATGAAAAATTGCCTCATAACATCATTAGCTACTGGTACTTATGCATTGCATTTACTTCCGTAAAACTATCCAAGATAATCCACAAGGACATTATGAAATCAAGATAACACTGCCAAATATGAAAACATTATGACATTGGTTAAAGAGTTGATGGGAGCATCTTAAAAGAGGGAAGCCAAAGTCTTTTCGATGACCCTGGCAAGTTTTAAGTATAAACCCAGCATTTGAGCAGCTCCCTAAATGACGCAGGCAAGTGGCTGTGTTGAGATTGTAGACAGTGAAAGATCCACTGTTCACAACAGAAGGAATTGCAGGGGTAAGGAGGAGAGATTAAATTGTGAGACAGATTGACACCTGTCTAACTTTGCAAAGTGCACAAAAATTGTAAATGAACACCTTCAAGTAAGTTCCAGACAATATCTATCAGAGGTAGGGTAAGAGTTAACCTTCCTCTACACAGCTCCAGAACAAAATATCAGTTTCAACTTCAAAATTAAACCTCACAATCCTTCAATTTTCATTTTTCTCCATTCTCAAACATATTGAGAACTCTTTAGTAAAGCTGCCACGTAGTATCAAATTATGGACAGACTACTCCAGACATTATAGCACAATATAGACTGACAATCTTAAACATTACCTTTATTCCAGCTGCTGCAGCCGGTCCTCCTGGATCCACAGCCTGGATGTAACATGGTCTTCCTCCTCGCACCACAAAACCCCATCCCACTGCATCACCCACAATCTGAAATTAAGAGAAGTATACAAGAGTACCTCAGCTTTATCTGAACCACCTTATCTTCGAAATGGTGATTATTTTGTACAATAATGAACACATCATATTGGGTCATATGGGCAAGGCCTTGTTGCTAAACTTGAAGCCTAATTCAGTGTGGCTATGGGTTAGAGAGAACAGGGCCATCGTGTTGTAGACATCATTTTGTGCTTCACAGACGAGGGTTCTGGTTAGAAATTTAGGAGCTTCCATTTTAAGCTTTCCTCAACACAGTGAACTTACCCCAAGAGCAAAATGGTTGGATATGCGGAAGCTTCGAACAGCCAAGTGCAGCAAGATTAGGCCATAGACAGCTCAGAAACAAAATGATGGTTTTGGGCAGTAGGGGGATCTTAAAGAAATGGGTGTAAACTTCAAGCTTGTCACTTTGGACACAGGAAGTTGTACGGCACCTGTAACATCCAATTTCTAAGCCTTTGTGTAAGCAACAGGGCCTTGCAATGTCCACCCTTAAATAACCATATATTTAAATAAGTAATACCTAAGAGCTATTTAAACCCTAAGTATCATGGATGTTAATGTCTTTGTTAAACAAAATACTTTTGCTGTTCAGTTCAGAGATTAGATTCCAAATAAAACATGTTTCAGCACTAAGTTAGTTAAAATAATATTGTTAATAAATTAGTTTGTACAGAGGCTCCACAACAATTAGAAAAGCTTTTATGGAAAATTCCATTTGCTAGAAACATATCAAGGATAGGAGGGGTTATGCCAATATTTTCAGTTGATGTACAGTAGTTCAGCAAAGTAAAATCACAGTTGAAAGATATTAGGCATTTCATTTGTTCCAAGAGTGCAGAAGGAATGTGAAAGCATAGCAGGTCAAAAACAGTAATGAGGTATTGTGTGTAGTTAGGAGTTGGAGCATTATCAGTTAGAACCTGCTTTTACATCAGAAGCTTGAAGGTCACAACAATGTCATGATTGAAACTATTCCACTTATTTAGTAATTATACAAATCACATAAATCTGAAAGTCCCCAGATGAGATAACATACAGCCATGTACAAAGTTACTTTACTCTCACAATTAAGAGTACAAAATATTTCAGTCTGAAACACAGATTAAAATACTGGTACCATTAAAAAATGAGTTTAGTTTGTTTTGGTTCTTGATTTATCAACATTGTTCATATTTAAAAAAGACACCTTTGTCAATATTAGCACAGCTCACACAAGGTAACTGGCACAAGCGTATGCTCACAGCTTTCTCCACTCAGCTGAAGAAAGTCAAATCCACCCACTTTAACCCACAAATCTTTCTTCCAGTCACAAGTTTTTGATGACATAAATAAAAAGAAATAAAATTAAGGTGCTCTTTTATCTAATAAAGTTGCTCAGTGTCATTTTCTCTGTCTGGTAACTCCCTTATTAAGCAACTCGGGATGTTTTTTGCTGCAATGAAGGCGTTATATACATGGAAGTTGTTACTGTTGCATTGGGATCTGCCTTGCATTTGATGCTGAATAGTTAAATACCTGGCCATCAAAAGGCCTTTGCTGCTGCTGCTGCTAAAATATGTCTTAAATACCAACTTAAAGTCCTCCTCACAGCCATAATTTGCTGCAGAGGAAGTGGGGCTGAGTAAGCTTACTAATCTACATATGTTTGCTTTAACTTCTTTGTTCAGCTGAACTGCAACAAACCCAGACATTCAAACATTACAGTTTCAGCATTGACCTTAAGTAGAATTAAATTCTTAAAAGAATTGAACAATTTCTTTTTTTACAAAATTAATTGGACCCAAACTTACTTTCTAAAAAACTGTGCCTTGACTTGCAACGTTATGTTGGTAAAGAACTGAATGCTTAGGTGTTTTTTTTTACTGGTGATTGATTAGTTCTCATGGTATGGTGGCACTTCCAGCAATCTGATTAATCAACATTGACCATATGCAGAGGAATCATCCTAAAGATAAACAATTTAAATCCTTCCAGCAGTAATCAGCTGGGACTGCTAAACTTTAACCAAAAGCTGCCTTCTTGCTTCAGATGAAAAATATTTGAGAAACAGCACACTGTTTATCCTTGGGCTTCTGTTTTTGAATTGGGTGGTCCAAGTTGTTCCTCAAGCCTAATGAATAGAGGGAGCAAACAAAAAAAAACATCCAAGAGAAAGATTTGAAACTTAAAAGTAAAAAAAAGATTGGTGCAGATTTAGAAAAAAAATCAAAGTTAAACTTGAGAAACAAATGGGGTCACTGGACAAGAACAGCTGATTACTTTAAGCAAATTTGTTTTGTTGGCTCTACTTTTGTTGCATAGCGTTGTTACAGTTGTAAAGCTGTTCCTAATAAAGGAGAAACATTATCACTCTAATAATGGTGATACTTTCAGTGTTGTGGTGCTGCATTGAAGCTGGATGTCACAAGGACTCTGTTACCTCATAATTCATCCTCACTTGCAGTATATATGTCAGCATGTTGCACTTTATCTCTGAAATTCATTCTGTGAACTTAACTAAGCACTAAATTCATCCCAACCTAGAATTACAGTTTAGAAATTTGTGGCTGGCATTTTGGTCGTAGGATTCTAAAGGAAGATTTTTTTTACATAATTCTGACATTTCTCTTTCCTCTACTTCACCGAGGCCATGAATTAATATATTTTAACCAGCTCAATGCTTCTACTAAAATAATCAGAGAAAATAAGTTTCTTTAGAATTGTACATGATTTTCTCTTATTCAATGTCCTCAGTGCTTTAGTTACTAAATCAAAATCTTTTCTTCTTTCAGTACCACCTTGAAGCATAATGTTCCACCAAATAATTATCAACGATGTTTAATATTTGCACAAGACATTTCCATCACCATTCACACAAAATCCCATAAAAGATATAACAAAATATTGCCATATTTTCTTGAGTTTACCAATTCCATGAAAATTTTCACCAATCTGGTGCATCATGTAACTTCAACAGGAAAAAAAACCAGAAGAGCTTTAAAATAGATCAGGTCCCAAACAACAGTGTGACCTCCTAAGCCAAAGGCTCCATCTAACTGTTGCATCATAGGTGGCAGAACATGCCAGTATTATCAGTTCCCTCAAATGCTCAGTTGGCATGAACTGAATCAGCAACTGATAGGACAGTTACAGTTAGTTACTCCCTGCTCAAATGTGGAAATAGGTCTTGAAGGTCCAAGACAGGGTTGGAGGATGCACCTCAAAAATTGAGTTTCTCATTAATTTAACATTAATTCCTTACAAATAGATGTTAGCTTTTTCCATGATGGGGAGAAGCCCTGCTGCCTCGCTCTGGACCCCACTATGGACTGTCATCAGATGGATAAGATTCCTGGCCTCGGGGAGAAGGTAAACACCCAACATCTGGTGTTAATGATGGTAATAATGATATCAAAGAGGGCAGAATTTGAATTGTGACCTCCAAATCCTACTTAAGCAACAGAGATCACCACTCAGACTTGAAGGGACAGGAATGCTGATTCCTGAGAATTCAGGCCCAGTGATTTACAAAAATACTTCTGTACAAAGAAAACATTGGCTTTTATTCAAGATTTCATACAATTTGAGATAAGCCTGCTATCTCTCTTGTGGAAGTATTTTCATTTAATCAGTTCAAAGCCTCCATTTAGACTGGGTCACAGCTCCACTGGCCCTGTAGTAACTGTTTAAAGCTTCAAGGAATGCACACTTACTGTTAATGTTTTCTTTAAGTAAGGTGCTCCAGGTGACAGGAGTTCTTCATTAGTGACTGGTCTCTTCAACACTACAACAATAACCACCAATGAGTGTTTGCACAAAGTATGTTAACATTTTAAAATCCAGTAAAATTACTTTATGCAAGAAATCTACTGAGCCCTTCTCTGGCAGGGTTTTATCAACTGCTGGAAAGGTGAATTGAAGGTTAGTACAGTTACAGAAATGATTGACATGTGTTGCATTTTTATATCTCACAAAATATCGCAATGTTCTCAGCAGACTCAATTATTTTGGAATGTTGCTACTGCTTTTATTGGATAAATTCCATAATAAAACAGAAGGACTCGCCAATTCCTCACCTGAAAGAAAAACATAGAGATGCCTTTAACACCAAAGGCTTCTCGGAATCAGTCTACAGGCAGCACTTTAAATGCCTGCTTAATGCACTAACCCATATCAGGCAGGAGATTGCTTCGAGATATCACCAGGGTTTTTATGCCAGCTGCAGGATTCCAGTGGGCATTTGGATATATGAATGGCTGTATAACATAATAGACGATAAGCAGTTTAAATAGCAATTCAAATAGGGCCCAGAATAATGGCACCAACTCTCCTGCCTACACATGCACCAAATCAAACAAATGAACAAACCAGTCAACGGGATCCATGCCAAAGCTGGTTGATTTTTAGCTTTGCAATGCAAACAAATATTGGTAAAATGCCTTCTACTGCCTACAGCTTGTCACTTAAATCAAAATCAGGTATAAACATGAAGATGAGGGTTATGAACTGATGCTGCAGACACACCACTGACTACTTGCCAATTTTGAATGCAAGTTAAAAATTAGCACCCACTTCTTGGTTTAGCTATTGTTTTAAAATTGCAACAACAATGCATCATACCTTCACAACCAACAGTGGGCACGGGAATATACTTGTGAAAAAGTATAGAAAACAGGCTTTTGTTGCACACATATGCAGATCTACATGTACTTAATCTTCCTAATGGCTATTGAGGAAAGCATCCCAGCTGTCCCACACTTCTGACTATAATGAGCAGCAGCTTTCTACTGTCCAAGAGCTTTCTTCGATGAACCCAGTTTATGACTTATAGGAAGCACGGTTTCCTACCAAAAAGCTTTTATAGTGTCCAGAAATAAGTTGAACAAATCCTCTTACATCATGGGATTAAAAATTATAAAATAGCAATGACTACCTTTAATCACTATACAGGATGGGTTATATATTATGTTTTGGTTTCCCTCAAAAGAGTTAAATGCTTCATTTCTGTTACCTATTAAAGCAAGTCACTTACAAAACATTTCCACAAAGGAACTCAATTTGACTTTTTGGTAATTAGCTTTGAATTACACTAAATCATTTTAACTCAGAATCTTTGTTATTTAACAGGCTTTATGCTCCAGTAAACTTGGAGTTTTTACACAAACTAAATTTCAAAGACGTGATCAAATTACAACTTGGATCAGGCCAAACAAAGGCTGTAGATGGGAGAACAGGAACAAGGACAGGGCTGTCTAATAAATAACTATTTATGGTAATAGCCAACTATGCTCCTCCAAAACAACATGCAGAAATTTATTAATGAGTAGAGCATGGCTGATTGCAATGTTGTTTCTATACAAAATAGAACATTTCTGAATCCTTACTGTTAATTAATATCCATAAAACATTTCACAACTATGGATGGTTTAAACAAATAACCACAGCTTCTACAGCACACACATCTCAAACCAGATTAACACTGGTCTGTGAGAGCAGGATATGTGAAAGTAACATAAATGAAGTTGACCTTTGAGATTAGAAGTGATCAGAAAGGTTCTTGCAGAGAAATGCAATTTTTAAAAAAATGTTCTATAACTTTGCCATAACTTTTTTTATGACGAGAAAATTCCTCCCTTGAAAATTAGATCTTTAATCACAAAAATATTTTTCAATAGCTTCAACATTACCCCTTTTGAACACAAATGCCTCTTCTTCTGCTGTCTCTTAGGGTTGAAGATGTTTTGCTTGCTCTCCAATTCTAGGAGTTCTGAGGTGCTCCATAAACCTACTTGAAACACAGACTTGCCAAAGATGAGGAGGACAATGTTTGATGGGATGGCAGTGGCTGATTTACGAGGTAGCATGCTTCTTCTGTGGTTTACACTGGGCTTCTCTGTGCTTGCAATGAAGGAACTTGGGGTTCTCAACGCCAACCTATATGCTCTCTTTCCATGTTGTGCAGTCTCGTGAATCTCTTGCCATGGTAGTAGCTGGAATAGAATGTTTGTTTTGTGAGTCAAGTACTGGGCACATGAGTGATGTGGTCTGCTCATTGCATCTTACTGAAGGGTAGCTTATCATGCCTGTGGATTTGGAAGATCTTGCAGTCAATGTTGGTGGTACCTTTTGTATGCTCTCAGGTGATTGCTTTAGATAGTCCACGTCTCAGAAGCATCCCCGAGGGCAGGGGTCATTGCTACATGGTAGATCATGTACTTAATGCAAAATTTTAGGTCTTGACCTTCAAGCACCTTTATCGTCAGATGGCTAAAGGCTGTGCTGAGGTGTTGAACTTGATGACAAGTTTCATCATCAATAGCTGCCTTTGTTGAGAGGTGACTCCCAAGATGTGGGAAGTGGTCTACGTCTTGCAGGTTCTCATTGTGGACATTTATTGTCAGAGGACCGTTGTGCACTTGGCTAAGATTGGTAGAGGACTTTTGCTTGTGAAGTGTAAGGTGCATTACCTTGTACGCTTCAGGTAATGACTTTAGGGTGACTTGGTGCTCAATTTATGAATGTGCCCAAGCATAAACATCACCTGCATACTGC
Source organism: Pristis pectinata (assembly GCF_009764475.1). Taxonomy (NCBI): domain Eukaryota; kingdom Metazoa; phylum Chordata; class Chondrichthyes; order Rhinopristiformes; family Pristidae; genus Pristis; species Pristis pectinata. The sequence goes on from NC_067420.1 coordinate 23,794,076, forward strand.
AGCTCAGTGAGTGAGATTGGAGTAACCTTAGTTCTTGAGTGAAGATGACACAGGTTGAGTGGTTTTCCATCTGTCTTGCAGATTATTTCCACTTCAGCAGGTAGCCTGTTGGAGATGAGCTGCAGTATAGCAGCAAGAAAGCTTGAGAAAAGTGCTGGGATGATGACAAGCCTTGATTGATGGCACTGCTGTAAAAATGTTTATTAAGATCATGGCCTTCATGCCTTTATGTAGCAGATATGAACGCTGGTGCTTTCTGGTAGAGAAGCCTAGTGCATCTTCACAGGTGCTGATAATGGTGGACTTTAGGGTAGTCCAAATGATATGGATACCCTTTTGCCCAGGGGTCATCAGGTTGTCTGTGAAGTGAAGCACAGTTTGAGAATTGATATTCCTGAGACCTCTAACATTAATTTTCTTGCAGCAACATTTCTGTTGCAACAATTTTTTTTTGGGGGGGGGCGGTGGGGTGGTGGTGGTGGTGGTGCTGGTGGTGGTGCAGGCTCTTTAAGATAACAAAGAGGATTAGGCAGTGGTCAGTCCAACACTTCTTGGTACTTCTTGTGGCACAAGTGTTGTGGACTCCTGCTTGGATGATAACACAATCTAATAGGCACCAGGTGCCTAAACTGCAAAGACTTGTGATGAAATTACAACATGGATCATGCCAAGCAGAGGCTGTAGATGGGAGGAACTGGGACAAGGGCAGGTATCTGTAATATATTACTATTTATTGTAAAAAACCAACTACACCACTGCAAAGTGACATGCAGTGCCTTATTAATGAGTAAGGTATAACTGGTCACAATTTTGTTTCAATGCAAAATAGTAACTTTCTGAAACCTTACTGTTAATTAATAGCCATAAAACATTTCACAAACCATGGACCATCTGTACAAATAACAACTTCAACAGTACCCACAGCTCAAACCAGTTTAGTGCAGGTTTGAGTAAGCAGAATATCCGGACACAAAATAAGTAACACTGACCTGTGAGATTAGAAATGATCACACAGGTCCACACAGACATGCAAAACTTAGCTGTGACTAGCTTTACACAGAAAGTGAAAATTCCCTCTCTTGAAAGTTGATTTGCTATTTGCAAAAATACTCTTGAATAACCTTGGCATTACATTGCTTACCACTCAAATGTGAACATAGGAATAAGAGCATCAATGGAATCTGTGCCAAAAAGGGTCTTTCTAGCATTATATATAAAGAGCTGCATTACTGACAGCTCTGCTGTGTTGGGATCCTGATATAAATCCCTGCCCTCCCCACTGCTGTTCTGAAATGCAGCAATGAATTGCACAACAGCTCGGTATGGAGAGCCTGCCTGTGAGGGCTGGGAAGAGATGTGCAGTCACTCAGCACCGTGACATAGGGCTCAACACTGCGCCCTGGCTGGTACGCTGAGTGTGGGCCATTGTTGGCGCCGGAAGTGTGGCGACATTTGCGGGCTGCCCCCAGGACACTCTACGCAAAAGATACATTTCACTGTCTGTTTCGATGTACATGTGACTAATAAAGATATCTTATCTTATTGCTGGAGAATGGCAGTGACTGTTCCACGTGTAGAAGGACTGCTCGGATCCTACTGTCTCTCTCATCATCTCCTGTTGTACAGTTGATGCCCCTCTCTTTAGCTCTCCTAAGTCCAAAAGTATTTTTGATATGGTACCACTGTTGAGCATGTGACCATAGGGAAATCACTGGGCTACAGAGAGCTATGCAGTCAAACAAAGAACAGAAGTTGGCCATTTCCATCAGATGATGACAGAAACAACGGGATCTGAGTGGTGTGCCAACACATGGAGTAGGTGATGCCAGACCCCAGAAATGGTTCATAGACACCATACCAGCTAGGGTGCAGCCATGAGCTACTCAACTTAATGCTGAGTAACCACATTTTTCACCCTAGTCCATCCAACACCAACCCTTATAAGCAGCTTCTCCAGACCACACCCTGATGGTGGGAGTGTCAATGGAGGGCAGCAATTAACGCCAGGCTCCCACTGCCCAGATTCCTGTCACAACAGCGTGCAACAGTGGGGAGGACTGGGATTTGCCTTAGGTTTTTGTCACAGGTACATGCAGCTACGAAAGATGTCCTTTTTAATAAAAAAAAGTACCATAGTTATGCAGCTGTGAGGGTTCAGACTGGAGAACCAAGAATATTATAATGAAACAACATGCTCAGGACAATGCTAAGTAAGCAGCCTATGTACACATGTAGTACATGCCTGTGTACATAAGTAGTACACGAAACACACACACAAAATACAGGACTGATAGTTAAATCTGGGGAGTGTTCCGAACAAGACTCCTCCTATATTGTGGTGGATTTCAGAGTCCCTTCATGAAGAGAAGGGACTTTAATTAACATATCTAAACCAGACTTCCATGACGCAATTACGAGTCCAATTTAAAACTGATGCTGTAGGGAGCTCTCAGAGATGGAGAAAGCTGGCAGCTCCACAAGCTAAGTGCCTTTTGCATACATTGTTGGCCACAAGGAGGAGGACTGCTCCCTAAATTCTCCACATGGAAGCCAGTGGCTTCTCTTTGCCCCAATTGCTGGACCCCACCTTTCCTCTCAATCACGAATTCTCCTCCTCCAATAGTCCTCCTAGCACCACCTTCCAATGTCCCAATTGCAGCCATTTTCCTGTCTTGATTAATGGAGATGGGAAGGAGATCTGGTAGTTGAGATTGCTCACCTGGTAAGAAGAATGACAGGTATTGTGGTGGCATGGTGGATATTCCTAGGGTGCAGAGTGAGATACCAAGGGCATTAGCCTGTAGGAACAATTGGGAGTGGAGGAATGTCAAAATGGGCCAGAAAACTGAAGGGGCCAAACTACAATAGAAAGAGATATAGAGCAAGTATGGGAGAATGAGTATCTAGGATCTCCTGGGCCTCTGAAAGGCCAGTGATGTAATGACTCCTAGATACAGCAGTGCCCACCAATCTGACTTACTGTACGCCAGTGGCCTTGTTTGTGACAGCCAGAGCAACCAGCCAAAACAAACCCATTGGAAACTCTTAGGTAAGCACAAGCCTGTGAATACCAAACATCCATCATAATGCTTCAATCATCACTCACTGGAGTTATGACAGAAGTACATTGGAAGGACAAGGACTACGTGCAGTCAATGAGTGACTGAAGCAATCCCAGCACCTGGTGCTTTTGAACCTGTACTTGTACCTCGGATCCCACCATGTACAAGCAGTCTTCTACAGTTAGGATTTCAATGAACTCAGCAGGAATTGAGGAGGAAAATGAAGGATATTGTGGTGTCATTGTGATATGCCTTGAGGAAGAATACTTCTTTTGTTTGTAAAATCACACCCCAGTTGTCTATCCCTATTGGACAAAAATATTATTCACTATTTCAGTACCTGGTGGCACTGAGGGATTTAAATTTAACTTTTAGCTGCAGGAGTAGGCCTTTTAACCATTTGAGTTTGTTCCACCAGTTAGATCATAGTTAATCTCTACCACAACATAATTCAGTTGCCTGAATTATATCACTTCAACAAATACTGATCAATCTCAGTCTTGGAAATTTTAAATCTCAACATCCTTGGAGAGGGAAAGGCAGAGGGGGAAAGAGGGTGCTAGATTTTTACTACCCTCCATTTGAAGATGAATTCACCCTTTGCTAACAGATCTTGCAAAGGTCCTGATTACTCATCCATCAATCTGCTTTATTCAAGGAAATATTGAGAGATGGTAAGCATGAAGACAATGAAAAGTTCAAGCCCTTTCACCAATGTCCTCTCCTTTATTCCTGCTTTAAACTCCCAGTATCATTCTTATGATTCTACAATGCAATGTTCAGATGGATCAAAATGTCCTCAAGTCTTTTAGGCTTAATAATGGAATGCACACAATTAAATTGTGCAATCACAGCCAATCACGGTAGTGTAGCGGTTAGCGTAACGCCTTACAGCACCAGCGACCCGGGTTCAATTCCGGCCGCTGTCCATAAGGAGTTTGTACATTCTCCCCGTGCCTGCGTGGGTTTCCTCTGGGTGCTCCGGTTTCCTCCCACATTCCAAAGACGTACAGGTTCGGAAGTTGTGGGCATGCTATGTTGGCTCCGGAAGCGTGGCGACACTTGAGGGCTGCCCCCAGAACACTACACAAAAGATTCATTTCACTGTGTGTTTCGATGTACATGTGACTAATAAAGATATCTTATCACTTCCCATTCAACTAAACAGAAACAATTATAATTTTGCAGTATATGTTTTGGACTAGTATCTAGTCTACTGAAACAATCTTCTTCTGCATTCAATTTACACACATTACTGACATTGCATGCTTTAATTGCACTGTTCCAACCTGATTTGGGGTTACACTCCACAGAAGGCACACATGCAAGGCTTGGTGTTGTATTGTAAAAGGCTGCAGATCCTGTGACAGCAGAGGTAATGCTGCTCCGACGCACTGCTGATACCACCTTTATCTCTTTATTGGTTTGCACTGGAAATTGAAAGAGGAAGCAAGTTAGGCATTCATCACATTGGCTGCACATTATCACAGAATTAATAGCATAGCAATAACATTAACTAATAGCCTAGAAGACTGAGCCAGGAAGATTGTTGGTTCATTAGGGTAGCATATGTTTTTGAATGCAGAAAAAAATGCCTATTTATCCCTTACTAGCTCATTCCCATTAATCTCAGGAATTCTAGTCCACACTGGTGCATTATAGAGTTATACAGCCCGCAAAAAGGCCTGGCAGCCCAACTTGTCCAAGCCAACCAAGGTGTCTTCCTGAGCTAGTCCCAGTTGCCTGCATTTGGCCCACATCCCCCTAAACTCTTCCTGTTCATGAACCTGTCCAAATGCCCTTAAACATTGTAATTGTACCCAAATCAATGTGTTCCAGAAGGAATTTCAAGATCAAATTAGCCTTCTTTATCCAAATAAACACAACATTTTGCAGTACAGAGAAGGCCATTCAACTTTTCAAAAGAGCTGTCTGCTCAATATTCACATATTTTTATAGTTCACTTTTTGCAAATGTTGATTCATTGTTTTTTTTTAAAATTACCATGATGGACTCCACTTACACAAGCATCTCTGTGAAGGTTTTACATTTACCACCTATCTACTCTGCATGAAGAAATTCTCCAAACCTCACTTGTAAGTGAACTTAAATTCCAGTTCTCAGGTTTGAATCCATCTTGTGGCATCTAACTTTGGACAAGTATTAATTCCTTGCACTTCATTGAAAACATAGAATTTCTAGCAATACATTGTTCAGGACAGATCTGGTAAATTGATTAATTAACATGACAATTGAATTGTACGACTTTGTTCAAAAACTGCATAAATTTAAACATTTTCCAAGATCACTGGTTCCAAAAAATGCTGGGCATTCACGTTTGATGAATTAAACATCGATATATTTCACCAAAATATAAACAGATATCCAATTGATATACATGTATGCATTACTTGAAAACCCTTCCACCTGAGAGAAAACTGGAGCCATCCTGCCCTGGATTCAGCTTTCGCAGGCAGAAGGGACTGTCATGGGATTCCTGTGCCATCCAGGAGTTTTCATTTAAGAGCTCAGTCAGTCGTCGTCTTCTGCGAAAGTTTATGCGGAACTGGTAGAGCAAGTTACTGTCAAAGAAGTGGTGGCGATTCGAGACTGCAGAACAACAAATAATTTTCTTAATAAAGGCAAACTCGTTACCTTAGACTCTTTCAATTCCTTAGTAATATTAGTATACCACAACTGTTGGTGCTGACGCATGTACTTGCCTTTCTCCCCAAAGGAGTGATGTTATGGTTCACACTAGCAGGAATATTTCCCTTTCCTGAGTGGTCAAATTTAATTATTCTTTGGATTGCAATCCATCCAGAGAATTAATATGAAAATCTTATTGGTTTGTCTGTAAGGGTCATGTCTAAATTGTATACAGACCCCAAGTGGATATGGCCTAGAGCTTAATGCTCCCCTTTGACAGAAAGTTAACAATTTGGCTTAGAGACCCACTTAAACCTGTCATGTTGGTGCAAAACTGAAAATGCCATACTCGTGCTTTATTCTGCACCTAACTGTGATGCTATGGTTTACACTGGCAGGAATATTTCCCTTTCCTGAGTGGTCAAATATAATTATTTTACAATTGATATTTATAATCAGCATTTTTACCTGCATGAACTAGATAGAAATGTAGAAAAATCTTTACTGCCCAAAAACAGATGAGTTTGGGTCTTAAGTGACATTAAACCCAATCCACCTCAAACCCACTTCCTGTTTTAAAAAGATGGGATGTGGAAGATTGGGTATAAACCAAGCATTAAAATTGTTAGAACCTGAGGAAAATTCTTTTTTTATGTTTCCTGACCACAAAGAGCACCCTCTCTTAAGATGAGATATCTTTATTAGTCACATATACATCGAAACACACAGTGAAATCATTTTTGTGTAGAATGTTCTGGGGGCAGCCCTCAAGTGTCACCACCTTTCTGGTGCCAACATAGCACGCCCACAACTTCCTAACTCGTCTGTCTTTGTAACTGTTAATTCCTTTATTTCCTGTGAATATTGGGATCATAAATGATGCATAATGGGTACCCTTCTTATATAGAGTCAGGACGATGACTAATACCTGCATAAAATTTTAATATTTCTTTTGGATGGACTTCAACAACATTGTACCAGAGTTCTGGAAAGTTAACAGCACGACATCTCACTTTGAATTTATCAAGCATGTTTATCAAATACTTAAATATGCCTGGCCCTCAGCCTATAAGTAATATATGTTCAATCTTGTCATAGTGGTGCCTTGCACTGACTGACATTCAAGATTCTGGTTTGGACATATAGACATTATTGCCGATTTTTTTGGAGCAGGAGGAAACATTATAGGATGGGAACTCCAAAGAATGAAGCCTGAAAATGGCTGAGAGCTGTGCCAGTAATGGTGACTGAAGGAGGGAAAGGACCCCAAAATTATTATGCTTGGAGGAAGAGCAATGAGGCAAATACAAATTGTGAGGAGACTTAAATGGAATAAAATAAAATCACATGTTAAAAATGCAGTGTTTAAATTTAACAGATTGGAGTTCTGTGATTCAATGTATGAGGAATAATGGATGTATAACATTTAGTAAAGTTCAAGATATAAGTTGCAGTATATGTAAATACAAAATATGCAAATATTTATATAAATATAAAGTAGCTGGAACTATAAAGGCAGCATATGTAAATACATTATTTCATATTTAAAAGACTGATATATTGTATATAGACAACAACTACCAGAGGATCCTCACCATGTTGAATAATTCCATGCTCGAGTTCTCTTCGGCATAGCTCCACTGCTTCTTTCCTTGAAGAAGCTTCCCCTTCTTTTATCAGCCAGTCGATGATTTCACAGCCAGAAACACTACGTTGGTACTTCACTCCATTTTCTTCTTGTAATTTCATGATTGTGTTCTCAGAATTAATAAGCCTGTCAATGGTAGAACAACTGTGTAGAGATGTACATGTCCCAAAATGATCAGATTTCTAAATGGGCATCAACACTTGTTCCAAACTAGTAGAAGATACAACTCAAACCAGAACCTTAAATAAACACTTCTTAGATTAGAATCTTTGCTCACATTCAAACAATACCTTGAAGCACCAAACCCAAAACAAGTTGAGTGACTTCTACAATATGTGTAAAAATCTGCATGAGCCAGCTCTCCTGTTGTGTATTGCATAAATATTGAATGAACAACATGGGCCAGAATTTCCAGGCAGCAGCAAGCTGTCCAAGCTTGCCACTGACTTCCGAATAAAATTAGTACTTACCCAGAGCGATTCAAGCAAGCTAGTGCAAGTTCAGTGAGCAGATTTCACGGTGGTACTGCTGGTAAACTACAGACATTTGCTCTTCACTGTAGACTCCAGCATCAAAGCAGAGCTAGAATGACAGCAGTGATCAGCTAAGTTCAGGACTTGCATATTCCTCCACAGAAGTCCCAAACTTCTGCACAATTGTGGAGACAAAATGAAGCAGTTCCACATGGAATCACTGAGCTCTTAGCAGAAATTTCAGACCCTGAGCTAAAGCTTGCATTTTTTGAGTTTTGTTAATGGTTACAATCCATTAAAGTGATTGCTACTCAACTGGCTTGATGACTTCATGGCTGCTGGGCACCAGGAATTGATGCTTGACAGTAAACAATGTGAGGAAAGGGGCCCAGACCACTGAGCTCTTTGTAGCAGCCTTCTTCAAGGTCAATAGTGAGCACTGTCACTTCATTGCTAATGGCAAAATACAGACCTTTGGTCAAGACACTGAATAACTCCCCTGTTCTTCTGTAAGTATGCCATGGGATCATACACACAGAGGCTTTGTTTTAACATCTTTTACAAAAATCTGTACCTCCAACAATATAGTACTCAGCATTATACTGAAGTAGGTTTTGAAGCAATCTTCTGACTAACAGGTTACTGCTAAACCAAGGCACCCATTAATGGAGCCTTTTCTCTTTTCTGATAATTTACTCAAACCAGTGTCAATCTGCCTTTTCTTTTTGCAGCGACTACTTTGTTTTCCAGTGCACTTTAACATTTTCTATTCTGATTTCAGATCCAAGCATTTGATATGCTTTCTTTAGTATTACATTTATTATCTAATCTGTTCAGAACATGCATAAAAAAGAAAAAACCTTGTGTTGATTTTATGCCTTTCATGACCTCAGGTCATTCGAAAGCGGTTCAAAACCTGTGAAGAAGTGTTGCATTGGAAACACAGCACCTGAGAAAGCAGATAGGTCCACAGTGTAGGGTCTCATTCCAAAGACACCATCTCTGATAATGCTTCTGATCCTCGGGTCTAAGAGAATGCACTTTTGAGTCCACAAGTTTCCAACTCAAAGTTGAGATTGCTATCAACTTAATTAAAATTGAAGAGTTTGACAATATTTTTAGTGTAAAATACAAAGGATCCTAAGAGTAAAATGTTAATGAAGGGTGAAGGCTCATCAGACTGAAATCTGAGTCAGTAACTAAAGACATTATTAGGAACTCACTTTTCATACAAGCTTTGACCTCTCATGAACACCTTCACTTCCTTACTTAAGGGAAATGTTCCATCATCTTTTCGGAATCTATAGAGTAGTTTTGCATCCTTGAATTCTGAATGTCCATCACAAACTGAAAAGAAAGCATATTTTGCAATGCTTAGTTTCATTACAGAACAGTATCATTACCATTCAATTAATTAATATTCTTCCAATGTGCCATGGTTAATATTTACCACATTATTGTAATGCACTGGACAAAATGTCATCTTGGATTTATCTTGTACCTTACGCAATCTCAGAATATCAAAAATGGTTATTAATGTATATTATTTGAAAGTGAAGACACTTGTAGTGTAGGAGGGTGGGAGAGAGGGGATGGGGGAAGAAACAGCAAATGCTGATGTTTAAAATGCCAGCAAGCATCGGCTTTCGTTGTAACTGCCTAGTATGAATTCTCAGCAGTTTTTATTTCAAATAAATTTTCTCTAGATCAAAAAGTGGTTTCAGTAGTAGGCTTACCAGATTTCCTTCAATGTATTCTATAAGAAAGTGGAAATATCTGCATACAGGTACAGCTGTATTACATTGTGGGAAAGCAGCTGGTCTCAAAAGTTGTTCACTTTATAAGAGGACTAGCTTTTCTAAAATAAGTAGAGCTTTTAAACTAATTTCCAAATGGAAAGATTCTCTTCCAACTCAACATTTGTCTACTGATCTTTCAACAACCAAATCAAATTGATTTCATTTGGTGATTTCATTAAATGTTGTCATATTAATATATTTGATCTGGATTGTTATTTTGAAAAGTTCAAACAACAAATATTACTAAACCATGGGTAGGACAATCAATTATCTACTTAGGATAACACTATCGTGCCTGTGGGAATTTCTATAAATTTCTGGAATTCAAAGAGTAAAGGAGAGCTTGGTTTACTGGATAAATGCACTATTAAGTGGGATGGATAAATATACATGCCCAGGAAGGTTCCATGTCTCTAGGATTTTCTTGGGCCCAAGAATGGTAGGAAAACTGATACAATTGGTCTAAGCTTTGATAAGGAAAGAAAGGATGGAACAGCACTTGCTGTCCTGATCATTATACAGGGACCATTCCTAGTTAAATACGCACAGGTAGAGTGAGTCAGATTTAGTTGTGGAGTCCCCATTGTCATTGTCCTGAACAAGAGGCACCACAATAATGAAGGTGTTCCAGCAAGTAGAATTAACTTGCATTTGAGTCATTTACCATCATTATCCTCTAGGTGTAATGACGTTGAAGTGTAGCAAATAAAAAAATAGTCTCTATCTTTTACATCTGGATAACTGATTATTTAAATAATTAATATGTAACTTGAGAAAAAGAAACTTTTACATGTGCAGGGATAAGACAAAATATAATAGTTACTTTTTGTACTATTACAATGGTATGTAATACTTTCTACACAGGTGAAAATATTAATAAGAAAATGATGTCATATTAGTTCACTTATAAATCATGTACATAAGGTATAAGCCATTGCGCCTTTTAACCCTTTTTTTTGTTACTGAGGTCTCTGGACATATCTTCCATTTCAATATAATTTGTAAAAGTAACTGCTGATTAGTGACACATTAAAAAACTATCCCTTTTTTTCTTATCATAGGTTTATCACAATTAAAAGCTTACAGTTAGGAAAGGTTGCCCAGTGAAATTAAGGCTGAGGTTAAAAGTATCTCCAAATAGCATGTCACAACATGCTATTCCCTCAGAATAAATTAAAAGTGAATTTCACAACCTAGCTCTCCCTGTTCAAAATTTCACACAAATGGAACATATAAAGAGAAGCAGGGATGCCAAGGTCAGAGCAGCTATTTCCCAGCTTGCACAATTTTCCATCTGTTAATTTTAATAGGCAGAAAAATACGAAAGATGAATCAGGCTCAACTGCCTTTATTTCCCAGTTCTCAACTTGCACTTTTATTGTGCAAAGTTATGTAGGAAACACCAAATTGTAAAAATCTGTTCCCCAATGTCCTTACATTCCTCATTAGTGTTGGAGAATAATCTCCATTACATACGTCACATGAGTCCCATTAACCTTCATACAAGATGACATTGAAATACACTCAATTAATAATTACAATGTCATAAAAACTAAGTACTTCTGGAATCACATGGTGAATTACATCTTTAGCTTACATATGTTTTCTACCATTACTAAGTTCAATCATTTATGCATAGTAACTTTAGTTCAGCACAAAAATTACAACCTTCATTCCATATTTCTCACACTCACAAAAAATAAACAGAGAGATACCAAGCAGGAATTTAATTTCTAACTGAACTTTACTACAGTGTACCAAGTGTGTGCACTAATCAGTCCATGCAGTAGTGATAGATTTGTCAAAATAATTTTAGTGCAAGAGTCAGCAATACAGGTTTTATAGTGTTAAAAATTAAGTAAGTTGTAAATGAAAGACACTGATTTGTTATGAGAAAATGTAGAATTCTACCACAGTTTCTACTATGTAACGAACCATTAACTCACAGACATCCAAACTTTGGCCTGTGGGATTTCATTGCTTTGCCTGTTAAATAACTCTCAGGCATGAGAGCCAATGCACTCCACACAGCAGAATTTACTCCACAATCTCCTGCATTTGTGAAGTGTGAAGTCCAGAAGGGGGGAATGAATCCTAGAGATTGGAGAAAGTACTGTTGGATAATAGGTTGGAATGGGGGGAGTGAGGTGTGCGCAAGGAAAGATGGATGGAAGCTTGTTGGGAGGTGGACTGGAATAGGAGTAGTAAGTCATTCAAGGAGGTAGGAGAAAGGGAGGAAGGATCAAGATCTGAGAGAGCAGTTGAAGAGAGGATCAAGATCGACAGCACTGGGTGTCAGAGAGTGAATCACTAAGGTAAGGTTGGAATCCAGATCAAGAACTGGATTGGGCTGAGAACATCATTGGGGCAGGGGGCAGTTGAGAAATAGTCTTTAGGAGAGAAAAGTTAAAAAAGATACCTACTAGAAAAAGATAGACACTCTTGCAGGAGCAGGTAGGGTCAAATCCATTAACAAATATACAAGTAGGCCAACAACCTTGGGTTCAGAATTACTTCAGTGTTCAAAGCCCACACTGTTCACAGATAACATTTGACAACATTTAGCATTATTGGACACACCCAATAGCCCCTTGCACTATCAAGGCAAGCATATAGATTTGCCTAGAGACAAGTTTCGGCACATTGACTTTTGTTCAGGTTTACCCAGATTTCCATCAAGAAAGGATAATTCAGTGAACATCACAACCAAGTTCAATCTGCTTGGCATCAGAGATCCACAAAGAAGCTTCCCAAACTTTAACTACCTAGATTATAACAGCAAGTCAAATCAATTTTTTGCTCCACGACTCTGGGGAATGGGGTTAATTATACTTCCTCAAGTACCACCACCACCCAGAACAGCTAGTTTAGGTCATAAAGGCCTACTTACTCTGGACAGTTCAGCTGCTCGCTGCCCTGATTACCTGAGACATCAGTAGAGGCAAAGGACTTTTTTAAAATGTTATTAGGTAAGCTCCTTTCAAAGATTTTGTTGAAATTATACCCTTATTAATATTTTACTTCTACAATTAAGCATAATCTCATGGAATTTCTGCTTGCGTCAGTTTTGAGAAGTGTTTTTCTCCCTTCAATTTTCCACTCAAAGTCATTGGCGCATTTCCAACAATAAAGTCAACCATGAATCAGTGCAACAGGGCAATGTTTAAAAAAAATGGCTTTAAACGACCTTCCTTAAGAGTGACGAGATGATTTAGTTTCACTAACAAAATTTTGAAATAGTTTACCACAAAGATCTTTAATCAGAGTGTTCAGTCCATTAACTGCAAGTAACTTTGTTTTAAATAACTGAAAATGGCTAACTTTATTGAGGTACAATATTAAAAATGCATTCAAAAACAAAATCATGTCTATTGATTCCCATGTACCTTAAAGTTTCAGTGTAAGCTTCTCCTTCAGGACCTGTAAATGAATATTGTAGTGAATAAACAATCAAGAACATGAAAAACAGGAGCAGGATAAGGCCATCTGGCCCTTTGAGCCTGATATCTACTTATCACCCTGCATCGAGGTTATGAACATGGTGCATGTCGAAGGAAAAATTGAATCGAATAGATGCCTCACTAAAGTTAGTTTGCTGTAAGAATTCCAGTTTTATTCTGTCCTTTTCCACTGATATTTGTTAACTGTTGAGATTTAATGAATGGAGCAGTTGAGACGAAATGTGAGAGGGAGTTGAATTAGCATCATTGGAGGTAATCCTCATCTCAAAACATAAGTGGCAATTCAATTAGTTCATGTTATCGTGAAATGACATGTTGGAATACAGGATTAAAATCCAAATGCATCCTCTCTCTTTAGGAAGTGTTTTGTATCCCAGAATGAAATATTTAGGTCAGTACTTCAAAGCACAGTTTAAACAAACTATTGAGAAGTACAAGGTTCATCTCACATTCCATAAATCAGTAAACTAATTGTTACTGTTAGAAAGCCATTCTCATCAGAAAGTATAGTCATTGTCTGGTAAATGGTGAAAGATTGGCGAATTACATGTAGGAAAAAATATCGTTGTCAGCATTCACAGGTTAGAGAAGTGTTTCTGCTCTTGATTACTATGCACTGAGCTGTGATGGAAAATCAGGACTAAATACTCTGGCAAAATTGCTAACTAGGATCACGTACGAAGAAGCACTCAAGTACAATTACATGAACCACTGGCACCAGGGAAAATATGTCTCAATATGATCCTAAACATGAAAAATGTTAACTTAAGTTTTAAAATAAACACTGATATTTTCATCTTAGTCCCACTTACTAAATTATCTTTTTTAATACAATGGGTTATCAAAATTATAATCAAAATACAATAACAAAAATATGGCATTCATTATTTAGCAGATAGTTCTAATCCCACTTTTGATATGATTATTAATAAGAGTAAAAAGGTAAAATGGTCATCTGTTATTAATTCCATCAGATTAAGGCAGATTTTCACTCGAGACGTTGTTTGTTACCTAAAGACTAGTTACAACAGCTGAAGTATTGGGTCTCATGGATTGAATTAACTGAAAACATTGTGCATGGCAACATGCTTCAGATAATGAAATTAAAATAATGCTGATATAGTTCTGGGTGAGATGAGAAAATATCTGGGAAATTCAATCCTCCAGAGATCTACCGGGGTGTATAACTGAGGTAATTTGCATTTGAGTAACATATTGATACTATTAGAAATTGTATGCCAAGAAAACCACAATGAAAATAAACAAATAAGGAGTGACTAATGAACAAAACAAAAGGAAGCATTCACCATCCAGCGATTATACCATCTGACATTTACAATAGGGATTAGAGCAAAATAATAAAAGCATCCAATTAATATAAAGTTAGATTACAAAGGAAAAGATGTGCAAGAAAAATTTGAAGAAAGCAGCTAATTTAAAATGTAAAGGTTATTTAACACTGAAATCAGTCAGACCCGTGAGCCTGTACATTAGTGAGGCCCTGGAGAAAGCAGAATTTTAAGTGACCGCAACACATAGTCTGTGCTCTTGAAACTTAGTAAAAATGGATTAGCAAATGCTTTGTTGATCAATGTAGTACTGAAATAAAAAGTTATCTTGATAGCAGCCAATTCCCAATGGAATATCAAAAAGTTTAGTGTTGAGTCCATTATGTATTCTATCAATAATCTAGGAGGAGTGAACCAAATCTCCAAATTTGCAAATGGTACCTAACTAGGTAAAGAGGTAAACATAAACATCATAAAAAAAAACAAATTTAAAAGGATCTGCTGAGCTCAATCAAGGGATGAAAAAGCTGTAGATCCAGTAACCTGCATTCATTTTGCACAATTACTATAGTAAAATATCCTGTGTCTCTTCAAAGAAATAATATCAAATTATCATTGATAGGTAATGTTTTAAAGAGAACTTTAATGAAGCTGAACAAGCAAGTGAGGTGGTGAGGTTTGGAGAGGGAATTCCAACATTTTGAGCCTGGAGGCAGAAACTGGATGATGGAAACCAGGGACATGCAAGAGGCCAGAATTGGTGAAGCACAGAAATCTAATGCAATAATGTAAGCTTTGGCAGAAAGAAAGTCAATGCAAAAAGGATTATGTGCTTAATAAAAGCATGGTCCAATGAAGTCAAGAGTTTTGGACTGGTCATTAAAACAATAAGCAGAGTTTCCAAAATATGAAAATGCAAAGCAAAACATAGTTTAAACATAAATTTAGAGCTGGAATGAAGGGATAATCTTATGACCAACAATGGTGTAGTTTGGGTCTATACTCAAAAGAGTTTGAGGAAAGAGGTAATCTTGTAGGAACACCCTAAGATTCTGAGTAGCACTTACAATGTAGATGCCAAGATATTGTTTCTGCTCCAATGACACACTCATTGGCCAGGGGCAATTTATTATCACTCGTTTGCCTAGCTTTTTGGAACAGTCTTTATTTCAGTTCAGTTCACACTCATTGGCCAGGGGCAATTTATTATCACTCGTTTGCCTGGCTTTTTGGAACAGTCTTTATTTCAGTTCAGTTCAGGTTCCTTCCCACAATATATTTTCCAGTATATCGATTATTATATTGAGTATAAGCAGCAGAAAAGATATCATTACTTTCTATTCTACTCTCACTTTCACATGGTCCATCCCTGACTCTCCCTTCCCTTTCTGGACCTCTCCAAATCCATCTCTGGGGATAGCTTAGGGACAAATATCCTTTACAAGTTCACAGACTCCCAAAGTCATTGTGCCAAGACTTCCTTCCATGCTGCCTCCTGTCACAACTCCATTCCATTCTCCCAGTTCAATTTCCACACAAGAGCTCCAAGGGATCTTCTTTCTTCCTGAATCGTAGTACCCCCTCTACCAGTTAACAGAGCTCTGACCACACCCCATTTATCTCCTGTACCACTGCTCTTACCCCTCCTCTCCCTGAACAGATTTTCTCACCTTCCACCCACCAACCTCAACATTCAACAAATCATCCTGCACAATTTCCACCTCCAGACTCATCTTCTCCTCCTCTCCTGTTTCAGCATTCTGAAAGGGACCATTCCCTTCAGGATTTCCTCATCTGCTCCTCAAGTCTCCATTAAGCACTCACTTTTTCCCATGCAACCTCAGGTGGTGCAACACCTGTTCTTTTATCTTTTCCCTTCTAACTATCCAGGGACCCAAGCGGTCCTTCCAGGTGAGGCAGCAATTCACTTGTACGTCTTCCAATCTAATGTACTACTTTCAGTGATCATAATGTGCTCTCCTCTAAAATGGAGGAACCCAAACACAGATCAGGTAACTGCTTGGCCAGCACCTATGTCCAGTCTGCAGGGGCAACTTTGAGCTTTCAGTTACCTGCCACTTAGAGCTTTCAGTTACCTGCCACTTAATTGTCCATCGCCTTCCTACAGTGACCTCTCTGTCGATGTCCTCTTGCACTGTTATAAACAAGGAACAAAGTAATCCTGAGGAACAGAACCTTATCTACCATTTGGGAATGTTGTAGCCTTTTGGACTCGATATCAAACTCTACAACACCTGCATTTTGCAGCTTTCCTGTTCCTTTGCTTGTGTTCTCACCCTCGCTCAAACTGTCTCATTTCATAGTTTTTGTTTCTTTGTTCATGTTCTCTCCAAAATCCTTCATTAATTTATCAACCAGATGACTTTATCTTATAGTTTATCCCCAAGGGGATCCTGGTCTCACTCTATCCCTTTAACCTAACCATCTCTCCCCTATTCGCTCTGCAAATTAAGTTTTCTGTTTACCAGTTCTGATGATGGGTCTTCAACCTGAAACACTAACCCTGCTTCTTTCCACATTTGCTGCCTAACCTACTAAGCTTTTCTAACATTTTCCATTTTTATTTATGATTATTTCCCCTGATACAGGTGTCCTGAACTGAGGGCAGCACAGTGGAGCAGCATTTATTGCTGCCTCAAAATTCCAGGGACTTTGCTTCAATCCTGATCTCAGGTACAGAGTATGCAGAGTTTGCATATTCTCTGCATGGCTGCATGGGCTTCTTCTGGGTGTTTCAACTTCTTTCCATGTCTGAAAGAAATGATGGTAGGTTTATTGGCTGCTGTAAATTATCCCTTAGTATAGGCTAATGACAAAAAGAACCTCAGGAGGGGTGACAAGTTTAAGTGAGGTTCAGTTAACCTCAGTTAAGTCAGAGGTCCAAGGAAATAAGGAATGGGGGAAATTGGACTGATGGGATTAGTGGCCATGGCTTCAGAGTCAGGTGTCACCCATTTACGGTGGAGATGTATAGAAACCTCTCTTCCCAGAGGGTTATGCATCTTTGGAATCATCTAGCAGAGATTTGTGAAGGTGGAATATAAATGAATTATTGAAGGCTGAGACAGACACATTTTTGGATTGTAGGGTAGGCAAGATTATCGGTGAGATCGAACAGCAAAGTGGAATTGAAGCAAAGATCAGATTAGCCATTATCTTTTTGAATATAACAAAATACCCAATTCTACTCAAATTTTATACGAATGATGCAAGAGCAGTGACTTTTCTTAATGAAAAAAGATTGAGAGGGGTTTATGGCAAAATGTTCAAAATTATGAAAGTTTTAGATAATTTGGATCCAGATAAATTTACTGCCATGGACAATATTTTGGTACAAGGAGTCAGATTTGCCATTTAAAGACAACTGAAAAAAAAAAAGTACAGTCCTTTTTACTCAAGGGGATGAGTCTCACATTAAACATTTGGATGACAATGGTCCTCTACCAGGCAATCCCCACCATACATCACCTCCCAACAATTAACCCTGGGATCACTTTTCAAACCTTGGGTGCCACCTCTTAATGAAGCCAGACATTGATGATGAAATTCATCAACTATTCCAGTGCACCAGCACAGCCTTTGGCTGCCTGTGGAAAAGTACATTCAAGGCCAAGACCTCAACTCTGCCACAAAGCTTGCAGTCTACCAGGCAGCTGTGACCTTTGCCCTCTGACACTGACGACCCGCAAAAGGCACCTCAAAGCACCAAAGGTGTATCAATATTTCAGTGGAACAAAGGAAATTACAATGGTATGAGAGAGGAGTTGGCCCAAATTGATTGGAAGAGTAAGCTAGCTGGAGGGACGGCGGAGCAGAAATGGAAGGAATTTCTACAAGTAATAAGGAAAATGCAGGATAGATACGTTCCAAGAAAAAAGAAGGTTTTGAATGGAAAAAAGGCACAAATGTGGATAACGAGAGAGGTGAAGGCTAAAATAAAAGCAAAAGGGAGGGCATACAAGGAAGCAAAAATTACTGGGAAAACAGAAGACCGGGAAACTTTTAAAAACCTGCAGAAAGAAACTAAGAAGGTTGTTAGGAAAGAAAAGATAATTATGAAAGGAAGTTGGCGGATAATATTCGAAAGGATACTAAGAGTTTTTTTAAATATATGAGTAAAAGAGAGACACGGGTTGATATAGGACCAATCGATAATGGTGCGGGAGAGATTATAATGGATGATAAAGAGATGGCAGAAGAACTAAATGAGTATTTTGCATCGGTCTTCACTGTGGAGGACATCAGCAATATACCAGTTAGTCAGGGGTCTCACGGAATGGAACTGAGTTCAGTTAAGATTACTAGAGAGAAGGTGCTAGGAAAACTAAATGGGCTAAAGACTGATAAGTCTCCCGGACCGGATGAGGTGCATCCCTGGGTTCTGAAGGTGGTGGCTTTAGAGATAGCAGAGGCATTGGTGATAATTTTCCAGGAATCGATAGACTCCGGCATGGTTCCGGAGGACTGGAGGGTCGCAAACGTAGTTCTGCTGTATAAGAAAGGTGGGAGGCAGCATAAAGGAAATTACAGACCTATTAGTCTGACCCCAGTGGTGGGAAAGTTATTGGAATTGATCCTCAAGGATGAGGTTATGGAATACCTAGAGGCGCAAGGCAAGATTGGTCCAAGCCAACATGGTTTCCTGAAGGGAAGATCCTGCCTGACTAACCTATTGGAGTTTTTTGAAGAAATCACAGGTAGGGTGGATAAGGGAGAGGCGGTAGATGTTGTGTATTTAGACTTTCAAAAGGCCTTCGACAAGGTGCCACATAAGAGACTGACTAATAAAATGAGAGGTCATGGAATTACGGGTAGGATAACAGAATGGGTGGAGCATTAGCTGGTTGGCAGGAAGCAAAGGGTGGAAATAAAAGGATCTCGTTCTGGTTGGCTACCAGTTACTAGTGGTGTTCCACAGGGGTCGGTGTTGAGGCCGCTTCTTTTTACCTTGTACATTAACGATTTGGATGATGGAGTAAATGGTTTTGTGGCTAAGTTTGCAGATGACACCAACATAGGTGGAGGAGTAGGGAGTATTGAGGAGACAGGAAGGTTGCAGAGAGACCTAGATAGTTTAGGAGAATGGGCAAGGAAATGGCAGATGAGATTCAATGTTAAGAAATGTGCAGTTGTACACTTTGGAAACAGAAATAAACGGGCAGATTATTATCTAGAAGGAGAGAAAATTCAAAGTACAGAAGTACAAAGGGACTTGGAGGTACTCGTGCAGGATACCTTAAAGGTTAACCAGGTCGGATCGGTGGTAAAGAAAGCGAATGCTATGTTGGCATTCATTTCGAGAGGTATAGTGTATAAAAGTAAGGAAGTGTTGATGAGGTTCTACGGGGCACTAGTGAGGCCTTATTTGGAATACTGTGCACAGTTTTGGGCCCCATATCTTAGGAAAGATGTGCTGATGTTGGAGAGGGTTCAGAGGAGATTTATGAGGATGATTTCCGGAATGAAAGGGCTATGTATGATGAGCGTTTGTCGGCTCTTGGACTGTACTCAATGGAGTACAGAAGAATGAAAGGGGACCTCATAGAGACATTTAAAATGTTGAAAGGACTGGACAGAGTAGATGTGGCTAGGCTGTTTCCCTTGGTGGGTGAGTCCAGGACCAGAGAGCACAATCTTAGAATTAGAGGGTACAGGTTTAAAACAGAGATGAGGAGAAATTTCTTTAGCCAGAGGGTGGTGAATTTGTGGAATTCCTTGCCACGTACAGCAGTGGAGGCCAGATCATTGGAGGTGCTTCAGGAAGAGATAGATAGATATCTAAATAGTCAGGGTATCAAGGGATATGGGGATAAGGCTGGAAACTGGGGTTAGAATAGTGTGTTTTTTTTGCCCCCCTCCCCACCAAAATTTCTCATTTCTTTTTCTTTTTTCCCTTTCTTTGGAGCAGACTCGATGGGCCGAATGCCTACTTCTGCTCCCTTGTCTTGTGACCTTGTGAAGAGGCACTTCCAAGGACAACTGCACAAAATCCTTCAAATCTATTATCAGGATAGAGGAAACAATATTCGCACCCTCTGTAAAGCCAACCTCCCTATCATTAAGGCTCTGATCACACTCAATGAGCCCTGGTGAGCTGGCCACATCAGCTGCATGTTTACACCAAATCCTGAAACAAACACTCTACTCCAAGCTCTATCATGGCAAGAAACACCCTGCAGAACAGAGGATTCACTAAGAATATTCTCAAGCCATCCTCGAAGGGATGCAAAGCCTTACAAAACGAAGGGAATCCCAAGGTCATGATACTCAAAATGGCAAAGGAGCATCCAGGAATGCACGGGGCACTTTGAATCTCTACAACAGCACGCCGTGCACAAACATTAGAATAAGTATACAACATCTAAACAACTCAACGCTGCAGACAAGTGTGAGGTGTTGCACTTTGGGAGGATAAACCAGGGTAAGACTTATACAGTGAATGGTAGGGCTCAGAGGTGTACGGTAGAACAAAGGGACCTGAGAATACAGATCTATAGTTCCTTTAAAGTGGTGTCACAGGTAGACAGGGTCGTAAAGAGAGCTTCTGGCACTTTGGCCTTCATAAATCAGGACACTGAGTACAGGAGTTAGGATGCTATGTTGAAGTTGTACAAGACATTGGTGAGGTCAAATTTGGAGTATTGTGTGCAACTCTGGTCACCTACTTACAGGATAGATATCAATAAGCTTTAAAGTGTGCAGAGAAAATTTGCAAGGATGTTACCGGGACTTGAGGACCTGAGTTATAGGGAAAGGTTGAATAGGTTAGGACTTTATTCCCTGGAGTGCATGAGAATGAGGGGAGAACTTATAGAAGAATACAAAATTGAGGGGTATAGATAGGGTGAATGCATGCAGGCTTTTTTCCCTAAGGCTGGATAAGACTAGAACTAGAGGACACAGGTTTAGGGTGAAAGGGAATCTGAAGGGCAACTTCTTCACTCAGAGGGTGGTGCAAGTGTGGAACAAGCCATCGGTGGAAGTGGTCGATACGGGTTCAATTGTAACATTTAAGAGAGGTTTGGATAGGTACATAGATGGGAGGGGTTTGGAGGGATATGGTCGAGGTGCAGGTAGATGGGACTAGGCAGAAAATCAGGTTGGCATGGACTAGATGGGACAAATGGCCTGTTTCTGTGCTGTAGTACTCTAAGCCATCCTTCACGGGTCTCATCAGCTTCATCGGAACTCACATAACTGTGTCTTTCCCAACCCAAATGGACCACTTAACATCTTTCATTTATACAAAAAGGCACAACGGAAAGCAAAGCAAGAGCAACTCTTCAATATACAGGACAGTAAGTGAGTTAATCAATGACATTTGGCCCAAATCACTCATCCTCCATTGGCTTTATTGGTCTTAATAACACGACTGAGAAGGGAATCAGTTCTTCTTCATTATGGTATTAAGCACATTTGGTGTAACACTGCTAATGGACTGTGACAGTAACATACCATGATGAATGATGTTATGATCCATTAACTTTTGCATTAGTTTTATGGCTGTTTCCCTGTCAGGTGCTTCTTTATGGTCTATCAACCAATCAACAAGCTCTTTTGCAACAAAGCAGTTTGGATAGGTTCGTAGATTATAGCGACGGTCTTTGATTAATTTTCCATCATGCAGACGAAGCCTGATAAATAAAATAAAGCCACATTATAAATTATCAGCAAATTATCTTTTGCTAAGCATCTAATATTATAGCAGAGTTATATTGTACCTTGTCTGAGCTGCCAAATAAATTTTGATCAACATTCTAGGTTCAAACCACTTCCTTTTACTACAGTCAGGAAAAGAATTATAAGTAATTAGAATAACTGTAGCTATTTTTAAAGAGAAAATCTTGTATTGTTGGCAAAGCCTCAGTGAGGAAAAAAAAACTCCTCACTAGCAAAAATGTTCAGAATCATTTATAAATAACCAAAAGAACCCTTAAAATCTCTGAAGTAGTGAAAAAAGTTTTATCATTGATGGAAAGTATTTAAGTTATGCTTTATCCTGTCAATTTATTGAAAGGTTTTATAAGACTGTGGATCAATAGCTTGTAAAAGTTAATTGGATACATTTTCCAGTGCAATTTAAAAGGTGCAAAATTCACCCAAAGTGAAGTATGTGGCTTGTAAAAATTATTATTTAGCTTATTACTTTTTATACTGTCTAGGGAACAAATGAGGGATGGGAGCAGATAATTGTAAGTCAATGTAATTAACAGTGATTATAGATAATTGAAAGAAAGTAACAGGATGGATGACAAGATCATTCCTGTATAAAAAGGCTCAAAAGCTCTCTCAGTGTATCTGCCAAGGCTGGGAGGAGAGGCAATGGTAAATGACAGGGAAGAAAATGAAATGAGAAGGTATCTGGTGGATATCTGAATTTAAAGGCAAACGATGAAGCAGCCTTATTTAATGGCATGAGGTCTCTGCCAGAATATTTATCATATGGCTGGTTCATAATTATTATACAGAATAATCTACAAATCTTACAATCATCAAATATATAATTTAAAAGAGAGGGATTCTCTGGAGCTGCATTCAGTGTAAAACACCAAGTTTTTAACCAATCAAATAATGTTTTACAATTTTCTAAGAAGCGGTTCTAGGTCCAAAATCTTAACCTTTTTTTTCTTTGGACAGACAGACTCAATGTATACTTCCAACATTTGTGTGTTTATTGTCAATACTATGACATGATACTCAGAAAACTATGCAAAAGTTTCTCAAGCAACTTTTCAGGAAAGACTTGTATGAACAGGCTTATCCTGGCATAAACAATACAATGTTGTTTTACGCAATATTTGTTGAACTGGAACTTGCAATCTTTTGTAATATATTCAGGAATGTATATTTAAACTGCATTTGAAATATCCTGCACTCCTTTCATCCAGTTTGAACATCGCTGGACTAATTGGATAGAAAAACTGGTGCACAAGACCATAGGCAATTGGTCCAAAGGCATTTCAACCAGGAACAAAAGAAATTGCTCCAAAGTCAGGGTTCCATGGATAAATAAAATTAGAACCAACTACAATGTTTAAGATGACCTACAGTTGAGCAAAGTTTAAAAAGAGAAGCCGGAAGAAATATCCAAAATGAGAAAAAGTTAAGGAAACTGGAAAAAATATAAAAAAGATATTAAAAAAGCAAGTAACTGTCTCCACAAAGAACAGCAAAGTTGTCAGAGTGTTGTCAAAGAAAATGTATGATTATAGAAAGACGAAGACACCAATTTGATAGTTAACACAAGTTTTACTTATGCATTTAAAATGAAAGTGAAAGGGGTGAAGAAGGAGGTCAGAAAGAGCCAAGTAATGGACTGAAAATGGTCAATAGAATATAAAGTACTAAATTTTGTGGGGAAACATCAGTAGCGCTGCACAAAATCTTGGCACTTTGCCATGCAAATTTTAAGCAGGGTCATGATTTCTGTACATGTGTGCACAAACACAGGAGAATGGAACTTGCTGAGCTCCTCTGGGCTCTGATGTTGAACTCCTCATGAGGTCCTTCAATGGAGTAGGAAGCACCAATTCCAAATACTTGCACTAGGGAATCACTAACATAACCCTCACCAGGTTAGACCTGGCCACAAAGAGTCCTCCACAAAGGAGAATGGTCATGGGGAGAATAAGGATGTTATATTAATATATTTTTAATTGCTTGAGCTTAATTGAATGTTTTTAAATATTTTAAGTATTTCAGGCTCTTAATGTATTAATCATTTTTCACTTTAATAGTTTAAGATTTTGTCTTAATGTCAAGATTTCTGCTCCTTAATGAGGTTGACTACACAGAATGACTAACTTGACATGACCAAGCTATTTTCACTATTCTTGCTTTGGGTTAAACAAAGTCCTAAAAATGTTTTGCGTTGTTGGATGAGCTGCAAAGTTTAAAGACACACTAAAACATAAGTGCTATACGTATAATAACAATCTCACTAGATTAAAGCACAAAATTTTGGATGCATATTTTGTCATTCCCTCAGATAAATATTTAAAGGATTCCATGGTTTTTAAAATAAGATCCTCCTTCTTAAGTAAAATAATATTTTCTACCTTAATTCATATGTGTTTCAACCTTTAATTTGCTCTCTTAAATATTTTTAAATTTTTCAAAATCAAAGCTTTTTAATTCCTGATTGCTCATTAGTCAGAATTGTTCAAGATCATTAGCTGCTATCTCAGATCAATGACTTCACTATGATAGAACAGTGATGACCCCTAACAAAAGGCAGCAATTCCTGACTGGAAATGAGAAGTCCTCATCATACAGTACACTTTATTTTTTACAGGCAGATTTCTTTGAAATTATGGCAAGTCCCATCTGTAAGATTTGTCATATGTAATAATGGTTGTCAACAATTATTATTGCTTTAAGATTATATTACTTTAAGGATTGTATCACATAACTAACTGCTCACTGTGATATTGCAAAAGTGTTTCATGTGTAAAGTTTCAGAGGATGCCTGCACCTAGTGAATGCCATGGTAAAAATGTTGTCCTTACTTTATAAACTGTTCTTTGATTTTATAAAGTATCCTTGTTGTTAGTTTGAATTGACTACATCTCTTTCCCACCGACTGGAAATTACAACAATTCAAACATCTGAGAGATTAAGTGGTACAAATACACAGATCATTAAAAATAGATTGACTCCCATGGAAAAAGATCCAAATTTTATATTGTATATTTCAATAACAGGAGATAAATTAGGAGTTAAAAGTAATTCTCACAAAACTGTGACTGGCTCTCTTCCATACACTCAGACCTGTGAAGGTCAACACCAACAAGGTATGGTTATGACGAATAACTATATGTTCAGGACAAGGTCAATGAAAATCTCATAAAAATGTTCAAAAGTTTGAAACTGGTAGAGAAGGCAATTAGTGAAAGATTATTTCCACAGCTCTGCATCAGTACAAATAAATTAAGGATTAGTACTGGAAGCATGGAGGGGGGGCAAGAAGGTATTTTTCCACCACACCAAGGCCGATTAAAGTACAGAATACATTAACACAAGCGGCTATTAAAGCCAAATCAAAATGGCAATATAAGGGAATCCAAATAAATATTAAAACTTGTAAGAATAAAAGTAGAAAAACAGAATTAAAGTAGAAGATTCAAATGAACAAATGTTTTCCCTGATGCTGAAACTTCCATCATTTCACAGATGGTCTAACTTGTATTTACCCATGTATGCACAGAGCTTTCAATGAACCATAACAGAGAATGCCATTTCTTCTCAAATGTCAAAGAAAATTCAACTATGTGCTATCACATCTATACCTTTATTACTTTGACAGATTGGAGTCTAATACTTTAGTCTATACAATGGCTGGTGTAACTTAAAATATGCATTATTACTAACTTTGAGGCATCTGGGAACGACCAGTAAGCTCAGCCTTGTTGGCATTATCCACATCCCAAAAACTTAAAATTTAATTGATATAGATCTTGAAATCTTGTATCTTCCCTTCAGACATGAGGTACCCCATAGTATGAAAATGTCAGAAATAAATGTTTCTAGAGGAGCAGTTAAGAAAATTATAACAAAAGAGAAAGTCCAAATTGGAATATCAACAAAGTGATTCAAGATGAATTGGCCAGCCACAATGAACCGCCATTCTGTGCACTTATTTTTTTTCCATATTTTTATCTGCTCTTTTCTGGTATCTTATATCCTTAAATATTCCTAATTACAATCCACTTGAACAATTCCTACATGGTCAAACAGTGTCAATGTCCCATAATGGCTGATTATAGGTGTGGAATTGATCTTAAAACATTTTTCTTATAAATACTGATTAAAAAGCAATTATTTAACATTTCACACCTTCTTTAACCTCCTGCGTTAGTCAAATCTGTATTTTTTGTGGACGTATTTGTTCAGTACAATGGCACAGAATGCCTTTTACTTAAGCCATCTGTATCAATAAATGAAAAGCAAACCACCTGGTTTGGCAGCAGTTCAGAACATCAGTATTTTGATTCCATTCTCCTCTTGGTCAGCCAGTTTTAGTAGCTGAACACAGTCATTATTACAAACAAGGCAAGTTTTTCCAAACATAATGAGGCTAAATTTGCAGAGCTTTATCATCAGTGTAATGCCTTGAAGCAACAAGCATTAGCTATGGAATAGGTGTTGCAATGTTACAGCACAATTTCGTGCTCAGGTTTGTAGCTGACAAGGCATCACTGGGCACAGGGAACCATGCAAAATTACCATAATTTAAGTACAGCATATTTCAGATTCCATTATAGAGGGAATTTTATGAAAGTTGCTGGACAATTCCTGCAAATGAGAAACAATTAACTTCAAAATGAGCCATGATGTAATGATTAAACAACGTTTCAGTGGGGCAAGCTAAATTACACAGAGTTGAGCAAATTAGCATAATTAATGAGTGTAAAATAACAACGTGTGTGTACATACATAACACCTAAAAGATGGAAAATTGTCCCCTTCGTGCCTCAGTAAAATGTTATTGAATAAAATTTTACACATAACAAAATGACATTGTGGCCTGAAGTTTCAGGAAGCATTGGGCCACCTGAACCGACTTCTGAGGTTATGCACTCTTTATTCACATGTAGAAGAGTGAATTTGTCTGGTCAGCAAAGCTCTGCACAGAAGCAGGGCCTTGCACAATGTAATTCACCTCAAGGCTAAGCCAAACAAAAGGTTCAAAATTGCTGAAGAATTTGTAGACAGACAAGCAACGCCCCACTTTTGCAACCAAGCTGTCAAGTAGTTTTGAATGCTCCTCTCCTCAAAGTAATTCTGAAGCATTTAAAATTCAAAAGGCAATTTTAAAAATGAGGATTATTAACATTTATGAAAATATCCAAAAACATTTAAAAACCATTAAAAGCACATTTAAAAAAAATGCAACTTCTCATTCTTACCTTTTTTCATTTCTGTAAAATTTCCATTTAAATGAATGGGCTCATGGCTCCTCCACCAGATTTAACCCCAGTGAACAAGTTTATACTCTCAGAGTGCAGCAAGGAAATCACCAGTGGAGCACAGCTAGTGAGTGTGGGACTTTGCATTTGTGTGAAAGTCAAAACTTGATAGCACACATGGAGGAGTAAATCCCAGCAGTTCACTGCAATGTCCAGTAATTCAAGTTCTCACCCATTACTTCAGATAGCCAAAAGCTTGGCAGGTTTTAATAGGTGCTTCAAAGGAGAAAAGAGAACTAGGAAGACAGAGGTTTGTGGAGCTAATTCCAGAGCTATGCAGCAAAAGAAACAATTGCCCTATTATGTAACTGTTATCATGGTTGCTCAATAAGAGCACAGAGGAGGTAGATTACTGAAGGAAGTTACAGAAATAGGGAAGAGGTGAGATAAGAACGAGTATATTTTTGAAATGAATCAAATGTGCTGTACAAGTTAATCAGGTGTACAAGTTCATCAGCTATACAAGTAAATAAGAACAGGGATGAGGGCTTTAGCAATAGATGAATTGACGCAGAGATGGAACTAAAGAAGGCTATGGAGGTGGAAGCAGATATGTTTGTCAGAACCTTATATTGGTGTCAAATATGACATCAAGGTTAGAAATGCCTGGTTCGGTTTTAAACATTTGCCAGGGAGGAGGAGGAAGTTCATTACTGGGGAATGGAGATTGTAGTTAAATTAAAGATAATGGCTTGGGTCTTTTCAATATTCAGCTGGGGGTGATTTCTGCTCATCCAATTGTAGAAAAGTAACGTACAAGATAGAGACATTTGAGGGATCATAAAATGGTGGTGAGGTACGTCATGCAATTCAGAAAAATAAGGTGGCCAAGGATAAAACCTTTGGAAACTTCAGACGTACCAGAAGCAATGTGATAAGAAATCAAACCAGTTGATAGGGGGTGACAAGATGGATTGAGTAGACATGCTATAAATGCTCCTCAGCATCTATCACGATCTCGGAGGACTGAACAAAGGTTATCTTGTACATGAGAACTTCTAGTCTACACCATAATTATAACTGCTTAGCCTCAGTTTTGGAGTGCACTTCCCTTTCCAAAGTTATAAGATCACTGCCATATTGGACACCTGTATTTGGCTGGTTCGTGCACACTTTTACAAATAAATAATAACATTAAGTTGCAAGACCAATTCAATGTTGATTTTAAAATGCTTATGTAATATGGAAAAAACTAATCATAATTATAGACAGGTGTTCAATAATATGCCTTATCCCTGGGAGACAGTGAATTACAGTTCGAGAGAACAGTCTTTTATGAACCTGTCCTTGAGTGCATCCACTGACAGCTTTAAACAGCATTTCTCCCTCTCCACCAACACACTCATTCGATTGGCAGAACTTGTCCTCACACTCAACAATTTCTCCTTTGATTCCACTGACTTTCTCCAGATTAAAGACATGGTGACAGAAACTTTCATGGGCCCTGGCTATGCCCGTGTTTTTGTTCGATACACTCCTTGTTCCGAGTTTATTTGAGACCAGTCCCCCAACTCTTTCTCTGATACATTGATAATTGCATTGGTGTCACATCCCATACCGACCTTGAAAATTTCACCACTTTTGTTGCCAATTTCCACCCTGCTCCCATATTTACATAGCCCATCTCTGACATTTCTCTTCTGGATTGCCCTATCTCCATCTCAGACTAGCCACTGACATTTTTGACAAGCCCATAGACTCCCACAGCTACCTTGACTACACATCCTCTTGCCCATCTTTTTGCAAGGATGTCATTAGATAGAGGAGCAGAATTAGGCCATTCAGCCCATCAAGTCTGCTTCACCAGTCAATCATGGCTGATTTATTTTTCCAACCCTATTCTCCTGTATTCTCTCCGTAACCCTTAACCTCTTTACCAATCTAGAACCTTCAATCTCTGCCTTAAATACACCCAATGACTTGGCCTGTACAGCCCTCTGTGGCAACAAATTCCACAGATTCACCACCCTATGGCTAAATAAATTCCTCCTCATCTGTTTTAATCAGACAGCCCTTTATTCTGAGGCTGTGCTCTTGGATCCTAGACTCTCCAAAAAAGGGAACCATCCTCTCCACATCCACTCTATCCAGGCCTTTCAGTGACATTTCAATGAAATCCCCCCTCGTCCTTCTGAACTCCATTGAGTGCAGGCTCAGAGACATCGAACACCCCTCATATGTTAAGGCTTTAATTCCTGGGATCATCCTTATGAACCTCCTCTGGACCCTCTCCAGGGCCAGCACATCCTTCCTCAATCCCAAACCCGCTCACAGCATTGCTCAAAATTGCTTACAATGTTGAGGCCTTCTCTCTGGCATTTCGTCCTTCCCAAAATGTGGCTTTCCCTCTGCCATAGTGCCATATTTCCTGCAAGTCTCCTCTCACCCGCTCTTCCCCAGGACAGAAGTGATACTCACCTTGCACCCCACCAGCCTTCACATTCAGCACATCCTCCTTTGCAACTTCCGCCAGATCCAACATGACCCCACCACCAGTCACATCTTTCCCTCTCCTCCCCCTTCTGACCTTCACAGGAACTGCTCACTTTGTGACTCCCTTGCCCACTCTTCTGTCCCCACCCACCAGCCCCTGTGCCACTGCACCTTCCCATGCAACTGAAGGAGATGCAGCACCTGTCCATTCACCTCTTCCCACCAGGCAGGCTACCAAACAATCATTCTAGGTGAAGCAGCAATTCACTTGCTCTTCTTCCACTCTAGTGCATTGCATTTGATGTTCACAGCATGGCTTCCTCTACATTAGAGAAATCAAAGGCTGATTGGGCAATGGCTTCGTAGAGCACCTATGCTCACTTGTCCACAGGGGTGATCCTAAACTATCTGCTGCATGCAACTTAAATCTCAATCCCAACCCCAACCCCATACCCATTCCAACTTGTCTGTCTCCCACCTCCTCCACTGCCACAGTGAGGGCCACCACAGACTAGAAGAACATCTTATCTTCCATCTAGGCACTGGGCAACTTTCTGGAATAAACAATGAATTTTCCAACTTTAGATGGACTGCTCTCTCATTGTTTTTCATTATGCTTAGATTCCTTTCTCTCCTTTTTGTTTTAAAATGTCTTGGTAATGGTCAGTTACCATGCTCCTTATCACCTATACACTCATGACTGTGTGGCCAGATCCTGCTCTAACTTCATCTACAAGTTTGCAGATGATACCACCATTGTAGGCCGTATCTCAAACAACATTGAGTCGAAGTACAGGAAGGAGATGGAGAGCTTAGTGACATGGTGTCATGACAACAACCTTTCCCTCAATGTCAACAAAACAAAAGAACTGGTCATTGACTTCAGGAAAGGGGGCAGTGTACATGCACCTGTCTACATCAATGGTGCTGAGGTTGAGAGGGTTGACAACTTCAAGTTCCTAGGAGTGAACATCACCAACAGCCTGTCCTGGTCAAATCACATAGATGCCACTGCCAAGAAAGCTCACCAACGCCTCTACTTCCTCAGGAGGCTAAAGAAATTTGGTTTGTCCCCTTTGACTCTCACCAACTTTTACCGATGCACCATAGAAAGCATCCTATCTGGATGTATCACGGCTTGGTACAGCAACTGCTCTGCCCAGGACCGCAAGAAACTGCAGAGAGTTGTGGACACAGCCCAGCGCATCACAGATACCAGCCTCCCCTCCTTGGACTCTGTCTTTACCTCTTGTTGTCTTGGTGAAGCAGCCAGCATAATCAAAGACCCCACCCACCCGGGACATTCTCTCTTCTCTCCTCTTCCATCGGGTAGAAGATACAGGAGCCTGAGGGCACGTACCACCAGACTTGAGGACAGCTTCTACCCCACTGTGATAAGACTATTGAATGGTTCCCTTGTACGATGAGATGGACTATGACTTCACAACCTACCTTGTTGTGACCTTGCACCTTATTGCACTGCAGTTTCTCTGTAGCTGTAACACTTTACTGTTATTGTTTTTACCTGCACTGCATCAATGCACTCTGTACTGATTCAATGTATCTGCACTGTGTAATAAATTGACCTGTACGATCGGTTTGTAAGAGAAGCTTTTCACTGTACCTCGGTACAAGTGACAATAATAAACCAATACCAATACCTGAACTGTTTCAATCTATTTCCATAGAGCCTTTTGTCTTAGATCTCACTCCCCATCTCTACTTTGAAAACACACCACGCTCCCAGTTCTGAAGAAGGGTCCTAACCCGAAACGTTGACCGATTTACCCTTCCACAGACGCTGCTTGACTGGCTGAGTACTTCCAGCACTTCTGTTTTTGTTTCAGGTTCCAGTATTTGCAGTTTTACTCGTTTTTCATCTTTAAACTACGCAAGATTTGTTTGCATAAATTTCAAAGGCGTTTTTTTTAAATCAACCCGAAATCGGCCTAAACGTGCAAACTGAATTGTGGAATAAGTGTTCATCAGGTAGATGGACATTTTAATCGAAGTGCCTGATTTGTAAATAGTTACAGATTTAACCTGATGGAAGCGCTCTTTTCATATTTTTTAAAAATTCAAATATTTCGGGATTTCTACACATCACCGTGCGACAATACATGCCCCGCTGTCTTCAAAAGGAAACATGCCGTTTCCGTACCTTAATTGCTCGCCTGTAATTAGTACTTCAGCTTTGTAATGCCTTTCAATCGCTTTCTTTTTCACGCTGTTCTGAAGACTTTCCATGTTTGAATAGAAATCTCCTTCAAGTTGGCTGCCTCCCTAAACTCTGTGCTGTCTGCACCTGCTGGTCGTGGTCAGAACCAGGAGCCCTGGAGTCCCGACTTCCTGTGGTCAATCTCACAGCCTGCTGAACGGTTGCTCAATCTTGACACTTCCATGCCCATATTCCCCTTCTAACTTCCAACTTTCGCTCACACCGATTCTGCCCTCTCTCGGTCTGTTTTGCATCTGACAGACTGCATGACTTTTTGTATTCTGACGTTTATTATTTTATCACTGGAGACCAAGATTTGCAGCAAATCTTTCCTGTCCAAAACTGCATACACAATCACTACACTCTCAGGTTTCATGTAGATTAAAATAAAACATCGGCTTATCTCAGCCCATGAGGTATTGAGGCCTCGGGCAGATGGGGCTGGTGGAGGAGCAGATGACCGATTCATGTTCCTAGTGTGATTTTTTTTAAAGCTTTTTAACTAAGTTTATTGAATATAGTTTGTACAAAAGTCCAGACCAGTTTTGGGCATAATCTTCCTCATCTGCAACTCAAGGCAGGGCACCCTATTGTCATCCTAATTACCTCATTTGTCTCTTCCATTAACGGTTTAAAAAAACCTATCCTAACTGACAACACGGCTTGACAGAACATTCTCCATTGCAGGCATCTAGTATGGTCTTCAGCTACTCCAGGCTTGGATGTGGGACCAGTAGTTACAGAATGAAGCACCAATAATCTCATCCTCACCATAGTGTTCAACCCTATCCACTTTCCCATTTCAACCACCACCCATCCTCAGAGTATAAAACATTTACAATTTTGGGCCAGTTTTGCATTCTTTTCAATGAAGCTATGTTGGATTTATTTCATTGCACCACATAGTTGGCCTCTCCAAACCTCCTCCCTCTCTCACCCCCCAGCAAAGGTTTCCACATACTTAATAATAAACAAGTTAAATTTTTAAAAATTTTATTTACAGCGTGGTATGGATGGCACAGCAGCATAGTGGTTAGCACAACGTTTTACAGCGCCAGCAACCCAGGTTCAAATCTGGCCACTGTCTGTAAGGAGTTTGTACATTCCCCCAGTGTCTGTGTGGGTTTCCTCCGGGTGCTCCGGTTTCCTTCCACATTCCAAAGACATACAGGTTAGGAAGTTATGGGCATGCTATGTTGGCGCCAGAAGCGTGGCGCCACTTGTGGGCTGCCCCCCAAAATCACTATGCAAAAGATGTATTTCACTGTGTGTTTCGATGTACATGTGACTAATAAAGATCTTATCTTATCACAGGCCCTTCCAGCCCAGTGAGTCCGTGCCCCCCATTTTAAACCCGGGAGAACGTACCAACTGCTTACAGACAGCGACAGGAATCGAACCCTGATCGCTGGCGCTGTAACAATGTTGCGCTAACTGCTACACTACCGTGCTGCCCTATTCTGTTTCTGTTTTCCATTGTATTGTTCCCTAACCACTTTTTTGTTAGAAGCTGTAGCAAACAAAACTTGAAATATTTCTTTCCACAATATGCAACTTTCTGCAGCACCCCATGATGTTCATTTTCCTCCATTCCTTCTGTTACCAACTCCCGTCTTTGT
This sequence comes from Pristis pectinata, assembly GCF_009764475.1. Lineage (NCBI taxonomy): Eukaryota > Metazoa > Chordata > Chondrichthyes > Rhinopristiformes > Pristidae > Pristis > Pristis pectinata. The sequence continues at coordinate 23,827,716 of NC_067420.1, forward strand.
TTTTCTTCCTGTCTCTGGCTTGAGCTCAGATATTGTTTCTGCACAATCAATACTGCTTCGCTTCAGCACTAATCCTCATACTCCATCTGACTTTTATAGAAATTGTATTGAATTCTGAAACAAGCTTTTGACAACCTGTGGTTTAAGATATGCTCCAACTATCCTAATTCAGAAAATAAAAAACAAAACAAAACGCTAGAAGCAGTCAGATCACACAGTGAGTGTGTAGTGAACAGACATATTGATGGTGTAACCATCAGAACAAGAAAAATAAAAGCTGAACATAAATAGGGTCAAAATAAAAGTGGCAGAGAAAAAAAATAGACACCAAGAAACAAGGTAACATGACCAAGAGTAAACTTTAAAGAAATGATGACAATATAACGACTTGTATTTGTACAAAATTTAGAAGATTATAGACTGTATCATGGAGATATACAGCACAGAAACAGGGCCTTCAGCCTACCGAGTCCATGCCAACCATGAACCACGAATCCTACATTAATTCCATTTTTTTTTATTCTCCCCACATTCTCATTAACTTCCCCCAGATTCTATCACCCACCACACATTAGGGACAATCCACAATAACCAACCAACCCATTGAACCACGTCTTTGAGACGTGAAAGCAAAGTAGAGCACCCGGGAAAACATCACCCAAGGTCAAGAGGGAACTTGGGTCTCAGGCACTGCAATGCAGTGGTTCCACATGGCATCCTTGACTCCAGGAGTTCCTGCCTGCACCATATAACTGCAGGAATACAGTGTATTCTGGCCAGCTATGCCTTTGCTTCACTGTACAGGGGATTAGGTTTTCACCCAACTGAGTGGCTACAGAAACAGCCACAACTGGGGCTTTTATGTCTGAAGGTTTGGCAGCTGATAAAACTATGAGAGAGATAGATGGGGTGGAAAGTCAAAGTCTTTTTCCCCAGGGTGGAAGTGTCAAGTACTAGAGGGCATTGCTTTAAGGTGAGAGGGGAAAGTTTGAAGGAGATACAAGAGTCATAGAGTTATAGAGCAACACAGCACACATACTGGCCCTTTGGCCCAACGAGTCCATGCCGACCACATGCCCACCCAGCTAGTCCCAATTTCCTGCATTCGGCCCATAGCCCTCTAAGCCCAACCCCTAGTTTTGGACTCCCCTACCCTGGGGAAAAGACTGTTACCGTCCACCTTCTCTATGCTTCTCAATGTTAAACACTTCTAAGGTCACCTCTCATTCTCCTACATTCCATAGAGTCAGAGCTGTACAGCATGGATAAAGGCCCTTCAGCCCAATGAGTCCATGCTGACCACGGTGCCTACGCATCTAGTCCCAACTTCCTGCATTTGGCCCATTTCCCTCTAAGCCCCGTCCCTCCATGTACCTATCTAAGAGCTTCTTAAATGATACTATTGTACCTGCCTCAACCACTTCCTCTGGCAGCTTATTCCATATACTCACCACCCTCTGAAAAAGTTGCCCCTCTGAAATCTTTCTTCTCTCACCCTAAAACTATGCCCCCTAACTTTGGACTCCCCTACCCTGGGGAAAAGACTGCTTCCATCCACCTCATCTATGCCCCTCACTATTTTATAATCATCTGTAAGATCCCCCCTCATTCTCCTGCGCTCCAAGGAATTAAAGACCTAGCCTGGCCAACCTCTCCCTATAGCTCAGGCCCTCTAGTCCTGGCAACATCCTCGTGAATCTTTTCTGCACTCTTTCCAGTTTAACTGCATCTTTCCTAATGACAAGATGACCAAAACTGTACACAGTACTCCAAGTGCAGCCTCACCAACGACTTATACAACTGCAAGATAATGTCCAAACTCCTATACTCAGTGCCCTGACTGATGAAGGCCAGCATGCTAAACGCCTTTTTCACCACCCTGTCAACCTGTGATGCAGCTTTCAACGAACTATGCACTTGTACTCCTAGGTCCCTCTGTTCCATTATACTCCCTGGTTCCCTACCATTCATGGTACAAGTCCTACACTGGTTTGACTTTCCAAAATGCATCACCTCACACTTATGTCTTGAAATCGATTTCCTGTAATCTACAATAACTTTTTCACTATCAACACCATTTAGTTTCGTGCCATCCACAAACATACTGATCAAGCCTTGTGCATTTGCATCCAAATCATTTGTATAAATAACAAGGATCCCAGCTCCAACCCCTGCAGCACATCAATAGTCACTGGCCTCCACCCTGAGAAACAACCTTCAACCACTACCCTCTATTTCCTACCTCCAAGTCAATTTTGAATCCACTTAACTAGCTCTCCCTGGATTTCATGGGACCTAACCTTCCAGACCAGCCTACCATGTAGGACCTTGTTGAAGGCCTTGCTCAAGTCCAAATACACAACATCCACTGTCCTACCCTCATCTAACTTTTCAGTTACTTCCAAAAAAACCTTTAAAAGGTTCATCAAGCACAACTTTCCACACAAAGCCATGCTGACTCTTCCTAATCAGACTCTGTCTATTCAAATGCTGGTAGATCCTGTCCCTCAGAATTCCCTCCAGTAACTTCCCCACTACTGACATCAGGCTGTCTGGCCTGTAGTTCTCTGGTTTGTCCTTGCTACCTTTCTTAAACAACAAAACATTAGTCACCTTCCAGTCCAGAAACTTCACCAGTGGCTGATGATGAAACAAAAATCTCTGCAAGGGCATCCACAATTTCTCCTCTAGCTTCCCATAAAGTCTGTGCTCGGTCAGGCTCTGAGGATTTATCCACCTTAATGCGCTGCAAGGCTGCAAGTACCTCTTCCCTGGTAATATGAATGTTTTACAAAACATCTCCACTAATTTCCCTCATCTCTTGAGCAACCATGATTTTCTCCTCTGTAAACACAGAGGAGAAATATTCGTTTAAAATCCCACCCATCCCCTGCGGCTCAAGGCATAGGCGGCCCTGCTGATCTCTAAGGCAACGTACTCTCTCCCTAGCCACCCTTACATAGCTATAGAACCTCTTGGGATTTTCCTTAACCCTACCTGCCAGATCCATCTCATACCCTCTCTTTGCCCTCCTGATTTCTCTGTTAAGAGTATTCTTAATCTTTTCATAGTCATCAAGGGATTCGCTTATCCCGACCTCCAAAACCCAATGTATGCTTCCTCCTTCTTCTTGACCAGAGCCTCAATATCTCTTGTTGACCAAGGTTCCCTGAACTTGCCAGGTTTACCCTTCACCCTAACAGGAACTTGCTGCTCCTGGACTCTCAATATCTCACTCTTAAAAGCCTCCCACTTTGCCATTTGTTCCTTTCCCTTCAAACAGGCTCACCCAATCGACCTCTGCCAGATCCTGCCCAATTCCCTCAAAATTAGCCCTGCTCCAGTTTAGGACCCTAACCTGTGGACCTGGCCTAGCCTTTTCCATCACCATCTTGAGACTAGTAGAATTATAGTCACTAGAGCCAAAGTGCTCCCTGACTGCCACTTCAGTTACTTGTCCTACCTTGTTCCCTAAGAGAAGGTCCAGTATTGCACCCTCCTGGATAGGGCCCTCTATATGTTGACTCAGGAAACTTCCTGGACACATTTCACAAATTCCACCCCATCCAGGCCCTGAACACTCTGGGTGGTCCAATCAATTCTGAGGAAATTAAAATCTCCCACTAATACAACCCTATTATTCTTACAACTATGAGCAATTTCTCTACACACCTGCTCCTCAAGATCCTGTTGACTGTTGGGTGGGGGGGGGGGTGGATCTATAATATAGCCCCTCAAGAAGTGACCCTCCCTTTCTTGTTTCCAAGTTCGACCCATATGGCCTCATTGGATGATCCCTCAAGGACAGAGTCTCTAAACACTGCTGTTACATCCTCCCTTATCAAAAAAGCAGCACCCCCTCCTCGCTTACCTCTGTCACGCCTGTAGCATCTGTATCCTGATTTTTTTTTTTTATTTTTACATACACAGAGATGAGCTGCCAGTCCTGCCTTTCTCTCAGCCATGTTTCTGTTACAGCTATAACATCCAGCCCTCATGGCCAATCCATGCTCTGAGTTCATCTGCTTACCTGTTAAACTTTGTGCATTGAAATAACTGCAGTTTTACCTGTGTATTTCTTCCCCTGCCTTTACTGTGCCCTGGCTATCCTGATTACTAAACTTGCTCTCGCTAGCTACTTCTTTATCCCATAACCCCTCCCATGTAGCTCTAGCAAATTTCCCTACAAGGATATTGGCCCCTCTCTGGTTCACGTGCAACCCGTCCCTCTGTACAGGTCACCTCTACCCCAAGAGATCCCAATGGTCCAAGACTTGAGTCCCCGCCCCAGCTCCTCAGCCACAAATTCATATGGCCTATCTTTCTATTTCTGACCTTGCTAGCACCATGGCAGATCACTATCCTCGAGGTTCCACTTCTTAACTTCTTACCTAACTCCTTCTACAGAACCTCATCCCCAGTTCCAGGGAATAAAGACCTAGCCTGGCCAAACCTCTCCCTATAACTCAGGGCTCTATAGTCCTGACAACATCCTTGTAAATCTTTTCTGCACTCTTTCCAATTAACTGTGTCTTTCCTATAACAGGGTGACCAAAACTGTACACAGTACTCCAAGTGCGGGCTCACCAATGACGTATACAACTGCAACATAATGTCCCCACTCCTATACTCAATGCCCTAACTGATGAAGGCCAGCGCACTAGATACAGCATGCAAGAGACTGCAGATGCTGGAATCCAGGAACAACAAACACGGATGCTGCTAGACCTGAGTTCCTCCAGCAGATTGTTAGTTTGCTAAAAGATTAAAAGATGTGTGAAGAAGTTTCTTTTTACAGAGATTGATAGCCAACCAGAAAGCACTGCCAGGGGAAGAGGTGGAAACAGATACAATAATGACACTTAAGATGCATTTAGACAGGCACTTAGACAGCAAGGAATGGAGGGATATGGATCGTGTCCAGCAGATGAGATTAGTCTAATTTGGCATCATGGTTGGCACAGACATCGTGGGCTGAAGGGCTTGTTCCTGTGTTGTACTGTCCCGTGTCCCATGTCTGTCAAAGCTGCCAAGGTCTCAGGGCACGGTAGTGTAGCGGTTAGCATAACGCTATTAGTGCGAGCGACACAGGTTCAATTCCGGCTGCTGTCTGTAAGGAGTTTGTACGTTCTCCCCGTGTTTCGTCCAGGTGCTCCGGTTTCCTCCCGCATTCCAAAGACGTAGGGGTTAAGAAGTTGTGGGCATGCTATGTTGGCGCCGGAAGCGTGGCGACACTTGCGGGCTGCCCCCAGAATACTCTACACAAAAGATGCATTTCACTGTGTTTCAATGTACGTGACGAATAAAGATATCTTACATTAACTACATGGTTATCTTGAGTTTTATTAAAAAGATAAATATCTAAAAACACAAAACACTTAAAATTAAAGATACTGCTGCTATCATTAATACTAAGTAAAACACAACCTTCTTATTCTTGAGTATCTGCCTCACAGCTACAAACCTCCATTAAAGCAAATGGGCTTGCAGGTCTGTGTTGTCTAACTTGTGATTTTTTTTTAATAATGATAGAAATTAAAGGATGTGTTAGATAAAGAATAATAGTGGTTATGTGAAGCTGGTAGAATCCAGTGGTCTAAATGGAAAACAAACAGGTAGGCAAGCAACACAAACACTGCCATCCCCTCCTCTCCCTCCCCACCCTCACAAAAATGCAAGCACCAACCTCTCCTCTTCCTTTCTCAGCTCCAGTGATTTTAAAATCAGATTACTCACAGGCCTAGATACCCTGATAAAAATTGTTTGGAAAGATAAGCCCATTTGGTGTATGAACCAAAGTGTAGTAGATTACCATTCTTAAATGTATGATGGATTTTTTTTAATTAAAATTTTTGAATAGGTTGCTCTATTGCACTGATTTAGTGGATTTAATGGTTTTCAAAATGCAAAAGAAATGAGCAAAATATTTCTCAAAATTACTACAATTTGGGGCACAATTTGCACAAAGTGGAAATTTTACTCATATTTAATTGGAATTAGATATAGCATGGTATTTGTGATCATTAGTTACACAGCTGAGGTGAATTGACTTAAATGCACATCTGCATGCTCTATATCTGACCAAATTTCTTAAGCAGTGCAGTCTTACAGTGACAGACCTGATGGGATCACATCAGATCGAGCACTCTGGCCAACTAAAAACACTAACAGAAAGTTGGTTGAATTGAGTAACTGCATCACTTAATACGATTGTTAATATGACCTCCAAATTCTTGGAATCAAATTCTATTTTATTGAGTTTAGACCAGTTACTACAAATCCTCACTCACTTTTTCCCTTATCTATTTAAATTCAGGATATTTATTAATGCTTTCACATGTCCAATCGTCACCAATTGCTGATAATTCAAGAAAAAAGGTACGCAAAGCCATAGAGTGACATGAAACGCCTGCAATTAAAGCTACACCACAGGAGAACTGTCCTCCCATTATCTTCCCATTCATAAACAAATGCCAGCAATCCCATTACCAAGGTATGTCTGAAGATTTGTGGGTAGGTTGTTACCCATTTGGAAGATGTGGATGGATTTACTAGCCTGAAGCTAAATCACAACATGCACACAATGTGCAGAGAATGGAGGGATATGGACATTGTGTATGCTGGAGGGATTAGTTTAGTTAGGTATTTAATTAGTTTCGGCACAACATTGTGGGCCGAGGGGCTTGTTCCTGTGCTATACTGTTCTATGTTCTATATAATGGTACCCTAGAGCAAAAATGACAACAAAATTCCTTGCACCCACTTTACTGGGGAGAAAGAGCATGGAAAAAATAGAAAATGTTCCAAAATAGCCTGGTAATAAAGTTTCTGGCTGGATTTCATTTGGCTGTGTTGTGTTTTGTTATTGCATAAAATCTGCCACTTTTGTTGCATGTTCTAATGGCTCCTAAAATGCAGAGGAAAGTCAAGGTAATGTTGGCTGTGAGGTGCTGTACTGAGATAAATATTGGGTGGGTTCTATCCAAAATATGTACTTCTCACCATAACACCATCAGAATTCACTAAGCTGAGAATAGAGCTTGTAAATTAACTTAGAATCTCATACTGATCTCCTTTCACAGAATTGACATTGAAGATAGAGGTTTTATTATTTGACAACAAGCCAGTGTAAATGTTATTGTGCTGTCACATTGTATAAACTGAGAATTAGTTCTAAAAGGAATAATTTGTGTTGGTGTTTAAGAGCCTCATTGGATCTTAGCAAGCAGAGAAAATGAATGAAAAGCAAGATGATATTTATTAAATTTCAGTAAAATCATGATCTGAGGGAGAGTTTGACTGTCATTTTCATATTTGGTTCAGAGTTCAAGCCCTCCTGGGAGGTGGCTGTTGCTTCGCAAAATGTTTAAAAAAGATGTGGGAGGCTTTTATTCCCCCAAGCCACTGGCTTTTCTAGAGAAAAGCTATGAAGGGAAAATTTGCACAATGGGAATAGAGGCTATGCTCCAAATTTGATCACCTTGATAGAAATTACTTTAAGTAGGGATTAATTAATTGCACGCATTTCCCATGTGGTTTATTTCACAAAATGGATAACATAGATAGAGGAAGCAGAGTATAAGTCTTAAAGCAATTGAAGGATCTAATGCAACATAGCCAATAAACTGAAATTAACTATTATTTAGATGATTGCTTTCTTTTTCATGTTTGAGGCCAAAATCTTAATGAGCAGTGTGCTGTGGATTTGAGTTATTGAAGTGTGCTGATTCTGAGTTGAGTGACTTTGATTCATGTAATCAATCAGTACATCTCCTTAATAGTGTCATATGCTGTCTCTGTTAAGATCACTGTGGTCTAATATTAACTAAAGATATATACAGATTACAACTTGCTCATCATAGAGTTTTTAAACATACATTTCTGCTGACATTGATTTGCTGCTATCCACAACAGATTTCTCAGGTTACAGATGGAGGTTCCTGTTTAAATAACAGGTTCTTAGTACAAAGAACCTTGCTGCTAATAAATGGGTCATTCAATTTTCCACCAATGAACAATCTCATCTATTTCAGTCAGCTGTTTCTATGCAAGGTCTATTTACTATTCAGCTATTAGTCATGGTTTCTGTGCTACAATTAGTGATAAGAATATGAAGGTCAACAATCTAATAAGCATATAAAAAGTTAACTATTAAAAAGACACCAAAAAGTACATACACCCATTTTTAAATAAATATGAAAATATCTTTGATTTCCAATGGAAAGTGGTAAATAAGCAAAAACGTTATTTACTGGTTATGACTTTAAATTTCAATTTGCCCTCTGAAATACCAAAGGACATTTTGCTACATTAAGGTGAAAAATAAATTCAAACTATTGTCAATGAAACTAGGTTTGCAATAAAGCACACAAAATATTCTCTGCAAACTCATACAAGAATACATACACCTCCAATAACAATTATTGAAATTCACAGCACAAAAGGGCAACAGATGCTTTGTCAATTATATCCTAAATACCTTTCATATCGCAATTGATTTCATAATTTTGAAAACTACTTAAGTGACTCATGTTAGTTTTAGAAAACCTACGTAGTAACTTTCTTCCAATTTTTATGATTTACAGGAAAGGGTTAATATTCACACAGGTTTTTAAAATCAGGAATGAAAAGCCAACCAACAAATCTCTTGACAAAATGATTTCAAATTCCATTCAAGTAATGCATGAATAAAGTTGGCATCCACACATAACCAAAAATTATCTGTACAACCTATGCACCAAGTGGAAATGTCAGCATTGTAGAGAGATTATAACCACACCCAAGTTAATGAACTGGTTCCAGAAGCCTCTCTCTTATGTAATACCAGCAAGGATCTAAATGATGCATATTAAGTCACTTTTGCCCAGGCTGACAAATGGCAACAACATGTTAGAACATTTTACCAGATACCAAATTGATAAAAGTAAATTTGTGTCAAATATACAATAGCACTTATACTAGTTGTGGAAGAATTCAAAAATATCATATCCATTTCCATCTCTAAAGATAGCATCTACCAAAATTAGATGTTATAAAAGTTCTTGTTACCATTTGATGAAAACGGACAGCAGGTTGCAAAGTGCATCGTCTGACAGAACAAATTTCAACCCTATTAAAAAGATTGCTTTATAAAGTACTGAAAACAGAAGCTGTTTAAGATATGGAATGTGGCATTAAGTCTATAAATCACAATTAGTCATATTGGAATTATGACCCTTGATATTTCTGCAATCAGCTGTTTTCCCAATAAACCATGGAACTATTTCTTTTTAAAGCAATAATTGCTAGCATTGCTGTCAACCAGTGGAGCTACAGGGAGGTCCATATTATCTTCATCATCCCTTATTTGTAAAGGAAAATAAAAGTCAACGATGCCAGCTGGAACTGCATGCGACTGATATGTTGAGCTGATTTTTGTTTCTTCCCCACCCAATGTTGCTGATTGTGGAACTCACTGCTTATAAGGTTCAGAGGCAGAAACTTTGTAGCATTTGAAAAGTACCTGGGGAGTACTGGATATTTTCTAGCCTACAGTACCACCTTGGGCTCTGGGACAGGCTGGCTCACTCTCACAATGTTTGGAGGATCGTGGAATAAATTTACTCATTATAAATCTGGCCAAAATCAGAGAGAACTAGGCATGCTCCTGACAACTGGGGCTGATTATTGTCATGATAACGCAGAATTCTATTTTAAAGAGCTATGGCCTTGCTACACAGCAGAGTCACACTGTTATTCCTGGTTATAAATCATATAGGACTCGAGTCCATAAGCAACTCATGCTCATGGTATCAGTGACATGACCCATGCCAGCTTCAGCAGTGACTTGCTGACAAACAGTATTGAACATAAATTTGAAATGGTGCATCGATCAAGGATTTAAGACAAAGCACATAGGCGACATTGAAGGTTTGAGACGACAGCTGTCTCCATTCACCTTTCTACTCCATTGTGTCTAGGTAACTGTTAGTTTCCAAGAGCAATAGACCAGAAAATTGGCCCTTGGGTTAATAATGCTATCTATTGGTAGCTTCTCACTTTTCGGTTGCTGCTGAGCTCTGTAAATCTTCCACAAAGGCTCTCCTGATGTCAAAAGTAGCCATTGTTTAAATATAGTACACGATGGAAAATAACAAGGAATAACGCTCAAGAGATAAGAGGAAATCAAGTAATCCACAAATGTAGTATGTAAGTTCCAGTTCTAAAAGCTTACCATCAAGTTTTTAGTCATGTGGGAACAGGTGATTGAAATATATTACAAAGAAAGGAAAAAACTAATTTTGTTTACCAACATGAAAATCATGTTAAATTATACAGTGTCTTGCAGAATACTACATACTTACAAATGCTATTCATGAACATTAGAAATTATAAAGTGGCATAGTCCATATATTAGCAACTTGTTATATTGCCACTTGTGGTTTATCAGCATCCCAAGTTTAAAATGAGTAAATATTGATATACACCTTCAACTTTAGCTAGTAATACTACGAAGCTCTCCCATTTCCAGCCCTTTCCCCACTCTTGAAAGTAAAACATACTTACAATGTCAGTGAATCACAGACAAAATCTAACCTAACCTTAAATTACATATTGTTTGTTAGACTGTAGAAAAATAGGCAGATGATAGAAATATTAAACCTTTTTGCTTCAGTATTAACCAGCCGAACATGACATTGGAAGATGAGTAATGAGATATTGTATTTAAAATAGAAAAAAAGGACCATCATTTACCTGCATTTTCAAAAGGCCTTTGATAAGGCAGTACCTAATAGACTAATGAATAAGATCAGAGAACACAGGCTCACGGGACAAGTCACACAATGGATTCCTAGCTTGCATCAAGACAGAAAATGAAGTGATAGAAATAGGCAGATCAGTAGTGAAAGATAGTTAGTGATGTTCCACAAGGACCAGTACTGAGGCCACTACTGTTCACAAAAGACAGTGACAATTTAAACTGGAATTCAGAATATGATTTCTAAATTTGTGGCTGCTACCAAGTTTAGGGGTGTGGGACAGTCTAGTTAGTAACAAGGGGAAATGCAACAAATTACAGGAGAACATTAACTTACAAAATGGGAAAATGAATAGCAAATGAAGTTCAACACAGATAAATGCAAGGTATTTTTGCAAGATGCTATTTTAGGCGGTGGTGGGGAAGAGGGATTTCCAAGTACAAATACCCCAATTCTAGAAGTTGCACCATGATCAGTAAAGACATTTTAAAAAGCAAAGCAAACCAAGTGTTATAGTTTGTTGCTACAGTAATAGAATTGAAAAGTAAAAAAAGTTATGCTAAACCTGCATTAAACTTGTTAGACCTACACAGTCTACTGTGCACAGTTCTGGTTGCCATTTCAATAAAAAGATACTAGGTACCAGAGAGGACACAGTAATAAATTTAACAAAAATGATAACATACGTTAGAGCAGAGGTTTTCAAACTGTGGTCCGCGGACGGGTTTCCAGGGGGCCTGCAAGCAAGTCAAGAAAAAAAATGGAAAAGCGACCTGTTACAAAGACGTAGCTTATTTGCTTGCTCCAGTTTTCCACTATTCAGAAAATCGGCCGTATCTGTTATAGGCAACAATCTTAGAGACTTAGACAGTGTTCCCTTCTGGTAAGCTGCCACTTAATATTTGATTTGTGTAGTCAGAGTAGTCAGTAGTGTTCACTACTCACTACTATTCTGTTGTGCACTGTAGTGTTAGCGAGACTGAGTGACATTGTTGGTGTGCCTTAATAATATTGCTTACTTACCGTGCACTTATGCCTCAGTGACATCACTTAAACAAAAAGTGCGCAAGCGTGTAAATTTTAGATTAGTTTTGTTAATTTTGTTTATCAGTAATAGTAATTAAACTGTCCAGCATGTATTGCTGAGTATGGAGAAATTTCTGAAGAGAAATGTTGTGAAGTTTGTGAAGAGATCCGTTATGCTCATTTTTCTAAATTAGCATAATGGATCATTGGTGCAGTTCTTGACAGATGAGACGTGGGTTGCCAGATTAGCTTATCTTGCAGATATTTTCAGCATTTTGAACAGCTTAAATCTATCATTGCAAGGACCTGGCTCAAATGTTCTGAAAACACATGACAAAATCAATGCCTTCCAGAAAAAATTCCGTATCTGGAAAGGAAGATGACAGCAAGGCGTCTATAATATGTTTCCGTTGCTGGCTGACTTTCTGACAGTGAATGAGACTAAGACAGAGGCCATTGCTAGCACCGTTTTGAACCATATTCAACAGCTGTCACATTATTTCCGAGTATTTCAGTGACGATGACACGAGCATGTTTGATTGGATTCGAAATCCATTTGAATGCATGCTTACTGATTTAACTAGATGTGAACAAGAAGAATTAGCTGAACTGTCATCTGACAGGACTTTGCGCTTGCAGTTCAACCGAATGTCACTGTTGTCATTCTGGATAGCATGTTCCCAGGAGTATCCACTGCTGTCCGGCAAAGCCGTCAATGTTCTGTTACCATTTGCAAACACTTAATTGTGCAAAATAGCATTTTCTACAGTCACTACCATGAAAACCAAATACAGATCAAGACTGAATATTGAGGATGACATACGCATATGTTTGTCACACGTACCACCACGTTTGGACAAACTCTGCAGTGCAAAAAAGGCACAACCTTCACATTGAACTGAACACTGAAAGACACCGCTGGTGATTATCGGTGATTGAAATAGTCACTATTTCAATAAGGCCTATGTGATTTAAGTGTTGTATGCATGAATTATCGATTGTTTGATTTTGTGGGCTTTGGGGGCTCCGCCATCTAACAAGGACATGTTCTGGGGGTCCGCAGCATGGAAAAGGTTGAAAACCATTGCGTTAGAGCACACACATTGGGAAATGAGAAACAGATTGATCTTTTGAGAAAATGCTTCTGGGGGGTGACTTATTGGAAGTTTTTGTGAAAGTAGATACAGAGACAATGTTTCATTTTGTGAAGAACATAGAGGAATCAATAGAAGACGGTCATCAACAAATTCAACAGTAAATTCAGGGGAGACTTCTTTACCCAAAGAAATGGTGAGAATGTAGAACTGGTTACCGCAAGAGTGATCAAGTTGAATGGCAAAGATGCATTTAAGGCTGGACAAGCACATGAAGGAGGAGATAATATCAGGTTAATTAACCAACATCACTTACAACTGCAAGTTGCAAGAGCCGAATTGATGCCAGTGTGCCACTCGAGCTGCTCAAGTGAACACTGGCGTCAAGTCAGCTCCTGTAACCTGAGGTTGTAAATGATGTTGATTAATTAAACAATTGACAGGAGACGAGGGTCCATGAATGTCTCCACTGTGAATCATGGAAAAACCCAGCACGTGAATGCAAAAGGTAGGGCTGAAGTGTTCACCAGCAGAATAGCAGTGTGAATAATTCTTCTGGGGCTTCTCCTCCATTACAGATCTTAGTCATCAACTCACTGAATAGATTCCAAGTACATTCTGTATACATTCCAGGTATTCTGAGGATATATTGAATATTTCCAGCATTTTCTATTTTTATTTCAAATTTTCATCACCTGCAGTTTATTTGCTTTTGAGTATATCACGCAGTTCCACAAGCTGAACACAAGGGATAAAACAAGGGCTTCACGTCCCTGTACTGCTTACGTTCTGTGATGTAAACCTAGTTATGTCCTTGGCTGCAACACTTCCATCTATCACCAAATTGTGAAATGTTGCCCATGGTCAATGCAGCCCATCCATTAGCACACCTGGCATGCTCCCAGTCATCTGTTTTTTTAAGATCTTTTATTGAATATGAATATCACTGGCATGGCACCCTAGGTGGCTCTCACACCAAGCAATCTGCAAACTCAGTTTAGAAGGTAGTTAAGGATAATCATTTAGCCATGTTCATGGATTAACATACAACTGGATTGGATAAGGAATGCAGATTTTTTTCCTTAAGGAACATTAGGGAACAGGATGGGTTTTTAAAAGCAATCCATTAATTTTGTGGTAATCATTATTGATGCTGATTTTGTAAAAGATTTAATCAACTAAATTTAAAATCACCAGATACTTCCAGATCACTGTGGGTTTCTAGTCTGATAACATAGTCAATGTGATACTGTACCCCTTAAAATAATGGGAAGAGTTGGCAATAGTTTAACCAAGGGACACTTATTCATCAACATGCGATTTATAGTAATTAAGTCATTTTACTATACTGCTGCCACAAAACAAATTTCACGTCATACAAATCAGTGATAATAAATCTGATTCTGATTTTGACTTTGACTTTCTCACTTGCACTTGGTTTGAGCTCTAGGCTCCTAACTGCACTGCAGTCTTGAGTACATGTAGATAGGAAGGAAAATATAAGTACACTATATGGCCCTTGAGTCTACACAGACATTCAAAAAGATCACTACTGGTTCTATACCTCAAAACTACTTTCATGCCCAGTCTTGTATTGTTCAATTCCTGAGTGTGCAAAAAGATATTCAATGACTGAGAAACCACAACCCTGCAAAGAGAGTTCCAAAGATTTACAACTCTGAAAATAAATTTCTCATTTCAATCGTAAATGGTACTTTCTTAATCTTAGACCCTCTAACCAGAATATTTCTTGGAAACTACGTCAGTCTGTCTCAATCTTGCATGAGCCAATGAGATCAACTTTTTAAGATTTAAGTAGGTACAAGCCAAGTTTTTTTTCCCCCCAATTTCTCTTCATAGGTCAATTGCCCCATTCCCAGAAAATTCAGCGAATGCATGCTCTACTGACGGCAAATAGGCAAGGAGACCAAAATTGCATATTGGTAAGACCTAATTGGGAGTACAAAGGCCCTTTAAATTGCTTGCAGCATTGCATATTTATTTTCTGCATTTCATGAACAAGCAAGTCCCTCTATTCACCAATTGTTACAAAACTCATCATTTTTCTATTCTTCCTACCAAAGTGGGCAGCCTCATCAGATTTTCCCACATTATACTTCATCTGCCCATCCACTAGCCTATGTAGGCTCTGCACCTTCCTCTCAGATAACATTTCCTCCAAGCTTTGCACCATCAGCTCATTTAGATTAACACCATCTTCTCAGTTAAGTCATTAATATAATTCCTGAAAGGTCTAATATGAAAATGAGCTGAATTCAATAGTCAAGCAAATGTGACTTATTGAAATCAAGGCAGCAATTGACCAAATTTACCACCAAGATGACCTAATTAAATCATGGAGTCATACCTGGTGTAAAGAAAAATAGTTGTGATCATTGGAAGCCAAACATCTCACTCCAGGAATTTCTCATGGCTATGTTCTTGGTCCAACTATCTTCAACTACTTTATCACTAACTTTCCCATCAATATGTTAGGTAGGGCAGTTTATTTATCACACAGTGAACAGCTCTAGATACATTCCTGAGATAATGAAACAGTCCATACTTCCATGCAGCAAGACCCAGATAGCATCCAGATTTGGGCGATGTTGCAAATAACATATGCATCACAAGTTTCAGCCATAGGCAATCGACAAGGGCCATATACAACCTTTCTATAGGATTACCTCAAGCAATCTATCAACACCCTAACAGCTGGTCACCACCAATGCGAAATTCATCTGGACCAGCTAATCAAAGGTCGTAGACACAAATGCAGGTCTGAGGCTGGGTATTCTATTGGGAGTAAAAACAGAAAATGATGGAAATACTCAGTAGATCAGGCAGCATTCAGTGGAAAGACACCATCAGAACTGAAGTGAGAAAAGTTAGTTTTAAGCTGCAGAGTGTATGGGAAAGTGATTGATAGGACTAAAGGAATCACTCTGATAGGTGGAGGTCACAATTGTCATAGTGCCGTGCTGTTTAAGAAGCCATTTCATTGATTAACTAGTGAAAGGTAGATAGGAAATGTAGATCAAAACTCTTTCAGAGCACTCAAACCACAAGGATAATGTGTTAACACTACTGAAAGATAACCTACCTCTGTTTTATCTCAGGTTTCAAACATCAAAATCTTTTCTTGATTTTATTCTACTAGAAGTGATTACATTTCTCACATCCCAAAGTCTTACTCTCCATTTGCCTGGATGAGTACAGCTCACATAACATTTCAGAAGTTCAACTCTTTCCAAGTCAAAGCATTGTCTGTGATCAAAATCCCCTCACGAGCTTAAAGATTCCACACTTTACTACTACCACTATACCATGACTGCAATTTGTTTGTACATGATACACTGCAGTAATTCATTGAAGATTCTTTGGCAAGCCTCTGAAACCCAAGATCTCCATCCACCAGCTGGAAGGATGTTAGCATGTGCACAGAAACATCATTACTGTCATTTTCAGGAATAATATTGTTCTTTCTTTCCCCCCCGCCCACCCCCCCCCATTTTCTCTTCATTTTCCCAGCAGCCTCCTTTCCACTATCTCAGTGAATTTGCCAAATAATGGCCCAATTGTTTGCTGAGATTTCACTGGAAATTAGTCTGAGACCAAACCAAGCAATTTTGCACATGCTGTTTATAGCCAGCAGAGGGAAGCCTTTCATCCTATTAAAATCAGGGTTCAAGGCTTGCAGACTGACAATTATCAACTCTTTCTCAAGCATATTAAGCAGTTATACATCATCTATAGCTTTGTTACCCAAAAGAAATTGCTGATTGATTATAAATGTGATTCTGGTAACAATTTTAACCATTTGCATTTTTAACATCCAATATGCACACAAATAATTCACTTAGCATGTATATTTTGTCAAATCCAAAAAGTAATTAAAGTAAATATATGAATGAGTACTGCAAACACGTCTAATATGTCTGATAATTTTAGTTTCAATTATTCATAACTATAGTCCCAACTAGCTGGGAAACTGAACAACACAGCCCTATAATTGTAGCAATAAACCTGACAAAAAAATTTGAAAAATTCAATTTGCTCATTTTTAAGAAGGTTCTCAAATTCAGTCAATCTAATGATTATGGCCACCACATTCTCAGAAAAGCTATGTATATGATTCTAAATGGCATAATGGAATTATAGGATGTGCAAAAGATTTATTTTGCAGAAATGCTTCAGTGGTTTCAGAAATTTCATCAAGACAATATAGCCGCTATCAATCTACAGAGAATTTGTAAGTTTGGACAAATATCACTTGTAATCAGAAGTCCATCTAAAATGTAAAGCCCATTTTTAAGGATTCAGATCCAAATAGCCCTCTGTATGCAGGATGTATAATTTTGGAAAATGAAATGAAAAATCATGAGCCACATATTATTAGATTCATTTGTGCCATGTAACCTTTCCTTCCCTATAACTAGCATTTAAGACCTGTATTGTGCAGCTAGTAACTACAAACAGATACTTCTGAAAGGATACAAAAGTTTTAATTCAATTTCTCAATACAATTTAAAAATTTTGTTCCATACATCTCCTCTACAATATGTTGCCTTGAAAAATAAAAATAATCTGTGTCATAGTTAAATCAAAGATGGATTCAAATTTATCACACTTGCAAACTGAACGAAGTGCCATCTAGTGGTAAAGAAATCCATAACACACTTCAAATGCAAAGATGTCTATATATGTTCAGTCCTTACTCTACTACCCTTCCTCATCCTCTAATGGAAACAAAATTACTTCTCAATCAGCCTCTCCAATTGAATGACTGTAAATAAAAAAGCATACAATTGCAAGAGCAAAAACTGGCTATAAAAAGCTTAAAAATGAAAGACAAAACATGTCACTTCCAGAAGAGCAAAACTCCAAAGCCAGCAATTATGAGTGACATTGAAATTCTGCTGCGATACAAGCAGAGAAAAGGCACATACAGTGAGAGATACAGTGAAAAAGCAGAAGGCAAGAGAAGGACAGGGAGCAGGTAAGGAGCAGGAAAGAGCAAAACAGTATTTTAGTGGGTGGCAAGCAGGAGATATTATCAAGATGAATAAGTATTTTAGGCTCATCAATATTGCCACAGAAAACTAATGTACGAGTAGAAAGTGCAGCTTATCAACATCTTCATTCTGTATTATGAAAGTGGAAAGAATTACATTCATTCATTAGTTCTCACTGTGAAGTATCAGAGGGTGATTGCTCAATAGACATCTAGTACTTAGTGCAGGATTCCACTTGATAAAGAAAAAATATTGGATAGTTAACAGTATGATAATAAGCATTCCTAACAATATTCCAAATATAAACCTTACAATGGTATTCACTTACCATTTTTCTTCACTGCATCTGCTGCTTTAGTTCAGTTTTGTCCATTTTCTTTATCTCCGCTATTGGTTTCTTCTCATTTATTTCACTGAATTTGATTCTCTTCAAGTATCTTCATCTTTTGGGCATGATTCAAGATCCATCACTTAATTTAGTTCTCTATCAAGTCAGAATCCAATGCTGTGCAGTGCAGGCTTCCTGTGTTATCTAGCTTTCCAGTTGTGTAAATGCTTGATTAGCCAATCAAAATGCTACAAAACATCTGATTTTGTGAACTTTAAAAGACAGCAATCACTGCTGTTTGGTAAAGCATTTCCTCACAAACCCATGTTTAGAGAAAGCACATGAGCACAACACTGAAAGCTGAACGCTAGTATTTGTGGATTCTATTAAGCATTGGATAACAACCTTTCTGTCATTCTCAGAAAATAAAAAAGGTTACCCAATTTTGAATTCTCAAAACCATAAGATTAGAAAAGGACTTAGGTTTCAAACTTTAAGGGCTGAGTGATGATTGCTTTCAATATCCCAAAGTGAGTCATTTCAACAAAGGGCATATGGCATATTCAAATACATCAAGACAACTGTATATTCAAAAAACAGGCAATAAGTCAATATTTATAATATTGAAAGATGAAAATGCAGCCATAAAGATGCCAGCAATTTGTACTACAAAATAACAATTTCAGCTATACCAAAACCATGAAGGGTCTTGACCCTAAACGTCGATTGTCCATTTCCCTTCATAGATGCTGTTTGACCCGCAGAGTTCCTCCAGCATTTTGTGTGTTATATAAAAACCATTAGTGCCCAAATTCCTCACAAATAACTATTTCTTTGAAATTATTTGGAAATAGAGCACCATGGCCTGGTTGGTGTACAGGAAGACTGGGAACACATTCTCCAAGTTAAAGTATCTCACACATCAAAAGTGACAGACAGGTCTCTAAACAAATACCAAAAGACTAAGTTAAGACATTACGCTTTCTACATACTGTATGAGAAAGGCTAAAATCTTATTCACATTAATAACTTGTTAATATATCAATATCTGTAAAATATATGATTTATCTTTAGTACCGGAGGGGAAACCTTAAATAGAACTGAAACCAAAAACTGGGTGGAAATGAACAGAAGATAGGTTTCAACTGCGAATGAAGCGCTACAAATAATTTTGAAACTCATTTTATTCCACCAAGGTGACTTTTTGAATTAATTTTACGACCATGTTCAAAATATCTGTGCCAAAAATTGCTTCCAGATAACAATAAAGTTCAACAAACAGAATGGAATTTTACAAATAAACTGGGAGCTTATAATTAAAGAAAAAACTTCCTTTTTAAATCTGATTTATTGTCATACATCAAAGGCAATCACACACAAAAATGGGTGCAAAGTTATTAGCAACTTCTAAGTTGCTATATTTCGATATATCCATTCATATCAGCAAAATCTTTATCAGATTTTAGGTCATAAAAGCTGAATTATCCCCAAGTTACAGAAAGGTTAACCTGTTGCGCATGCTCAAAAATATTGCACAGAGTTTTTTTTCCCCAATACTTTAAGATCAATCAGTCATACTTGATTGGCATTCACATCATTAGCAACCGGAATGTTTGGGGCTAGGTTTTGGAGGCAGCAGCAGACCAGACACTATGCTACCACAGTTGCAGATCAACATACTTTTGAAGATTATATTCCAAAGGTCAGAGAATGCAGTTTATCTCTGATTATACAAGATGTATTTATATATGCTACGTCATACATTTAAAAGGCAAGTATAGAGACATCTATCCAAGGTGATAACAATAGCTAATAAAATAATCCAAATTAAAACATTTTTAAATGGATACAAGCAGAGAAATTGCTACTTACAGCATTAGCAAATGAATATTTAATACACTCAAACATTCCTCTATCTACTATTTTAGTAAAAGCATTAATCTCTTAATGACTGTACAAGTCTAGTAGACTAGAAATGCAGTACAAATGTAAAGAACATTCATTGGCTGATACTAGCCACTTCAATATTATGAATTGTTTGGTAAGGCAGGTAGAGTTGGAGCACAGGTAGAAACAGTTATTATTGGAGCGGAAATATTAAATGTTATTTCAATTAACTTAGTACCAAACCTATAACAATCACAGAGAACACTAAGTATGAACTTGCAAGCACTACTCGCCCTGTACAACTACACATATTCAAGCTGCAGACAGACACAGTATAGCACATGCAGCAAATGCTATATTTGTTGCATTTAAAAAGAAAACCTGAGCTAAAAAATTAATCACTGCACTATTTAACTTTGTTTTTTTTTTGCCATGATACCCTGTGGATTTCTAATAACTACTTATGTACACAAAAATAAATCTGTGAATTAATGGAAAAAACATATTCCCTTAAATAGAAAAATGTATTGTCAATGTATTCAGTGTAAAAATATAACACTTGAACCTAAACTACTTACTAAGGGGATAATTTTCTGGTTACAATACAGACTGTTCATTGAGCAGGTTTCTTTTGTTTGAGATATGCATGTAACCAGCCTCTAGAAAGATACATTTCCAAAACATTGATTCTTTATGGACAGGAATACCAATTGGCTTATGACAGCAACAAAGCAAAGTTAAGCAAAGTGAATTGTAGATCTTTTCAATTTGAGGAACTTTCCCTAGCTACCAGTTCTGGTTGTCCCATCCATCATCATCTGCAGTTGCTCTGCTTTCTCTTTTCGGTGACTTTATATTCTTGCTTTCCCCACTCGCAGCCCAGTTATTGTCCCAGTTGTCCCAGGCATCACTATTGTTGCTCTGTTTTATCGTGGTGTCCACTGCGCCCCAGGCATTATCATTCTTTTCACCAGAGCCCCAAACATTTGTACTTGGGGGACTCTTTGTTTTAGAATCGTCATTCACACCAAAATTATCCCAGAAGCCATCTTCAAATCCACTATTCTGGTAGCTTTCACCAACTGAGTGGCTGTAATGTAGAGAACATATCAAACCATTTGAGAAATGAACAGTAGTCTATCAGCCACTTGAAAAATGAACTGCTGTAAGAATTTATAATACAATTTATTCTTTATATTGGAAGATTCCTTATGTATTCATGATAAAAAAGCACAATAAAATTGTATATTTAATTAAAATTCAACCCCACATGCCACATTAAATCTTTGTGCTATAGAAATGTGATAATTTATATGCATTACCTTTGTGAGGCAGATTCCTTGTTGGTAAAGAAAGAACTGACATCTTGCCATCCTTTCACGCTCACTCCCTGTACCTATGAATGTTGAAAGGATGAATAAACCCTTCACAGTAGAATAACCCAACATAATGTTTAAATACGTAAACAGATACACCAGAAAAAAACTACACAATATTAACAATTAGCTTTCTAGCAATTTGGCTGAGAAAATAATATTGCCAACATTAACAAATGAATCTTACAATAAACCATGTAATTCACAGATTCAGCCTTCATCCTCTGCATTCTAAACATGGTAAGCACTTCCCTAAAATCATCAGATGGGGAAAATTATGAAACCACTCTAATGTGTATTTATTTATTAATATTATCAAAGAAAGGAAAAGGAAAAGGCAGAGGAATTAAGCAAATACTTTGGGTCTTTATTCAGAATTACTGAAGAACCAAAAGGTCCAGTACAAATGAGGAAATAAAAGAAATTAGTATCAATTAAAAAACTAGAAAAGTTAGAGGTTTAAAATTGGTAAATATCAACTATTATTTAATATTGGTGAAATCAAAAATAATAGGGGCAACTTCAATTTTAATTATGAGAGAGGTGGCAAACACAAGGAATTGAGTTTAATTTTGATTGACATAATTTTCAATGAAAACACTCACCACAGTAATTACCAATGATAGCACAAAAGGAAAGGAAACATATTAGCACCAAACTGAAAAAGTTTATTGTCACAAGCCAGTCCTCATATTTGGCAGCTGTGCACCCCCAAGATGGTTCTTACATTATAAAATGTAGTAAACTGTAACATAACAATCACAACCAATATCGTATTCTTGGAACTTGCCTGTTTCACAAATTAGTTTAATACTGTTTCAGTGAGGCATTCAACCATTTCCAAGAAATGGTGCTTAATCTACATTAAATACTGAGTTTCTAGCAGCAGGTGCACAAAATATGAAAGCTGGCTTTGATTCATGCCCAGTTTCAACCTTCTGCATACCTTATTAGCAATCTGTGACATGCCAATGGAAACATCATCTAAAAATTTTCCTTCTTTCACCTGCATGTAAAAATTGCCTTCAGTTACTTATGAACTTGTAGAGAGCTACTGTAGATTCATCATCTTATTGAACCAAATCTGGTAACAGCCCTTTTGCAAGACAGGCAGAACTAAACAGAGAACTCTTAAAATAAAAGCGGTTTTTGGGAAAGATACAGTATTTCCAATTCTTCCTCTGTACACAGCAAAATTTTGATCATGAGCAAGAATACAACAACCGTTTTATATTGTACAGGGAATTCCAAACAATGGGTTATGACACTAAATAAAACCACATCAGCAACTAATGGACTTCAAACTGCCATTCTATTTTGGAATTCCAAACTGCACCTGTCCATTGATAGGAAACAATTGGACTACCCTGTCCCCTAGTAAATCAGACTCTCACACTGCACTACGGATGACAAACAACGGAGGGGCTGAGAAACATTAACTTCACCCCCTTTCTTTGGTTGGGAGCCCAGGTCTGCTCATGATTTGGGAAATCTATTGCTGGGCAGTGTGATGTGCTGATCTGTGATTCTCTGTCTATACAGGAATCAGTTAAATCCAAGTTTACCAGATATGCCCTGCATATTTATGTTCTCACCACAAGTATGGATCCCATTCAAGACATGCGAATGCAGATAACTTTGAGTTGAAGCTTTAATGCAGAACTGAAGAAGTTCTGCAACATCATTTATGTCATCTTTAGATAGAGGCCTTGTTTTGGCATCCTGGTTAATATGTATTCTTAAAAACATCACTATTAGAAACTATCCAGTCTTTGTTTCTTTTTAAAGGCAGCAAATGCAACATATTATTCAATTGGAGGGTGTGGGGGGGGAGCAGTGGGGAGAAAGAGGGGAGCATGTGGCGAGGGGGGTCGGAGAATGTGAGAAATACTAGTCGTCAGGAATCCATGAACTTACTAAAAGATGTGTTTACAAGGTTCTTGTAAAATCATAATGATTACACAAAATCAGTGAAGTTAATGAAACAAAACATGTACCCAATAGTTTTTTTTTGAGGATGCTACTGTCAGGATAGATAAGGGGGAAGCTGTGGATGTAGCAGAACTTGATTTTAGAAGGTACCTGATAAGGTAGCACATAAAAAATCATTGCAGAAAATAAGTCATTACAGATTTGGGGTTGTATTTTAGTGTGAATCGAAGATTATTTGAAGGACAGAAAACAGTGGGTTAAAATAAATGGATGTTTATTTCAAGCTGGCCATCATTACTGGAATGCATCGAAGGCCAGTATAGTCTCTCAAAGGACAAATGTAGTCTTTCCAAGTTTGCTGCCAAATCGATGCTTGTTGAAAAAGTAAACCAAGGAGAACAACACAAAAAGCCTGCAAATGGATATAAACTAATTATGAAGGTAGGAAAGAAGAGAAGAATCTGAGAATATTTACTTTACTTTCTAAAAAAAACATAATATTGGTTTACAGCAGGATTATCATGTATTTGCCCATAAAATGCAGTCCATTAACTTCCAAGAAGAGCAACTAATTAGGAAGATTAAGGACACATGGGCCTTCATAGCAAGGTTAGATTACAAGAGGAAGCAATTTGTACAGGGCTTGGAGGGAACACAGTGAGTGAACAGAATGTAACTTTGGCCTCCACACTCAAGAAAAATATACTTGCCTTGGAGGCAGTGTAATGCAGACATATCAGATCAGTTTCTGGGTTGAGGAGGGATCAAGTAAGACGTTCTACCAGATTTTAGAAAAAAATGAAATGCAATCTCACTTAAACATACAAAATTATGAAAAATTGAAAAAAATTAAAGCTGCTTCTGCCAGCTGGAGAAGTCTACGATAAGTGGTTAGCTATGTAGGTCTGAGACGAAGAGAAATTTCTTTACTGAAGCATTCCAAGTCTTTGTAATTCTTACTCTATAGGTCTGTGGATATTCATTATCCAAAGGGATCAAGGGAATGGATGAGATATAGGTTCAGTGAATAACTGTGTAAATTACTCCTCCTTTGACTTCTTAATGTTACTTTTAAGATGACTTATGAATTGCTTCAGAGATCTTAAGAGTGGTAACTGTTAAATCTCATAGGTTTGAGAGATAACTAGTGGTAAACCCATTTACTCATGTTCCAGATATCTTGTGCCCCTTGTTGCAATATATTAGCCCACACTTCAAGTGAGTTAGTGTAGAAATCATTTCGTTGAACTGTGCATGGGACATAACTAATGGTGAATGTCAATAGATAGCCTACAAAAATATCTGATCTAGTGGATTACTCACCGCATCATTTTATGATACATTAACATACATAAGGCTTTTTATAATACTTGATTTCAGAAAATAGTCTGAAAATGTGCTTAAATCATAATTTCAGGCAATTTTCCAAATAAATTGTGTCTAGATCATTAGTTTGAGCTCTTTAAGGGGTATCATGTTACCTTGTCCTGAGCAGGTTTGATCACATTCTCATTAAGTGTTTGACCTAGCTCTGTTGCCTATTTAAAAGAAAAGAATTCATTAGTACTGAAGAATCTCTCTTAGATTTATGCACAACAGCAGGAAGCAAATAGCTCAAGAACTACAAGCACATTTCACATTACATGCAGATAGCACACAAAGACAAATGCAATGCAGCAGGTTCTTATGACATGCATGAAAAACTTCGGCCAGACATCTATTCTGCTGCACTCTGAACTCGACTCAATGTAAGAAGGATGAGCTATGCACATAGTATTTATTTACTGACAGCCAGCAAAACCACACAATTTCTTTTCCCAGTTGAGAAAGTTATTTTAAAAGGCCTCCCAATAAAAGGGTCAAAGTTACATTACAAAATAGTTCAAATAGTGCTTAGAGGTTCATAGCACTTTTTTTCTCCAATTAACTTAAAGTTTTATTTTTCCATACAGTAATTTCTTAAATATCATGGGGGTGGGGTTGGGCAAATTCAACCTCCCAGCTAGTGCAAAACTGATAACAGACAAGTCACATTTTGTACAAACTGTAAACAAAAAAAATTGGCTAAGTCTATAATGGAGCAACCTGTTTTTGTTTTCTCTGAAGTTGAATTTTACCCCCAGGGCTCAGAATAAATTTTACTAGATAATCTCCAAACCCATTTCACAAAAATTATTGACTAGTTCACTAAACTTCCACTATTGTAAAGAATTTCTGTACAAGTATGTAATCACATTTGTAAGCCATTAACTTTTGCAATTACTTAGCCACCATGACCTTTGAAGCCTTCTATCTAAAACAGTAATAAAGTTATAATAGAGCTATAAACATTCTTCTACAAAAGCAGGAAACATTTGGTGTGTTGGTAAAGAGCTAATATTCTTTATTATGTAACTACTGCTTTTAATTTTGTACAGAACTCAAGCAAAAATAAGATTTCTCAATTAGCTTGCTAACCAGACATAGTGGACATATGGTCATTATGAGAAAATATCTGATGACCAACAAGTTCAAATCCATTACAAAAATGTTAAATAGTCCAAAGGTCAAGTGTCTAGACTGACATGAAATATAGTTTGTTACCAGGACTGCTAACCAGAATTCTACCCAAGTATCGTTCAGTCTTCAAGTGACAGTCAAGGAAAATAAAACAATTTCTGAAGTTAGTCTAACTTCTTTCCTTATTTCAGTCAACTTTAACATGAAATGGACACAAAAATAGAAAATCGAGAGAAGAAATTGTGCATCAGACATCAGTACACAGGTAATACCAGTGGTGATCATCTTAAACCCACTAGACCTCAAAGCAAATGGACCACTGATTAGCTATAATAAAAAGGTTTCTACCTTAATATACAATAAACATATTAATTGCACCATCTAAAAAATGGCTTAAATTAAGTTCCTGGAAAATGACTGTTGGAATATCAAATGATGTTGACCAATACAAGAGAAAATATTGATGGCACATGATTTATGAATACAGTTGGAGCTGAAGAACAAGACACACAGAAGGTAGGAACTTTACCGGCTCTGGCTGCTGCCTGTAGCCCCAGACCTTTATCCAGCAAGAATGCAACAAGGACAGACAAGTGCCTTTTAGAAATTCACTATATATTATGAGATGTAAACCCACCAGTTGGAGAGCACAGGAATAATAATCAAAAATTTTCTCCCCCAAATAAATTCATTGCCTTTATACAAATCAAAATTTGAAATGCTGCTCAAATTGAGGCAAAACACCTGGATTTCAATACTAATTTACTAACTATAGAATGTTAAATATCTCAGTCACACCAAATAACACTCAACATACAAAACAGTTATGGAATAAAAGAATGGTACCTTTTGTGTTGCCTGACTTCCAAGTTTTACTGCCTGTTTGAATAAAATAAAGTTGATCATTTTCATCAACATACTTTCATTCAAATTCTGTCTAATTTATTCTTGCTTCGACATTAATTTTGGTTTTAAAAAGCAAACATGTCACAATAGGGAAAGTAGCCACGGAAAGCTGAATTAATTTTGCTTTTCGCATCTTGCCTGCCAAAACACACATTCACCTATGAATTTTTAAACCAAGTACTTTAAATATCTTCAGACAATCAAATTTTAAAAATTTAGCAAATTTTCGTGTTCACAAGTAAAAATACTATCCCTTTGCATTTATCCATTTGGAAGCCCATGTGTGTGCGTTAGTAAAATCAGATTAAAAACTACTTACTCCTTCTTTTGCTGCTGATGCAAACTTGGTGGCCCCAACAGTGAAACTGCTCCAACCCTGTAAATCAGTGAACATAATCAAATGAAATGACTCCGTGTCATTCATTTTTGTTCATCTATATTAACTAAATGAGCTTTTCATTTCTGTAATTTAGATTTGTAATTCATTATTGTACTAGTGTAATTATGTTTCAGAAATTGTCAGTCACATGAAGCCTGCATTCCATGCTAACAATAATTCTCTCCGTTCCCCTTAGGCTCCAAACAAGCAGTCAATTAGTAAGTAGTGCATGCAGCTAGAAGATAAGGTTTTCTGTACTCGCACGGACAATGTAAAGATATGAGCACTCAGCCCCCACTAAAGATTAAAATATTATATATGTTTACATATTGATTAGGCATTCAAGTGATTTGGAGTTTTACATGCATCCAAATAGGGTAGGCAAGAATGAGAACTTTAGAAAACTGAAGGTTATAAGAACCTCAAATCTGATTTTGGGATCCTTTCTTTATATTGCACATGTTACCTTATCTCCCAACCCCAGCTTTAACTCAATGGAATTGCATTCACCAACCAAATGGTTGCGCTTTAACCCTGCTCCCAAGAGTTTAGAAACAAAATTCAGGCTGTCACAAGTTTTGCGGAAGTGATGCATTACCAGCAATGTTAACTTTTGGATCAGACATTAAATTGAAGTCCATCTTCCAACTTGAGAAGATGGTACTACAAAAATAGTAGAGGTAGTTTTTCCAGTGTTCTTTGCTGAACACCTCCAAAAACAGACCATCTTTTCATCTCTTTGCTTCCACAGAGATTCTTTGCATGAACTGGCTGCTGTATTTGCTTAAGTCAAATTCAAAAGTAATTAATTGCCAATTAAGGCATTTTTAAATATTAGTAAAGGAAAAGGACAATATAATTGTAAGATCTTTCCTTCCATGACAGAGCTTATGGCTAGAAATTATATTTTACAAGGATATCATTAAGTCATCTCTTTGGCTAAAAAATGTAGCTACTGTAAATGTGTACTGAATAAGGTTGACCAATTGCCTCTATGAATGATCGTGTTTGTAATACCTACAGTATTGTTTCTACAACCTCCAGTGTTACCAACCTTCAGAAATTGCCAGTTTCATAAAACATGAAATATTTGAGCATTAAGTAATGCTACCAACATTACATTTTCATTTTTTTTTGGGTAAAAAAATTGCAACACATCCTCAAAATCAATTTCCAGCATAAAAATCTCTAGTCTGAAGACAGGTTGTTAAAACAAATAAAAGATTAATTTTCTTCAATAAATACACTTAACTCATTTATGTTACGAGTACATAGTTTAGATTAGATACAAGGTTAATACAAAATCTTTATCGAATTAAAGATAAAATTTATAGGAAACTGTGTCAATGAGTGCTCATGTACAATTAAAATTAAGTATTAACTAGCAGCCCACAGAAATCTTCTACTGTATCAGAAGAAAAATTAAAACTGGAACAAATTATGATACTTTCATACCGAATAAAGAGAAGTCATGGCACTGTTGAGAAAATCATCTTCCTTTTTCGAAGAGGATACAGTGTTTCCAAATCCAACGTAGCGATTATCCTGACTACCATATCCTCCACCACTTTAAATAATGAAAGGAAATTAACCACTAATGCTTAGTTGAAAACAATAGCAAAAGCAACAAATATACTTTTTGATATACATGAGATGTATCATTTTACCTTTGGTAGGAATTATCGTCATTCAGCCAGTCCTCAAACATTTTATCAGATGATAATGCAGATGTTTGCTTAGCTCCAGAACTACAGCTAAAACAAAAAAAAGATGCAAGTATGCATATGCACCTTTAGTAATGACAGAGATAAAAATCTATGCCTGCAATAAAGATTTCACAGATTATTCTTTCGGTTGAGAATGGGTTCCTTAAGTTACATAATCAATGAAGATATACAAGGCTATAATACTTTATAATAGTTTTAATTTAACTGCCTATGAGTGATATTCTGAGATAGTGTATTGTAACACTCCACGTATCACGATTTAAGTAAAATACCAGAACATCCAATCTGAGCAATAAAAACGCTTTGCTTCTTCTTAAGAAAAAGATGAATAGTTATTCCCTGCTATTTTTTTGGTGCTAAGCAGGAGAGAACCTAAGAAGCTGGTAAATAGGATAAAGCTTCCAACAACAATGTTTTATCTGATCTGGAAATCTAAGGGATTGTGTTCCTCAAGGGAACACCTGACCAGAGTCAATTAATAGACAGAACAGCAATCAACTGACTATTGCATACATCTTCCAGAAAGTTGAATGCTTGCTAGAGTAAATAGAAGGTTCAACCCAAAAACAGAGCACAGTATGCAATTAGCATCCATGGGATCTAATCTTTCTAATTATTTTTGAGTTTTCTGATTATGTTAAGGAAACACAAGTTCTGTAGAGGTGAAAACTTTATAGTTGCAACTTTATGATAAAACTAATAGCAGACACTCTCATCCTTAAAGTCTAAACAAAGCTGTATTAGACGTCTTAATAGATAGTCAAATTCAGCTGTCTTAAAGCACAATAGTTAACTATTGAGCTGTACAGGTAAACGGTGATATCTTTAGTGTCCATAGATTTTTCTTTCATGCTCATTGTGGTTATGTCACAACCTCCTGTTGATTTTTTTACTACCCCCAAGTATTTCTTTTTCACATTAATGTTTGATGGAATATTGCACTAGAAGTAGTAAATTACAAACTTTATTTTCCTCATGAGAAAGATCACATTATTCTGTGCTGAAAAACATCCAATAATTTGATCTTATCAGTTCTAAAATATATCCAATAACCTTGAGCTGTTCCATCTTCATATCAATCATAAAGATAAGTAAAGGCAAGAGGGCATTGAGCCTACTTAAGTTCATGATTCCTAACTAATCAATTAAATCCCCAATGAAAACATCCAAATACCTCCAAAAGAAAATCCAACTTTTATCTCTGCCATCCCATCAGGTAAACCACTTGTTAATCATTCAGCACAAAGAAAAGCCTCTAAACATCATTCATTAAAAAAAACCATCTAGTATGCTTATATTCTTCCTTATCTGGAAATACCATTTTTTCTCTATCACAGGTTAGAATTTTACATAACATTAAAAGATTTCTTTATTAATGCCCCCTTCACTCATCATTCAACCTCTTCCAGATTTTCATCAATCATTCCATTCTACCTTCATCAACTTCCTACAAAGTGAAAAAACTAGTTGCATCACTTCAATCCAATAAATGACTACATCTATATTGCTTTTCAGACATCAAATGGCCAATTCCTAAAATACAATTTCTTTCTCTATTTTCAATCGTATATTACCAATTGCATTTGAATCAAAGCATTAGCTTTTTATCTGTTAGTATCAAAATCCTAGCCTCTCAACCTCTTTAAATGAAATTCCCAATTAACCTTTTTAAAATCTGCTTCCTCTTTACTGCCAAACGTTTCTGTCAACAATTCAGTTCACAGTCTTTGTCACCCTGACTCCCTTAAGTCCAAGAGAAACAGATGAAGTTTTATGGTGCGTAACCAGCTTAGCCATTCATTGCCAGGCGTGCCTGGGCCATGTTAACGATGAAAGGAGCTTTAACAAACTAAAATGTCCCAAGGTGCCTCACAGGAGCATTATCAAACAAAATTTGATACCAATCCACTTAAGATATTAGAAATGACAAAAAGCTTGGATAGAGAGATAGGTTTCAAGTAGCATTTTAAAGACAAAAAGAAAGAAATGGAGAGGTATAGGGAGGTGATCTCAGTTCCTAGGATAGCAAAAGTCTGGGGAGGAGTGCAGTTTTCCCAGACGGCAGCAAGGATGGAATCATAAAATCATTCTTCTTCAGCAGTTTTTCCTTCCATTCCAGTTTAGTGGGTTGGGATTTGACTGATCAGGTCAATATGGGAATCACAGAATTTTCCCACAGATTAGGCAGAAAATGCCCCATCTGGCAGGCATGCAGGCAATTTGTGAGGTAGTGTACCCATTCCACTGTTTACCCTGGGTTTGCGTGCTCCTGTCACATGGACTTGAAGTTCCCAATCCTCCTCCTCCACTTTGAGTGATTGAGGGCCAGGGATTCCCAACAGTCAGTGGAGGTGCTGCATTCTTCCAATGGAGATTTTGAGCATATCATTGATATTTTCCTCTACTGTCACTAATAGTGCATCTGTTTTGGGAGTCTGATGTAGGACATACGAATGACATAGGATATGCAATGGAGCCGACTCGGTGTAATTAGGGTCTCAATGGCAAGTATGCCGGTCTTGGAGAGGACACTGGCATTGGTTCACAAACCCTTCCAGTGCATTTGGCAGATTGATGGCGACAGCTCTGCTGTCCTGAGGTGCCAGCTGTATTTTTTTCAAAAAAATTATTTTCGGGATCAACACGGTAAGTGTTCAACTCCACCCAAGGTGACAGGTTCAGCTTTGCCATGGGTTTCAGCAGGGTATGATCTTTAGTATTCAGGCCATCAATAGCTTTGTCAGCACTTGGAAACCACACATTCCCTTATAACATAGGAGGCCATTTGATTCATCAAGTTTATGCCAGTTCTCAGAGTAATATCATCAATGATATTCCCCCACTTATTTTTCTGTAACCTCTTCCCTCACCTGCCCATCAACTTCACGTGATTCGCCTACCACCCAACCACACTAGGGGTAATTTTATAGTCACTGTAATCTTACCAACTGGCACATCTTTGGGATGTGGGAGGAAATGGTAGCACCTAGGGGAAAACATGTGGTCACAGGAAGAAAGTGCAAACTCCACACAGACAGCACTGGAGGTCAGGATCAAACCTGGGTCACTGGAGCTTTAAGGCAGCAATACTATCTGCTTTACCACTGTGCCACTTGCCATGGCTGTCAGCAAGTTGCAGGGCCTGCTGCATTTCTTTTTCCACTCACCGTCTGTTCTTTAGGTTACAGGTTTTCTGCTGCAGTTTGCCTTCAAAGGCGTGTACAGTTTCCATTTCAGAAATCCCTTGTGTTTAGTTTTCCAGTTGCTCTGGGGGGAAATTGAATTCCTGGATCAATGGTTTCAGACCACTGGATGTAATTCAGAAACTTAACCACAGTGGTCAGCAGTTTTGAGGTTCCTGGTGAGCTAAGCCCATGAATTCAAGACCCCAAGAAAAGCAACACAAAGGATCTGGGATATTCAGGGTTCAGCACCTAAATATTACACAAAAAACTGGCTTATGTTCAATCTGCTAAGACCACCAAAGATCTGGGTCTGTAGACAGTGTACATGAACAAACATCATTATTTTAATTTCTTTTTACTATGGCATTGCCTTTAACAAAATTATACTGCTTGAATTTTTGTATCAAAATATCTCTACTTTAAGTGGCTTGTCTCCATGATACGTAACTTGGTGAACACAAAGGTTAAACATTTTACTGAAGCCTATTTAATCTTATCAGGCTTTTACTAAACATTATATGCAACTGTGACATATTAATAAAAAAGTGAGGACTAAATACCGATGTGCTGAAGAAACAGATACTTTAGGCTGTGGTGGGGTCCAATTCCGAGCCTCTGACGTTTCAATTGACCATTCTCTACCTTCAGCCAAAGTAGCAATCTGAAAATCAACGAGAAAAATAAGTGCATATTTTCTTATCTGTGAGAGTGACAGATGGATAAGTTTGCCTTTTTTAAAACTTCTAATTTCATAACAAATAATGCACCCAGAGATTTTTTTGCAAAAAAACAACTTAATATGAATGTGTACATTGTTAATGATGCAGAAACTATTCTGTTAAGGCGGTTGCCAAGAAACAAGATGAAAATGTATGCTGAACCCCAAGCTTCATTATTTGCACAAAGCATTGGAACATACATAAGATAATGCAGAAAAATTGCATTTTTATATTTCTCCCAGAAAGTTTTCCTATTGTATTTGTGCAACTGAGGATGGCTTAGTAATAGCTATTTTTGGAATTCACTCAAATGATCCCTTGTTTACTGCCAACTATTAATAGGATAAACTGGGAGGTGCTCATCTGGGCTCAAATTGTGGATTAGTTTCCAACTCTGCAACTATTGTCACTGAAAGATGCACAATATTAATGACACATCTTGGCTGTTAATAGGCCACTAAAGCATCCTGAAGGAAAACACAAGTAAACGTTATAGGAAACATCCAGAAATAGATAAGCTAATGCTAAGAGTACACATGAATCTTCCCTGTAAGAAATCAGTATCGTGAGAAGACCATGAAGATATTAATACCATCACTAAAACACTACCCTCCTGTAGAGAGCGGCACATGAAAGCCCAATTTTTGTTTAACATTAATCTATCACCCTAAATGTACAAACTCTCAGATTCTGCATATTAAAGATTGTTTACTTAAATTAACAGAAATAAATGAATTTTTTCTCAGTTTAGTTGAAATGAAATTACACCAGCCTCAATTAACAACAATACAGAGCTCATGAAAATTCTGGATAGATTAATCCTGCAGTCTTTCAAGAGTAAATAAAAAATTCTTCCACAGTGCTTAACTACATTTCTCAAATAGTTTCTGACAAAGAATGATAATTCCACTTTTTCAAATAGAGTCAAGGGATCCTGAATATTTATTTGAAACACGATCAGTTGTTCAAGGAGCAAGAGGTTATAACATTGCCAGAAGTGTTGAGCCTAAGATTGGAGTTTGGACACACATATTCAGATTCCCAGATTAAATAACCTTAACATTAAATAAGCTTAAACTGAACAGCTTTTAATTTTTAGAAGGTGCCATGCTGTAAGCAAACAATTCATTCACATGCATCTACGCAATGAACCAATAGATGACAATATACAAAAACTTACTATTGACAATCATCATTAACAATGGGCAAATATAATGAAGACCAATTTATGCTTTTAAATATCTTTTAGTACAAATATTGGGGCATGAGATACATCATAATTACCAACTATAGATATTATAATCACTTGTTGTTTGGCAACTAGGCATTGAACTAGAGATAACCAAATGTATCTTAAGAGGAGAGCTGTAACAAACTTACTCTTTCACAGATTTTGACACTTCAGAAATGCCCTGCACCAAATATTTTGCAACGAGTGGAAACTAGCATCAGGCCAGGGAAACGATTAGAATTAAAATGGGATGTTATACAGTTCAAAGCAACAAACTAATGAAGTCAAAATTTCGCTTAAGGTTGTACATTTAATCCAAGTCTAGTGAACCGTAGCTAATGCAGTAAAATTTATTTAACTAAGAACACTTCAAGCTTGTTTCACTTCATAGTTAAGGTTCAACTAAATTTCATTTAATCCACATTAATTCGATGATTATGGTACCTTGTCTCGGTATAAAGCTGCAGCACGACTATTGTATTTCTCTTGCAGTGACCAACATGGATCATAATCCTGTGATTCCAGAAATTGGCGAAATTTTGTATTACCTCCAACCTTCATTTTCTCCAACTCTAAGTCTTTCCATTTATCCATAGTGACCGACCGTACAAAGCTACAGGATAGTAGGAAATAGTTAATTTTATTTTCACTGTATTATAGATCAAGAGTTCTATTTGTTAACAGCAACATCTTTATTTACTGACTGTAGGAAAACCTCCTTCACTAAACCTAATCTTCATAAGTAATAATGTATTCTTAATATTGTATTTACTATCAGCATCTTTGTGCTCTGAATAAATACTTAACAGGGGTACAGATCACTCATTTTCAAGGCTCTTATCCAACTGGGTTTTGACATAGGAGTCTTGACCAGACAGGAACCTTTCCAAATATGTTAAGCCTCACAAAGAACAATTTACCCTTAAATAATATCTACCAGTATGTCCAGAAAATCCCAAGACTGGCATTGGTACTGAAACTGGGCCTTATTTTTCCCCACAAGCTCAGGGTTGCAATGTGACTTGGGATTGACAAATCAACTCAAGCCAACATCTAAATTTCTATTTGGAGAAATGAGAGACTGCAGATGCTCCTCCAGCAGTTTGCTTTTGCTCTAATTTCCATTTTGAATTTAGCTTTCATTTTGCTTTCATGTACCTGAGATGAACTCCGAGACCTCTGTGCTTTCCTGAGCATTCAAGACAAATCCATATCCCATAAGTCACACTGACCCATTGTGGATTGAAAGCTCCACATTCAAAGCAAACCTAGAAGAGAAAACAAACATTGTGCAAAAATGAAGACAACTTGAAAAATAATGCTGCCCTCCATCAAAAACTGAGACACTTATAATAACTTAAGCCACTCTTGTTTTAAGACAAACTGGACAAAAATTTGATTTCCTGTAGTAACAAAAATGAAATTTCATGTACAAATCACCAGAAACCAGAAGAACCACTGATGAAGCAATCATCAAGAAAATTGATTAAAATAGTATGCAAAAGAAAAAAAACAGCCTTATTTGATTGCCTTACAATTCAAAATTTAATTGGCATCATGTCCTGCATTAGAGTAGACAAAGGTGGGGAACAACCCCTATTTCCAACTCTGCCTACTTCTACTAATACTTTAAAAATTCTGAATAAATTCAACATTTCCTACCCTTTTGCTAATGCTGTGCATTTATACAGTGCATGCTGGAGTACTAATGCAGTGGAAAATATCATTTATCGGTAAATCCTTTTTTCAGATGCCTGAAACAGTTATAATTTAAGATAAAATTAAAATTGATTAAGATTTCAAATAAAACCCTAACCTGCCATACAACACTAGGATCAATCTACAGGCTAAGAGGTAACAAATAGCAAAGCCAAGCTCTGACTATAAAGCAACATTAAAATAAAATGAGATTAAACTATCAGTCAAAAAACATGAGGCTTCTTCAAAGTTGAAAATCACTAAATATTCAGTCTTATTCAGGTTTTAAAAACACTCTGGATATTTTAACTGCTCTGAAACATTATCCTAGGCTTGTATTTATGGATAGATATGAAGTTATCTAAAATTACACAAGTGTTTATTAACAGATCATAATAAATTCAGGTACATTTTAGTCCAGTTAACAGAATGGAATAGTGCATGGATAAATTCCTGATGAATCCAAGGTCTACTCCAAATTCAGAGCAACCAATCCATCTTCTATTCATGCTCATCATTAGAATTCTGGGCTGTGTGCACTCAGGAGGAGTGGGCTACTTTAGACCTACGATTCTGAAAGCTTGCCACCATTGTGGATTTGCCTTGACATGCATGCAATCAATTGATGGATATTCATTGCCATGATTAGTCATCAAATCCATTATTGTATTATACAGCCATCAGGAGAATACAAGAATGGACCTGGATCTTTTAAGAGTTAGCATCATTAATGTTCCTTTGCATTTCTTTGTGTGCCTCAGTTCTAATCTAATGCTGCTTCTAATTGCTTGCCAGTAGCAGTTGCTTGCCTTTGGCAGAAATAATTAAGTTTAAGGCATAGCTAGAGCAGATGGTCAGAATCTTTTTCACAAGGGTATCAAAAATGAGAGGGCACAAGTTTAACGTGAGAGGAAACAGTTTTAAAAGGGATCTAAGAAGAAAGATTTTTTTTAAAAAAACAGACTGATTGATATGTGGAACGCTACAGGAGGTGGTCGAATCAGATACAATCTCTACATTTAAGAGGCATTCAGAGAGGCACATGAATAGGCAAGGCATAGAAGAATACGAACGTAATGCGGGCAAATGGAATTAGTGTAGATAGGCAAAAAGGTCAGCATGGATGTGATAGGCCAAAGGAACCGTTTCTGTGCTGCAAGATTCTATGACTCTAATGCAAGCAACTTGCTGCCACTGATATTTGCAAAGGGATACCTTAAGGTAAAGTGCATTAAGTATACGAATATATTATTTTGGACTAACTTAAAAAAGCTTTCATGCTGGCAAACCATCCCCCCCCCCTGCCCCCCGTAAAATCCACAAATTTGGAATAATGCCCCAATAAAGATACTTCCAACTCAACAAATCAAATCAATTTTATCTAATAGAATTAAAGTTGCATAAAATAATAATTCAATACAAAACATGCCAAATTATAAAATTTCAGAGAAGCAAAATCTTCGTAAATCATTTTACTTTGAATTACCACAATTTACAAATTTTTCTTTTCAGTAATCTTTTGTCTTGATGAACCTAAAAATGTTGAGGAGAAAGGGGACAGGAGTAAAGGTAGGGAACAAACACTATTGTTGGAGAGTGCTTCAGTGATTTGAATGGCCTGAAAATTGCCTTACAGTAAAATTGTCAGATGAAATAAGTGATGAGTGATAGGTGAAGGCTACAAAATTGCTTATAACCAAGCCTCTATAAACTTAGAGCATTCATGTTTCAGTGAATTCAACTGCATTTAACAGTAAGCATACATCATATTACATACATTGTTTTCATCTTGAGTCCTCACTTCTTTAAGAACCCGCCTTGTCCTTGGACTTGCCATAGTATCTGGAAGAAAATAAGAGAGCATTGTTGGGTAATTATAATTCAACCCCTGTAGCAGAAGTCACTTTAGAAAAGGTAAAACTTGGAAGATGTAATGCACTGCCTGAAATGCAATGGTCAGCTCACCACTTTCCTTCAATGCAGCCATAAAAGAGCAAGTATATTCACTAGGCGGAAAGAATTTACAACCATATGAAACAAAGAAAAGCCTGTAAATATTGAAAACTTAGAGATAAAATGCTGGATAAATATAGTAAGTTGGTCAACTTCTGTAAATAATCAAATTTTTAATATAGCCAGTGTGCTTTTACATCTGAATTGAACCCAAAGCAAGCAATTTTAAAAGAAAAAAGGGAAATTAAGAGTGAAAACCACCATCAGCATTGGCAGGAGCATTGATAGATTGATAAGATTTCTTTATTAGTCACGTGTACGTCAAAACACAGTGAATTCCCATATCCTTTTATTCTCTTATTGCCCCAAAATCCATTAAGTCTTCAACATAACCAAT
This sequence comes from Pristis pectinata, assembly GCF_009764475.1. NCBI lineage: Eukaryota > Metazoa > Chordata > Chondrichthyes > Rhinopristiformes > Pristidae > Pristis > Pristis pectinata. The sequence goes on from NC_067420.1 coordinate 23,865,807, forward strand.
AACTGAACAACCAGGCCTCAAGTGCAGATGTACAACTACCCAAGAAATCTCTCCTCAGTCATAAATGGCTGACTACTGATCCAGAGACAACAGCCGTTTATAAAAACTCTCCTACTAGAAGCAAAAGCCCTTCAGCATCCAGCCTTCCCAAAATCTTGCATTTCCAAAAGAAATAACTTCATTCTTTCAAGCCCTAGTACATCTAGGTAAACCTTACTCAATCCTTTCAGACAACTCTCTCATCCCTAGAGTCACTATCATGAATCTACACTACTCCATCTCCAAGCATACCCTTATTTTAGTACAAGACCAAAACCACACAGTAACTTCAATGTGGCCTTACCAACAGCAGTGCAACTGCAGCTAGACCTCCTTAGTTTTGATATACCATTAACCTCCCTAATCAATTTCTGTATCTGCATGTTAATTTTCTGCATTTGATGAAAATACACACCAAGATTCCTCCATATTTACTGGTCTCTCACCATTTCAAAAAAAAGTTTTTCTATTCTGCCTAGCAAAATGAATAACCTCACATTCCCAATATTATACTCCATTTCCCACCTTTTTGCCAACTTGCTCAGCCCTTTGCATACACTTAGCATTCTCTTCACTTTCCCACCCAGTTTAGTAAAATCAACAAGTTTAGATGAAAAAGACAGTGTTCTGTGTCCAAGTCTTATCTAAGATTCCATCCAAGTCTGCTTTATAATCCAGATCCTGCACAAACTACGAACACTTCCTATTGCAACAGAAATTGGGGAAATGGCTATGGTCCTAAGCTACTAAAGGCAATGTTAAGGATAGAGGGCTGCAGAGTACCCAGGCAACAGATTGGCAAGACTCATGTTATTTTTATTGATTGAAACACTTAAGATTTTCCCTCATCCCAGTCATCAGCTCCAGACTCAGCTTCTGCATTGAACACTTTTAAAGCCCGGAGTTGTGCATTACCACTCAAATTGTTTTGATGTTAAATCCAATAAATTTGGTAATTTCAATAAATTTTGACCAAAGTTATTTTGCATTCTTTACAATTACATGGTATAGTTTGGGTGTGTAAAAATAATATGCAGACAGTTCTTGTGGTATATTACAAGTAAAGGTTTACAGTCTCCTTGTCTGTAGTGCACATTGCGGTTCTGTCAGGTTTGTGGAGCATAATCTGCAAAATTTCAAAGTACACTGGTCATCTTGTGCAAAAATCTTTTAATCTTTTATCTCAGATGAAATGAAACCCTGAACACTTTCCTTCAGAAATGTGCAAATGTACACTTACTCCCACAAATTATGAAGGGTCCTGGAAAAGTGAATCTCAAATAGATGAGGTTGAACAACACCAACCAGGAGTACTTCTGGAATAATTGAGCCATGCAGATCAGGAAAACCCAGATTTGACCTCAAATCTATGATAATTTAATGATCCTACTGAAGGCAGTTGTGTCACTATGTCTAATCACAGCAGTCCTGTGTTATGGGTGGAGTAGGGCAAGGGGTAAAGATGAAAAGCATACTTAGCCATGATGAACAACACATTTCCTTCCCCATGGTCTGCAACACTCAGTCATAAATGTAAAGAAGGACATGTCCACAAGAATGGAACTCTACCCCAGCAATAAGTCAACAAGTGGGGGAAAGCCAATAAAAGATAAACAACTTCAAACCAAGGATTTTTTTTTTGACACAAACTTACTGAAGAATTATTGTACCTCAGGTAAAATGAGGCATCAATTTTCTCTGGAGCATTTCATGAATAGAATTCTACCAATAACCAGGTTACTTGTGATGGCTATAGGCTATACACCAAATTACTGTCATAGACTGTCCCAGAATCTGCCAAGAAAATAACCCTAATGCATGACAATGCCATTCTTCACTGTTAGTAAGCTAAAAAAAACAATTTGCGGCAAGAAAGAAATATACAATAAACTGCAATCATCTTGAGTTGTTGCACCATTTCTGCAATTCTGCTGCTAGCCATGCCAATTATTAGCTCATCAACTTTTCTATAAATGCTCCTAGAATTGCTGGAATTACTTGAAAAATACAAAGTTCTTGCCAAAGGTATTGAAGTAAGCGTCCTTTTAATGGCAAAATTTTATATGCAAGTGATGCCACTCAACTTCAAAAGCTCAGTGAGGAAGCACTTAACCTGGAGTGGAGTCTCACTCTTGCAAGCAGCAAATTGTTTCTTGGGCTTTCTTTTTTTCCCCTCAAATGTTAATTATTTGTACTTTTTCTTCCAAGTGTTTATACTTCACTTTTGTCCTTTTAATCAACCCATTCTACTTCACATTTGTTTATTTAATTTGACCAATTCACTACTATGTCAGTGTTTTTTTTAAATAATTCTATCTTATTAAAACAGACAAGAGCATCAATAGGCGAAAGACCCCTCAGGTTGCTCAGCCCTTCAGCAAGATCATAGTTGACGTTCTACCTCAATTTCACTTTCCATCCATATCAATATATTCTTTAATTTCCTCAGTGCCTCCCCAAAAATATATAATCAAGACTGAGCATCCACATCTCTTGGGTGTAAAAATCTTAGCGAAGAAATATCTTTCACTTCAGCCCCAAATAACCAACACCCCAAGCTGAGAGTATGACGCATTCTTCTAGACTCCCCAATTAATGAAGCAATCAACATCTGTTAAGCGCCAAAGAATTCATTGTCTGATTTGAGGAGATCACCTCTTACTTTTCAATGGCCATTCTACTCATGTCCCCTGTAGGTTAACCTTAACAAATCAGGAATCACCCCAGAGAATTTACCTTTATAAATAATCTTTATAAAAAATCCACCTTTATTAAACACAGGTGAGACCACATCTGGAATACTATGTACAGGTTTTGGTCACCTCAGTATAGAAAGGAAGTGGTTGCTCTGGAGAATGTACCTGGGATGGTGTTTCAGTCATGAGGAGAATGGATAGGCTGGATTTGTTTTCCTTGGAGTGAAGACCAAGGGTGAATGTGACAGAGGTATACAAAATTATGAGGGGCATAGTTAAAGTAGAAAGTAGTAAATTTTCCCTAGTATATATGACTACAACCAGAGGGCAAAGGTTTTAGGTAAGGATTAAAAGTTTTGAGGGGATAGAAGGAAGATATTCTTCCATCAAAACAGTGGTTGGAGTTTGGACGGCACCGAGGAGAGTGGAGAAGGCATGGACTCTCAGAACATTTAAGTACCACCTAAACAAGCAGTTGAATTGCCAAAGCAGATAAGAGTACTGACCAAGAGCTGGTAAGTGGGATTAGTACAAGAGGTACTTGATGGTCAGAATGGACAAGGTGGGCTGAACAGCCTGTATCTGAGCTCCATAACTCCACGAGTCTATAACTGCCACTCAAATATTTATTGTAACCTCTTTAAAGCATGCATATTCTTTCGTGCGTAATACTGTAAGCCTGATTTCATGAAAGCTGTATATAACTGCTGCAATACTTTCTTCTTTTAACACTCCAATTTTCTTGGAAGACATTATTTGCCTTCCTAAATGGCTTGATGTCCTTCCAGGTTAAATTTAGTGATTGAAGTAAAAGGATGCTCTGAATATTTACTGTCCTTAGTTTCTTTAAAAAACAAAAAAGTTTTTCTCTTATTCCTGCCAATGTAGCTACTAGACTCACTTCAATTTGCTTATTGCCACAACAGGTCTATAGCAGACACAATCTCACAGGCTCTCCACTCTGCTCTGGACCACCTGGACAACTGTAACACACATGTCAGGCCCTTGTTCATTGACTACAGCCCAGCATACAACACCATCATCCCCTCAAACCATCTGTACCTCTCTCTGGAATTGAATCCTCAACTTCCTCACTGGAAGACCACAATTAGTGTAGATTGGAAACATCATCTCCTTCTCACTGACCATCGACACAGGCACACCTCAGGACTGCACGTTGAGCCGCCTGCTCCACTCTCTCTATACTTACAACTGTGGCTAAACCAGCTGTAGGTATAGCTTACAACTGGCTTAGCCACATAGTTGTAGGCATAGAGAGCTATACCTACAACGCCATCACCAATGACACCAGTACTGTTGGCAGAATCACAGGTGGTGACGACGCAGTGTACAGGAGTGAGATAGGGTTAAAACCCAAAGATGCAGGCCATTAAATACTAAAAACCTATCAGCTTTTTGACCTTTTTAATTTCTACTGCACTCTATCAATCTCCTCACTCAATAAACCCTCAGTTCCTCACTTTAAAATATATCTTTCTCACCATGAAGATAAATGCAATTTAATTGCTAGATCATTCAGCCTAATGTTCAAGAGATACTATGTCTCACTGATCTGTCATGATGCCCATTTCCATCTACTTGCAGGATGAAAATAATGAGGTAAAGGATAAGAAAAAGTCCTACTGCAATGTATCACTCTACATTTCTGAGACTTATAATAATCCCATTTGAATTTATTTTTATTACACTTTTAATCTTTTAAAAATAAATTTAAAAAGGTGAAGACCTGAAATTCTGTTATGCATCTTTTCTGATCCAATTTCATATCTCTGCAAGATATTTTACATTCTATTCAGCTGAAATATTAAACAGATCCCAAAGTAAAATTAAGCACACTGGAAGTTCTGATAATATTTACCCAAGTTTAACAAATAATGATGAGATAATAGATTAATCAGTTAATACACGATTATTGATTGCTGCAAACAATCTACAATACCTACACTATGAACAAACATTAAACTTTATATTGGACCAGGAGTTATATTTATTATTAAAATTCAACTGAAAAATGTAGTGCAATGAATTTGATCATTTAGTTAATTCATAATGCAATAATATTGATACTTTAAACTGAATAGAACTACATGTTGAAGCTTGTTGTTAACTGGTTGCTATGGATCAACTTTCCCTATAGTTTTCAGATATACAGTTTCATAAGAAATGTACCAGTGAATTAAAGTACAGCAAGATGTCAGGAACAAAAGTGCGATAATGCTCAAATCTCTGCCAATTTCAAAAAGACATCTACTGTACTGATGCCAAGAGCATGGTGACTTGCCTCAATGACTACTGCTCAGCTGCACTTTCATCAACCATAATAAAGTGCTTCGAGAAGTTGGTTATAGTATGAATCACCTTCTGCACTTCAATTTGCCGACCCCCACAATGGGTCAACAACAGATGTAATTTCTGACTCTTCACGCTGCTCTGGATGACCAGGACGACTGTAACACAGGCTGCCCTTCATTGACTACAGCGCGGTGTTCAACACAATCATCCCATCCAAACTCATCATCAAGCTTCATGACCTTCAACACAGGTGCACCTCAAGGCTACATGCTTAGCCCCTGCTCTACTCCCTATATACACATATGACTGTGTGGCTAAGCACAACACAGCTCCAATGCCACATACAAATTCACTAACAACACCACTGTTGGTGGAATCATTGGGGGGGGGGGGGGGGTGATGAGTCAGAGTAGAGGAGCAAGGTAGGACGCCTGGTTGAATGATGCTGCAACAACAACCAGTCACTCAACGTCAGTAAAACTAAAGAGCTGATTGTTAACTTCAGGAAGGGGAAGGAGGGCGAACATGCGCCAGTCTATATTGCAGGATCAGCAGTGGAGAAAGTCAGCAGCTTTAAATTCTTGGGCATTAACATATTGGATGAACTGTCCTAGGCCCAGCACATAGATACAATCGCTAGCATCTTTATTTTCTTAGAAGGTTAAGGAGCTTCGGCATGTAACCAAATACTCTTAACAAATCTCTACAGATGTACTGTTGAAAGCATCCTGACTAGTTTCATCATGGTCTGGTATGGAATTCAAATGTATGGGAACTCAAGAAGCTGCATAGAGTAGCAGACTCAGCCAATACATTAAGGGCACATCCCTCCCCACCATTAGTATCTACAAGAGGCGCTGCCTCCAAGGCCGCTACATCTATCATCAAAGATCCCCACCATCAAGCCATGTCATCTTCTCGCAGCTAGCATCAGGCAGGAGGTACAGAAGCCTGAAGTCCTACAACACCAGGTTCAAGAACAGCTACTTCCCTTCAACCATTTGGTTCTTGAACCAACCTGCACAACCCTAATCACTACCCCAGTATAGCAACACTATGACCACTGATCACTTTGCACTACAATGGAGTTTTTGTTCTAATTGCATTCTCTCTTGTAAAAATTGTGTATAATTTATATTTTTCTTGTGAATGCTCCTTATTTGATGCTATGTGCCTGTGATGCTGCTGCAAGTAAGTTTTTCATTGCACCTGTGCATAGCTGTACTTGTGCATATGACAATAAACATGACTTTGACTTACCAGGCATCTTTTAAACCTAAATGGGAGAAAAGATGGGGCCTCTGTTTATCTTATTCAAAAGAAGATATGGTGTTAGATCCAATGATAATGCATTGGACTTGCCACCCACCAACACAACGCTTGACTGGTATCTCTCCTCTCTTTCCACAACGGGCAAGCTATCTTTCAGCAGATCTGGGGGGCTCTCTGGAAACGAGGTTGGCAGACAAATTTGCAGACTCTGGAGACCAGCCACCTTATGCACAAGTGGTGCGTAATTACATGGCACAAACCAATTTCTAGGCCTCACAGTTGACCAGATACAGATGGGAGAGTTTAGAACTTTGTCATCATGTCTCTTATGTGGGATTTGACTTAAACAAGTGTGAATTAAAAAAAGCCATTGATAACAACTACAATTGTTGGGAATATATCCTTCTTTCTTGCTTTCCTGTCTTGTAAATTGGTTCATGCCAGAATCGCTGCAAATCACTTGTGCCTAAAAAGGTTGTTCTCAAGAACCTGATAATTTGTCTGCCAGCTTCATTGGTATGCTTCCAGAGTGCTTTTAGGCCAGCATAGAGCTAGCCAGCCAGCCAATTGTGTGCGTGGGGTGGGGGGGAAAGAGGAGGGACATCAGCAAGTGGCTACAGTGGAGTTGGAGACAGTGGTTGTTGAAATGAAGATTCATGGGGAGGTTTTGGAAAGAAGTGAAAGGAAGAATCCTGTTCCTCCTAGATCCAGATTCACACAAACAGAAAAATGTTCATTCGCCTTTTGACTGCCAGGTGTCAACAAACACCTTGTGCAGTCCTCAGCACACACAGAGCAGTTTTATAAGGTTCATCACATGCTGAGGACTTGAAGTCAGGCCATGAATCAATTTCATTAAGTACTCCAAACAGTCATTAGATACCCAATTCACACAGAGAATGGGCCCAATGCTGTTTCAGACTGGATATTGTTAATGACTGCAGGTCACATTTACCATTCAGGCAAGAGACACGTTTCCTTTGCAGACTTAGTACTTTTGTGCTGTTTTGGATCTCAGACCTAGCTCTACAACCCTAATATGTTGTTTCTAATGCAGCAGCAGATCGCCAGTCCAAACATCCCAAGCCCAAAAACATCCAAAATCCCAACCTAACAAAGCAAGTGATTCTTCAAAAAAAAATTACTCACTTTAACTGTCCAATAAACAAATTTAATGTAAATGTTTTTTTTTGAAAAAGCTTCATATTGTTTAATATTTATTATACCTATTACAACACAAGAGAAGGCCATTCAATCCATTGAAGCCATCCCAGCAGAGCAATCTCATTCCCTCTCATCTTTTCCCTTTCAGGTCTACAGCTTAATCTCTCTCACATCTCACTAACTTCCCCTTTTGATTCTATTGCACTTATCTATCAGCATGATTTTGGAATGAGGGAGGAAACCAGAGCATCCAGAGAAAATGCACGAGCTCACAGGGAGAATGTGAAAACTTCCCACAGAGAGCACTCAAGGTCAGAATCAAGCCTCAATCGCTAAAGCTGTGAGGCAGCAGTACTAACTGCTGCACCACCATGCCATCCATATCAGATTTTTTCTTAAATTACTTGAATTTCAAACCCATTTGCGATGGCAGTATGGAATTTGTGCATATAGATCAGCAGTTCAGAACACTGGCTGCTGATCCAGCTATTTATCCACCATACTATCAAACCCATGTGAAATACGACATAAGAAAAATTACTTTGGATGCACAAACCACTGGTTTATAACCTGAATATATCAATAATCCAGATATTATTCAATCCCAAGAAATTCAGATTGGAGATCTATTCTGATAAGATACAAGACATAGCAGCCATTTTTCAACCCCAAAAATTGATGCTACCAAATGTATTCTTTTTTTAGACCATGCTACAGGGATGTGGACAAAATCCATTTGAAAATAATGAGTTGTTCTCAATGTGAACATCAGAAAAAAAGTGGTATGACTGCCCAAAAAATTAAGAAATAACAAGAGAAAGAATGCTCGTCTGACAACAAGTACTGGAAAACACCAGAAGCATTATGATCAGTTTGTCATACATGTGATGAGTGGAAGATCCCCTGCAGACTTCTAAATTATCTTCCAACATCTAGTTGAGTGGTGTTGCAACAACAACCTCGCATTCAATGTCACCAAGACCAAGGAATTGATTGTGAACTTCAGGAAGGGGAAGTCGGGAGAATACACACCAGTCCTCATTGAGGGGTCAGCAGTGGAAAGAGTGAGTAGCTTTAAGTTCCTGGGCGTCAATATCTCAGAAGATCTATCCTGGGCCCAACACATTGATGCATTCACAAAGGCAGCATGCCAGCAGCTCTAAGCATTAGGAGTTTGAGGAGATTTGGTATGTCACCAAAGACTCTTGCAAATTTCTATAGATGCACAGTGGAGAGCATTCTGACTGGTTGCATCACCGCCTGGTAGGGAGGCTCCAATGCACAGGATCACAAGAGGCTGCTGAGGGTTGTATACTCAGCCAGCTCCATCACAGGCACAAACCTTCCAACCATCAGACATCTTCAAGAAGTGGTGCCTCAAGAAGGCAGCTTCTATCACCAAGGACCCTCACCACCCAGGAATGCCCTCTTCTCCTTATTACCATCAAAATGCACAACAGGAGCTTGAAGACGCACACTCAAGGATTCAGAAACAGCTTCTTCCCCATGCCATTAGATTTCTTCTGAATGGTCCATGAACATTACCTAGTTATTCCTTTTGTTTTGCACTATTTATTAACTTATAGCTGCAATTTATTAAATTGCTGCAAAACAACAAATTTCACATCATACAAGTCAGTGACAATAAATCTGATTCTGGGGATTCTACATTATTAAGAAGGTGATTTTGGTTCAAAACACTTGACTTGATCACACTAGGTTTTGTTTTGGCCCCTGTACCCCCACACCTCATCTACACAACATGACCCAAGGATGAATTCCAAAAATGCTATGTCATACATCTCGCAACACCACTCTTCACTGTATAATCACCACTATGTCAAATTTGTCTAACACATTAAGTTTATCAAATTCTACAATGGCAAGACTGAAATTAATCCATGCACTTCCATTTGAAGCTCCACATTTAACTCCTAATTCTATCCCGATCCCTGGCCATCTCCTCAAGCAAAACAAACATTGCTCGAGGCAGAGTCATGTTTCAACCTCCATATCCCATTCATTATTAACACAATTGCTGGCTCCCAAGCGCTGACATGATCATCTTCCTACCTTTCAAGGACCTCTCTCTTCCACCTTTTCAAATTGATGAAGTGTTAAACTTGACAATTCCCTTTATTCTAGAATTCAATCCATATTTCCCATTTTATTGCATATTTCAACATAATTTTTAAATATGTATTTAATTACCTTTCTTTTTTTTCCCTTCTTTTGTCACAAACAACACCTTCCCTCCTACCCCAAGCTAAGGGGACATTAAAGATACTTTATAATTCCAAGTTTCCATTAAGGGTGGCAAGTAACCCCACAATGTTATTGCCTGGGTTTTCCCTGGGTGCTCTAGTTTCCTCCCAAATCCCAAAGATATACTGATACCAAACAGTCCTGATGAAGGGTCTCAGCTTGAAACGTCGACTGTTTGTTTCCCTCCATGGATGCTGCCTGACCTGTTGAGTTCCTCCAGCACTTTTTGTGTTTTGCTCCAGATTCCAGCATCTGCAGAATTTTGTGTGTCTCCAACATACTGATTGGTAGGTTAATTGGCTACTTTAAGTTGCCTCTAGTGTTGGTGGGTGATAGGAGAATCTGGGTGGAGTTGATAGGTATAGGAGAGAGAATACATGTACAAGGAAATAAATACAGGGATTGGGATTGGCATGATTGCTCAGAAAGCCAATATAGAGTCAATCAGCCAAATGGCTTCCTATGTCATGAGAAATAAGTATATGAGAACAAATCAGAAATGCAAGCTCAAATGCCATCTTAACAGCTCTGGAACATTTAAAAAAAATAGAATCTCATTAAATAATGACCATGAAATTGAGTCTGTCATAAAACTCCATCAGGTTCACTAATGTCCCTCAGGGAGGAAATCTGCCGTCCTTAACTGACCTAACTTATGTGACTCCAGACCTACAGCAATGCCTTCTTAACTGCTCTCTAAAATAGCTCAGCAAGCCACATAAATACATCGTAACCACGACATTTCTAACAAAAACAATAAAACTGGACAGACAACCTACTGTTAACCCAGGCACCAAATTTGGACATGAAATGGCTCCCAGCTCAGATGCCCTTTCAAAGTCCTCTTCATGAACATATTGGAATTGATCTCTATATAGGGCAGCTGTCCCACAGACTAATCAAGCGAGATATAGTCTGTAAGGGATGATTTTGAGAGTACACCTTTGTGGAGAAATGGCAAATGGTGTTTAATCCAGAATAACGTGATGTGTTGCATGTTGGGAGGTCAAATACCAGAGGAAATTATACAGTAAATGGTAGGACCCTTTGAAACATTGATGTACAGAGAAACCTTGGGGTGCAAGGCTGTAGTTCCCCGCAAGTGGCAACAAGTGGATAGGGTGGTAAACAAGACGTACGACTTGCTTGCTTCCATCAGTTGGGCATTGAGTATAAATGTTGGGAAGTCATGTTGCAGCTGTACAAAACTTTGATTAGGCTACATTTAAAAGTACTGGTCACCACACTGATGGTGGGATCTGGAGAGGGTGCAGAAGAGGTTCACCAGGATGTTGCCTGGATTAGAGAGTATTAGCCCCAAAAAGAGTTTGGACAAACTTGAGTTGTCTTCTCTGGAGCAGAGGCTGAGGAGCAACCTGATAGAAATAGACATAATTATGAGAGGCATAGATAGGATAGATTGTCAGAGTCTTTTTCTCAGTGTGAAAATAGCAAATACTAGAGGGCATAGGTTTAGGGTGAGAGTCAGGAAAGTTTAAAGGAAATTTAAGGCAAGATTCTCAACCACCCCCCCCGCCCCCCCCCCCCCAACCACACAGACAGTGGTGGGTGCCTAGAATTTGCTGCCAGGGAGGTGGTAGAAGCAGATACGATTGCAATGTTTAAATGGCATTTAGGCAGACACATGAACAGGAATAAATAGAGGATATGCACCGCATTCAAGCAAATGAGATTAGTTAGATTGGCGTCATGGTCAGCGCAGAAGGGCTTGTTAACTGTTGGATGCTGTTTGATGTGCAAATTGCGCCATACCCCATCAAATCCCTGCCCCAACTGCAAGATAAGCACATTGTAGGTGGTGCTATAATGGAATATAAACAGGAGCAGCAGCATTGGGAATCCCCAATAATGACTCCAGACTCATGACATCAGGTAAGTTTTGGACTAGGAAATCTCGTCTGACCTACTGCCCTCCTTAATTTGATAAATCAGTGTTCCTCCAAAATGGTTAGCACCACCACTGGCCAAGATGACAGATTCATGAAGGATACAGATACCATATTGGGTCTACTACAGGTATGGAGCGAAACACAAGGGATTAAGCTACTTGACCTCACCCCGCAATCCATCTGTTCTAGATGAATCTGCCATGACTGCATCAGTAGGTTTTACCACTGAACCATTCTTGGTGGAGACAAAGTCACATTCTCACAGTAAGGACACCTTTCATTGTGTTGTGTAGTACAACAATCATGTAAATGGGAAACAGCCAAACAGATGTGGCAACTCTGAACTGGGCATTCATGAGGTGCTGTGTACAAACAGCCACAGAAAAGTACACAACAGTCTGTAACCTCATGGCCCAAATATCCTTCACTTTACCATTATAGTCAAGCTAGGGCATCAAATGTCATTCAATTTGGAAATCAGGAGGGCATGCTGAAAGCAGCACCAGGTATGCCAAAATCAAGCTACCATCCTGGTGAAGCTCCAACGTATGATTGTGTTTGTGCTAAACAGAAGACAAAAGACAGCAAAGCAATGCTACAGCAAAAAGGATCAAAACTTTCTGCTGCATCTGGTCAAAAATGTTAACAAACAGATAATAGGAGGTAGTTCCAAGGACATCCAGATGAAGGATCTTGGCCCAAAGGCTTGACTGTCCTTTTCCCTCCATAGGTGCTGCCTGACCTGCTGAATTCCTCCAGCGCCTTGTGTGTTGCCCAAGAACATCACTGTCCTTAACCATGGCAAAGCCTAGCATCTGACCATGAATTACAAAGCTGAAGCATTCAGAGCCACACTGAGCCAGAAATGCTGCATAGATTATTCATTTCTGCTGCCTGCTGAGATCCCTAAAGAAGCCAATTTACTTCACTCAGTTATATCAAGCAGCAGCTGACAGCACTGGATACAAGTACCATAGGACCAAAGTACATCCCGGTTGTATTACTAAGGACTTGCACTCTAAAACTAGCTGCACCTCTCATCGAGCCATTTTAGCAATGGCAATGATATGGACATGGTTCACCTGCTGAGTCAGAAGACCATGGGAAAACTACCCAAGTTTATCCTACCCACAAGAAGCAGGACAAATTTAGTCAGTCTACTTTCTATCATCAGCAAAGTGATGAAACATGTCATTATCAATGCTATCAAGCAGCAATTACTCTCCAGACTTAGACAACATTTAATCACAGTCTTATAAATGGCAAGTAACATACATGCCATGAAAGCACCAAGCAATGGCCTTCTCTGGCAAGTATGTGTAACCCCCTATCTTTAATATCCAATGACGCTACCATCACCAAGTTGCCAAACATCAACACCTTTGATCAGAAGTTCATTTGGACCAGCCACATAAATGTGTCTAAAAGAGCAGGTCAAAGGGTAGGTATCTTGCAGCAGACAACTTTCTTCCTGATACTTCAAAGCCTTCTCACCATCTACAAGGAATAAGTCAGGTGTGACAGGATGCTCTCCACTTGTCCGGAAGAGCACAGCTGCAACAACTTTCAAATTCAACACCATCCAGGACAAAACAGTCCTCTTCATTGGCACCCCATCTCCACTCCTAGCATTTCTTACTTCCACCAACACACATCGAAGTTGTACTACTAACAAGACGTACAGCAGTTACTTGTATCCAAGGGGAAAAGAACCTTCCATTCATATCCACCCCAATAACATCTCCCATATCCACATTCTTTTTCAAAAAGGCAACAACAAGAGAATACCACCACATGCAAGTTATCTTCTGAGTTGCACACCATACTGACTTGGAAATATTTTTACATATCGTGCTCCCTCAGGGTTTTATTTTTCAAAAGATCATCCCCCACTCTTGTAAACACTAGAGAATATAAATCTAGTTTTAAGGCACTGGTGATAGGACAACCCTCTCATGGGATGGGACAATAAATGCTGGCGTTGCCAGAAACACCCACATCCTGAAATATAACTTTATTAAAAATGGTCAGCTTCCTTGATTTAAGGTTCAACAACAGGGATTGGATCACACAGGTTTCACTTTGATTGCAAAGGATTCATTCTATCATCTCTCCAAAACTTATTACATGAAGTTCAGTAAGGTACTTTGACAATATAGGTGAAAGTGACGGCTAACTAAAAGACACAGAAACAAGAGATTCTGCAGATGTTGAAATCTGGAGCTAAACACACAAAGTGATGGAGGAACTCAGCAGGTCAGGCAGCATCCACGGAGGGAAATAAACAGTCGACGTTTCGGGTCGAGAACCTTCATCAGGACTCAAATGACGTTTGAGTCAACTAACTAAAAGACGCAATGAGTTTCTCGTTTTTTGATGGCAATAGTAAGACAAAGTATATGAAACTGAAAATTCAGGAATAGACAAAGTCACTGCAACCACCCAGCACTGACCAACTCCTCCCGAAAGCTGAAGCTCAGTTAAGGCCGGGGAATAGACAACTGCTGACGGCCACTGCCCAGGATTAGCCCGCTGCCACAACCAAACTTAACAGCCGGCACCACGATTGACAGGCGGCATGAGCCAATCACAAATGCCTCTGCCCTTCTTACACCAATCAACTATCAACGAGGGGGCGGGGCGCCGCCATCGAGTTAGGTTGAACCGAGCACTACCGGCATTTATTCCACCTCATCGACAAGATACAGAAACAGCCCGAAAAAAAAACGCCCATTCACCTCTTAAATCTCACCTCTCTGTACAACGCCAGTCTTGGGAATGAACCCGTCGTTTCAAAGTGAAAATTACGATTGAAACCGACTGATTAATCCCGGAGCTTGAGCACAGTCCCCGTCACTTGTTGGCCGCCGCCATCTTTGACGACGTTGCACTTACAGAGGCTTTCGGGTAAAGAGTGAGGTGATGACGCTAGTGGGCGGGGCTGTGTGTGAGGCGTCAGTGATGAGCAGGCAGGACGACTTACTCCTGACTGCCTGCTTCATCTTCCCTGTGCCTCACATTCATTACTATATCACCTGCCCGTCCCAACAATAAACCAATACCAATATATGCATTAATAGTAGCTACATCCTCAATACGAGAGGGCATGGCTTTAAAGTAATGGGTGGGAAGTTCAAGGGAGATATCAGAGGAAGGTTTTTTACCCAGAGAGTAGTTGGTGCATGGAATGCACTGCCTGGGGCGGTGGTGGAGGCAGATACATTGGTCAAATTCAAGAGATTGCTAGATATGGAGGAATTTAAAATAGAGGGATATGTGGGAGGAAGGGGTTAGATAGTCTTAGGCGAGGTTTAAAGGTCGGCACAACATTGTGGGCCAAAGGGCCTGTATTGTGCTGTACTGTTCTACAATTCTATGATTCACTAGCCCTATGTGTATATGAGTTTAAGAATCCATGAGAAGGGCCAGATAAAAGGGGTCAGCAAATCATTATGACCGTTACAGCATCTGCTGCATTCGGTGCTCCAAGTGTGGCCTCCTCTACAGTGGCGAGACCAAACGCAGACTGCGTGACCGTTTCGCAGAACACCTGCGCTGGGTCCATAACCGCGACCTGCATCTTCCCATTGCCTGTCACTTCAACTCCCCCTCCCACACCATCACTGATAATGACAGTCCTCGGCTTCCTCCACTGCCCCGGAGAATTCCAAGCGCAAATTGGAGGAACAGCACCTCAATTTCCATCTTGGAACCTTGCAGCCTGATGGCATGAATATTTAATTCTCCCACTTTAGGTAATCCCCACCCCCCTTCCCCACAACTCCCCACCACCACCATACTTCTTCCCTTCTTCCCTTTCCTAACCTTTTTTTCTCTCTCCCTACCTTTTTACCCATCCCCCAGTAGATCTGCTCTCCCCTCCTCCCCCACACCTGCCTATCACTATCTCTTACCTGCATCTACCTATCATCACCTTGTGCCCCCCCTGTCTCCCCTCTTTTGTCCACCTATCACTGCTCTGCTTTTCCCTCCTATATATTGGGCTTCCCCTTTTCCTATCTTCAGTCCTGAAGAAGGGTCTTGACCCGAAACGTTGACCGCCTGCTTTTCTCCACGGATGCTGCCTGGCCTGCTGACTTCCCCCAGCATCGTTGTGCTTTTCATTCAAATCATTATGGTACTGTACTTGGAACCTTTGGGGTTTAGTTGACCCTGAAATCATTCTTTTTTTGACATCCTGTATGGTTTTCCTTGGAATGGAATGGTCTGTCTGGATGGCACGCAAACAAAAGCTTTTCACTGTATCTTAGTACATGTGACAATAATAAACCAATTGTTTAAGAATGATTTTTAATAAATATGTGTACAAAATAATAGTAATACATCTTGCTGATGCATAGTGGTAGAAGATGGACTTGTGATTGTATCTTCACCACTTCTTGCTCTGGGTGTTAGCATAAAAAAAACATGTGAAGGGGAATGTAGCGAATTTGTCTCTCATTAATTTAAAGAATGCATGACTCCAAGCAGTCTAATGCAGTGGCCTCAGAAGGTGTAGTGATTGTAGCGGCACGGTAGCGTAACGGTTAGAGCGACGCTATTACAGCGCCAGCAATCGGGGTTTGATTCCCGTCGCTGTCTGTAAGGAGTTTGTACGTTCTCCTGTGTCTGCGTGGGTTTCCTCCGGGTGCTCGAGTTTCCTCCCACATTCCAAAGACGTATGGGTAGGTTAACATGGGGGTTTAAAATGGGCGGCGCGGACTCGTTGGGCCGGAAGGGTCTGTTACCACGCTGTAAATAAAATTTTTAAAAAAATTAGGTTTTACCCTGAACATTTGTATCCTTGGTATCAGAAATGCCCACTTCCACAGTGTACAAGAATGCTACGGTGTGAATTGACAAGAAGGTAAAGGCTAAGGCAGTTCTGAAATGGAAACATCAAAGAATGGTGAAGTGAAGCAGAAAGCATTAGTCTGGGAAAAATAAAATAAAAGCTGACAGCTATCATAGATTTAAGATACACTGCCTCAAGATTATATCAATAATTTAACCATTTCCTATTTTCCACTCAAACACTTTATGGGTCATTCTGTTTTCACCCTTCCGTACTTTCTTTCTGTCCCTCTTGAAATAAATGCATCATTACTAATGTATTCTTATTTTAGTTGTAGGTTACATTGAGAATAATGGACCAAACCTGGCTTAGAAGATATGGCATGTCAATGGCACACACTGGTATAAATATGCAAATCAATGAGTAAATTCAGAGGATTGAGAGATACATCAAGCTGTACATTTCCAGAATTTGCATATTGATTTACATTGCTTCAGCATTTGCTTTTTATTGATATCTCACCTTTAGTCATCCATTATTTTCAAGAACTGCTGGATGTTCACAGTAATTGTTGCTTAAATGTCTTGGAAGATGAGAACTTGGAAGTAAGAATGTAAGAATGATGGAAGATAGAACATAGAACATAGAACAATTACAGCACAATTCAGGCCCTTCGGCCCACAAAGCTGTGCCAAACATGTCCCTACCCTGGAAATTACTAGGCTTACCCATAGCCCTCTATTTTACTCAGCTCCATATACCGATCTAACAGTCTCTTGAAAGACCCTATCATATCAGCCTCCACCACCATTTCCAGCAGCCCATACCATGCACTCACCACTCTCTGAGTAAAAAACTTACCCCGACATCTCCTCTATATCTACTCCCCAGTACCTTAAACCTATGTCCTCTTGTGGCCACCAATTCAGCCCTGGGGAAAAGCCTCTGACTAGCTACCCTATCAATACCTCTCATCACCTTATACACCTCTATCAGGTCCCCCCTCATCCTCCGTCTCTCCAAGGAGAAAAGGCCGAGTTCCCTCAACCTGCTTTCGTAAGGCATGCTCCGCATCCCAGGCAGCATCCTTGTAGATCTCCTCTGCACCCTCTCTATGGCTTCCACATCTTTCCTGTAGTGAGGCGACCAGAACTGAGCACAGTACTCCAGGTGGGGTCTGACCAGGGACCTATATAGCTGCAACAATACCTCCCGGCTCCTAAATTCAATTCCCCAATTGATGAAGGACAATAAACCATATGCCTTCTTAACCACAGAATCAAACTGTGATTTTAAAAATTTTGGAGAGCTTCTTGCTCTGCTTATACTATTAAGGAATACCTTACATCCTTTTTAACACACATATAGCACCTCAGTTTAGTAGCTTAATGGAAAACTTGAACCCATAGCAATGCAGCCCTCACTCATTGCTGCACTGAAGCCAACCAGTGATAATGTGTGTGAAGTGGTGAAATATCCACTGAGTGTTTTCAGGCATAAAGCGCATAATATATATCATGAGAAGCACGACTGAGTGGACTTTTTATTTAATTAATTCATCCCAGACCTTGTGTACATATCCACCCAGCAGAGCACAACTCATTGAGAATATGGGGTTCAGTAGCAAGCCCATCCCCAATTGTCCTTGAATTTAAAGGCTTGGCCATTTCAGAAAACAGTTAAAAGTCAACCACATTGTCATTTTTCTGGAGTGACTCGCGTGCCAGACCAGGTGAGAACCAGATTTATTTTCTTAAAGGATATCCAGTAATCTCGCCAAATGAATGAGTGTGTACACACTTAATATGTGCTTTCTGTGTTGAGAAAATGAGTCCTGTCATATTGACCATGCTGCATTATCCATCCATTATGGAAAAATTCTTGCAGGAAAATTACTCAATGCGTAAAGTGTCAATGATTCTCCAAAAAAAAAGGTGAAATATGTCAGAAATTTCCCAGAAGACAGAAAAATTGGCAGAATGATTCAACCTTATTCTCATATGGATAGTCATGTGGGAGGGCCCCTCCAGGAATAACATCTTAAAACAGAATGGGAAAGTGTCACACAACTTCTTTCTGAATTTGATTTGCAAAAAATGTTGCATTTAAGTTAATTGATTATTGAAATAAATCCTCAAAATAGACTATGTTCTCTGATCTGTGTCCCAGAACACTTTCTGAAATGAAAAAATGAATTTTAGTAGAATTGAGACCCTCAGTCCTTTTTCATACAATAACCGAATATAAATATAAATATGTGTTTGCCTTACTGTGTAAAATAGATGAATATTAAATGGCATATCTATGACTAATTTGTCAGACAATCAACTCATTTCGCTTTAATACACACATTTTATTATATGATCTGGTCCAAAACTTTTAAAAATTATAACTACAACAAAAATAAAACTATTGTACAGCAGTATGAGCATAGAGTTATGTTCTATGGTTGCAAGAGAGGGATTTGAGAAAAGGGTGTAGAGAGATTGTGTGCCTGTGTTTGGGCTATGATCAGAGTACATCTGTGTATGCACAGAGTGTATGTATGTGTGCTGAAGTATTTGCAACAGAGTCTGGTCTCTAATCATCTTGGACCCTATTGCCATTGAATTACTCAGAATTGGGATGAAGGCAAGTCAAGGTTGATCCTGAGGAACTGCCTAAGAAGAAGAAGGAATATCATGGACAATTTGTCTGACAACACAGAACCAAAGGAGGGGTTGAAAGGTGGCAGAGAGTTGGAGTCGGTGTCATAAATGCGTAAGCCAAATTTACATTAGATTTTTTGCACTCAAACAATTTGTATTTCAAATCTAAATATGGTAATAAAGTTGGGAAAATGACATTAAGGTCATTTCTAATAACATCTTGAACTGTGTATTTGAAAAGATAATTCCAAAGTTTATGGTAACAGAAGGTTTGTTGATGGATATTATTAAAGTAAGATTTTGTTGTCAATATAACAATGTACTTTTCTGGAATGTTTCCTGGTTCAGATTTTAATAATGAAAATCAGGGCAAAAAGAACAATAAATTTATGATGAAAATCAAGCAAAATGAGTACTTACTTGGAGACCATCATTGAAATTCAAATAACAAGTAATTGCAAGGCCTGATTAATCTAAGTTAATTAAATTGTTTCAGAGTCCAAATTTAAAAATTTCAGTGCCAATTACAAAACGTCTGTGAAGAATGTGCTCACAGCACAACCTAAAGATAGAGAAAACATTGAAAGCATATTTGTCCCAATGAATTTCAAAATTAACATGACATAAGCTATGAATCTTAAAAAGGTGAGGCATTTCTTATTTTACAATAAAATGTATAACTCCAAATATGATAAAAACAGGGATGAATTCTCTGGTGTGTTCCCAGTCACCATACAGGTACTGAATATAAGTTGACCAGGGAATATATTGGAGTGAAATAACAAAAGAATCTACAAAAATGTAAAAAAGATGATTTTGAAATCGTGTCTCTGAGGGATGGGAACCAGTTTAGGATAGGTATGATCAAAGCCAAGAAATAGTTTGAATGGGATAGTTCTGGATGACATAGATTTATATATGTTGTAACAGAAAAGCCAGGAAGGAACCTGTGTTAGTGACTTGACTGTGGGGACTCATGTATGGAAATGGCAGTGTATGGAGGTGAAACAGAAGTTCATGATTAGAGAGATGTGAAACCAAGGATAGTTTTTTTTAAATTGAGGCTTTGCTTAAAATAAGCCAAATTAGATCAGTTAGAAGGGGTGGTTGCTGAATGGGATAGCACAAATTAAGACACGGGTAACAGAGTTTGAATAACCTCAATGAAGAGTCAAACAAGTAAGCTAACCAGAAATGTAGAGCATAGTTAATAACTGAGGTAGCAAAGCGTGGATGAGGGATTCAGCAACTGATGAGCTGAGGTCAGGGTGAAATTAGGCACTATTAAGGAGATGAAAATAATGGTCAATGATGGCAGGGATAAGAAGTCTGAAGGGGACACTTTGCTGATAACACAAGAGTTAGAGCAATAATAAATTGTATAGGTGGCAGCATGTTATAAAAAGACTTTGAAAGATTAAATAATTGCACAGAACTGTGGCAAGTTATTCAGTTTTCTGTGAAGTTATTCAATTTGAGATAAAAATGGATAGATACAAGTATTTTGTTATATGCTGCAATGTTTACAATAGGCCTAAAGAAATTTAATAATTCATTTGTGAAGTTCCAAAATCAGAGCGACTAGTATAATGTTAATGTTTGTATTTAGAGTTGGGAAGATATAGGGAAAGATGTATTTGAACAGCTCCTTCCACTAACTCAAGACATGTCAAAAAGAGTTACAACCAATGAAGTAGTTTTGAAATGTAAGCACTGTCATAATTTTGGAACTATCTGTCTGTGCAATGTTAGATCATATTTGGAGTACACTGCACATCACATGTTAGGAAATGTATAGTGGCGTTGGAAGATTTTGAGCAAAATTCACCACAATCAAACAAAGGGTCCAAGTGCTAGATGATAAGGTGAAGGTTTGATTCATTGAAATATGCAGGATGAAGGGGGTGATTTGATTGAGGATTTTAGATTTTGAAAGAAAGATAGTGAGAAACTTTCCTGCTAGTGGGAAATTTAGGACAATGTGTCATAACAAAATCAGAGTCAAGCCTTTCAGACAAAGGGTATTGGAAGTGTGGAACTCTCATCTGCAACTGATAGGTTTAGTTCTGAGATAACAGATTTTTGTTAACCTTGAGAATTAGGAGATATGAAACCAAGGTAAGTGGATATGATCACAGTACAGAAGTCATGTTTTCATGGGTTTGAAAGGCTGCCAAGCCTGTTCCTGCTCATGCTCCAATGTCACTTTGTCCCTCAGTATCATAAGCCTTTTTTTAGAAACTTATTTTGGACACAAAACTATTAAATTTAGTCCAAATGATGTGTAAGTTCTACAAATGTTCCAAAACAAAAGACCATAACACTTCTGGAGGATTTAGTTTAAAAAATTGTATTGTTTACTCAGGATATCCATTGAATTTACAGGAGATCAGTGCAGCCTTACAGAGGTTGTTCTCCAACGCATTTTCTACTGTATCACAGCTTTAAACTGTTATCTAGAAGTTATTCTTTCCTTTTAAATCAATTAATATTGTCATTCTCCAATCAGTGTAAAATCTATTTTAGTAAATCAATATTAATGAATTAGCAAATAACAGAATTGTAAATGATTTAGCTATACTAAATTAATCAAGACATTTTGTACTTTTAAATCTCCTATTCTGTGCAGTGAGTCCAATCAGTCTGTAGTTAATGATAATGTGATTTAGCTACATTCCATTCAACAGATAAATTGGCACCTTGTTAAGTTTGTTATTTTGTGCACCATTCTCTAATCAATCTGATTTGAATCTTTTCCTTTCATCAACCTGGCAGTTCACTTAAAACCCACTTAAGAAACCCCAAACTGCAAACAAACTCATATGGGTAGCATTTTGTTTGCCTGATATAAGGCTGAGTTATGATGTGTGACAAAAGACTACTAAAGACTTTCTAAAACTGAAAAGGTTAAGATGTCAAATATAAGAATGGAACATTATGAGAAGTTTTGACAAGGTAAATAAAAAATTGTTTCCACTAATCAATGATTTAGCAACGAGGGTAAATTAGTTTGACATAATCATTCCAAGAATAAAGAGAAGTGAGATGATTTTGTTTGAAATGGAGAGTTGTTAGTGAGTGGAAGATACCACCTAAAACAGTGAGGATGCTTTTAAAATGGAAATGGATAAATATTAAGTGGAAGAAGTTACAACCAGGTGAATAGTTGATCAGAAAGCCAAGATGGCTCCTTATGCTCTGTAGAAATGGGTCATGAATATGGGGATTGAAACAGCATTCAGTCATTTCAGAACGAAAAGAACCTCTATCAAATCAAGACGCATCAGGCCATTTTCTCGAGGACGCTCATCATGTTTGTGAAGAACAATTTTCCTTTGTAAAATCGTGACTGGTTACTTGTGATTATTTGTTCTGTATCTTGGTATTTAAGTCATTCTAAAAATTACAAATTTCATCCTGTCTGCAAATGCTGACAAAGTGATCTCATTATAATTACTTTAGTTGGCCATCTTCCTTTTTTGGTAATGGATATTACATTATCCTTTCTCATCCCACACCAAATAAACCTCACTTTCAACAATCTTCTGAATTATGATTTCTACATTCTCTTCGATGTTATACCATTTTCCTAATATTCTATATTTTGTTCTCTTTTAATACAGGTATAATTAAGCTTTTTCATTCTTTTTCTTTTTATTTGTTACATTATCTTGCATTTAGCTTTCAACCATGATTTCCTCCCAACATCCTTCTAAGTTGATAGTAATAACCACCTCATGCCACTTACATCTTGAACTACTTTCTCATTCATTCTATTTCACTCCTTTCATCACACACCAATACAAACTATCGCCAGTGTACGTAACGTTATTGAACTGGTTGACTTGAACTATACAAGGGAGCTGGAGGAGTAAGAAAATGTGTTCTCCTGTTCCCTAATACAAGCTATGGAGATAACTTACCATGACTAAAAGAAGGCCCCAGATCTCATGGACCTTATTACGAAAATAGGTATGCTTACTGATCATTGCAACCATTTACAGGAGGTGAAGTCATTTTTCTCAGAATGAGTAGCAATGGCAGTGGTCACAATAGAATCCCCAATAGATTATTGATTCAGCTCAATGCCTCCTTCTGTCCTCATGCACTCCCTAGATTTACTTATTGGTAACAATATTTTTATTAATTAGGAGAATGAGATGATAAACTTATAAAATTCCTACAGGGTTCAACAGACTAGATACATTGAAGATGCCTCCCCGGTAGAGAGGTCTAGAATCAGTCTCACATTAAGGTGTAGGCCATTTAAGACCAAGATGAGAAGGTATTTCTTCATGCAGAAGGTACTGAATGTTTGGAATTCTCTACTCTGGAGTGCTGCGAAGAGTCAATCATGGAGTCATTCAAAGCAGAGATTGATAGATTTCTTGATTTTAAGGAGATCAAGAAATG
This sequence comes from Pristis pectinata, assembly GCF_009764475.1. Taxonomy (NCBI): domain Eukaryota; kingdom Metazoa; phylum Chordata; class Chondrichthyes; order Rhinopristiformes; family Pristidae; genus Pristis; species Pristis pectinata. Next base: position 23,889,322 of record NC_067420.1, read on the forward strand.
TGGGGATTGTGCAGGAAAGTGGTATTGAAGCAGAAGGTCCACCATGATGTTGAGGAAATGGAAGAAGAGGCTTGCAGGGCCACGTAGTCTTCTCCTGCTTCTATTTCTTATGTCCTTATTCTTATTCATAAGCCTTCACTGTGGCTTATGGCTTACTTTCTCCAGCCTAGAATAGCTAACTCCAGAAATATAAAATAAAAAGAAAAAATTATATACTCAAAGCACGATAAGCATCTATGGATAAAGAGAGTTAATGCTTCCATTTCAGATAGGTGACCTCTCATCAAAATGGCTTTAACAAATAATAGTCTTGATAGATAAAGATGATAGCCAAGCAAGGCTCATAATGTAAATTATTCAATTGTCTAATTTACAATGAACAAACATTTCATTATTTTAAATGAGTCCAGGTTTGTAAAAATTTCCATTTGTAGTGAAGAAAGTAATGGAATCAACCTGTACACAAACGTATATTAGCACAAACATCCTCTGTTGATTATGTTAACAAAAGATTAATAATTTTTTCCAATGGTTAAACAATTTTGCCAAAATAATGAACAACAGAATCTCATATGAATATGTTGGTGCTTCCTTATGCTTTATTATATTGTGTGATTCCACCCAAAGTCTCTACAAACCAGAAATCAAAACTGATGTCTGATAACAATGATAATGGTTCAAGCTTCACTTGTTATTAATCATGTCATCAGAGCTTCTTAAGTTAGATATCAAACTGAAGTTTATTATCATTTATATCTTGTTGTACATATTTATTAACCAAATATATGTAAATGTAATAGTAATTGCTACTTACTCCTATTAAGCAAATAATTACATGTAAATCTAAAATTTATGATACATTCAGTTTACAATTTCTCTTTATTAAAAGTGAAAGTACATACAAGTGCCTTCACAATGACGTATACCATCATTTAAATACAAACAGAAAATACCAGATCTAAACACCATCTGCGAAGGTTTTAGTTTCGAATGCAGAATCTTGCCAGATATTATTTACACAAGGTACAAAACTGCATCAAATGAAAACAAATCAAACTGATGGAACAGTTTTCCCTTTAAAAGCTTTCCATTACAACACATGACCAAGAATTGTACAACAGATACATCCCTTATAATGATTACATTGTGTTTTTCAGAGCAATGGATACATAACAGGAAACCGAATCTCCACGTAAAATGAAAAATCATTTAATTTATTTTCTACTTTATATTTTTATAGATATTTGTTGTTCGGTCAAAAACAATGTACCCAAAAGATAATTTGTGGTCTTCACTCTTCAAGCAAAATATGCCTCAAAATAAAACACTTTCATTGCCTTCTCAGAAAACTATAAAGTATTTTGTATTTTTTAACTTGTTAGATCATATTAATATTTAACCAATTAACCGCATAGCTACAATGAAAAATCGACTGAAAATATGAATATAGAGCAAGGAATCAAACTGTAACCTCACTGTGCCTCAATATGCTGCAATCATCTTCAGTGTTATCATTCATAGATTCTTTTTATTTCTGTTGCTGCAAAATGTTTCAGCATTGCTACTGTTTGAAACTGTTTTTGTATTAACTATAAAGCTTTCCTTTTCAACAATTGATTCTCAGTCAATGTTTAATCATCTAAATTATCTGAACTCGTCCATTGAACCAGAGTTGTCTTTGGTCTCAAAGGTCACTATTGTTTAATGATGAAAAAAAAAGACTGGTTGACAGGTTACTTCATGAATTGCAAGGACAAATGGAACTGTGCACATACATGAGCAGATGTCCCCAAATGATCTCTATGTCAATAAGGTCAATTAGATGCTATATAAATACAATAATATAAAATTATCCATCGATTATACAGGGACAAAATTAAAGCAATTTCAGATTATTCTGATTCTGTTCTGAATGACCTGAAATTATTTGCTCAATGAACAGCTCTTCAACTCCTATGCATTTACTACAAAATTGAACAGGATATGATACAATTATTACATCAAAACAATAATGCATGTGTAGTGAAGCCACCATATACTGATACCTGAGAATATACCTGTGAATTTAATTGAAACTTTGTATTAAATCTGTATAAGTCACAGCAAACAGGATTAATACAACAACTATTTCTATAGCACTTTTAATGTAATAATTCACTTCTAGCTACTTTGCTTGAGCATTATCAAACAAAATGATAGCAAGGCACATTAGGAGATTTTAAGATAAGTGGGGTAGCTTTAGGGAACATTTTAACAAAGGAAAAAGAGGTTTTGGAAAAGAATTCCAAAACTCACATCTACATGGCTAAAGGAATGGGGGAGGAGTGGGAGAGGGAGGACGGACTTGCATAAGAGGGCCAGAGTCAAAAGAACAAATTTCTCAGTAGATTATGAGATAGACCTCAGTAGATTGTGGGGGTGGAAGAGTTTACAGTCTTTGGGAGGAGGGAGACGTGAACCAATTTGAACAATTTTAAAACTGAGGAACCATTGGATGAGGAATCAATGGGGACTATTAAGATCTGCAGAGTTTTTAATAATCTTAATATTATAGAGTGTGGAAGAGTGGACATTTCCAGGAAATCATTTGAACAGAGTCATCAATGTACTTGGAAAAAGAGAGGAAAAAGGGTCTGAGGAGAACTGAAGCAGGGGCTGTTCCATGTATCCACTGTGTTTCTCCCACCACAGACACTGCTTGACCTATCGAGTATCTCCAGGTATTCTGTTCTCATTTCTGATATTGTGGCTATGTTTTGAAAGTATGAAAGAAGGCTTCGGCAACAAATTACCTGTGCCAAGAATGGAAACAGAAATTACACAGGGGAAGTAGACAGTTTTGCAATAGAGAGATACAGATTTAAAAATAAATAAATAATGAGACCAAATAATACGCTGAAGTTCTGAACTGGCTAGTTCAGCCTGAGGCACAGTCTCGCGAGATGGATGGAATACAATGTACCAATCACATTTCATCAGTTTTAACTTTTGTGCCAACTTTGCAGAATAAGGGAAGATCATCATTGTCTCCAAATTTTAGGCAGTATTATTATTGTTTTTTTAAGTTGTATCAAATGATAGAAAATGAAAAGTTGTTCAGTTTTCTCCAACATAAAATATATCATTAATTCATTATCAATTAACCTTTAATTCAATTCAGTTGGTTTGTTATACTTTCTGCATGAGGTCCAGGGATGACTCTGATGTTAAGAGAAATAATTTTCAAATCTCTTTAGTAAAGAAAATATAAAACTTCCATTTGTACTATTTTTACCTCTGTTGGTGCCTTGGACTATGTATCAGTGTGGAGTTGTACCGTGCAGTGCGGAACAAGCCCAGGTATGATCCATGAATTACAATAACTTAGTAAATCTTAGCTAAAGCATAGTAGGCTGCTCCTATAGTCTACATTTCCCATAGTTTAAAAAAACAGAAACTGTTGGTCTCTCAACTATTATCCAATGTGTGTGTCTAAACACCAAATATGTGCAGGATTGGATTTGGTGGATGATTCCACCTAAAAATTATCTGGTGTCATTGTCAAAGCACACAAAAGCATTATGACAGCATGTGTTAAGAACTTTCAGATGTACATTCCAAGGCACTTATCAAAGCAAGAAGGGAAATGGTAACTGAGAGCCACGTTTGATCAAACTGGTGAGATTTCAAGGTGCCTTTAAAGTCGGGCAGACAAACAAGTGGAAAGGTTTAATGAGAAAATACCAGGAAGTATGTTATACAAGTGTAGTACTGAGAGAGAGCTGCCTTGTAAGAGGTGCTGTCTTTCTAAAGAGACATTAAACAAACATCCCATTATTTTGGAAAAAAAAATTGTAGGCTATTCTCCACATTATTGGGCAACCTTTTCCCCCTCAACACAGCTGTCAATGGTTATTCATGTTATTTGCTGTCAGTGAGACAGTTGTATGCTCTGCAATCAACATTAAAATAATTAATAATAATCAGAAATCAAAAAACTGCAGATGCTGGAAATCTGAAATAAAAACAGAAAATGCTAGAAACACTAAGCAGATCAGGCAGCATCTGTGGAAAGAGAAACAGTTTACGTTTTAGGTCTGGGACCCTTCATCAGAACTTCTTAAAGAGGGGTTGCATGTCTGTGACAAAAGAAATGACTATTTGGGACTAGGAATTGGAACCCGTTGAAATAACAGAGGGCATCTGAAATGACACAAATGTAAGTGGGAAGGGACTGGACGAGGGCAAGAAAATGGACCAGTAAAATAAAATGCATAAATTTACATAACATCTATTTATACTCACAGAGTCTCCAAAGGCAATTCATGACATATGAATTACTTTTGAAGCACAATCACTGCTGTTCTAGAGGCAATTTAACTGTCTACTTCATGCACACCGAAGCCTACTCCCTCCACTAAAGGACAGCACCTCCTATAATGCAGCGTTTCCTAAGTACAGCATTATATATTTCCATAGATAATGTATTTATAACCAGATCTGAGACCTACCAACAAGAATGTTAGGAGAAGAGGGAATCAGAAATTCAGAAATTCAGGAAGGAGCATTAAGGAAAAGGAAAGCTAGTTTTAACACTAAAGAGGATTTTAAATGCAAATTTTCAGAGGCGCAAGTGGCTAAGGTGGCAGTAAGCAACTTAGTTGTGGTTTCTAACATCTGGATATTGAAATTTGTGGCAGGTGGAGATCAGGAAGCTGATAAGGAGAAATCATCTGGATTTGTCAACGATTAGGATTAAAGATTGACGAAATGATTTTGTATTGCTGGAAGCAAGTAGTTTTGTTGATGGTTTCCTATAATGGGTAATTTTTTGAATATTTACTCCTAATATGAGGCCTAACTTGCCAGAACAATATTAATCCATTAAAGTTAATGACTGTTAAAACTATTGAAAGCCAATGCACAAAGACCAGCAGCATTGGCGGGAAGGATGAATTGGGGTGGGGTGGGGTGGGGCGATTGGAGGGGAAGAGCTTCCGCATGGAGAAGATGGTCAGATCAGTTATCCTGATCTTCAAAGAATCACAGAGAATGCAGAAATAAGGCTCTACAATAGACATCTGCATTTAGATGTAGTGGTGTAATGAAACATTCAACAGATAAATTCACCTGAGTGAGCATCCAGGGAGAGAGGTAGAATTAAAGGCAGGGAAGTGTTTTGATTGGGGATGAAAACTTTTATTTCTTGTCTTCATTAGGAGGAAATTCTGTTTTGTCTAAATCTTAACATCAGTCAAGCAATCTACTTTGACAGAAATCATTGTAAAGTCTAGAAAAATGATGGACATGTATAATTACAGAAGCTTAACCTTTGCTCTTGGATTATTGGGTAACATGGACTCGATGAGAAAGGGGCCAAGGATCAGGAACACCAAAGGTCATCACACAGGGAAAGGGTGTAAACTATTGGCAGTATCTGTCAGTGAAGAGTCAATCAACACCTTTGGACAGAGTAAAGAGGGTAAAATGGGTGGTACTTCGAGGTCTTAATTGCATGTATGATTATCTCAGCGAATATAAATTTTAGGGCACTTAAAAAATGGTTATCTCTCCACTGGCACAGTAGTTTGAAAAGGTTAACTCCTTGAACTAAAAACCGAGTAATTTACTTGCCATAGCGGGAACACACGCCAGACATTCATGTTTATATCAATGATCAAAAAAAGACAAGTTGAAAGCACGTGTTTGCTCAGTGCTACTAGTAAGCTCTCTTTATTTAAAATACTCAGCAAGTTGACTTTGTACTCACAGCTGATCAACGATGAATGAAGTTGGGCAAAACTGGAAGGTCAGTAATCCTCAGATCTCAGCGGTGTACATCACGGAGCCAATATGGTGAGAGCTGCAAAAAAGGAACGCTCCCCCAATTATTGACTGAGTTTTGTTTCACAACAGCTGGAGTTGTGAAAGGTGCGACATAATGGAAGTTTTTTTATTACTCTGTGATTCTTTGAAGATCGGGACATTTGATCCGATCATCTTCTCCATGCAGAAACCCTTCCTCTCAACCACCCGCCCCACCCCGATTTACCCCTCCTTCCAATGCCGCTGGTTTTACAGACCACAAACGATTATAACGGCGCAGCACCCTAAAAGATGCCATTGGGTTCTGTTCATACAAGAAACTGACACTTCAGCCGTCCCTCCAACATTCCACAGCAGTGCAGAAAGTCTGCACTAAATACCAGAGCCAGACTTATAAGCATGCACCTTCGCAAATCTCCCTCATTCAGGAGCAGGCAATTCTAGCGTGAACACACCGGGACAATCCTTCAACTGCTGCAGGTAAATATCAGCGCCAGCCTCTGCAGACATTATGGTCTATATACTATAGTCTATATAGTGGCTGTCTCCTGCTACCATGAACTACGACTTACCTCGATGGTTGATAAATTAACCACAAAGAATGGTGGCACAAACTAACATGCAGTAATTTCACAAACATTCCAGACTACTAATGAACACAGGTCTTCCACAATCCGGTTCAAACCGCTGCTGGGAACCCGCCTGGTCTGGAAACAGGAAACAGTCTGCCTCGAGTGTGTAACGGGGGTAGAAGTAATTAGAGATCCGCTTTGAAAGGTACTTTGTCAACTCCGGTTAGGAAGCATCGCACAAGGTCTGACTGGTGTCTGACCAGTCCGCGATACCTCTTCGGAAAGTAATTTCGGGGGGAACCTAACCAGAAAAGCAAATAATTTATTACTTATACTTCTTAGCTAATGAAAAGATAAGCGGATGCGGTGAATGATCAAAGTTCAAGTCACGTGCTCCTTGCGGGATATAAAAGTGCAGTTTCAGGTGCCCTTTCCAGCCAGTCAGCGCTAGGACGGGAAGACAACACCAAGCTGGTGCAGAGTGACCGACGGCAAAGCAGCTGAACCGCTGCACAGTCCGTGGAGCTTTTACAGTGCAACCTCAGGGGGGAGATGTCCGCTGTACGGTGCCGGCTACCCTTCCTAGTCATATTCCTGGAAGGGATTTTACTTGTGCTGATCGCACTGTTTGTGACTTATGATGACCACTCTGATGCTGCTGCCCAGGGCAATGGGACTGATCACAGCCGTAACCAACTCTATGCAGTCTTCCCTGTTTTCCAAGACATCCAGGTGATGATTTTTGTGGGCTTTGGACTCCTCATGGGCTTCCTAAAGAAGTACGGTTACGGAGGAATCGCCTTCAATTTTATGATAGCAGTGTTTTCCGTTCAGTGGGCTCTGCTGGTGCAAGGCTGGTTCTATCACTTCCACCACGGCAAGATCCACATCGGGGTCTATAACCTGCTGACGGCTGAAACCGTCTGTGCCACTGTCATGATCTCATTCGGAGCCGTGCTCGGCAAAACCAGCCCGGTGCAGATCCTCGTCCTAGCTCTTCTGGAAGTCCCAATCTTCACTGCAACCGAGTGGGTTATTATAGAGTTACTAAAAATCAAGGACGTCGGGGGGTCCATCACCATCCACTTGTTTGCTTGTTATTTTGGTCTAAGTGTCACCACGGTGTTGTACAGACCCGGGTTAAAGGATGGACACAAGGACGAGGGCCCAGACTATAACTCGGACAAGTTGGCCATGCTGGGCACCCTGTTGCTCTGGGTCTTCTGGCCAAGTTTTAATTCAGTCTTTGCATCGACTGGAGACGGCCAGCATCGGGCTGTGCTCCACACTTACATTGGACTCACCTCGTGTACCCTCACCACCTTCGCTATATCCAGCCTGTTGGACAAGCGAGGCAAAATTAACATCGCTCACATCCAGAACGCTGCTCTGGCCGGTGGCGTGGCGGTGGGCTCCGCGGCTGATATGATGGTCACTCCAGCCGGGGCGTTCACCTTGGGTTGCATCGCTTCCGTCCTCTGCACCTTGGGATTTAAATACTTGTCCCCCTTCCTGGCGAAAAAACTCAAAATCCAAGACGTGTGTGGCATCAATAACTTGCACGGCATTCCCGGCTTCATAGGGGCGATTGCCGGCATTGCCACTATCCTATTGACAGACGACGAGAGGTACGGCCACGGCTTGTACGACACCTTCCCCGAAAGAGTCCCCAAGGAAGGGGACGAGAGGCTGGCCGAACTGGTCCGGGTGCTCCCACAGCTCAAGGCTGGAGGCGGGCGGACGGCTTGGGATCAAGCACAGTATCAGGCGGCGGCTATAGGGGTGTGTTTAGGCATCGCTGTCCTGGGAGGGACCGTCACTGGCTTCATACTAAAATTACCCTTCCTAGCTCAGCCGAAAGACGAGTATTGCTTCAACGACGACCCTTATTTTGAAGTGCCAGAAGTGGAAGAGAAAGAAGAATTTGAATTTACTAATAAAAACAACGCGAACAATAATCAACGCCTTAAACTTCCAGTTTGATTTCAACTTCTTAGGATGCACGAGCATCGGATCTTGCGTCAGTTCTCTGGACGTGCAGCAATAGAAAGACATGCTGTGGTTAGCATATCTTATGCTAATTGTCCAATACTTTACCAGATATACTTATTAAAGAGAAGCCTTTAACCTGAATTGAGTTGAAAATTACTGTTTTGGCATCGCGGAACGCCCTATTTTATAAGTGATTGAAAAATCAGGATGTGCTCACTACTCCAAAATCATTCACAACTCCTGCACATTCTTATCTGAGCTTTACACTAAAACATTACTCGGAATGTGAATCAGAAAATGTTTCTCATACTTGTTTAAAAAATGATTACTGTATTTTCCCACCTACAACATACGGCGAATGAGACACAAATTCACAAGTCTGGGGTACCTGCCTCTTAACACGCAGTGACATGCTAATCATTAATGTCAGTCTCAGTGCTACCAGCCAGGTCAACTCTGTCCAGATGAGCCATTCAGCCAGTACTTGTGTAAGAGTGAGTTTCCATTTTTCCTTTTTATACGTCAGTAACTGATTGCTCTTTAACTTCACACTATAAGATTTTAATGGAGACTTTTTAGACAAGATAAAATTAAAAGAATTTTATTTGCAATGAATAAGGTAATGAATAGTTTTAAGAAATTCAAATAAAGTTGTTCAAACACAATGATTCAGAGTGTTCCGTAATTTCCTGTGGTACAATGTTTCATACGATTTTTAATGTAACTGATCATGTTTCAGTATTCTTTTACCCAAATATGTAAAAATATCTATTTTGACAATGTTCTCCCTGCACCTTTGCCCAAAAGGTGTGGTTCCGCAGAATCTTCCAGAATATTGTACAAATAACCATTCTTAATGTGCAAACCTAGATAATGAACGTTGGCAGGTTATTCAGCTCACGATGGGAGGGAAGTTTATATCCATGCCAGGTCCTGTCACTAGCTTGATGTAAAACCATTCAGCCCATGCAATTCTCAGCCTCTCTCCACCACTACCCATCACGCCACCCCCACCTCCCCATTCCATTCTCACCACCACCCCATCTTTAGTAGGAGTCACAGAAAGCTAACTATTAGCATTGAGGAGTAGACACACCACAGACTGAAATCAAAGCCGGTGCGTCCTGATATTTACACATCAAATTGCATCATATTTGCCAACTGAATCTTCAAGGGAGCGTTCCTTCACTACTTTTTTTCCTTGTCTTCTAATTGCCTGTAAGACCTGAAGCTTCTGTTTCCAGACCCTTATTTCTATAACTCTGAAAGTTACCAGCAATTGTATCAAAACACATTTAAAGTATAAGTCAGACCATTTCCCTACTGGTTACGATTAACCTTCCATCTTTTCCTTCTTTAATATCTCCATTGAACACAGTTTTTTGCACTGCAGAAATTCTCCTCTGATATGCACAATGAACTTAAATTCAAGTCAGCTGTTTTGCTTTTTTCACTCCTCATATTTACTGCCTTTTCTCATTTGACCCAATTCATTACAATACTGACCACTCATTTCATTGGCTTTAAAGTGCTTTGGGAAATCTTGAAGTCATGTAAGTTGCTATATAAATGAATGTTTCTCTTCAGTGATTTGTTATTCTGTTAATTTATATGAAAACATATTTATGCTAAATCAGCATATTCTCAGTTAGCATTTTCCTCCTTGATTCAGTAGCTTTTTAAAAAAAATTTCTATCTCTGTATCCTATCCATTTTAACTTTTCCTTTTCAGATATGGGTTTGCTTGGGTATTTTTACCTTGTTTGTTCAAGTTTACTTTTTTTCATTTCTTTACACCACCACCAGCAAGTGTTATTTATTTTTCTCCCTTTTACTTCCTCTGCTAAAGGCATTGGCCATACTAAGCTACAGAGAATGAATTTCCAGCTCCTTGTCCAATTACAACTCTTCATATGTATCTTGGAGATGGTTATGATTAGAACTTTACAGAGTTAGTGTTGATTTGGTAAAATAATTTTTCAAGATGGAACAGGAAGTTTGGCTAATTTTTTGCATTGTTACCTCCTTTTTTGCACTCTTAGCATTCTTAGGAATTAATTGTATTTCTCCCACATAATCTAAGTGAATGAAGCAAGAAACTATATGGTCAACATCTTGTGTACACATTACTCTGGAGACCTAAATATTACAGCATTGCACAAAGCTACTCTACCCATGTACCTATGCCTATATTTAAGGCAGTGTTAGCTCCAAATTTTTATCCTGATTTCTTTTTCTGTTTCCTTCAATTTTTCTCTTCTTCGTGTGTTTATTCAATTCTCTTTTAAATATCATGACTGATTTACCTTCATTATTCATTTGACCAGCACCCATATTGTATGTTGAATAAAAAATCTATTCTTCTACTCTATTTTTCTAACCCATAACATGTACTATTGACTCAGAAATAATTATCATTTTCCCTCTCACTTTCAGAACTGCACCCTTAACCTTCAATGTTTCAGTGAACCCAGTACTAGATTTTCTAGTTTCCCTTTTAACTGTATCTTTTCATCCTCATGAATCTATGAAGTGTCCTTCTCACAGCTTCAGGTATTCCTCAGTTTCAGTATTTTTCTGAGCAACGGAACCTTACTATTTTCTGTTAAGAATATTTGCTTTTGTGACTTCAATTTTAAGCCGACTACTTCTTTTGTCTTATTCTTCCAAGTTCCTGTTTACTTCTTTCTCAAGCCAAGAAATATTGGAGATATGATTTCTCTGTTGCTGTTATTGTATTTCTGTTTTGACTTTTTTTTGCTAAACTTTCATTTTCTTTTCTATCTCTATACCCCATCCATTTTAAGTTTTTATATTGTCACCTTTTGTGGCTATCTTTAATGTTCTCTACCTATTGCTTGCCCTTGAATCACTTGGCTGTATGTTCTTCAGGGTCCATTGCTCCCCCACTTATTTGTGTCTGAATAGATCTAATATGTAATATTGGATTTTAAAATTATTTTGGATATACCATGCTCTATTTTACAATTTTATAAGCAAAGATAAGTTATTGACATAGTTTTTTCAGTAAAAACAATTATGTTTTATTTATGTACATGTTAGAAGTAAATATATTACAGTTATCCTCTCTGATGGTACATCCACCATGGTAGGTGGATTCAAATTGTAATAGCAAATAATGCTGGTTAATCATATAATAATGGAATATAATTGAACCATAACTAAAGAAGCTCCACCAGCCTAGTTATAAGTTAGTTATGTGATAACTTAAGAATTTGAATGGGCAATGGCTAGGAATCAAACAAAGTTCTATTCCTGATACATATATTCAATTCCAACTCCATTCTCATTAACAGCCTACCTTATTAAACATGGCCAGAAGACATAGAAAGATGTTTACCAAATCACGTTTTTTCCCACAGTCCTCCAATACTGCAATCCACTTGGGAAACCTCATTGGTGTGAGCTAAATATGATTTTAAAAAAAGCTTTTCATCTGCATAACTACTCTACCCATAGAGTATGTAATTTCCTATTCCTCTCTCAGATACTTCCTCTCCGTGTCATATCACAAGGCATCTTTGGTGTGCTTTGAGATCAGCATATCCATGAACAAAAATAATCCTACAATGGGGAAATATCTTTTCCTTTTTATTTTCATTTTGGATTGTAACATTGATCATCGTTAAATCGTTTGTTTGCCGATATTGATCTGTTGAGATGGGAGCCCAATTTTCCCAGCCTATCAATATTCATTTTCACTGATTTCCTATAAGTAGCTGAAAAGGGAAGTTTTAAACAAGCATATATAATACATCATGTTGTGATTGCTTGATAATATGAGCATTACCCAAAAGAAATCCAGATAAAATTATTCCAAGAAACCACATTTGTTCCCCATTCTGAATACTAGTGTTTACAAATAAATCTTAGTTGCTCATAGACAGGTCAGTTGAAATATTCTTATTTTGTAGTTCAGATAATATCTCCTTACAGTAAACAAGATCTGTGGTCTTTATAGAAAGTGTTAATAAAGAGCTTTAAATGAAACAAGTATGAACTCAGTTGCCTAGGGTTAGGGAGTTCTCAGAATCCAAACTTTGACACAATGGAATGCTGTTAATCAGATGGCATGCTAAAAAATCCTACAGTGTTGCCGTTTGGTTTGGTAAGTTGATTGCAACATCTGTAAATGGGCCAAGTCCCAGAAAAAACTACTAATATCTATCACGAGAGGACTAATTACTAATTGCTTAACTGGAATGCAAGGTGTACTCCAAAGTTCAAGGTACTTGACCTTTAATAATTTATTATTTCCATAATCAGTACCCATTGTCCTTTACATAAACTACTCTATATGCACCTTCAAATATTTAAGAATCTACAGTGCAGAAATAAACGTGTGAACATGCATGAATAAGATAGTCCACAATATCCAAGCGCAATATAATTATAAATGAGTCAAGGTGCCTTACATTGATTCCAATGGGACTTTTGCCCCTGCTGTTGCCTCACAACTCCAATGACCCAGGTTTAATCCTGACCTCCAGTGTTGTTAGTGTGAAGTTTACGTGCTTTTCCTATGACCATGTGCATTTCCATTGTGTGTTCCAGTTTCCTCCCACATGCAAAAGATGTGTGGGTTGGTAGGGTAACTGGTCACTGTAAAAATTGTCCCTAGTGTAGGTTGGTGGCAGAATTGATGGGAATGTGGGGAGAATAGGTTATATGGAAAATTATCAGGGGGATGGGATTGCACTGTGAGCTAGCCTAGACTCAATGGGCTGAATGGTCTCGTTTAATGTCATAAGAAAATATGGAAAAGATCTGTTCTCATTAGATATGAAGCTAGAGCTGAGTAAGCCCACTTATCTGCCACTTTGCTCTGTGTAACTGACTATACACAAGAATTGGTGTTTTATTGATTACATTTATAGAAAATCCCTGAGAATTGTTTCATTAGAAGCCACAAAGTTACATCAAAATAGAAGTCTAAAACAAAGCAGAAAATGGTGTAAATCCTCAGTAAGTAAACATATGAAAGCTGGCTTTCTAGGTCAGTATGTTGAGGGAACAGGCTACTTTAGACTTAGTGTTGTGTTTAAATATAAAAAAAGAAAGTGATTTTGTTGAATCTGAAACTAGGGCCTTAAGTCTAAACAAAGCAAACCATAAAGGCATGTGGTATGATATGGCTATGGTAGATCGATAGTATATCAAAGGATTTGATGTTAAACAAACAATGATTAATTTTTGAAGAATTAATTAAAAGTTTACAAGTGTTCCATATCTTTTTAGGCCAAAAAGTTATCCAAAGGAAAAGTAGTCCATCTGTGGCTATCAAAAGAAGTCAATGTGATCAAAGGAAAAGCCTAATATTGCCAAAAAATAAACCTAGTAAGGCTGGAAATTGGGAAAATTTCAGAACTCAGCAAAGGTGGACCATGGCATTGACATGGAAAAGGAAAGTAGAATAGAGGAGTAGGGTAATGATAAACACAAAAACAAGTGGTAAGAATTTCCATAAAGCTGTTAAAAGGAAAAGATTAGCTAAATTTAATGTTGGCCTCTCAGAGACTAAGACAACAGAATTTATATTTTGGGGAATAAGGAAATGGTAGAGAAGTTAAACAAATATTTTGTCCCTGGTTTCATGGAAGAATACACAGCAAACCTCCTGGAAATGGTGGAGGACTAAAGGTCTAGTGTGAATGAGGAGCTTCAAAGGAATTATCATTGGTTAAGAATAAGTATTAGGAAACATAATACAACCGAAAACTGATAAATTCCCAGAACCAGATGACCTGCATTCTTGGGTTTTGATTGAGTTGACTATGGAGATAATGGGTACACTGATAGATTCAAGAATGGTTCCCTCAGGTTGGAAGGTAGCAAATAAAGCCCCATTATTTAAGAAGGAAGGAAGAGAGAATAAAAAAGTAACTATAAACTAGATGGCCTCACATCAGTTGTAGAGAAAATTCTGGAATCTATTATTTAAAAAGTGATAACTAGTCACTTTGAACAGAATTTTAGACTTATCCAGAGTCAACGTGGATTTATGAAAATGAAATCAGATTTGACATATCTGGCAGAGCTTTCTGAGTTTGTTACTGTCAGGTTAGCAAGGGAGATCAGTTGATGTGGTATATTTGGACTTTGATAAAGTGTCACCTAAGGGATTATTAAACAAAACTAGAGCACACTGTAATGCAAGCAATACACAGGCCCTCAATGATGGCCGTTAATGGACAGAAGAAAGAAAGTAAAAATAAATCGGTCATTTTCGAGTTGGGAGGCTGTGACGTGGTATATTGAATGGATCAGTGCTGGACTGATTCAGCTGTTCTTTTAATCTTTATCTATGAGTTGTATGAGGTGACAAAGTTTGCTAACAATACAAAACTGAATGGCAGTATGGGCTATGAGGAGCTTTCAGAGAGGCTCCAAGGGGATATAGGCAGGGCAAGTGAATAAAAAAGCATGACAGATGGAGTATAATGTGAAAAAATGTGAGGTCATGCACATTGGTAGGAAAGAATAGAAATACAGAATATTTTTTAAATGGTAGAAGGTGGAAGGATGTTGGTGTTCAGGGGAACCTGAGTGTCCTTGCATATGAATTCCTGTAAGTTAACATCCAAATAAACAAGCAATTATGAAGATAAACCATATTAGAAGATCTTGCTCCAATTACATAGAGCTCTGGTGAATCCATTTCTGGAATATTGTGGAAGATCTGGAACATTATGTACAGATCTGGCTAGCCTATGTAAGGATGGACATACTTGCATAGAAGGAATGTGCTGAAGGTTTACCAGATTGATTACTGGGATAGTGAGCTAATGGTTCAAGGAGAGATGAAGCAGATTGGACCTTCCTCTCTTTCCATCAGAAGAAAGTGAGGCAACCTCCTTGAACCATACAAAATATCTTTAGGGCTTGACAGGGTAGATGCAGGTTTGATATTTCCCCTCGGTGGGCTGTCTAAAATTAGGGTCAAAGTTCTTAATAAGGGGTTGGCCATCCAAAACACAAATGAGAAAAATCATACCAGAGCCTTTTTACCTCAGGGGAGTGCATCTTTAGAATTGTCTACCCAAGAGGGCTGCTAAATCTCTTGCTCAATATACTTCAAGCAGAGATCAATAGATTTTTAGATATTAAGGGTATATAGGGTTAGTGCAGGAAAGTGGCACTGAGGTGAGAGATCAGCCTTGATTTTAGTGAATGGCAGAGCAGGCAAAAAGGGGCCAGATGGGCTACTCCTGTGTCTATTTCTTATTTTCTTATGTTCTTATGTAATTCAGACAGGATCCACAGATAGGAAAACAGAGTCATATGGATGACTTTTCATCAAAACCTGTTTCTTTGACCTGAAGCATTAACTCTGTTTCATAGCCTACCTGACCTGCTAAATTTTCCCAGGATCATCTGTTTTAATTCCGTATTTCCAGCAGCAGCAGTATTTTGCTTTTGCATTAAAGTAAAAATACCATGAAGTTACAGAGTTCTAAGGTGAAGTATTACTTTCTGGAAGAGTTTGACTGGTCAGAGTAACATAGCATAACTCTGTGTAAGTTTTGAGTATATATTTGCAAATATTTGAAAATCTACACCCAAAACAGTTCAATGGAGAAACCTTATCAGTTACTTGCTAATGAGATATAGCTGAAAAGTCCACAGGTCACTGGATCGCTGCAGTAAGTAAAGGAAGCCATCCAGTTTGTTCTCCACAATGGAGACTGATGCAACCTTGGGGGAGCAGGGGCTGCAGGGAGTGGGGGGGGGGGGGGGGTGGGGGTGGGGTGGGAGGTGGCGGTTGGAGTAAGAGGAAGCAACAAATTGACAATTTTGCATAAAGAGTCAAACAGTTTTCTTATTGAGGTGAATCATCATCCAAAGACTTTTTTTACTTGATTCTGTCTTATAGACAAGATACTGGTGTTTACTGTGGTCATTCCTTTCTTGTTACAGCTTTATTTCCCCAGCTTAGTTTAGATTGAGTTTGTCAGGGAGTGATGGAGCAAGAAAATGCCAATAACCCCAAAATATATACCGCTTACTTAATTTTCTGTTATGCATTGATGTCACTTAGAAACATATTTATAAGAATACATCAGAGTAGACTTTTATCTTTGTCTAATCTTTGTAAAACTTTTAATAATGACAAACAAAATATTTAATCATGTTAATTAATAATATAAGAGATATTTTAACCATATTGCTTTGATACTCTGACAAAAGTGTTCGGTTCTAAAATAAATCTTGGTAAAAACCAAAACGTTATGAAGTCTTTTGTATGAGTAGGGGTGGGGTGGGAGCAGTTATTTTCAAAAATCTTGATGAGTCGCAGATAATCATCTTGGTTAGCTTGATATAATAAGTATGTTCTGTTAGAAAAAATGTATTAATACATTGAATGAAGTCATTAATTTTTAAGATTGAAAAGACAATCTATTTCTTGCAATGTCATATGAAGGAGGAAACTATGATGAAATGCGAAATGCTAAACTTGTTTTAATGGACAAAGCAATTCAGTCCCTCACAGATTTCACCTGGTCGTGGCCCCAGTGTTTCCCAAAGAGTATAATCAGCAAGTTTCAGCAAAACTTAAACAATCAGCCATTGGTAATTTATAGCAGTTTCCCTTGAACCTTAGGAGCTTAGGATGAGACATAAAAAAACAATGTAAGATCAGCAGAAATCTGCATAATCTGAAGCAGAGGTAGGTGCAGTATGTCCTCCAGAATTTTTCTCTTTTGTATGAAATTAAGTGTTGCTACTATTCAACCACCCTTCATGATAATTAGCCATGTATGTCAAGAAAGTATGCAATTCTGAATGATTTTTTTACTAACTAATTCATTCTAATGCTGTGAAAAATGCCTTTAAAGATCCCCAAAATACAATGTTAGTCTCAGCAAGGAAAAAAATACTAATAAGTTGCCTTAAAAATTCAGAATAAAACAAAAGAAGTATTGCTTTGGATCCACCTGCACCTAAAATTCAGTTGTGAGTGTAACAACCTTACATTCTTATGTCCTTTGCATGGGTTGGAGCTAGGCTGCTGAGCAATGGAGAACTTTGGCAGGTTTAATTGAATAGGTGCAAAAATTTGAGGAAATTTGGGTGCAGTGTAAGAATCAGTAAAAGTTTCCCACTCTTGAATTTCCTTGATCCTTTGCCTAGCATAATCAGTATTATATCGTATTTAGGTGGCTCTTTAAGTACAAATGTTTACGACATTCCAGCCCACAATATTTTAAAGAGCTAGGATCTTTAAAATATTAGAGCAAGCCAAAGAACAAAATACAAGTTCAAAGGAATAGAACAGGACCAAAGGTGTAGGATGAGATATACACACTTTACCAAAACGGAAAGATATTCCTACTCACTTAGTGTAACACTTCCTCAACTGTCCATGCAGAATTCCAGTGCACTACTTTACAGAGGCACAGTGCTTACCCTTTGGATAACTGCAATAAAAGCTATCAGTGAACATAGTTTTAAAAAAGTGCACTGTCAATGAAAGTGCAGGCTGTTCCAACGGTAATGAAACGTCATATCTCAGAGCCATCCAATTGTATTTCCTGCCTTGTGATTTAATGCATTCGATCTGCCTCTGACAGTGCTTAGAGAATAGCATCGATATATATTTGGACAATGCAGTGAACTCCATCACCAAGTACAGAATGGGAATGGCATGTTTGACATGTTTCGTACTTATAGTTGCTGTGGTGTTGTGATTTCTGCGTGTTATTTTTGTTAGTTCTAGTAAGTATGGTTTATGTCCACATTGTCGACTATGCCCACATCGAGGATTTTTGTTTGGATCCTTGTGTGTATGCCTATAATTATGGCTCGTGCCTTTTACTGAAGTCTGCGTCTATTACGATGTCCTGTGTCTACATTGTAATTTCGTTCAGCTTCTGTGCCATTGTGTGGGTAAACGCCTTCAGCTATGTCTGAGTTATGTGAATTTGAACTTAATTCCTTATTGCTGAACACATATGGACCTCATGTTAATCATATTTTATCCATTAAACTATAATTATTTTGTCTTATTTTCTTTTATTAAGGAGAGTGCAGTCCCTGAAAAATTTAGCTATCCAGCTTTACCTTGTAATTGTATATTGAGGGAAGGTTGAATACCAGAGTTGCTGTCTTTCTGGAGTGGCATTAATGCAATATCCCAAATGTTCTCTCAGTTGGATGTGAAAGGTCCCATGACACAATCTAAAGAAGAGCAGTGTTCTTTTTTCAGTGTTTTTGCTGATATTTATCCTGTTATTAATATCAATTAAAGTCTGTGGGGTCCAGCTGGTACATTTCCCCTACATTATAACAGAGACTACGTTTCAATAGCTATGAAGTACTTTTAGGAGTTCTGATGTCAAAATGTAATACATAAACACAAATTCATCTACTGTTCCTTTGTGCAAATTTGTGTGTGAATCTCATTAGCATACATAACATATTATACAAGGTGATGCATCAATTATAGCTAGTTACCAGTCAGAAAATGCACTAGAACATAGAGCATAGAACAGTACAGCATAAAACAGGCCCTTCAGCCCACAATGTCTGCACCAAACACAATGCTGAATTAAACTAAGTCTCTTCAGCCTATACATGATCCATATCCCTCCATTCTCTGCATCTTCATGTGTTTATCTAACAGCCTCTTAAACACCACTATCATATCTGCTGCCAATATCCTTATATTCAAATGACAAGGTTTTAAATTGAAGCATGCTGTTATTCTATGAAATAATACCTATACAGTAACAATCAAGTTATTAAATTAGGCATTTCCTAAAATAAAGAATACAGATAGAAATCTTTAGCTTTATTCCACTTTTCACTCCATAATCTAGATTAAGTAATACAATCTGTTTCCTTGCTAACCCTCACCTCCCCCTGTTATATATGCGATGCACATTCCAATAGTGATAGAATTTTGTTACTGTGACTGAACCTAAGAATTTTTGCAATCTTATTAAAAAGTAATAGGTTAGGTTATACTGGAATTGTAACCTATATTCCTGCACTTGCTTGAGCTAGATGCAGAGGGGCTATCTCACGGACCCTCCTGGAATCCAGCAGAGAGGTCTGAATGGCAACTAGGCCAGGGATGACATTGTGCAGAGGCCTCGCCAACACAATGATCAAAAAGGTGGTCAGCAAATTTGGGGCAGTGGGGGTGGTGGTGGAGCTTTGCCAGCTGAAAAAGTTGTGAGTTCTGTCAATAGTTTGCAAATATCTCTGAGATATTTAAAACATATTAAAATTGAAGTATGTAATCAAAAAATATAAATCCATTACACATAAAAAAACTAGTTGAAACATATAACACACTTACATATAAATAAACATATCAAACTAAAACAAAATTATTTCTAAAGGTAACTTAATCTTCCACTTTACCCCTCCACAGATCTGGAATCCCTTTTGAAATCAGTGGAGTCTGATTGAAGGCAGGATGCAAGAAGATCCTACTAAGACTGTGCCCTGTCATGTACCCCATGTAGAGTTCAGCATCAGAGCATAGCAACTGTTGCAGTGCCATCTGTCATTCAGTAAGCCCCAGACTTATAAACATGCATTGACAAGCAGTTGTTAAAATGACTGAACTCCTGAGTATCTGACTGGAACCTCCACCAATCTCAGTGAGAACTGGCCCGTTGAAATATAAAATCCAGAAAATATTGGAAATACCTGAAAGGTCAGGCTGTATGAGTGGAGAGTTAAAGAATTATATTTTCATCTTTCTTAGAACTAGAAATGTTAGATATGTACCGGTTAAAAAGTACAGAACAGGGAAACAGGATCAGTTTAAAAGCAACAACATTTACCAGTTACTGTAGCTCACAAATGTGAGGAAAATCTGAAATTGTTGAATTCATTATTAAGTCAACAGATACTCCCCAACCTGTGTATTCCCATCATTTTCTGCTTTATTTCATACTTCTGTCTTCTGCAGTATTTTTTCTGTTGGCAATCAATGATTGAGTTTTGCTCTATTATGATTGTACCAATGAGTAGAGTAGGTGACTGTGAAAAGGTGCTGCAGAAAGAAGCAAGTGTAAAAGTTATAAGCTCCAGGGGTTCTTAAGTCACAAATTACTATTTATTATTATAGAGTCATACAGCACAGAAACAGGCCCTTTGACCCGTTATGTCCATGTCAACTATCAAGTACCCATGTATACTAATTCTACCAATCAGTACTTGGTCCGTAGCCCTGGCGATTCACATGCTCATCCTGACCCTTTAAAGATATTGTTATAGCTGCACACCAAAAACTAAGGAGCACAACAAATGTAGAACAGAAACAAAGAATGCCAGGAATTGTAGTATTTTTTCAAGATAGTTGCTGCTGATATTAAAATTAACCTCCAAAGCACCCAAACACTGTAAATAAAAAAAAATTCAAATCTCCTCTGCAATTATTTTGTATGGATGAGTTTGTGTTCGATTGAAATTTTTAAGTACCTGCATTATTCTGTAGGTACAGAACACAGAATAGTTGAAGAGGATTTTATACTTCTGAATTTTTTATTAGTGCAAGATATAACAGACAAAACGAAGCAGTTGCTAGACATATATCAGTGAACTTATTTTCTCCATTTCATCTAGAAATTGTGGTTTGTAAATGAAAATTGTTTACTAGTTGTCATTTATTGATTTGGCTACAAAAATATTTTGCAAACCACAATACCAAGTATAGGTAATTTATTCTGTAACAGTGTCATTTGATTTTCCCACATTATCATCAATAAAACTAATTTGCTGATCATTATTACATTGTGGTTACGAGACCTTTCTGTGCATAAATCACAAAAGTGTCCACACTGGCAAATGTACTTTATTAATTGCAGAATAACATGGGATATCCCAAAGCTCCAAAAGGTATTATACAGCTGCTAGATGTTCTTCTTTCAATGTTGTTTGGTGCAATGTTAATCAATCTCTCTAGCTCAGAAAAAGAATAATTAATAATAATGAGTTGTTTGCAGTTTCAAAAATGCTTTGAATGCTTTCAATTTCTTTTCTGTCTGTCTCAAGAAATATAATGTTTTTTCCATCTCTTCCCTCAGCTTAAACTTCCAGCAAGTTACAGCATATAAAAAGTTCCAGTTAAGTGTCTTTGATATGAAACATTGTCTGTTTCTCTTTCTACAGATGCTGCCTACTGAATATTTCCAGCATTTACTGTTTTTATAACACTTGTATTAAAAAGCAACATATCAATCCTCATCTTCCTTCAATTAAAGCCACAAGAAACCTATTTTGTTCTAAATATGTCTCTGTAATGCAGGCATCTGGTGCACATCTGTCACATTTCAGAATGTCAGATTTGAGCCTGACTGATTCAAACATCCATTTCAATTAATTCTATCAAATTATAACTGGGCAGGTAGGAAATATAGCTCAAATATAGTCTTTATTTTTATTAATCTTCAGTAAATCACAACTGAACTGTTAGGTAACATACCAGTTAAGAACAACAGATGGCACAACAAATACCAACCTAGGGGTAGTAAAGTTAATCAACTAATCAAGATTGAACAGTCAGAAAAAGTCACCACAAACCCAAGATGAGCAATTAAATCATTCAAATACTTCTGAAAAAAGGCATTGTTTTTCAACTATATGTTTTTCAGAAGGGATAAAAAAACAACTTACAACATAACAAATTTACCTGTAAACTAACCCAGCTCCTGTTTTATTGCTAAACTTTCCGGAAGAACTCCCCAAGTGTTTTGCTGTCTGTCAACTTTTCCTGAGTGCTTCCTGCTCCAAGTGCTTCCTGGCCTAAGTATTCCTTGTTCCCCTCAGTTCTTGTTGGCCCATCCTAAGTGTTTCTTTCCCTTGGAGCTTCCTGGCCAATCCTGAGTGCTTTCCTTTGGGCACAATATCCTGCTTCCAAATTGTTTTTTCCTTCTGCTCAGCAACCTGAGTTCGCCATTGCCTCTAATTGAACTGGTACACTGCATCTTGAAGCTTTCTTCTTCTCTTAACCAAGTCTTGCCACTATAAGACTTTTCCTCACCACCCAACCCATTCCTGGCCTTCCAGTCAACTTCCTAATTTCGTCTTTCATGGACTAACCCATTATGTTCCTTTTATTAGCACCGGGTTTTCCTTTGCCTTTGTTGTCCCAGACTATCATCTCTGTAACTCTTTTGGATCAGGATAGTCCATGAATTTTATACTGTGAGGCCGTCATATTTTGGAGTAACATTTAATATTTAAAGGAAATACAAATGATTATAAACCACATAAATTATTGTTAAACAATCTTTTTCCAGTGACATTCCATGAGAACTCCCCAGATATTTTAATCCCTGCTTCCTTGTGGTGCTATTGTTTTTTGGTAATTCCTTGGTCTGGCAGTGACCCTGTTCAGTTGATCTGTTTGGATTTATTCACAGTGTCAGATGTACATGGATTACATCAGAATTTTCATATACAATACTAGAATGTGCTCTCAAATTAATGTTAATGCTTTTGTGAAGTTTTATGCAGTTTGTTCTTTCTGTCACTAACAGCGGGAACACGATTCCAGTCATTTCAACAGCAAGTGAGGCCAATAAGCCGTGAACAGACAACTTCCTGTAGTCCAGCTTCTAACAGGGTATTCTGTGCTAGTTCCTTTCAAAAGATATCTTCAGTGTAAGTATTAGAGTGAGAATTTTCTTTACTTGGAAGTTCCTTTTAGAAAAATCTTTATTTGCAAAAATAATGCAATATAAACACCAGTGAAGTTACAAAGAGAACAGTGAATTTTAAATGCACCCCAGGCACAGCTAGAGGTCAGAGACTTGGTTTAAAAATTCTGCACCAACTATCACTATAAGAACGTATGCTACAGTTTCTGAACTGTTTTGCAAATCATGAAAGTAGGAATATTCATCAATAAGTGCTCCTCAGGCAGCTGAAGCTGCAAAACCAACAGACCTGAAGAGAAAATCTTATTTTGCTTTTGAGTTGGGCAGGGTCTGTGTCAGTGCCATTGGCTGTTCAGGTCTCTGTTTTGCTTAGTTGCCTTGCATGTGAACTAGCTAGAATTTGCAAAGGTCAGCAGTCGGGAAATACTGATAAAATGGGTGTTTTAAGATATCAGACTTTGGTGTATTATAGCAGGTTTTCTTTGGAGATGCAGCCTTCTGCACTTGGAGAACAATTTCAGGCCATCTTCTTTCAAAAATGTGGGTTTATGAAAAGAGATGGGAGCAATTTTGTTTCCACAGTTCCAGAGCAGAAAAATATTAGTGAACATGGCTTTCAATGTTATTCAAGTTTTGGAAAAGTTACGTCACTTCTATGAACATGAAGGCTCCAGCTTACATAGTAGGTTCTGTATTCCAAACCACGTAACACTTGTGCTGTAAAATTCAGTTCTGCAGTGAACATGTTTTGGACCCTTCCAAAATATTGACCAATGCATTCATGCAAAAAGTTGAGGTATTGGCAGGTACACAATTTTAACCCAGTGGAAATATGCAGAGTAAGTAGATCCTGCCATCAATTGACATGCAATAGTAATTTGATAGCAGAATTACCATTTTGGAGATGAACAATCCTGTCAACAACTTCCTTCAACCTCACACAGGTGAACATGCATTACACAGTTGGAATGACCCAACACCGTATTCTCAGGTTAGTTGCTAATTGATTTCTACTGGCTGTTTCAATAATTCTGCAGTTGCTTGGTGATTTTTATCCTTCTTCAAAACTGAGTGTGGAGTGGCAGGTGCTGAAGGAACTTATCCAAGCTCAAGGCTTCTGAACAAATCAACTGCTGCTAGTCTGTGTGCCTAGTAAGTGTTTTCCTGTGGTACAGTGTGAGTCAATGACTGAGAAGAAAGTAAGCTGGACAAGCAGCCATGGGAGGGAGGAGTGGAGGGTGGGGTAAAGCAGTCAGCCGGAGGCTGCATCCATATATGGAATCCAAGGTTTCTCCCACATTGATCTCAGCAATAATCATTGAGATCAACATTGAAACCTGCCAATAACTCCAGCTATGACTACAGCCAGAGAGGAGAGTGAAAGTGGGATTGTCAGAGGTTGTCAAAGTCATCATGGTAATAATGTGTCATGCAGTGGACTCTTTCCAGGCTGATGTTGGATATATTTTCCACACCTTGAAGTTTGTTGCATAAAGAAGGTTACTGACAGTATGTAGGTTGCAGAATTGCTATTGTGTAGATAAATGTTGAACGCATACACTTCACTTTGCAGGCAGCACAGTCAACTCTGAAATTTGCCGCAACCAAAGTGGATTGCTTTTATTTAACATTTAACTAGTGTGCAACACAGGGCTCTGAATAAAGAAGATCAATACTGGCTACACTGGCAGCAGTCATATTGCCTTTATTCTACACCCACTGTGCCATCTGCACAAGAGCCACCACTTGAGGCAAATGGGTGACCACTGGATGACAAGAGCTGTTTGCTAATGACATGGCTCATGACTCCAATGTGCAATCCATGCCAATACAGGCAGAGTACCTCAGAAACCATGCAGATAAAGAAATTTGATAGTGTGGGCTATTGGCTAGGTAAGGTGATTCTTCTATCACCTGGACTCTCAGAAGGAGCCCTGTATTAATCGGCAAAGCAGGCAAAATGATTCAAAGTTATTTGCTGTATGCTGTACAGTCTTGCCACCATGAGAGCAGAGACCTTGCCAACACCTACGTGGTGAACATTTGAAGAGCACCATTCAATGCAAGGCAAAGGGATAGTTGACGTTTCAGGTTGAGACCCTGCAATAATACTGACGCAGAGTCTTAACCCAAAACGTCAACTATCCCTTTGCCTCCACAGATGCTGCCTGACCCACTGAGTTCCTCCAGCCACTTGTTTTTTACTCCAGATCCCAGCATCTGCATTCTCAATGAAATCATGGCTGATCTGCAATATCACTCCACAGAACCACGTTTCCCTCAACGCATTTGGTTGACCTAAAATCTATTAATTTCAAGTCAAAAGAGGAGGAAGAGGAAAAATGAGGGACTGTCTGTAATCTAGACAGTCCCTGCCTGGCTGGTGTGCCTGTAAACAATCATCTAACTATAGCAGCATTAAATGCAATGCCAGTTCCCCACTCACCAACTGACCCAGACCTTACATCCCCTCCATTGCTAACCTTTGCAACATCATTTTAGCCTCAATGTAAAAATAAAAGGCAACACAAAATAAACATGCTAAACATAATTATAAATCAAAGTGTGCCATAATGCATAGGAATTTCGACAAATCATTCTCTGCATTTCCTTAATGCCTGTCTTCTACATGTCTTTGACTATCCTAGTGCTCCTAATGTGAACGTCAAGACCTCAGATCTGGCACAAACTCATGATCTACCAGGCAGCAGTAAACTCTGTCCTCCTGCATGCCTACAAGACCCAGGCAGCGTATAGCAGGCACCTCAAGGCACTGGAAAGATCATCAATACTATCTCCGGAAAATCCTCCAAATTCACTGGAAGGATAAGGAAACCAATATCAATGTCCTCTGCTAGGCCAACATGCACGGTACTCAACGTCTTACCTGCAGTCAGCCAGCTCCTTTGGGCAAATCAATTAATCATAATCGCAGAACAGACTCGACATTCTGAACTTTGTCACTGGAAGAGATTACCAGGTGGACAGAGGAAAAGATTCAAGGATGTGCTCAGATAAATGTAGCATCCCAGCTGACTCTTGAGAACTTCTGGCCCTTGATCGCACAAAGTAGAACAGGAGCATTCAGAATGATATTGGGAACCTCAAGGCCATGCATCTGGAGCACACAGAAGCCTTTCGTAAATGGCAGAAGGACTGTGCCATGTCACAAACTCACCGACTGTCTCCCTATCAGGTTCTCTGTAGTTCCCACACTGGCCTCACCAGTCAGCTCAAAACCCACAAAACCATGGTGGAAATGAGTCCTCTTCAACCTTGAGGGATTGCCTAAGAAGAAGACTTTGTACCATTGCATTTTCTTCAGCATGGCAGTGAAGGTCACTGAGGTTTAATGGAGAAGACTACAGGTAGCCTTCATTAACCTCAAGCAGTCTGGGGCGAGAGCACCCGGCTTCAGACTGCATGGTCTCAGCATGGGCAGCGGGAGCCTGAGTGGTTAACTGGCATCAGTAAGAGCCTTGGCAGAATGGCAGTGGTGGATGGACAAACAGATCCACAGCCATGAGGCAGCAATCTAAATTTGCATGGTAACTCCGTTAGGAGCAGTCTGACCTTCCACAACATGAACCAGTGGCCTTTGTGCTGAAATGAAAGGTGAAATACCAGCAGTCAAATGCTAGAGTATGATTGGGTCTATACGTTTGCTGATGGAGCTACGCACTACTTACAGTGTGGAACGCTATGCCTAGCTTCGACTGAATAGCTTTTGCTCACTCTGATTCTGCACCTTGTCCTGAAAGAGAAAGGGAAACACATCAGTGAATATTGTGCAGTGTTCAGGTAATGTTCCAATCAATGTCAAACAGCTGACCTTGTACATAAACTATAAAGTGTGGGTGTATGTCTTGCAGTTATAAGTGTATGAAACTGAATTTGAGGATATAGCTGGTCCTGACTGCTTGAGATTGTTGGTAAATGAGTGAGGGTGGATTCAGCAGTACTCGTAGTTGATGCATGTGGCATTTGAAGATGTTGAATGTCTCATGACAATGTATTCAGGTATCTGTGGCTTGACCCTGCCACTTGTAACCCCACCACCCTCAACAGCACCCACCCCCAACCTACCTTCCTGTTCCCCCACTCATTAACTTCGGAGTGCATTTTTGAAGACCCATCAGGTTCCCTGTGGAAAGAGGACATCCCTTCTCCTTTCCAAGTGCTCCAATGCATCATTGTTATCAGAGAGTCCATTCTCTCCCTTGTGTCAATTTTGTATCTCCCAATTCACCTTCAGTTGTAGGATCAGTTGCAGCCATTGCCTTGAAGTGCAGCCTGGCTTTATGTCATATAGGTTAGCTTTAACCAGTGCTCCCCCTCACAAAACTGTTGAGGTGATAGGCCATTGAACAACCCACTTATTGCTGGCGGCCCGCCCTACTCATGTTCTTAATGTTCTTTTGTTCCAATTGTAACAAGTTACATGTCACTAATACTGGAATAAACAGACTGTGAGTAAATCAGAAGGTACCCTACAGTTATATTTCATTTATCAGCATAACTTAAACATGCTGAGAGGGAGAGAGAGAGAGATCTAAGGCAAACAACACTTTACTATTACTGGTTCTTTTTTACTGGATAAAAATCTTTTTGGTTGGTAACTAGGATAGTAGTACACACAATTCTAATGGTTGATATGAGGAAACGGGGAAGAATAGTTCATCATTATCTCATTAAAAAAAGCAGCAATTGGCAACGGAAATTTCTAACATATTAACAGTGTGGAAAATTTCTGCATGCATAGATGGCGACTCAAAACATGTTAATAGTAATCTTTTTGTTTATTTTCTCCTATCTCAGAATAAAGATAAAAAAAAACTAAATAGTCCTGCGTCTAGAATGCATAACAAGAGAGAGTAAAGGTCAGGGCTGCCTCTTCCACACCTCAGTGTGCACATACCGAAGATTGGTAAAAATCCCAGATTTAAACCAATTCAGACAGGAAATCTTTTATCAATTAAACTTTCTCAAGATGCTTTTGCTATTTTTTACTGTGATAAAATTTATCATCAGTGCCAATTACAGCTTTTCCTTTCAATTCTTATAGAATTCTTGCTTTATCTCTAGATAAGTCCTATAATACCAAAATATCAGTGATTCATTTGGCAATCATTTTTGAGCTCATTGAAATGGGGATGTTACCATTGAGGAATTCACCCAAGTCTGGTGTTGGTAAACACTCCCAAGTCTTGTAAAGCACAGGAGGGGTTGAGAATCATAGTGCCCAGCAATTTACCCTCTCTGCTGTATCTGAAAGGCATTTCCTATCTTTAAATTAATCCATGTGATTGATTGTTTGATTCACTTGTGAATTTAATGCTCAGTGGAAAAGCAACAGAGCAATGTAAGTTCACCTGGTGCTTCTCAGTTCCAGACTTGCTACAGTACCATTACCTGAGGATCGATAGAAACTTGCCCTTGTTCCTTATCTGAATAATTGATGCAAATTTCTAGCAGTGATTGTACCTTTGCAGGCAGCCTGCCAGAAGGAAACCGTCTATGTTGGGGCACCTGCTTCATCAGCAGCATTGTCTTGGGTTGGTTCTGGAGAGGAGTTGAGAGATTCTACAAGGGACTGGGTGATAGTGGCACCAGTGGAGTTGGGAGAGCATCTTAGTTCCTCCTATTTTCATTGGAAGGTTCTTTGAGATAAATACTTACTTTTCATTTGTGGCCATATTTCAGGGGTCCTTTAACAGGAGTAACCCTCTGATTGACATATTCAGGACACTTAAAGCCTATTCAACTCAAACCTCTAAAGTTGGGTGCAGGCAGTTCCATGTCTACATTGCTGTATTTGTTACCCATCGCATTCATTGAATGGATGCATTGCATAGCAGTTTCTAATGCAGTGGATGTTCTATATTCTATTTTGAGTTATACTTTTTACTACTTAGGAAGTGGTTAAAAGTTCCCTCATAAGCTCCTGCATAGGACCCTTACGGTCACTTGTCAATCAAAATCTTTCTGTTCAAATGGATTTAATTCAATTTCCCAGTGTAGTTCGAACAGGGTTCCAATTCAAAAAACTAAAATTATGGCATGACTATAGCAGAAAGAAAAATGTTTCTCATCCTGGTATAAACATGCTTTTACTAAGCTACAAGCATTTGCTGTTATTGATTTCTGCTGCATTGTTTTAGTATACATAAAAAAGTTGTTTACAATGCGTAATACAGAAAGAAAGAATCTAGAATGTCAGATTCATTTTGTTACTTTGCACATAAAACTAGTACATGGTTAAAGTACAACTTCTGCAGTATGTTTCAATGCCCATTATGTTACCCAGTACATAAAACTAGCATGTAGTTAAAGTGCAACGAATATTTCACCACTAATCCCAGCACTTTTTTTTCAATCAGCACACTCCAGCTCCATCAGAGCTGTAGCCTCTGATGTGCTGAACCTAAAACCCAGGAATCTGGCCCTGAACAACTTGGACTTATTTGTCCTTTTCTTTTAATTCACTGGTTCATTTTGATTGAAAATTTTCAGTTTGAAGGCATGTTTTTAACACAACTGATTTAGGTACATACCAAAACAAAACACCAAGACCCATTGTTGCAAGAAACTTGAAGCATATGCACATTGATGTGAAAACTGAGCTAAAATTTATATGCACTTGTAAAACTTTATATTATTTATCCACTTATGAGTCCCAACGTCTGTTCTAGAGCATCAACATCATACTAATAATTGGTGACTTAGGAAACATTGTTAAAATGGAATGCATATTAATGAAGTAAAACTCCCAGGCAACATTGGTGGTTAAAGCTCGTAATCTAAGACACAACACACTTTGACACCATATTAATACACTGAAGTTGTTCAACACATCAGTGAGAGCTAAAGTTTTCTGTGCATTGATGGATGGTATGGAGGAACTGTGCTATAAATCAGCAATAAAAAAAATCTGGAAAAACAACTGAAAACAAATTACAGAGGTTTAGGAAACTTTTGAAAAAAAACAGAGAGGAAAGGGACAATGTGGAGAAACACAGTGGCAATGACGTGATGTTCGTTAATAAATCCTGTCTTGTCAACTGCTTAAAATAAAACTGATATAAATGTTCACCAGTGAGGTGATGGAGAGAAATTAAGCAAATAAAATTGTGTGAAAATAGAAAGAAGAATGAAAGCTCAAACACAAATCAAAAAGGCAAACAAAAGGGAATAAAACCTGAAAATGCAAGACACATTGAGCAGGTCAGGCAGCATCCATAGAGCGAAGGGGGTCAATGACCTTTCAACAGATCTAGAAGACATCAGAGTCAAACAACTTTTACAGCCAATGAGAGGGGAGAGAGAACAATGGGCAATGAAGTGCAACAAGGAGGAAAGCAGGAGTGATTAAATGACAAAAATAATGATGGTGATGATGGTACGAGGGAAAAGAGGGTGAGAATGGGATAGTCATTGAAATTGCAATGTAGCTTCTGACAAAAGAAGTAGAAACCATCTTTTCACCTTTCCCATTTACCCACCAGATCTCCCGCATTGAACTGTGTCTGCTGAGAGATTTGGCCAAAGTCAAAGTCAAAAAGTCAAAGTCGAATTTATTGTTATATGCACAAGTACATGTATGCATAGGTGCAATGAAAAACTTACTTGCAGCAGCAGAACAGGCACAGACCATCACAAGAAAACATGAACTAAACATAAATTATATACAATTTTTACAAGAAAGAACACAATCAGAACAATAAAAAAGTCCGTTGTAGTGAAACCTGGTCAAAGTCGTTGCTATACTTTAGTATAATATTGCCATACTGAGGTATAGTGATTGGGGTTGTGCAGGTTGGTTCAAGAACTGAATAATTGAAAGGAAGTAGCTCTTCTTGAACCTGGTGGTGTGGGACTTCAAGCTTCTGTACCTCCTACCTGATGGTAATTGCAAGAAGATGGCACAGTCTTTTTGGCACTGGTACAATAGATGGCTTTTTGAAGCTGTTCCATTCTCATCCAGTGACATCATCAGACAGGTGCTCACTTGATGACTTTTTAAACCCTTTGTGTCTCAGGCTGTTCCCGTGGTAGAAATTTGTTCTTGGTTGCAAGCGTTCAATACACAATGTAGTTGTGTATGTATGTTGTACTCTCTTTCCAAAATAGCTTCAACGTAACTGAATTTGAGAAGCAGGTGCAACAAGCAGGAGCTACTGTAAAGAATTCTTAGCATGTGAAATAATAGAATTGTAGATATGTTCAGTACTGAAAGGAGACCATTTGACCCATTGAGTCCCCACTGATGAATGCAACTATGGACAGATTTCTATCCCCCCCACCGCCCCCCCCCACCCCCCAATCTCTGAAGACTCCATCAAACACAACCAAGGAAACAATATGGGAAGAACTGTAGACTTCTCTATGTGTAAGTATTTTTTTAAGTGTGCTTAGACATTAATATTGGTTGTATTCAAATTAGAATTTTTACTGTTATTTTGGGCTGGTGAGCTATTTTTCTCAGGATTTAAATTGCTGTCCGTCTGAAGTGACTCTTTGCCCTTTTCCCCTTAATCTTCTCTCTTCTATCGTTCCTATTTAAGTTGCAAAATAAAAACTGCTGGAAATATTCATCAGGTTATGCAGTATCTGTTGAGAGAGAAACAGGGTTAAAGGTTCAGGTTGATGATTTTTCATCAGAATTCTTGTTTAAATGTTTCTGGCTCTAAGAATGGGTGCAGTTTAGCCTACCTACTGTTCAAGTTTAATGTGATGTGCTGTCTATCAACCATGCTTAAATCAGTCCATCATCTGATCATGCTGTATTCTTAGCCACCAAATTTATGATGCGGTGTACTGTCATTCTTTTTCAGCTTTAGCTTGCTTCATTGTGTTACTGGCTTGAAATTAATTTTCCTGAACTGTGGGCCATTTCTCTGTTGTTTCTGGATATCACATTGATGTCCAAACAGTGATGTCCAAACTTCCCATCTTTTTGCGCGTCAAGACCGACTCTCCACATCCCGTGGTTCCTCATTCCCATGGAAACGCAGCAGTACAGTTTCTGAAAGTCTACACATCAAATACTTTCCAGTTCATGCGCTGGACCTTTCTCTCCTATATGAAAACCAAGAAAAATAAAAATATGAATGTTTGAAATCTGAAATAAAAAGAGATGTTAGAAGTATTTAGCAGGTAGGCAGCGTTAATGGAGAATGAGAGTCAAATTTAACATTTCAGTTGTTAACTAATGAAAGGTCATCAAGCTGAAATGTTAACTCCCTCTCTCCACTGATGCTACGTGACCTGTTGAGTATTTCCAATATGTTTTATTTTTATTCCTCTCTCCCCTAATCTTGTAGTCATTGATGTGTGGTTTCAGTTTCCCTGGTTCTAATAATGTACATATTTTGGACCACATCTCATTGCTTCTGTTTCTCCTTTGCGCTTTTCCATTATCCTTAAGCCTCCCACTTAGATAAACCCACAGCATTCCTGGTGAAAATCAGAAAGCTACAGATACTGGATAAAGCATAAACAACATTCTGGAAACACTCAGCAGGTCTGTCCTCTACCTGAAACATTATCCTTGTTCCTTGTTCAGCAGGTACAGCCTGACCAGCTGAGTGTTTTCAGCATGTTCTGTTTTTGTTGTAGCAACTCTCTGTGCATCTCTTGGGACCTTCTGAAGGATCCAATGAGGCTGGCATTTCTATTTTTTTACCAGCAATGACAAAACTACCACCCATCCTACCCTGATGCTGAACTCTATCATAACTGTCGGGTACCAAGGAAATGGATCAGTAGCATTCAGAAACTGATTGTCCTTTGGAAACAATGATCCAGGAGAATATACCTTAAGGCATTGGGAAGAGCATAGTACATGTTTTAGCATCATGTCACCACTAAATTACTGAAGCTTTGCGTTAATGATAGTCTGGATACACTGTTTAACCAAACTGCAGTGCTGCCTGTCACTAAAATCCCACGGAGATCAATGTCCTTAACCAGTCTTTTATCAAACACCGTGTAAGAGATTAACATTAAATTAAAAATGTTGAATGAGCAGATGGAAGTTGTGACTCCATTTCATTGGCCCATCTCTCACAGACTGATAAGCCTTCTGTTTCCCTTGATTTGATACTTGCCTTTTGATCTTTTTGCAGTTTTCCAGAGAAGTTAATCTTTTCAATAGCTATTCCAGACAATGCAATATTTTAGCTTTCCTGAAGACTGAGCATTATGTTCACTTAAATAAGAAACTGGATGAGTTTCAGCTGACAGATTGGTCTGCAGCTATGTCTGATAATATTTTGCAATTTTAATATTCTTAAAAAAAGTAAGTTGTTCTTACAAAGAATGTGCTGATTTAAATATTTTCCATCTACTTTCTTGCAACAGGGAATAAAAAAAATGGAGGATCCTGGTTTCAAGCCTCTTCTATGAATCGTCATTGGAAACTAAGCACTGTGGACAACTATGGATCCTGCTCATTAGAATGAGGCTGAATAAGTGGTAAGTGTTGCAGTGGCAATGTAGAAATATAACATTTGGTTGCACAAAATAGTAGGAGCAGATGGAAAGTGGACTATCTTGTGTGACATCAGCATGGCAATTAAATGTTGAGCAGGATAAAAGCAAAAGTTCTGATTGGATGTAGCTTATAGTAGATCAGTGTCCTTGATTTCAAGTATAAGCTTAAGTGCTAACTTCATACCCAATTCATGAAGACCCAATCTCTGAAGTCTCCCACGTTGGTGTCAGTGTTCTGTTATGGGGATGGGAAGAGATTCCTAGAGGAAAGCAGATGTTGATTTTGACTCAAAAAATGTTATTCACCATCCACTAACCAGACTTCTCCAGAACACAATGATATTGAGGTAGCAAGCAGAGAACAAGAAGGTTGTACCGACTTAACCAGCCTAAAACTGAAACCTGTCTCAGGATTCAAAGAGGAGGAACACCATGAGGACATCCCCAAATTGATAGCTCTGTACTTTGCCATGGAAGCTAAACTGCAGACCAGCAAACAATAAAGTGAGCAGGATATTGAACTACATTGACAAAACCATAGAGTATGAGTTATGGAAAGCAAGTAATCATTCACTCTCTAGTAAAATATAGCTTGACAAAAATGCAAAGTTTTTTTTTGTTAAGGAATAAGCATTCAAGTACAACAAGTAATGCGGAGTAGAGAGAGCAAATATCTAGGATCCCTGGTGTTAGATCAGAGAAAACTAAACTGAGTTCTCAGTTGGTCCCTCTTATAGCGGTGTTGTGCTGCAGATAAAAGATCCTGTCAAAATCCTAACACTTTCAGAGAGACACTTCTCCTCCAGTGCCTCCCTCCCAATATTCTGCTTCCACTGAATTCCCGTGTGTTTCTCCTATATTTCTCACTTAAAACATGTCCAATTTTTTATATTTTTGGGGAAAATCAGTATGTATACTGCAGCAATATTAACTTGCTTGGTAAATGAGATGGGGAGCAGAGACAGGCAAGTCTGACTGCTTTGTGTCAGAATAAGTCCCAAGGGGTAACACAATGGCACCTTTCTAAAACGTGCACGTGCATCTTCAGTACCTCTGAACTACGTTGCTATTAAACGCTGATTTTGGAGGGAGTACCAATGGATACAATCTGCCAGTACAGTTTTCTTGCCTAAACATCACCTGGAATAGTTTATGACTTCCAACAATTGCCTATCTGTCTCAATTTACAATGAAATCGTATTTATTCAGATTATTATTTTCAACATTATTGAAAAATGTAATTACAGACTTACTGTGAATTTGTTTATGATGAACTGATGTCAGGGAGCCTTGTGTGCTGTGAATTTGGTGAGCAATTTTGAAATGTAGTTTTGGAAGGATACACTGGCCTTGTTGCATAGGATGATATCTGGGTTCCCAAAACTAAATTAAGAAGATTACAAAATTTAGGATTAAAAGGATAAGATATTGGAAATACTTAACAGAACAGGCAGCATCTGTGGACAGAGAATCAGAGTTAACGCTCTGTATAATCAGAGTTAATACAGGAGCCCAAGGGCACATACCACCAGGCTAAAAGACAGCTTCTATCCCACTGTGATAAGAATATTGAATGATTCCCTTATTCGATGAGATAGACTCTGACCTCACGATCTAACTTGTTGCGACCTTGCACCTTATTGTCTACCTGCACTGCACTTTCTCTGTAGCTGTGACACTTTACGCTGTACTGTTATTATTTTTACCTGTACTACCTCAATGCACTCTGTACTAATACCAATACCAATAACTCAATGTAACTGCACTGTGTAATGAATTGACCTGTACAATCGGTATGCAAGACAAGTTTTTCACTGTACCTTGGTACAAGTGACAATAATAAACCAATACCAATACCAATACCAATACACTTCAGATTGATGATCTTTTATCAGAACTGGAGAAAATATGTGTTTTTAAGTTGCCGAAAGGGGGATCTATGGAGAAAACAAAGGGAATGTCTGTGACAGAGTGGAGATGAATATTGTCCAAATGACATAATGATGTTGTATCACCTGAGAGAGAGTGATGGATGTTTGTTAATGAAAGGTAAACTGTCTTGAGATATGTAAACAGAGGGAGATGAATGAGGGCAATAGAGAGAAAGGAAATCGATGTTGGAACAGTGAGATGCAAGATGCAAGGGCTGCTGGAAATCTGAAGTGAGAGACACAGCAGGAAATACTCAGAACCGCACACTCCAATAACACAAAACTCTCAAAACCTCAGAACAAACCTCTCCCGATTTGGTGTAGATTCCACTGTCACTATTATTATCCAGGGAGAGCTGCACTGCTCACAAACTGTACCGAATAAGCACTGCACTGTCAAAGCGACAATATTAAGGAAAAATGTGCTTTCAAAGGATCCGACTGAGGGAGAACTGTATTGTTGGTGGAGCTGGAACTGAGAGAGTGCTCCAATAGAGGGCAGAGGCTAGTGAGGAAGTGCTGCAACATTGGAAGAGCAATATTAAGATGCTGCTGCTCTGTCAAAGGTGTTGTCTTTCGAATTCAAGATCCCATCTTCCCTCTCAAGTTTACATAAAAGGTCACAGGGCATGAAAGAGGAGGAAAGTTCTCCCTGGATAATATTATTTAATCAATATCATTAAACAAATGATCTGGCCATACCTCTCTCTGAGCAGCTGAATCTTGTGTCCAATTAATTGTGCTCAGAAGCTACTCCACTGAGTTTCGAGTGTGGTCTATTTGCTATCTGGGTTTTGTGTTTTTTTGCTTCTAAGCAGAAGAGAATATAGAGCCAGTACTCTTATTGCTTACTTTCTCCTCATACTTCCAACCTATCATCAAAATTTGTTGAACATTCACTACACTCCTTCTATTGTTAGTAGAACCTGAGGTAGGAAGACTAGATTCATGCACAATTGTGAATAAGAACCTGACACAATTATGAATAAAAACCAGGGCCCAGAAATGAAAGGTAGGAATTCAGGAGGAACTTTACTATCCAGAGGGTGCTTGGAATGTGGATATTGCCACCACAAGGTCTAACTGAGGTCCATAGCACTGATACATTTTAAGGGAAGGTAAAAAACACAAGATGGAAGGAAGAATAGAAGGATGGACAGATTTAATTGATGAAAGGTGAATGAAATGAGTGTAATGGCCTGGAGATTTTGGGGTTAATGGTTGCTTCTGTAATATAGACCCAATCTAACCACTTGGTCAAATGGTTATATATCACTGAAGTTCAGAAGGATTTGAGATCCACTTCTCAGATAGATTGGATATCATGGGAAAGATTAGAAAGGAGCTGAAAGGATGAAGTGGTAACACATTTAATTATTGAGAAGACAAGGAGACAAATTCACAGTCGTCTGGGAATTATCAGCTGACTCAGGACTGACTTGGATCTAATCTGATGTGTCCTATCAGCCTGGAATTGTATTCTCCCTAAAGTATCTGGGAATGGTCAGTTTGTTACAAACCTGCAGCAGGATAGCTCCTCCTCGATAGCTTGTGACAAACAATTCAGCACCTTCTAGGGAAAAGAAAGTGGAGGAGGGGGGCAAACGGAGAAAGAACTTGAAACATCCAAAGGTGTTTCACAGCACAGCAGCCAGACTAAACTGACACCAACCCAGAGAAAGGATCAGCTGACCAGTAACTGGGTTCAATCAATTTTCCTGAAGATGGAGAGAGAAATAACAAGGAAGAGAGGTTTAGGCTGAGAATTCCAGAGCATTGTCCCTGAGCAACAGAAGTTTCATCTACCAGTGCTGGTATAATTAGAATCAGTGACATGTAACCAGAATTAGAGGAAGCCAGAAATCTCTGAGGGTCTAGAGGAGGCTGCAAAGATCAGAAAGGGTGAGGCCATGGTACAGGAAAGTGAGTTGATGCTGAATGGCACTCAGACTAAACACAGTAGTCACAGCCACAATGGTCTAATAGTCTCTTCTTGTATCAAAAACATGCAGGAATGAGGCTGTTTACTTTGTCTTATCTTACACACTGCAGCTTTCCTGGTCATTGCTATCCCTCTGTTCTTTGCTAGTTTCCCTGCTCTCATATTGCGCTTTCATATTTTGCCTGGGACAATTTGAAAGCTGTGCTTCTCCCAACGTTACCAGTTCCCCTATGATCATGGACTCTATTTCCTAATTAGTCATTTTGTGCTTGTCTATATTCTGCAAATTTCAGTTATCACAGGACATGTACACAGCTGGCACTATGGAGTCACACGTGCACCCTGTGATTTCAAAATTCAGTCTAGGCTGTGCCCGTAGCAGCAATAGATCATAGAAACAAAAGATGGGTCAGGAGGAGAGGTCATGGCTGCAGCAGGACTGCAAACAAGGAAGGGAAGCAAGCAAGAGCTAGGGAAGAGGAGAGGTTCCCATGGAGTGAAAGA
This sequence comes from Pristis pectinata, assembly GCF_009764475.1. Classification (NCBI taxonomy): domain Eukaryota; kingdom Metazoa; phylum Chordata; class Chondrichthyes; order Rhinopristiformes; family Pristidae; genus Pristis; species Pristis pectinata. The sequence goes on from NC_067420.1 coordinate 23,927,201, forward strand.
ATCGCTGAACAAAATGTCCAGGATGCAGACCAGTTCCCCCCACTAGCCATGTATCGATGGTAAATCCCCATCAGAGCATCAAACAGCAATGGAAAATGGGGCAGAGAGAAACATGGAGTAACAGCAGCAGAGGTGCTACAAATTGGAAGCCCCGAAAAACCCAATGGATCCATTGGCATTGGGAAAAGTAAAACAGAACATCCTAATCTCTTTCTCAGAGCTCTGCACTGGGCCAGTGCATAGACTGATCAGACCAAGGATGTCCTCCTTGTATTCTCCTCCATCCCCTCTTCATCTGAGCTTATCAGCAAATCTTTTCTCCCTCATGACTATCTAGTTTTCCTTAAGACAAACTTTTGCCCCTGGTCTCCAACTACCATGTTCTAACGGCACTCCAGCTGGGCTGTGGCTATTGGCCATCTCCACCCCTCTGAACACAGCCTCAGTCTTTGGTTTTGTTATCTAAAATGTGCCACTGAAATTTGCAGCAAGGGGCCCTTAGTCAAAAGGGTTACTAATGACTTGCTGCAATGCTCAACTGGTGCTAGTACACCAGAACTTTCAAGCCTCCAACCAATATCAGTTACAGTCTGTCTGTGGCAGTTGTTTAAAGTTACAGGATAAGTTCTTCAAGAAATACATTTCTTTTATAATTTCTATGATTGTATTTATTAGGTCTTGAGGTGCTTCATAACATTCTTTATACAAAAGTGTGAGCAAAGAGACTGCTTTTGATCTCCTGCCTGTGATTTCCAGGATGCTGTTTACAGGATAGTTTTTCTCCAACTCATGAGGTAAGTGTCCTCTTCATCTGCCTTCCAGTTGGACGCAGCCCACTACTGTGATCCCCTCTTGATCACTCCCCTCCTTTCTCTGTAAAAATTGGGCCCTGGAAGTTCATGTATGTATATAAAAATAATAGTTCTTTTTTGAGCTTTTGTTATTCTTTTCTGTATGTAGTTTATCTTTAAATGCCTGGAAATTTATTCCTGGTCAATAGCATTAAATGCATTATGCAATTGAGAAAATTGTAGATGCTGGAAACCTGATACAATCTGATGAAGGGTCATTGACTTGAAACATTGGCACTGTTTCCCTCTCTGGAGATGCTGCCTGACTTGCTGAGTGTTTCTGGCTGTTTCTGTTTTCATTATATATTAAATAGTAGTCTGTGCCAGATATCCAGCTTCTAAAATTTGGTTCTGATGACAAATTTGGTTCCAATATACAGAGTAGAGTGCGCAGTCACTACAATATAGTATGGCAAGTGCTACTGACCATAGAGGAATTTCGAAGCGAGTAAAACATGCTTAACGGAAATCCAGGGACTAAAATCAAAGGTTGCTGTAAAAGGGAATGGAAATCATGATGCATGATTAAGCCACAGCCAATGGCATTGCATTCACTGGCTGCAAATTAACTATGACCTGGTGATTAATATGATTACACACTGAGTGGAAGCATGCTAACCAAAGGGCCCAATGTTGTGAACGGTTAATGCCAGTTGAAGTCAGTCTGCAGTTCTGTAAGGGGAGGCACATTGTGGCTTTGACTGGTTTTCATTGAGGATGTCTTTACTGAAAATAGGTGCTGTCCCTCTCTAAGACCATAAGACATAGGAGTAGAATTAGGCCATTCTGCCCATCAAGTCTGCTCTGCCATTCGATCATGGCTGATTTAATTTCCCCTCTCAACCCTGCCTTCTTCCCATAACCTTTTTGATGCCCTTACTAATCAAGAACATGTCAACCTCCACTTTAAATATACCCAGTGACTTGGCCTCCACAGCTGTCTGTGGCAATGAAGTAGGGGCATGACTTTTGAATTCCAAGGGTGGATGCGGCCTTCTTGAGAAGGCTTTTTCCTCTTCTACCTCTCTCCCTTTTCTAGCCAGATTTCCAGCATGACCTCTGTTTATATGCCAAGACATGCTGTATCCCAAGGGGAGTGAATTCTAGTTTGCCTATGTCTGGGAGTGACTTAGTACAAGCCCCACCAATCCATGTAGAGCTCAGCAACTTTAAAGAGAAAAAGCTGACAGAAATCCATCAATTAAACAGTGAATTGTAGATGATTAGTTTAAATATCATTGATGAAGGGTTCTTCCTTCTAATAAAAGTGTAATCACTTATGCAAAGTTAATAGAGCTGCTGGCTGCTATCAAAATAATTCACAATCTGACCATCCCATAAACCTCCAGTGGCCATAAGCCATACCTATGTGAGAGTCCTCACTAACATGATGACTGTCACCCATCACGCAAATTGGCACAAAAAACACCAACCCTGGTTTGAATTTGGCACCCATTGGTTCTTATCCACTCTCACATGAGTAAAAGTACAATTGTTAGAGAGATAGCATAGCAACTTTGTGACAGGTCTAGGAGTTCTTCAATGTGTGTTTTCACAAGCTGAACATATACCAAACCCAAAGTGTTGTGCATATAAAGTAGAGCAGGCATTTCCTGGCTTCAACATCCATATCCGCACAAACAACATGATAGGCTTTGCGTCACCAATCTCCCACCATGGTGGTGGTGGGAGGGAGGGGATGAGGGGAACTTTGGGAGGAAGGGTAATTTGGACATGAGGAGTATATCAGTGAGGTGAGAGAAGATTATGCGGGGAAGGGGTAGGTGTTTTACTGAAAGAAGATGATCCAGAGAAAATTAGTGGGATAAGTGGGAGGATAGCTTAAGGCATTTAGGACACTCCTAGATAGACATGTGAATATACAGAAAATAGAAAGATACAGACCATGTGCAGGCAGAAGGGGTTAGTTGCCATTAGCTTAATTAGTTTGGTACAGCATCGTGGGCCAAAGGGCCTGTTCCTGTGCTGTAATGGTCTATGCAGTGAGGAGAAGATTGAGCTAGGGGTGGGAGGAGTGGGGTGGGAAGATTGGTTGGAGGGTGGGGGCAGGGAGAAGGCTGCAGAGAGATGGGGACAAAGGACTGCAGATGCTGGAATCTAGATGAAAAACACGATGATGCTGGAGGAAGTCAGCAGGCCAGGCAGCATCCGTGGAGAAAAGCAGGCGGTCAATGTTTCGGGTTAGGACCCTTCTTCAGGACTGAAGATAGGAAAAGGGGAAGACAAATATATAGGAGGGAAAAGCATAGCAGTGATAGGTGGACAAAAGAGGGGAGGCGGGGTGGGCACAACGTGGTGATAGGTAGATGCAGGTAAGAGAAAATGATAGGCAAGTGCGGAGAAGGAGGGGAGAGCAGATCCACTGGGGGATGGGTCAAAGGTAAGGAGAGAAAGAAAAGGGGGGTAGAAAAAAGAGACATAGGCTAGGAAAGGGAAGAAAAGAAGAGGCATGATGGGGGGGGGGGGGGTGTATGACTTAAAGTGGGAGAATTCAATGTTCATGCCATTAGGCTGCAAGGTTCCAAGATGGAAAATGAGGTGCTATTCCTCCAGTTTGTGCTTGGAATTCTCCTGGCAGTGGAGAAGGCCAAGGACTGACATATCAGTGATAGTGTGGGGGGCAGGGGGGGAGTTGAAGTGACTGGCAACGGGGAGATGCAGATCGCGGTTACAGAGCGCAGGTGTTCTGCAAAATTGTCACCTAGTCTGCGTTTGGTCTCACCAATGTAGAGGAGGCCACACTTGGAGCCCTGAATGCAGTAGATAATAATAAGGGAGGTGCAGGTGAATCTCTGTCTCACCTGAAAGGACTGGATGGAGGTCTTGGAGGTGGTGCAGGGGCAGGTGTTGCACCTATGGTGGGGGCAGTGGAAAGTTCCCGGGGTGGGAGCAGGATGGGTGAGGGGTGGGCGGAGGAGTAAACTAGGGAGTCACGGAGAGAGAGGGAAAGAACTAGGTGTGGGGAGATGATCGAGGAGTGGGCATAAAAGAATTGTACTATGTGATATAATCTCTAACCCTCAAATCTGCTGTTCTCTTGTTTCCACATGAAATTCTATACAATTTATACTGACTTCTCCATGAGTCCACTCAGCAGTTCAAACTTGATTTTGTGTGATTGAAATCCTATTCTTTGGCAAACTGTTTGAACTGAAACATTTGCAAGCAGTGACCCATTATATTTTAATGGTCGTTCAATGAAGATGAAGAAATTTCATAAGAACCGTGTTACATCTTCACACTCTCACATTCATAAAAAAATTACTAAGTACATTTCGGTTATTCCATGTGTGAAAGAATATGTTTGTGCATTTTTCACTATGCTTAGTATATAACTTCTGAGTCATTAGTAGTGGCCGGCAGCTATGCTACGGTCCTACCCCTGCTGTGTGAACAAATCCAGTGCTGACTTTGATGCAGTCACTATGTGTTTTTTTAGTGATTCTGCTTGTTGATTTGGTTTAAAACTTTTCGCAGAGTGAGCACTTTACTACCAGATGAGCAGTGCCCTGTTTTCAGGCCAATATCTGACCTCATGTGTTTGTGCCTGTCTCTTTGCCAATATGTCGTTTGTGAATCTTTTGCAATATTTCCTTGCCTAAGCTTTCTGGTACGTCAATCTTAGCCCCTTTGTGTACTATTCAATTTTTATATCTGTTAATCTCTGTCTGCTTATGCAGTCGACTAATATATGGAATCAGTCTAGATATTGGGCTGGGTTTCTCCTATTTTGCCAATGTTAAATGATTCCTTAAGGTGCCAGGCAAAAAGCAGTGCACACTTTGACCTGGAAGTGTACCACCCACCACAATGATAAGGAGAATTAGCTGTGTCCTCCTTTATCGACAACTGAAGAATTGTTCATATGTCAAACCATCTTTCTGACAGACCAGAGGTCTCATCCAATGTTTGTTCACCACTCACTGCTCAGCTATCATTGGTGAGTCGAACACCTGACTGAGTTTGAGAGTTCAACCTTGCGACAGATTCTACGTCTCTGCACATAGGGGAAGTCACCCTCTTACACTCTGATGACACGAGCTTCACAAACCATCCATCACTTGAAGTAAAATTAAAGCTTTTAGGTGAGAGGTTTGTTTCCTGGACAGCCCTTTGACTTAAAGTGTACTTCCACATTGATCTGACAAGTATATTCTACCAACCCAGATTAAAAAGTTGTTCTTCTCAGGAGTATGGTCTGTGTACACACATGGGTCAGGGAAGTTGCAGAGGGGCAGAGTTCAGAACTGTGGTGAAGGGGTGTTTGAAGGTTTCTTAGAGGGAATTGTATCCCTCCACAACAATGTGAAGAGATGTTACACTTTCTTGCACTTATTTATCAGATCATAAAAACTGAAATACAAAAGACTGAAAACTTAAAATGGATTGCAATACATGACTACATACTCTTACTCCTCATAAGAAATTTAGGCATGTATCTGGCTTGGAGTAAAACCTCTGTCTGTCCCACAGATGATCCTTGACTCTTTTCATATCCTCAAGTTAGTGACACTGTTAGATTTTGCCTGGAGATCTCCCTCATTTTCAACACTGTTGGGAAAATGCCCTCAGGGATTTTGCTGCAACATTTAACATCACAGCACAGGCACGTCTGAACAACTCTGCCACCATTCAACTACAGAGAGGCATTTATTTCATTTTAGTGCATTTATTTCAACAAATTTTAAATAAGTATGCGTCTATTTTTTATTTTGATTTCCGTTGTTAGAAAGCTTGGGTTATTCTTCGTGTACATTTGTCTATGCATGTAAATCCTCCAGTTTATATATAATGAGTATTTTAAAAACACGTATAAGCTAACAGCAAGTTGCTGTCTGTTAAGAAGGAAGCACACGTATTTCATGCTTACTGTTTCAGCCAAAACTAAACAATTGCCTAAACTGTTTATGATATAGATCTACAAATATAGTTGATGTAAGGAAACTTCTCCTCAAATCCACAAGATTCTGGATGTGAAATTAACTTCTTCTGTCTCAATGAATGTATTTTAAAGAATACTTAGTTGTCATATGAGTTTTATTTACTTCTTTTACACAAAAATACTTGTTAATTAAACATCCTGTTTCAAATTTAAGGGCAATTCTTCTCCTAACACCCTCCTCAATGGCAAGTCTGATGAGACTGACCTAGAGGCCCTGTTCCTTTCCAGGCTGAGGCCTCATGCCAATCAGTAGTTCAGGTGCACTGAGAGATCTCACCTAGAGATTAGATCAATGGAAAAGGAAGTTGTTTACAGAAGCAATAGCCATAAAATTAAGTTCCCACTATTGTGGCGAGGGACCTGACAAGGCAACAACTTTGCCAGTGAGCGGACACTGGAAGGTTGACAGTTCAATACTTCCTGAGTGATTTCACCAATCATCCACCTTCCAACTGAAGCAGAGGTAAGTACAAGCAGTTATAGCAGTAAATGTCTGTACAGGGGTTCGAAGCTTGGGCCTAATGTCCCAACACCAAAACTGTTGGCTCTGAAGCTGCCTGTCTGGGATGCAGTCAGAGAGAACTTACAGATCACCAGCAATGAAGCTAAGCTGTTGCTCCTCTGGATCCTATATTTAATGTTCTTTCCATTGTAATTCCTCCCAATCCACCAATGGCCAGTCTGCCATCACCAACCTTGTCTACAGAGACTTGATCCCTACAATCACTTCCACGAGTCTGTATCTATGTCCAAGACCCATTATTTCCAGGTCCATTGGCTCTGCTTTGCCACTCTCTCCCTGATGTACAGACCCATTTCCCTGAGGGTTGGTGCAGTGTTGATGTAGACTGTTTTATTCTTTAGATCTGCTAATTGGCTGTTGTGCCAAACTAGTTCCATTACATTAAGAACTGAGGCCAAATATTTGAAGTGTCTTGGACCTCAGCAATAATAGTGTTCCTGAAATTTTCTGCCAATATTCCATGGCACTTCTAATGAGAGGGGGTGAATAATTTTAACCTTTGCTAATATGTATTGGATTGGGTATCTCTCTTAATTTTGATTTTTAGCCAAGTGAGAAGTAATCAGAATTAGGAGAGGTGCAGAATGGATATCTGATTTAATAACAATCATTTTAAATCTTTAGGCCAAGTTAAAGTTGCCCCCAAGGATTCATGATTCATTTTCAGTTCAAACACAGTTAAAAGACAGGCAGATAGTAAGGAAATGAAGGAGAGGAAACATGGCTACCAAAAGGAAAATAGAGGGATATTGAGGGAGATATAAAATGTGGGGAAGAGGAGAGGTGGGGAAAGAGAAAGAGAGATGAGGAGAAATGAAGACAGTATGAGAAGCATAATGCCTCATTTATCTTGTTTTGTTTCATTCCCCATTTAATCAGTTGCACATTGTTCTTAGATTCTTATTTCTACCTACTTTTGTTTTAACTTCTTTCCTTCTTTGTTTTTGGGATTGTGTACTTCATTGCAGACTGGCCTTTCTCATTAACTTTGTTTATTTCCTGATGTTGTTATTTTCTAACTATTGAACATTTATCTAAGCATTCTTCAACCATCTAATCATATTGATAAAGTAAATTACTCAGACGGAGGAGAAGGAATGGCTTACTCTTTTATCCATTTAGGAAAAAAAGTCTTCAGAATAGTTAAAATGTCCCCATTTGAAAATGCCCTTGTGTACTTGTCATCAGGCAGTCCCTTTGGGTTGGGGATTACTTGCTTGCATTCCAGGTTTGAGGAAAGGAAGACGCCTGTCTGTGAATTCTTTTAATATGGCATGGCTGTTGTACACCAGCTGCTGCGTGGTTTTGGCAGAGTGCAGCCTTGACCCAAAAACAACAATTTCTAAGACAATTGGAATCAAGGGTCTACTGCACAAGTTTAGAGTGCGCGCGCATGCACACACACACACACACACACACACACACACACACACACACACACCACACACACACACACCACACACACACAGCCGCACCCTTTTCTTCAGCTCCCGTCCCTTGAACTGATCCCTCTCTCCAGCCTCCCTATTTCTGTCCCTTTTCCCCCAAGTTGCCTCCCTCAGTCTCCCCTTTCCCTCAAAGTCCCCTTCTCCATCAATTCCCTCCCTCTTCATTTGCCTCCTTCCACCTTACCCCCTTTCCACACGATTCCCCTACCCCAGCCTCCCCCAGCTTTTCAGCTTTATTCAAGAGTGAACCATCCAGCAACTGCTACCTTATTCCCTTCAGGTCCACTCCCTGATTACTAATTGCTCCTCTGGCCCCACTAGCCATGTGGTCCAAAGCCTGGGACCTATCCCAGAACAATTAGACCTCTCCCAAAGAACCCTCAGAGCATCTTCATCTGCTCGCCCAGTGCTGCCCAATGTCAGCAGTCTCCCAGTGTGGGCTGGTCAGTGGATCACACCACAAGATTTCCCAGCTGATGGAGATGGAGGTGGATTCATCCTGTGGGAGCAGAGGTATCTCACATGGCCGACAATTGGTCTGACTCCGATTCACTGAGGTACATGTTGAAGATCCCACATAACATCCAGCATTAACCTTTGCCAAAATCTTAATTAGTCCCAGCTTGGCATAACTAGCTATGATAAAAAGTTAATGAATATCCCTATTTCAGTCACTTATGCACTGTAGATAGAGATGGAGTAGAACTTTGTAGAACATTGGATCTTTTCACACAATGCTGGGCTTTAAGGACAAGATCAAGGTTTTAACTTATGCTTTCCATTTAATTGATGATATCTTGAAATGGAGTAAAAAGTTGGTCTCCTTATACTTTAAGGAAGAATGAGAAGGGAAGCTGTAGAACACATAAGATGTATTGGAATAGAAAAAATAATTGTTGGTGTAAAATCATAGGACAAAGAGAAACTAAATCAAAGATCAAGTTTAACATGATGGAACATTTCTATGAAGGAATAGTGATCAATAGGATCATGGCTGTCAATTATCTGGCATCATGCAAGAGGCATTTATTGTGAGAGGCCATTGATGGTTGTAGAAGGGTGAACTATGTGAGCAAAGTTGCCTCCCTCACATTCTTTTTGATCTTGGATACAATCATTTATTGAATATTTTGACAATAATGCTGGTGTAAAGCCTTGCATTGGATTGTGGTCCAGCAGCAGCTTGAGAGAGAGCAATGGATCCAAGTTTCTTTCCACTTTCCATAAAAACGTAGTGAAACAGACTTGGCCTGTACTTGGATAGGAAGCCACCTGGGATTATGCATTATTGTAGGCTCAGGGCTTGAGGAAACTAGCAGACTGAATTCAGCTTGCACCAAGAGCCTCAGCTACATTACAAATGCTTTAAAATGATTCTTAATATTATGTTCCAATCCTTGATGTTCAAATCCACACATGCTCTTGCCCCTCTAGAGCTTCCTGTTCTAACCCTACAAATCTCTGGTCTTTTGCATAAATAGACAAGTGCAGCATTCTCTAATTTTCGATGCTTCACCATTGACAGCCATATCTTCAGTTGCTTAGCTGTTGTTCATGAATTACTCTCCTTAGACCTTTTATCCTCACTTTCATTCTTTATTGATTTAAGTCAGTGCTTTTAGCTTGCCTCTATGGCTGACCCAAGTAAAAGCAGAAAATACTGGAAACTCAGCAGGTCAGGCAGCATCTGTGGAAAGAGAAACAGAGTTAACATTTTAGGTTAAAGACCCTTCTTCAGAACTGATCTTCAACCTGAAAAATTAATTATGTCTGATATTTCCAATATTTTTACTTTGCACCTGACCCAAGTGAATCCACTTTTGGAAGTTAAAATGACAACTGACTCATTGTTTACACAACAGCTCATATTGAAAGCTATAAATTCATGTTGGAAGATAGGAATCACCTCCATCACAGACAATTATTCTGTGTTGCACTTCTGTTTCCAGGTGTCAGTAGAATGTCAACAAAGTTAGCAACAGGTGAAAACTCAGCCCCGGGTTAAGTGTGAATCGGTCAACACACCAGCAGTTATATAACTGAAATCAGCATCCTAGAAATTAATGATGGTGGCATTAATGAATGAAAACAGTGTCAACACATCTGTTGGACATTTCTCGCACCTTATGGAAATATTTGCACATTGTATTTCATTCAGTGTATCTCATTTCTATAACAATATGCTAAAACATGTTTTTGGAACACTATTTACTTACTTACTACAACACAGAAGGAGCCATTTGGTCCTTAGACCATGCCAAACCTGTCTTTAGGAGCACCCAGTGGAAGCCCACACAAACATGTACACTCCATGCAGGTAGTATCCGCAGTCAAGATCAAACCCGGGTCCCTGAAGGTGTGGAGAAGCAGCCCTAACTGCCGTCCCACTGTGCTGCCTTGGTGTGGTGACTGAGAACAACTGTGAAACAGAGGAAGGAACAGTTCTATGATCCTGCATTGTCAGTGGGATCTGAGCTTGGGCTGTGAACTGGGGCTTAAATATCATGCTGTCACCCTACACCCATGTTCACTATACCACAGGAACTGCATTTGGAGTTCCAAGTATGGAATTGTCTCCAGAAAGTTTAAAAAAATATTATTGCATGACATTAATATTACCCAAAAACAGCATTCCTAACCAATTGCCACTCTTCTATGATGCCCCTTGTTCATCTAGCACCGCTCCCACTGCAATCCATGACCTATCCAATTTCCTCAGTATGTTTTTGCAATGATGGAGCTAATGGAGGAATGGCCTTTGTGAACATTTTGACATGAAGCCTGTTTGATTCCATGCGATGCTTTTGAATTCATGCATGATGGAATAGTACTGCTCAGGAGAGATTATTAATAGAAAAAACTAAAAACATGTAAGCTGCAGTCAAAAGCAATGATGACTATTTCCAGGTTATTTTGTGTTGCTAAGGAACAGTGACCAGACTCGTCCAGGTGTGAGCCACTCTTGTTTCTTGACTCAGTTTCCTCACCGGGGACTTGCTGGATGAAGTCATGGCCTCATACAAAGCTCTTTCTACATCATTGAGGGGACTTTGTACCAAGTCGTCTCACCCCATGCCAGGACCTCTGACCCTCCAATCCATGACCTCTGACCCGGGTTCAATTCCGGCCACTGTCTGTAAGAAGTTTGTATGTTCTCCTCGTGTCTGCGTGGGTTTCCTCTGGGTACTCCGGTTTCCTCCCACATTCCAAAGATGTACAGATTAGGAAGTTGTGGGCATGCTATGTTGGCGCCAGAAGCATGGTGACACTTGCAGGCTGCCCCCAGAACAATCTATACAGAAGATGTATTTCACCGTGTTTCGATGTACACGTGACTAATAAAGATCTTATCTTATATCCCAAATGGCAGAAGACTCTAATGAAGCCCTTGATCTCCATCTCCCACTGCCCTCAAATCTTGGCAGGATCTGAGTTCCACTTCCCTGATCCTCGATTGCAATCTTGGGACCCCCCTCTCAAGTGCCTGTCCCCTAAAATTCTCACTCTTGCACCCCCACTAATCACAACACTGACCCAATCATCCTTCCCCAAATTCGCTCACTGACCACATAGACCCCAGTCAGGCCTATGGTGATGAGGTGTCCCCATCCATTAAACCAGCCTCGATCTGTTTTCAGTAATGAAAAGGTGCAATCCTCATTCAGTTGTGCTGGAAGCAAATGACATTCGTTCGTTGGCTCCCTGCTGCAATGCCCATGTTACATCATTCAGATTCACAGGCACTGATCCTCTGAATAGAGAGGAAGATTGGGCCATTTCAACAAAGGACACCAACCCCAACACCAATTTTTGATATAGTGGCATGTTGAAAGACCAAGGCTTCATTTGAAACTTTGTTTCATGATAAAAATTGAAGTCCGTCTCTATAAAACAATTGCCCAAATTATAACAAACTGACAGCATTTACACAGCGACTTTCATTGCCTCAGGATGTCCAAAATTGTTTGTGGCCATTCAACCTTCAGTTGTTGTTATAATCCAGGAAACAAAGCAGCCAAATTTCACAAAGCAAGATCCCAACATGGCATTATGATAATGCTGAGATAATGTGAGATGTTCAACATTAGTTTCTTGATCTGCTGCCAGGGAAAAAGACATTGACCATCTTTACCTGGATTTTGCTCCCAGTTCCTTGCTGCTGAAGTTATTTTTGTGCATGAGAAGGTTTCTGAATCTCCCTTGGACTGCAGACCAATTGCATCACTGACAACCCTCCAACTCTTTGTTTGTACATCTGATGTGTAGTGCCACATCCCCTGATATTCTTTCCTTCAAAGCTGCCTTTCTTGATGCCTCCAATAACTCTTTTCCTAAATCCTCTGAATTCAACTTCCAGTCTTCCCATGATCAATCTGATTTCCCCATCTGACAGAGTTAGTGGAGAAAAGGCCTTTGCGAATATTTTCATGTTTCACAAGATACCTTAGATACAAGAAAAGATACCTTAGACCTTAAGTACAAGAAAAGATTGCTGAAAGTTGCTTCATGCCCTTGCACCCTGGCAGCTTATCTCACCTTTCAGGTGCCAAAGAATTTCAACTTTTAGTGATGTTGATTAAGGGATAAATATTAAACTGATCACCAAGGATCATTCCACTGCTTTTCAAAAAAGTGCCACGGTGTCTTCAACCGAAAAGTCAAGATTTTGGTTATTATTTCATCCAAGCACTCTCTCGGAAGCGTAGATGAGAAACTGCCAAGAATATCTGTGCTCAGGTCTGTGAAGTGGGACTTAGCCCACAATCTTGTCACTCAGAGGCAGCGATCCTAGCAATTGAGCCACAGCAGTTACACATAGAATTATACAGCACAGAAACAGGCCCCTCAACCCAACTCATCAACGCTGACCAATATATCTATCAGAGCTAGTTTTTGTCAGCATTTGGCCCATATCCCTCTAAACCTTCTCTATCCATGTATTTGTCCAAATGTCTTTTAAACATTGTAATTGTACTTGTTCCTACAGCTTCCTTTGGCAATTCATTCCATGTACCCAAAGTTGCCCATCAGATCCTTTTTAAATTCTTCCTCTCTCACCTTAAATCTATGCCCTCTGGTTTTAGACCCCTGACTCTGGGAAAAAGACTGTGAGCATCCACCTTATCTTTGCCCCTCATGATTTTATGTTCCTCTATAAGGTCACCCCCTCAGCCTCCTGCACTCCAGGGAAATAAGTCCCAGCCTATCCAGCCTCTCTTCATAACTCAAGCCCTCCAGTCCTGGTGACACCCTTGTGAATCTTTTCTGTAACATATGATCAAAGTATACATATCCAGTATAATTGAAGTGGATGTCAGCAAGAGTTAAACTCAATGTGGCAAGAAGGCCACACGGTCAGTGGTGCAAAATGAGTGTTGTCACACTGGCCATATGGTGAACACTTAGTCCAATTGATATTAGTGGAGCTGACCAGTCTGCCATAAAATAGGAGGTTGATTTGATGCTGCTGTTTGGTGCTCCCACCCATGGCAGATTTTTCCCTCACTAAGTGTAGCAGATAACCAGACAGGTAAGTTACCAATCAAACATAAATTGAATCATAATTTTTAAAGTCGGTCGGAAGGTGAGTGGGACACTGATTGCGGAAAGCACAGCAGAAGGAGCAGTGAGTAATGGTAAAAGTATTGTTTATCATAGGTGTGATACCCAGAAATTAACTAAGAACAAACATAAATTAAGTGTCTGCCTGACATCTTCATCTTTATGTGACTACAAGCAACAGGAGTTAAGGAGTCTGCCATGTATTAATCTGCTTATCACAGTAACTTTTCAATATATGAAGCCAATACAAAAAAAATATTGAACACTGAGATCACTGGTGGCTTAAATAAAATCCTAACTTTTTAAACTACTGATCATTGATGGTATCTACCGGGTTTATTTCTATATAAATACAACAGATTACCGAATAACAAGATCTATCCAAATATACTAGATCATTGAGCAACAGATTGGTTTAATAATTACCAGTAATATCACAGGACCTGGGCTCTTCTAAACAAGGTGCTTATAAGCAGAGCTTATAACGCACAAATATTTGGTTAAAGGAGTTGCTAAATGCACTTACAGACCAGAAGTTTCTGCATTGGCACCACTAGCAACTTGGAGCCAAATTCACCCCTTTTCAGTATTTACATTTTTGTTCATGTTTCTGCACATTGACAAGTGTAAGCTATGTCACAAACCATGTTTTTCAGAAAATATATATATATACATTATGGTTATATTTTTTATTTCCTTTGATATATTTAGGTAAAGTAAACTGGTGCATTTTTATTAATGTAGCTGATAATGGGATTATCATCCAAGAATAATTTACTTCATGACTTATTGGTAACCTTAATAACGAATGATATTACAAAGATCTATACTGAACTATTTGCCAGTTTCAATAATCCATTTGAGTGAATATATTTCTTAATATATACCTTTAATTTTCGAAAAGTTTTATATGTTTTTTTATAAGTGCCTGGAAAGATTTTCACAATTGAACGTAACTAGCAGAAACTTGCCATGATAATTATTTCAATTTGGCATGTGATCCTTTCAGTGGGCAGGCCAAGCAAATGTTTTTTTTAAAAAATCACAGAAACTTGATTTGCTCTGCATGTAACTTCTGCTGGATTTTGCTTTTTGGTCACTGGTTTAGTTGAACTGCACAGAATATGTCAGCACAACCTAGTGGAAGCTCGAGGCTAGACAGCAGGTTGTAACACCAGCTCTGTCCCACAAGTAAAACCCAAAACAAGGATGGCAACCTGGAACAGAGTAGCTTATTGCACACAAGTGTTGGAACTTGAGGTTTCTCCAGATTTCCACAGAGGGTGAACATATTTTTTTTGCCAGGTTTCTGTTTATGCTGCATCATTGAAAAATTCCATGGAAATGGAGGTTTTTTTTTTCTGGATTCTTGTCCTCCTTTGATCCAATGATTAGGTACAGTGTCCTTTTATAAAAAAAATCAGGCTTTCTCCTATTTTAGGCCCATTGAGAAATTTTGAGAGGGAATTTTTTTCAAGCAAATTTTAGTCCTTTCTCATTGATAAATTCCAGGGAACTTATTTTTTGTGTGGCTCTCAATAGTACTACTTTTGGAGGAGGACTGGCAAGATAGCAGTTCACCAAAAATCCTGCCAGTTCAATGCTATTATACAGCTGTCAATGAGTAACCCGAAGCCGAGGAAGGATCCTTATCATGTATGAAAATAAAAGAAAGTATTACATTTGATAGTACCTTTCACTTCTCTTTCAAGATGTCCCAAAGCATTTTATAGACAAAAATGATTTGTAATGCAGGATATGACTACAAAGGGATCCAGAATGGTGCTTGATCCAAGGCCATTTAGGGTAAGAGCACACTGGCATGGTATCAGATGAAGTCAGGTCAGAAAGAACATTTTAATTTTTCTATAATTTAGTTGAGACAAGCCTACATCGAAAGAATGGATGGGAGTCCCAGTCATGTTGTTATTTTTGCAAACTTCTCTCACTACAATTAAAATAGATTCACCATTCAGTTAAATAAATACACATAAATTCTTTCTGTGA
The DNA here is from genome assembly GCF_009764475.1 of Pristis pectinata. Classification (NCBI taxonomy): domain Eukaryota; kingdom Metazoa; phylum Chordata; class Chondrichthyes; order Rhinopristiformes; family Pristidae; genus Pristis; species Pristis pectinata. Next base: position 23,942,555 of record NC_067420.1, read on the forward strand.
TACAAATGGTAATACGATGTGTTTTTCTTCAATCAAACAAGAATTTAATAAGAAGAGTAGATTATTCTGTTGATAACAATTTTACCTCTCCAAATCTTTCCTTTCGCCAGTGTAAATTATTCCTCATTAGCTTAATGCACTCATATTCAGCACAGGTTGAGTGGCTTTTAGAATTATTGTAATCTACTTACTGGCATGAAGTAATAGAATATTTGTTCCTTTTGGTTTATTTTCTACAGTCAAAGTGAAATTTGATAAGACAGGCTTTAACAGCTCTTTTGTTTGACACTGAACCACCCTTCCCTGCAAACTTCATTATCAAGCTAAAAATTCAAGGAACACTTTCTTAATTTTCTCAAGTATTTAACTTGTTGGTGCACATTTTGTAAGGCAAGTTCTTCAAAAACACTTGTCCAAATCTGAAACAGCTCCCATTAAAGATCTCCACATTGAAGGAGAATATTTTGCCTTGTGTTCAGATGGATACAAAGACATTGGAGTAATTGCTCTATATCCCCATCCCAGCCGCTCAAGCCAATTTCAGGTTTGGCTTTGGACATTTTCTAAATGACACACCTGTGTATACCAAATCCACTGTATTAAAACGTGGAGTAATATCAGCTGCCACCTCTCTGACTAGCGTCTGGACACAGAATAGGGAAGTCAATTCAGGTAAAAACTTTGTGTGGTATATCATTTTCCTGCTTTCTTTTTTAAAATGTGGAATTATTTCAGATTCCCCTTCCAAATGAATAAAACCTCAAAATTTTCTGGGCCAAATTTTGAGTGACCTTAGCTAAAATTTGAAGAACCACTAAATATTTATTACAACTGGGCTGAACTTGGGTTGAATCTGTTCCATCCACTTGCACTTAAATGTTGAGTTGGTATTGAATATTACATTACTTGGAACAACATCAATGGCGTAGGCGAGTTGAATCCTCACTTTGATTTTCCGTCACAGACTCTCATTTTTAGGGATAAATACTTTCCACAGCCTGTACAAAATTCAAATCAAAATCCCCTTCTTGGTTTCTTTCATCATTCCCCTGTTGGAGATGCTTCTTCTTTATTCTGATTCTAACCTGCCTTGCTTGCAGGATTTCTCTGTGTCTATTCATAATCAGAATCGGGTTTATTATCACTGACATATGTTGTGAAATTTGTTGTTTTGCAGCAGCAGTACAGTACAAAGACATAAGAATTACTATAAGTTATGAAAAATAAATAAATAAAGTAGTGCAACAGAGGAATGACAAGGTAGAATTCGTGGGTTCATGGACTGTTCAGAAATCTGATGGCAGAGGGGAAGAAGCTATTCCTGAAACGTTGAATGTGAGTCTTCAGACTCCTGTACCTCCTCCCTAATGATAGTAACGTGAAGAGGGCATGTCCCGGCTGGTGAGGTTCCTTAATGATGGATGCTGCCTTCTTGAGACACCGCCTCCTGAAGATGTCCTCGATGGTGGGAATGCCAGTGATGGAGCTGGCTGAGCCTACAACCCTCTGCAGCTCTTTTGACCCTGCACATTTGAGCCTCCATACCAGGCGGTGATGCAACCAGTCAGAATGCTCTACACAGTACATCAATAGAAATTTGCAAGAGTCTTTGGTATCATACCAAATCTCCTCAAACTCCAAATGAAGTAGAGCCGCTGGCACACCTTCTTCATGATTGCATCAATGTGTTGGCCCCAGGATGGATCCTCTGAGATATTGGTGCCCTAGAACTTGAAGCTGCTCACCCTTTCCACTGATGGCCCCTCAATGAGGACTGACGTTGAAACCACTTTAGAGGCAGAAACTATAGAAATCTAGAGGAAAAAAAGTGATGCTGCAAGTCCAAGAAAATGGGCCTATAAGACACACAAATTAAGAAAGTTTTTTGGCAGTCCCAGTCTCTCAGGAGTTCATTTACAGTCTCTCTGGGTTAATGGATTCTTACATCCTTTACACCAGTAACTATTTGATTATTTGTTCTACTGATACAAAGCAGGGAAAGAATAATGAAAAATAAAGATAAAGTCACAGTTCAGTTGATGCAGTCAGTAAAATGGTTTGCACGATGCTGGTGAGCCAAGTACCACCTCAGTGTTGTGAACTATTCAAATCTGTAGATTCGTCTCAGTTCTAAGTAATCACTCTTCAACTTCCATCTCTCATCTAGGCAGCTATTCCTATCACTTTGCTTTTTAAAATACTCCTTCTAGCCAGCTCATTGATTCCATGTGAATTCATAGAGATCCATAGAGCCATACAACACAGAAGCAGGCTCACTATGTTCATACCAGCCTATCTATACTTATCCCACCTACTAGCACTTGGTCTATGCATTATGCACTGGCAATTCAGGGGCTCTTCTGGATATTTTGTAAATGTTGTGAGAGTACCTGCCTCCACCCATTCAGGCAGTGCACTCTAGATTGCAACAACCCTCTGGATGGAAAAGTTCTTCCTCAGGTCCCCTCTAAACCTTTGACCCCTTATCCTAAACCTATGCCTTCTAGTTTTAGATAACTCTGTTATGGCAAGAAGTTTCTTACCACCCACTCTATTTATGCCCCTCATAATTCTGTATCAGGTCTCTCCTCACCATCCTCCGTTCCAAGGAAAACAAATCCATTATATCTAGTTCCTCTTCATAACTGAGTCGCCCCATCCCAGGCAATATCCTGCATCTTTCCCGTAACGTGACAACCAGAACTGTACACAGTATTCCTGTGTTTTATTGTTACACCATACTCTTATATTCTTTCCCCTGAGTAATTAAGGCAAGTATCCCACATCCCTTCTTCACTACCTTATCTACCTGTGCTGCCACCTTCAGGGATACTTGGCCTTGTACGTGAAGGTCCCTCTGTCCCTTTGTCATATGAGTGTACTTTTTGAATGAATGCTCAATTTATCGGGTTACTTACTCACAATTATAATCATCAAGTCTACAATGCTTCAACTCTAAACTCATAATTCAATTGTTATGAGAAAAGCAAGTATTTCTTGGTGAGACTCCCCAATATATCAACAGGATTCCAGATGATGTGTAAGGAGTCCTTGCCATATCAATCCGTTAATACTGGCTGTTGAACATGATATATTTTACAGAAATCAGACATGGTTAACAAAAGTGTCTCTTATAAATTAATTCTCAGATTTGTTAATACTGATCACTCACCACCTTTTATTATTTGCAACCTCCTGTTGCTTCAGCATACCCACAGTTTTTAAATTACATAAATCAAACATGTAACTCAAGATAGTGGAATACAACACAATGTAAACGCTCAATGTATAGAAATGAGAACACTTTGAGAATAAATCTGAGCATGTTGGCTAATTGTAGGGGGTGAATTATATTTAAGTTTAATCACAGACAGCTGGGCACTGAGATCAGAGTAAATTGGGAGTTGTCACTTTGAAAACCTCAGTGTTTTTCTCATCAGTTTCCAAGTGCTGTCACATATGTACTAATATTCAAGTCATGGGAACTTAGTCCAGATATTGACAGCCAGTAACACAGACTGCTGGGGGCATTTTAGTTTTAATTGCACACCCAAGACAAAATTGTGTTACTGTAAAATTAGAGGTACAATTGCATTCTACTTCTGTGACAGAGTAAATTTCTATTTGATTTGTGCATTGTCATTTTGTGTGTGCAGCATTGAATATAAGGATATCATTAATATTTGCATCATTAAAATTGTATTTATGACCTGTGTTTTGAAAACAAATAGCATCATTTAATCATTTTAAGGATAGTACCCAAAGATTAGTGAAGATTTTGCTTATAATTTATGAATACACAAAATCTGTATTAAAACAGCCATAAAATGGTTTTGAAACTTTTACAGGGGGGAATAAAGGATCTAGTTTTTGTAAAAATGCACATAAATTACTCTTCCAGGCATTAAGTGAAGTGGATGTCAAGCTTACTGCAAGAAATTAAGCCTGTAGCACCACTCAGTGGAATGATTCAGGAACCATACAGTATTAGAAAATAGAAGGCTTATATATAGCATATCTGTATCAGAGATGTCCAACTTCTTTACTAACCATGGCTTCCCTTCTACTGTGGTCAAGAGAGCTCACACCCACATCTCTGGCATTTCCCACACCTCTGCTCTCACCCCCACCCCTCCCATACCCAACAGGAATAGGGTCCCCCTTGTCCTTACATTTCATCCCACCAGCCTACGTATCCAACACATCATTCTCTGTCACTTCTACCATCTCCAATGGGACCCCACCACCAAGCATATCTTTCCCTCCCCACTCCTTTCACCTTTTCATAGGGACTGCTATCTCCACGATTCCCTAGGTCACTCCTCCCCCCCACCCATACTGTTCCCACTCCGGGAATTTTCCATTGCCACCCCCATAGGTGCAACATCTGCCCCTATACCACCTCCATCACCTCCATCCAGGCACCCAAACAGTTCTTCAGTTCTTTCAGGTGAGACAGAGATTTACCTGCACCTCCCCTAATATCATCTACTGCATTCGGTGCTCTAAGTGTGGCCTCTTCGACATTGGCGAGACCAAACGCAGACTAGGTGGCCGCTTCGTAGAACATCTACGTTCCGTCTGTAACCGTGATCTTCAACTCTCCCTCCCACTCCATCACTGATATGTCAGTCCTCGGCCTCCTCCACTGCCGGGAGAAGTCCAAACACAACACCTAATTTTCCATCTTGGGACCTCACAGTCTAACAGCATGAACATCGAATTCTCCCACTTTAAGTAAACCAACATGCCCCCCCCCCCACCCCCTACCTTGCCTCTTTTATTCTTCCCTTTCCTAGCCCCTTTCTTTTTATTCTCCTCGCCATTTTTTCTCTCTCCTTCTCCTCTCCTCCCCTCCCCCCATGCCACCTGCCTGGTGCATCTGCTCTCCCCTCCTCCCCCACACCTGCCTATCACTATCTCTTACCTGCATCTACCTATCACCACCTTGTGCCCACCCTGCACCCCCTCTTCTGTCCACCTATCACTGCTCTGTTTTTGACGTCCCCTTTTCCTATCTTCAGTCCTGAAGAAAGGTCCTGACCCAAAATGTTGACCATCTGCTTTTCTCCACAGATGCTGCCTGGCCTGCTGACTTCCTCCAGCATCTTGTTGTTTTTTCATCTAGATTCCAGCATCTGCAACCCTTTCTCTTTCATATATACTGCTTTTTAGGCTAGGGAATTGCTGTATCTGGTGCAGACTAGAAAAAAAAGGATTTTAATATTGAGGGAGGGGAGCAGGTGAAGGAAGCAGAGTATCAGCTAAAATGACTGGAGAGAGACAGTGTTATTATGAACAGAGCACCAAATTGAACAGAAGCCTGCTGGTATAATTATTTTGTATAGGAAGAAGATGTCTGAGGACTGGAAAAGAAGGTATTATCTGTGGATGGTGGACAGTTTCTCTGTGTTCAAGGAAGAGAATGCTGGAGTGATAGAGGACAGTGGATCTGGGAAAGCTACTATTTAGGGTAATTTTTAGATAGGTTGCTTAACCTGCTAAGATTTTAATTTCCACACTAATCTTTTTTTTAGATTTTGATTTATGATTAAGAGTGTAAAATGAACCAAAATGAGCTTTAGTGTGAAATTTCTAAAATCTCCTCAAAAATGCACTGTCAATTTTTTTACCTTTGTACTTTGATACTTTCTTTAAGCTTTCATGCACTTACAATTTTTCCCCAACACAATAGGAATTAGATATACATCTGATGCTTAAAGTACAAAGCCCATGCAGGCACAAGTGTTTCACTTGTCAGTGCCTTTCTTGAGCAGTGAGTTTTCTACATTTCTAGGCTACCTTTAGCTAAATTTAAGGTAGCTCTCCCAGTTTACCCACCCCTGAAAGTGAGCACAACATTGAAAACAGACCAGAACCTCTTACATTTCAATTGTCCCTCTCATGGAAATATGCACAGAATAATCTAACAAATATTAGATGGGCCAGAAGAGGAGAAATTAGGACAAATAACTAAAGGCTTGGTCATAGAGTTTGGTCTTGAGTAAGGTTTGAAGGAGAAGAGGGAGCTAGACATGCAGGAAGGTTTAGAGAGGCAAATTCCACAGCTTAGGGCTTAGGCAACTAAAACCACAGTTCCTGAAGATTGGACAAAAGAAGTGAAGCATGAATGCAGAGTTCTTGGAGGGCTAACTGGCTGGATGAGGCTCTTTGATTACTTCTCCTACACAGAAAAGGGAAGTGTATTAGAAACTATTTCGTAGGCTGTTTTGAAGAAAATATGCCTGTCAGGGTCAAATAGCTACTGACACTTTTGAATGTTCCAGCCTTTGCCACATTTATTGCTATTCATGTAGCCAATACTATTTTCATGATAAGTATTTGTTCTTGGTAATGAAGCAAAAGAGAAAATGTGCTCATTATTCTGGTTATCTGGTCTGCATTCACCAACAATTTCTAAGGCAAAAGAGTGTGCATGATTAGAACATGCAATGATGCTGTATAAAATATTGGATGCACATTTTAACTTGTATGCACATTTTCTCTTTGCATCAATAACTCAAGGAATATATATTCCTTAACTATACACAGCTCAGAAAAAAAACAGAAGTGATCTTTCAGCCACCAGGAGGAGATATTCGCAAACTAATCACTTAATCTAGAGATTTACACACGTCTTCAAGCGTCTCCTGATTAAGATTCCAGTTTTCTCTCAATAACTCCTGTTACCTCCTACAATTCTTCTTTGAATTTCTTCCCATTTTCTTCTGCTTTTATCCTTTTTGTAAAGTATGTGCACTGGGGAGTTTGAGGGCATCCTTTAAATTTTGAACAAAGCTTAAATTCTAGTTAGAAACTATTCTAACAAAATTTAACAATGCAATAGGGGACTTTCCACCATTAGCACAAAACAGATAAGAAACCAGCTGCATGTCCACAGTGCCAGCCGAGGAGTAGTCATCACATCTGAATCATTTTCAATTCCAGGTGTCATTTAAATTCTGCTCTCGATCTGTACTCATGACACGTGGTCTGCTATAGATTGCCACTTTAAGAGGGTGGAGTATTAGTTGACTTTCACAGGGAAATGACTGATGTGGTGGCTGGTGGCTAACTGGGTCTAGATATGGTTCAGGGGGAAAATGAGTGAGAGGAGGTGGAACAAATCAGCAGTGCAAGGAAAGATTTCTGCTGGGCAATGAGGAGCGTAAGTGTTCAGATTTTCTTATCTTTATTCAATGTTACCACTGTTTAGGAGAAATTGGTTGTGAGTTAGCAATCTTCATTTATTACTCAGAAGCTGGAACAACTGCCTGTTTCCCAATTGCCATAAAAATGAGAGTTCCATGGGAGAACATTAGAGAATATGAGCAATGAAACAGTCAGGAAAGCTGATGAAGGAGTAGCAGAGTCAAGACCTAATGTGTTTGGCCAACAAAAACCTACCAAGATTCATCTTCACATTTTTCAATTGATCAAGTTTTAACAGATTTCTGGGGGAGAAAAGTTCCAGATTTCCATCCCATTTAGTGTGAAGATGTGCTTCCTGATAACACAGCTCTGAAGTGTCCAGCTAAAATGTTACTGCTTTACCCTATTTTATTCACCTCCATTGAAGAAAATAGTTTTTTTTCTATTTAAAATGGTATAGCCACATGTACTGAGGTATAGTGAAAAACTTTGTTTTGCATGCCATCCAAACATCCATTACAACAGTGCATTGAGGTAATACAAGGGAAAACAATAACAGAATGCAGAATAAAGTGTCACAGCTACAGAGAAAGTGCAGTGCAGGCAAACAATAAGGTGCAAGGCCACAAAGGTAGATTATGAGGTCAAGAGTCCATCATATCGCAATAGGGGAACGTTCAATAGTCTCATCACAGTGGGATAGAAGCTGTCCTTGAGCCTGGTGGAACATGCTTTCAGGCTTTTGTACCTTCTGCCAGATGGGAGGGGGGAGAAGAGAGAATGTCCGGGATGAGTGGGGTCTTTGATTATGTCAGCTGCTTTACCGAGGCAGTGAGAAGTGTAAACTGAGTCCACGGAGGGGAGGTTGTTTTCCGTGATGCACTGAGCTGTGTCCACAACTCTCTGCAGTTTTATGTGGTCTTGGGCAGAACAATTGCCATACCAAGCCATGATGCATCCGGATAGGATGCTTTCTATGGTGCATCGACAAATCCTTTATCTTAATTACATCAATTATATCAGCCCACAACGCTCTGTACTCAAACAAGAGCCCAGTTAATTCATAAATTTATTTATCTCTGGTGTGTTTCTGGTGAATCTGTGTAGCACCCTCATGAAGGCCAGTATATCGTCCTGAGGTGCAATGCCAAAAACTGAATACACTGGTATAGTTGGGATTAAACCAAATCTTACATTACTGTAACATAAGTTTCATTCCTTTGTATTCCAACCCATTTCAGATAAAAACAGTGTTCCTTTAGCCTTGTATCACAGATCATAGAATGGTTACAGCACCAAAGGAGTCCCTTCAGCCCATAAAGTCCATGCTGGCTCTATGCATGAACAATCCAGTTGTCTACAAAAACATTCCTTCCTCAACCAAAAGCAGATTACTTGGTCATTCATTCATTTTCTGTTTGTAGGACCTTGTTCTGTGAAAACTGGTGGTGATGTTTGCTAACCTTACAACACTGATGGATTACTTGTGAAGTGCTATCAGTGACAAAGCACTTTGGGAAATCCTGAGGAAGTGATAAGTGACTATATCAATAAAGGCTATTACATTAATAAACAAGATCTTAAATAAACAAAGACCTTAGGGCAGAATTTAACTTAGTGTGATTTTGCAATGGGAAATCTCTCCAGTGAGTTAATTTCTCAGCCAGCAGAGGAAAGAGGAGTCCATTGGGGAATTTGAATGTTTGGGCTTCCTTTAAATGCTCTTGGCCTACCTCCTCCCTGGAATGGGTGTAAAGATGACTGAGTGCTTGGCAGTAAGCAAAGAATGCGCACCTTTTGGCTGACTGCCACCTTCCAGTGATGTGGCAGGGATGAGGATAAGGGTATCATGAGGTTTCTGCAGGAAGGGTGGTGCAGACTGCATAGAAGCGGGAAAAGTCAGAAAATGGACTAATCCCACTGAAGATCTCGGGAGAAGAAACATTGAATTTAAATGAAGAAAGGTCACCATCCATTAGGTTAAGAGGGAGTCTATTCAATTCAGCTGAAGACAGCTCAGCCAGTTAAAAAACTTAACTCTGATGGATTGCATTGAATGTGAAGTAACTAAAAGGAATAGGCCAACATCCTATTAAGTAAGCACTCGCAGCCACTTTGAGCAATTAACTTTATGTTCTAAAGCACTAAAAGCACAGGAAATGTGGGACATAACATAATTTCAGAACAGATGGCATTTCCATATTGCACTCGTGTCTAGCAATTTAGTAGGATTATGAAAAACAACCCTTTAAACTCTCAGCTTTTTTAGCTCAGAGTTAATTCATCAGATAATAAACAATGTTTTGATGTGGGGAAAATGGTTCAGGTTAAGAAATGCATATGAACTAAGCAACAGTTCTGGTATCAGCTGTGTTGATAGAAAGATTGTTTGCTTATGTGAGCAGTATGACAGGCAATGCTAATCTCTTTGTTACTGCTGTTACATATTACACCTACTGAATATACTGGCTTCAATTTGAAATAAACATTACAATGATACAGTACAGGAGGGTGCCATTGAGGCCAATCACACTTGTACTAGCTCATTCCAATTAGTCTCTTTCCCATGGTACTTCTTGTTGAAGTTCTGGTCCAATTTCTTTCTGAACTTCATTACTGAACCTGGTCTAGTATTCTTTCAAGCAGTACATTCCCAATCAGAGCATCTTGATGATTTATTAAAAACTCTGCATCTTGCCTCTGCATTAGAAATAGTTTTTCATAATTTATCAAAGCCTTCATAACTTTGGTCACCTCTGACAAATCTCCCTTAAATCTCCCATAAGCCTGTGCTTAAATCTATGGAGAAAATCCACCTTTAAATTTCTCTATGGACGAAGCCTCAAATGCCCAGTGCTGTTTAGTAAAGCTCCTCCTTAAGGCCTTAACATAACCCCCATAGCATGGTGCCCAGAACTGCATAATGCGGCTGGGCATAATCAGTGATTTATACAGACTAAATTCCTACTCTCACAACATTTAACAAGCATCTAGACAGTACTTGAAGCACCAAGGCATAGAAGGCTATGAACCAAATGCAAGTAATTGGGGCTAAAGTAGAAAGATACAACAGGCAGTATGGATATGGTGGGCCAAGGGGCCTGTTTCTGTGCTGTACAACTCCATAACTCTGTGCTTTTTCTTAACAGCTTAATGTTCAGCTACCTTCAAAAAAGTTTTGGGACTATGCCTTTTATCACCAAGTTAACATCATTAGTAAGATCCCTGGATTAGCTTCCTCTCTGGGAAGCACAAGGAAGTGTGGATGTCACTCAAAAGCTTCATCCTCCCTGCTTTAAGAAGCTCCTGCTTTCTCAGACACAATCTCTTCTTTATCTTTTTCTGCATTATGGAGAGTTGCTGATTGATCCACTTCCTGTCCTGCTGGGGGATGGCTGTTAAAGCATTGTACATTGGTCAAGTCGTTCTTGCCTGTCAGTCAGGATGGTACCACTTTTGCCTTCAGATTAGAAATCACTTTACAAGTTGGACCAGCTGTCACATAGTCAACTTCGCAATCAGCACTTAAAATTGATTAATATTGTAGAGGGTGACAACACTTCTGCAAGAAGTCAGGATAATTTCCAACTGATCTGAGAGGAGGTGCTTCCATTTGACCTTGCTATGACTGCTGCTAGCAAAATAAAGGGGTCAGAGTAAGGTGTATCAAATACCAATGAATATCTCAGCCCCATCTGGTTGACAAACATTTTGCTGAAGAAAGTAAGTCCTTACTGAAAGAGTCTATTCTTAGAGCCACGGTGGATTCAGGGGTGTATGCTCATGATTGGCATATACATCACACTGCACTGCAATTACTGTAAGAAAATAACTATGTACAACGGGAGCTTCTCTTTGTAGCAAGGGCCTGCTGAAACTTGGCTGGACATAAAAGGTGTTGTCTTTATTCAAAGTTCCACAAATGAAACAACCATGCAATACTGGAACTAAGCCTCATCTGAGTTCAACGAATGCACCCAGTCCCCTTCAACTTGCTGGTTACAATCACAGCAAGTTCAAATGGAAGTACCTCCTTGTCCATCAGCTGGATCCTATTCTGATCCATTTCAGAAAGACCTGTAACATACTGCAGTGTTGATCATTGCATAATGCTGACTGCACATCAGAAACTAACATTCCAACCAAAATCTATGTCAGAAGTTAATCGCAGGTCAATGTGGATCACTTCTGGAACCTTGTTTCAACTCTTGCCAGATCTCTTAGTTGTAATGGAACACTTTATGCAAAACTCAGCGAAGCCTCTGTCACCTTTGCAAACTGACATCTCATGTTTGGAACAACAGGCTACTAACCATAAACACAAAGTAGTCAATCAATCAGTGTTGTGTCCTTAATACTTTTCTTTATATCTGTAGCCAAGTAGGAGGGGATACTGAATAGCTTCCACCTTTGCAGTCTCAGAGCAATGTTTGGAATCACTTGGACCAATTATATCACTACAGTCCATGAAAATCGAAAAAAAATGCAGATGCTGGAAATCTGAAACAAGAAGAGAAAATGCTGGAAATGCTCAGCAGGTCAGGGAGCATCTGTGGAAAGACAAACAGACACCTTTCAGGTCTGTGGCCCTTTGCAAGTATTGGAAAAGAGAGAGATGCAGGTTAGTTTTCAGTAGGAGAAAAAGTGAGGGAGGGATGTGTAGAACTGAGGGAGTGTCTGTGACAGGACAAGTTGAAATTACAGTCTATGCAGGCTACAATGCCTGCTTGATTGCCCTTTTAATTCCATGGGTTTTAATGCTGGCAACATGTCTACTATATAGTACTTTATCAAATCCCTTTACACATGCACAATATCACCCACACTACCTTCATCAGCCCTTGCTATCAGAAAACTCAATCAAGTTAGATAAATAAAATTAGACAAACACAATTGCCTATGACTAACCTGTGTGTTGTCATTTATTAACCCATGTTTTCCAAGTGCCAATAAATTTTGACTCTGATTATATTCTCATATAGTTTCCTTGGCACCAATGTTTAGTTGACTGGCCTCTGCTTGCCAAGTTTATCTCTGTGTAGTTATGAACAGGGATAACATTTGTAATCCTTCGGAGCACTGGGAACACTCCAGCCTTGTGACTGATTTTTCAATGAGATTCCATCTCACTGTGTACATAAATGTTGTGCTGTGTGGTTGGTTTTCTATGACTAAGTGCATGATTTTCAAAGGTCTTGATTTTGTTTCCAGGTCCTCAGTGTATATAATGCAATATTGCACAGAGGTACCTGGGTACACACAGGGATGCCCAAAAGTGTGCAACTTATATCAGGACACCACTTGCAGAAAATTCAGGTCAGACAGCATCTGTGGGAAGAGAAACAGAGTTAATATACAAACAGCATTGATTCTTCATTTGTAGGGCTAAAAATGTAATTCTAGACAAACTCCTCAGACACTTTTCAGGAACTGCTTCCCCTCTGAAGATGAATATTTCCTGAATCTATATTAGGTTACCTGAAGTCCCACACCACAAATCACTAGTCTGTGATTCTTGCATTAAACCAAAATTTGTCTGTAAATGTTCTCCTCTGTGCCTTATTTCTATTTGTGGCCTCAACTGTAGGTCCACATCATTGTTCCACAATTCCTTGTGATTCTAATCAAACAGTCTTGTTGACTTTTCAAATACATTATGCCTTCTAACAACATCTTTGCTCAATCTGAAAATGCTGGAAATACTAAACATCTGTTGAGAGAGAAAAACAGAGTTAACATTTAAGGTTGATGACTTTTCATCAGAACTCAATATTGACTTCAACAATGTCAGAAAACCAACTTTCCCAGAATTTGCACTTCACATTTCCAACATTTACATTTTTTTCTTCAAATGGGTTGAAGTGGGTGTATATTAATAAGACCATAAGACACAGGAGCAGAATCAGGCCATTTGGCCTATCAAGGCTGCTCTGCCATTCAATCAGGGCTGACTTATTATTCCCTCTCAATCTCATTCTCCTGCCTTCTCCCCGTAACCTTTGACACCTTTACTTATCATGAACCTATTAACCTCCGCTTTAAATATACGCAATGACACGGCCTCCACAGCCATTTGTGGCAATGAATTCCACAGATTCACCACCCTCTGGCTAAAGAAATTCCTCCTCATCTCAGTTCTAAAGGGACATTTTTTTATTCTGAGGCTGTGCCCTCTGGTCCTAGACTTTCCCATTACTGGAAACATCCTCTCCACATCCACTCTATCCAGGCCTTTTCAGTATTCGGTAGGTTTCATTGATATCCCCCCTCATTCTTCTAAACTCCAACGAGTATAGGCCCAGAGCCATCAAACGCTCCTCATACATTAACCCTTTCACCCCTGGGATCATTCTCGTAAACCTTCTCTGGACCGTCTCCAATGCCAGCACACTCTTCCATACATATGAGGCCCAAAACTCCACTTGTGTTCTGACCAATGCCTTATAAACCCTCAGCATTACATTTTTGCTTTTACATTCTAGTCCTCTCGAAATAAATGCTAACATTGCATTTGCCTTCCTTACTACTGACTCAACTTCCAAGTTAACCTTTAGGAAATCCTGCACTAGGACTCCCAGGTCCCTTTGCACCTATGATTTCTGAATTCTCTCCCCGTTTAGAAAATAGTCCAAAGTGCATGACCATACACTTCCCTACACTGTATTCCATCTGCCACTTCTTTGCCCATTCTCTTAACCTATCCAAGTCCTTCTGCAGACTCCCTGCTTCCTCAACACTACCTGACGTTCCACCTATCTTTGTATCATTCGCAAACTTGGCCACAAAGCCATCAATTCCATCATCCAGATCATTAACGTAAAGCACGAAAAGTAACAGACCCAACACTGACCCCTGAGGAACACCACTAGTCACTGGCAGCCAACCAGAAAAGGCCCCTTTTATTCCCACTCTTTGCCTTCTGCCAGTCAGCCAATCTTCTATCCACGCTAGTACCTTTCCTGTAAAACCATGGGTTCCTATCTTGTTTAGCAACCTTATGTGCGGCACCTTGTCAAAGGCCTTCTGAAAATCCAAGTAAACAACATTCACTGACTCTCCTTTGTCTATCCTGCCGTTTACTTCCTCAAAGAATTCCAACAGATTTGTCAGGTAAAATCTTCCCTTAAGGAAACCATGGTGACTTGGGCCTATTTTATCATGTGCTTCCAAGCACCCTGAAACCTCATCCTTAATAATGGACTCTAACATCTTACCAACCACTGAAATTAGGCTAACTGGCCTATAAGTTCTTGTCTTTTGCCTCCCTCCCTTCTTAGAGAGTGGAGTAACATTAGTGATCTTCCAGTCCTCCGGAACCATTCCTGACTTAGGTGATTCTTGAAAGATCACCACTAATGCCTCCACAACCTCCTCAGCTACCTTTTTCAGAACGCTGGGGTGTAGTCCATCAGGTCTGGGTGACTTATCCATCTTTCAGCTTCCCAAACACCTTCTCCTTAGTAATAGTGACTACACTCACTTCTGCCCACTGACTCTCTCAAATTTCTGGCATATTGCTGGTGTCTTCCACAGTGAATACTGATGAAAAATTCTTACTCACTTCGTCCACCATTCCTTTGTTCCCCATTACCACCTCTCCAGCATCATTTTCTAGCGATCCAATGTCCACTCTTACCACAGTGAAGAATGAAGCAAAATACTTATTCAGTTCGTCTGCCATTTCCTTGTTCCCCATTACTATTTCTCCAGCATTGTTTTCCAGTGGTCCGATGTCCACTCTTGCCTCTCTTTTACTTTTTATATACCTGAGAAAACTTTTGGTATCCTCTTTTATGTTATTGACTAGCTTACCTTCATATTTCATCTTTTCTCCCCTTATTATTTTTTCAGTTGCCTTCTGTTGGTTTTTAAAAGCTTACTAATCCCTTAGATTCTCACTAATATTTACAATATTGTATGCCCTCTCTTTTGCTTTTCTGGTCTTTGACTTCCCTTGTCAGCCACAGTTGCCTCATCCTCCCTTTAGAATGCTTCTTCTTCTTTGGGATGAACTGATGCTGTGTCTTCTGAGTTACTCCCAGAAACTCCTGCCATTGCTGCTCTACCATCATCCCTGCTAGGGTCCCCTTCCAATCAACTTTGGCCAGCTCCTCTCTCATGTCTCTGTAGTTACCTTTTATTATGATCACTGCCTCTTAAGGGTTCCTTTACTTTAAACTCCCTAATCAAATCTGGTCTCTGCACAACACCAAATCCAGAATTACCTTTTCCCAGTGGGCTCGACCACAAGATGATCTGAAAAGCCATCTTGTAGGCATTCTACAAATTCCTTCTCTTGGGATCCAGGGCCAACCTGATTTTCCCTATCTATCTACATATCGAAGTCCCCCACGACCACCATAACATTGCCTTTCTTACATGTTTTTTCTATCCCCTGTTGTAATTTGAACCTCACATCCTGGCTACTCTTTGGAGGCCTGTATACGACTCCCATCAGGGTCTTTTTACCCTTGCAGTTTCTTAACTCTACCCACAAAGATTCTACATCTTCTATGTCACTTCTTGCTAAGGACTTGATTTCACTTGTTACCAACAGAGCCACCCCACCCCTTCTGCCCACCTGCCTGTCTTTTCGATAGGATGTGTATCCTTGGATGTTGAGCTCCCGGCTGTGATGCCGACAATGTCATACCTGCCAATTTCTAACTGCGCTACAAGCTCATCTACCTTATTTTGTCAACTGCATGCATGCAAATATAAAACCTTTAGTCCTTTATTCACCACCGTTCTTCTCAATTTTGTCTCCATGTTGCCTGAAGTTAAATTCTTATCCCTTTCTAAACTTTGTCTTGTTTTTATTCTGGAGATTTCAGTAACCTCTCCTGCGCTCTCCTTCCCTTTTACTTTATCCATATTTTTTCCAATCTGTTGAATCCACCCCACTAATATTTAGTTTAAAGCTCTATTCACAGCCCTAGTTATGTGATTCACCAGGACCCTGGTCCCAACATGGTTCAGGTGGAGCCTGCCCTATCGGAACAGCTACCCCCTTCCCCAATACTGGTGCTAATGTCCCACAAATTCAAACCCACTTCTCCCACACCATTCTCTGAGCCATGCATTTAACTCACTGATCTTATTGACCGTGTGCCAATTTGCACATGGCTCAGTAAGCAATCCAGAGATTATTACCTCTTTGGTTCTGCTTTTCAATTTAGTCCCTAGCTGCTCAAATTCCCTCAGCAGAAACTCTTTCCTTGTTCTACCTACATCATTGGGGCCCACATGGACCACAACAACTGGATCTTTCTCTTCCCACTCCAAAGTCCTCTGCAGGTCAGATGAGATGTCCTGAACCCAGGCACCAGGCAGGCAACACAGCTAGGAGTACTATGGGTAAGGGTGATGAACTTAGATCATGGATCAGTATATGGAACTATGATGTTGTGGGCATAACACAGATTGAGAGAGGGACAGGAATGGATGCTTAATGCTCCAGGGTTTCAATGCTTTAGAAAAGATAGAGGAGGAGGTAAAGGGTGGGGTGGGGGGGGGTTAGTTGTGCTATTAATCAGGGACAATGTCACAGCTGAGGGGACATAATGGAGGTCTCATCCACTGAGTCTATATGGGTAGAACTCAAAAATAAGAAAGGTGCAATCACTCTGATGGGATTATAATACAGAGCCCCCAATAGCCACAGAGACATTAAGGAACAGATATGCAGGCAGATTAGGAAAAGGTGTAAAAACAACAGGGATGTTGTAGTGGGTGACTTCAACTTCCCTAATATAGACTGGGACCTCCTTTGTGCAAGAGGTTTAGATGGCGGAATTTATTAGGTGCATCCAGGAGGGTTCCTTAAATCAATGTGTAGATAGTCCAACAAGAGGAGGGGCCGTACCGGACTGGTGTTGGGTAATTAGCCTGGGTGGGTAACTGCCCTTTACATGGGAGAACATGTAAGAAGATAAAGGAAGTGGATGCAAGGTTTAGGAAGCTAAAATCAAACAGACCCCTTGAGGATTACAAAGAAGCCAGCAAATAACTCAGGAAGGGAATTAGGAGAGCTAGGAGGAGCCATGAAAAGTCCTTGGCAAGTAAGATTAAAGAGAATCCCAAGGCATTCTCTACATACATCGAGAGCAAGAGAATAACTAGGGAGCAGGTAGGACCACTCAAGAATAAAGGAGTGAACCTGTACTTGGAGGCAGATTCCAAAATGAGTACTTTGCATCTGTATTTACCAAGCAGAAGGACATGGAGGAAGGGAGATCCGTGTGGAGCGTGCTAATATGCTAGGGCATTTCGAGATAAAGAAAGAGTTAGTGTTAGGTCTCTTAAAGAACGTTAAGGTGGATAAGTCCCCAGGGCCTGATGGGATATACCCCAGGTTATTGAGAGAGGCAAGAGATGAGATTGCTGGGGCCTTGACCAATATCGTCATGTCCTCTCCAGCCACAGGCGAGGTCCCGGAGGACTGGCGAGTAGCTAATGTTGTTCCATTATTCAAGAAGGGAAACAGGGATAATCCTGGAAACTATAGACCATTGAGTCTCACGACAGTGGTAGGGAAGTTACTGGAGAGGATTCTTAGCGATAGGATTGATGAGTATTTGGAAAACCATAGCCTAATTAGGGACAGACAGCATGGCTTTGTGCAGGGCAAGTCTTGTCTTACTAACTTGATTGAGTTTTTCAAGGAGGTGATGAAGGTGATTGATGAAGGTAGAGCTGTGGATGTTGTCTACATGGATTTTAGTAAGGCCTTTGACAAGGTCCCTCATGGGACGCTCATCCAGTAGATCAACGTGCATGGGATCCAATGTGACTTGGCCGTTTGGATTCAGAATTAGCTTGCCCAAAGAAGACAGAGGGTAATGGTCGATGGGACTTACTCCAGCTGGAGGTATGTGACTAGTGGTGTTCCACAGGGATCCGTACTGGAACCTCTGCTGTTTGTGATATATATAAATGACCTGGATGAAAACATGGATGGGTGAGTTAGTGAATTTGCAGATAATACAAGGTTGGTGATGCTGTGGATCATGTAGAAGATTGCCAAAGGATACAGCGGGATATAGATCAGTTGCAGATATGGGCAGAAAAACGGCAGATAGAGCTTAACCCAGCCAAATGTGAGGTGTTGCACTTTGGGAGATCAAACATAAATGGACAGTACACTGTTAATGGCAAGACCCTTAACAGTGTTGATGTGCAGAGGGATCTTGGGGTCAAAGTCCATGGCTCCCTGAAAGTGGCTACAAAGGTTGATCGGGTGGTAAAGAAGGCATATGGCATGCTTGCCTTTATTAGTTGAGGAACTGAGTTGGACAGCCAGAAAGTTATGTTGCAGCTTTATAAAACTCCAGTTAGGCTGCATCTAGACTATTGCATTCAATTCTAGTCACTCCATTACAGGAAGGATGTGAAGGCTTTGGAGAGGGCGCAGAAGAGGTTTACCAGGATGATATCTGCATTAGAGGGCATGTGCTATGAGGAGAGGTTGGACAAACTTGGGTTGTTTTCTCTGGAGTGGCAGAGGCTGAGGGGAGATCTAATTGAGGTTTATAAGATTATGAGAGGCATAGATAGAGTGGAAAGCAGGTATATTTTACCCTACTAGAGGGCGTGAATTTAAGATGAGAGGGGCTAAGTTCAAAGGAGATGTGCGGGGCAAGGTTTCTTTTACACAGAGAGTGGTGGGTGCCTGGAATGTGCTGCTGGGGGTGGTGGTGGAGGCAAATATGATGGAGATATTTAAGGGGCTCATAGTTAGGCAGAAGAATGTGCAGAGAAGAGGTATATGGACGTTGTGTAGGCAGAAGGGATTAGTTTAGTTCAGTGTTTAATTACTAGTTCGGCACAACATCATGGGCCAAAGAACTTGTTCCTTTGTTGGACTGTTCTATGTTCTATTGACATCTGTCTACTTGTGAGTTTTAGCTCTTTGGATTTAATCACAGATTATTTATCACTATATGAATTAGTTTACTGTTTTCCCATGATGCAACTAACTTAGCAATTCTTTTTTCTGTATTTAACTCCCACTCTCATCAAATGCCCATTTTAAAGTCCCCACTGGTTTGAAGTTCACTTCAGTTTAACTGTATGCTTTGAAATGTCGGCTCTTGTAGTCTTGTCCTCTTTTAATCTCAGGTAAACACAAGTTTCTAGTTGTTTGTTTTTGAATATTTATATACATGCACTTTGATAAACATTACTGTTTACAAAAAAAATTAATTGGCATGCTATGGTATTACGGTCTCCTTGTTGCTAAAGTAGAGCCTTCTTTAACTGGGCTTGACCCTTTAATATGGTTGATCAGATATTGCATTTTGGTGACCACTTATTAATCCTCAGCTTCCACTTTAGGGTTAGCAGGTCAGGAAAAGCAGCAAGAAACATTCAGTTTTTACTTCTTCATGTTATAGTAAAGTGGCATTGTTAGCAGTGAATGAAGATTTTCCAGCGTAGAGGAGAAAAGGAACTAAAGCTCTTATGGGAAAGTATGCCCAGGAAAATGTAATTCAGATTTCCATTGCACTCTGTCTCTCCATTAGCTCTCAACTTGTCACATGTCAGCTACCTCATAGCTATTTTCATCACCCACTTTTAACTCTTAAACCTTTGCCTTCAAGTACTTTACCATTTAATTTCCTTTTTCCGAGAGTACTGAACAGAGAATCACAGACTTAGAACATGCATTTCCTCAATGTGTACATTGTGTGTGAAGGAGGAATGCACTGTTAATGTGTTTCCTGGCTCCTACAGACTTTCATAAACACAAGTTCCATAAACTAACACAGTTTTACCTCATGAAACAGTGCAAGTTAATCTTTTATATGATTTCCAAGTCTTTTTTTATATAGGAAAAGGTACAAGAATGATTTTTTAACTATAAAGCATAAAAAGATGAATAGAAGTGACAATTTTCCATGGGCAATCTCTTATTTTTCTAATCAATTCTCATAAAAGTATATAGTTTTATGATACTGTTTCTGAGATAATAACAGCAGTTGGTGTCCACGTCTGTTGCTTCTATTTTACTTAGAGGAGTTCATGACAGAATAGCACAACAGGAACATATTTGTGTGAAATCATAATTTGCCTGAAATGAATACTTTTAGAATTCTGTCTTGAGTTCCTTTCAAATGTCCTGGATAACACAATGAAACTCAAATTCTCATAAGACAGCACAACTGAATATCCTTCAGCCCTGATATAAAAATAGAAAATGCTGGAAATACTCAGCAGGTCAGGCAGCACCTGTGGAGAGAGAAACAGAGTGAATGTTTTCGATCCATCACCATCCCTAGAATAAGGCAAAATTATTTTACTTTTTGATTTCAGTTCTGAGGTTTATCCACAGAATATAACTCGGAATATTCTGCATGTGGCACTTAGAATAGGCAGATATCCACTCAAGTCCCTCAAGTTCATACTTAATTGTCAAGTAGTAAAAATGACCAGGCTAAGCTTCAGCTTTTGAAACAGGCCAGGGCCTTTGTATAAAAACTTTATTGGTAATATGAAAGGACACAAAAGATACTTTGCATATTTGATATCACGTTATGAAATATTTTGTTTGGACACTTTTGTTTCAAACCTCACTCTATCAAGTAATAATATGGTTACAAAAAATCATAATGAATTGAAGACATGTTATGATGACAAATCTGTTCCATCACTCCACCCAAAGACATACATGATAGTTGTAGGAAAATCCTATGAAGAGAAAAAAAAACAGGCAGGTACTTTCCGAGGCAATTAGAATTATAATATAGCAAAGCCTGCAGATACTCATGTCTTAACAAGTAGAATGATGGCAGAACCAGCCATTACATAATCATATTTTGAATGTATATGCTTATTCAATGCAATACCATCAAGTGCGACATGAGAACTGCAATGTCTGAAGTATGGGATTTCATGTGTGATGACACGTGCATGCAAAATTTGGATGGTTAAATGTAAAGGAAAGATATCTAGGTCCATATATCAGATGAAGATACTTCATACCATCACCTCCCACAAGAGGGCCACACTCCTTCCACATAAATGTCCAAACAGATTGTATTCATCGATTTAAAGTCCTGCTTAATTAGAGTGCATTGTTTTGGCTGATGTCTTTGAATAAGATGTCAACGTTCAAAATAACAGTGTATTTATGGTGGCAGAAACATTCTGTGCAAAATCTGACAGGCAATTCCTTCCTCAATTAGTAAAATGTGAAAAAAATTTGCTCGAGTCAAAAAAAAGGACAACTTATTTTTTTAAGATTATTTTCTGCCTCAACAGATCATTTGCTAGGATTGGGTAAATCTTTAGGAAACCAAAGGGCATGGACTAAGATGCCCAAGTCAGAAAATTCATCGTAATATTCAATATTCCAATAGATAACAACCAAGCAAGTTGTTGTAAAATGCAGGATACATACATTTTGTTATAATATAGGCCAAGTAAGTTGTTATAAATTGGAAAAGTTTAAAAAATCAATATAGAAAAAGTATTTTAAAGCATGTTGCTGAAATTGTAATATGATTGGATTACCATGTTTTTTTAATAAAGAGATGACGCATGATTCCAATGTGTAGGGGTGGTTGTTTGTTCTGACTTTATATACAAACATTCAGTCCTTGTTCAAGCCTGTCTTTCATTATGTGCTTTGGCTGAAATATTGTCCATGTTGTTCAACTTTTTCCAGCATATAGGCCAAAGACTATTGGCATGGAGATCTGAATACACTCCACATTTTACTCAAGGTGCTAAGGTATCAAATCTGAACCAGATAGAAACAAGCAACATTATCCTGGTTTACATTAATCTAGTTTATATTGGCTTAGTTTACCAGAATGTCAGTTCTCAGTCAGTGTTTAATCACATATTTAAATCTATTCATTTTACCACAGGTTCTTTTCATGACCAGACTCAGAAAGACAGAAGGAAAACAAACTGTAAAGAAGTAAATCCTGTAATTAAAATCCCATTAATCAATATCACTGTGGCAACAGAAACTTTCCCTTTTCCAGTGAGCTGACTCCATGTTTGTACCAAAAATAAATTATATCAATTCAGCTCCTAAAAACTTGCAAAGTCTGTGAATTTACAAGTATGGAGTTTGCAAAATGGACAAGTACAGTACTTTAATGTATTAACATTGGCGATTGTTTTGCAAGTCAATGCCAATGTAAACCATATGAAGATTTGTTTCTGGAATGGACCACCAAAGCAAAAATAAATATACATTTCTAACTTTGTCAAAAACAAAAATTATGTTATCCATAACAGGTTTTGTACAGAATTATGTAGCTTACTTATGATGTTTAAATGCCTATCCAAACTATTGACAGTATATCAAAAACCAAGACATATTATTTTGTAATATAAATTATTCTAAATTGGAAACATCAGTAATGATTTCACAGTAGACTATCAACAAATTTGCAACACATATCTCTGACTACTTTTTGCACAATTTAATTATTCATTTTGAATCAGTAAATGCTTGTGTTAAAATAATAGGCATGGAATCTCATTTGATCTCAACATTCATTAAATTTACCATCATTTAAATATCAGGCTTGTATATTGAAATAGAATCAACAAGCTGTTCACAAATTAAAAGTCTGAAAGTTAGTGTATGAAGATGCACATTAATAAAATCAATTTTTCTTATTACTTTTGTCCAGATTGCTTCAAAGTATAGGATACAAGCATAAGTCACAACCATACTAATAGAAGTTCTTTGTATCACATTGAAAGTTGACTAAAATGAAGATCACTTCAGGTAGGTGGGTAGGTGGCACAGAAGGCTATGGGAAATAACAAAGTGTTACAGAAAGCCATTCCTCTTCTATTCTGGGATATACACCTAAGTTATCGATGGATACTTATTTTGCATTCAAATCTTGTGGTAAATGCCTCATTTATGTTCTTTTATAAATATTGTTAATTAAAAGTGTTACAAATTATTTCAAACTATTTCAAAGAACTATTTATGAGAGACACATTTTAAACAAACAATCAAACATTTACAACATATTTAATATTCTTGCACATCATTTACATTGACAGGTCTAAAAGTTGAAACTGTTACAAATATAAAGAGAGCCACCTATTTACAGCCCCATTTAAGCACAAATGTATTTTAAGAATGGTGCAACCAAACCAATTTTCAGTGTCCTCTCCCAGGGCAACACCCCCAGCATTGAAGCCCTTGTTTACACTCAGTCGGCTCCATTGAGACCATGTCATTCTCATGCTCAACACCAGCCTCTGTTCCAAGTTCTATCATGGGAAGAGGTTCAAGGCTGTGCTGAAAGCTTCCTTGAAGAAATACAACATCCCCACCAACTCCTGGGAACCTCTGGCACTTGACAATCAAAAGGCATGTTCTGGATGGACAGAGCACCTCAAAGCCATTCATCAGAAGCACACAGTAAACAGTGGAAGGAACACACCACCTCACAAACTATCCACTCACCCTCCTTGTCAGGAGCCTGCTATCCCACCTGGAAAGAGTTTGCAGATCCCACATTGCATTGGCTTCTTCAGCCACCTCATAGCCCACAAACCTGGAGAAGAAGCAAGTTATCCTCAGTCCCAAGCAACTGCCTAAGAAGAAGAATCTGCCTCAACACTTGTGCTTATTAAACCGGCATATTCAAAATGCATAGTTTTTTGATAAACATATTTACACTTTTACAAATGCAGCAGGAAATCAATGCATCATGTAAATGATTTCTTGGTGCTTCAGATTTCTATCAAAGGAAGCTCATTTGAAAATTCATCTGAACAATGTCTTATCCTTCATGATTTATTTTTAATCATTGGCTCACATTGCTACTTTACTTGAGCAAATTTTGCATAGTGGACCCAGTCCAACTTCACCAGTCTCACCAGTAGGAGCACTGAGGAGACAAACACTTTTGACACTTTCTCCATAATAAACCTTGCATAACCATAAAGTTATGACCATTACCACACAAGTGCTTAATGCACATATTAAATTATGAATCCCCAAGATATGGAAGCTATTTAAATAGAGGAAAGTAACTTATAAACTGGTATATTCCTGCAATATCAAGTGTTTAGTTTAGCAGCTGAGAACTGTTTCAACTCACCAGGACAAGGTGGTGAGTTTAAATATCAAGCTAACTTCAACAGCTTTCTAAAATATTGGAGCTCATTCTCTCCCTAACTTATATCCATTGAACATATTGCAGGCAGCACAACAACGTCATACAATCTGCTTATTATAATGATTGCAGTGACCAGTCAGCACAAAACATATTGTTCATTGGCTTAATACATCAGCCAATATCGTTGAGTAAATAGGACCAGTTAAAGCGAGATTGCAAGGCTCAATTGGGCTTAGAACATAGAACATAGAACACTACAGCACAGTACAGGCCCTTCGGTTCACAATGTTGTGCCGACATTTTGTCCTGCTCTAAGATCTATCTAACCCTTCCCTCCCATATAGCCCCCTATTTTTCTATCATTGATGTGTCTATCTAAGAGTCTCTTAAATGCCCCTAATGTATCTGCCCCCACAACCCCTGCAGGCAGTGCATTCCACACACCTACCACTCTCTGTGTAAAATACTTGCCCCTGACATCCCCCTTATATCTTCCTCCAATCACCTTAAAATTACGTCCCTTCATGTTAGTCATTGTCGCACTGGAAAAAAGTCTCTGACTGTCCACTCAATCTATGACTCTTATCATCTTAAATGCAGCAGGATGGTCAGGCGGGTGGGGTTTGGAGGTGGGGGTTCAATTAGTGGAGGGTGGTTACTGTTGAGCCTCACCCAAGTGCAGCAATCTATCCTCCAGCAGTTTAGCTGGATGGCTTAGTTTCTGCTCCGTTATAATGAAGGGAAGACTTTGTATGAAGCACAAACTTGCTGTCATCTCTCAGGACAGGATCAATGCTTCCTGTTCTGGTGCTGCCCTACTGCTCTTGGCTTCCAGTCTGGACTGCTGCCACTGACAGAGGCGTACTCCACAGCCAACCTTCTGGATCAAGAACCTCTCTGATTTCTCTTGAACCACAAGTTGGTGGCAATTTGCAAAATGTTGCAAATATCTCAAGGTGCAGTCTGGAAGGAGTTAGAATCATAAATGTTCATTGTTGCAGTCAACTTGTCACTGGTTGTCCAGGACTTATGATCTGCAACTGAAGACAAATTTCATTGAGGACATTTTTGTCAAAGCAGAGATACCTCATGTGTTGCTTCTTGCTGAAATTCAATTGAGAAAGTTATTTCCTGAAGACCAAGGATATACGTTGCCCCTTGTAGAATCTTTTCTCACTCTCCCTGCCCTTTTTCTTCACCCACTTGACCTGTTCCGCATGATCTCTGCTCATTCTCACAGATATTCCAAGAGAGTATCTTCTAATACACCAATGATTGGGAGCAATTGATTTGTGACTTGGCCTTGAAATCTCCAAAAACTGTTTTAGCACCTATCTTATCATTCTCTGCAGACACTAGCAACTTGAAGCAACTAAAGAAAGCACCAGATAATTGAAGAATAGCAGCAACCACCAATAGAGATCAACGTGCAAACAACATTAATATAGTCGATGATGCCTTGAAATAGTAGTTCTGGGCTAGAAATCTGCTCAGGTATAAAATTAAAAGCTGCCCCAAACCTAACCTGACCCATTCCAAACTTGACCTGAGTATGAGGACTTATAATCTTTTTGATACCTGAACTGAACCAAAGAGTCCTGTCAGGCTTTGGTCAACATTGTATGCTGGAGCAAAAAACAAACTGACTCTAGATGAAGGATCTTGATCCTGAACATCGACTGTACATTTCCCTCCACAGATGCTGCCTGACACACTGAGTTCCTCCAGCAGTTTGTTTATTCCTCCAGGTTCCAGCATCTGCAGCCTCTTGTGTCAACATTGTATGCTGCATGTTTAATGAATTCAATCTCTGCATTAATTAATTAATTTATTAATTAATGCAGAGATTGAATTAATTTATTTATTTATTTATTTATTTATTAATTTATCACTTTCCTGCATTCTTCTGATGAATGCTATCTGGGCACATGCATTCGCCAATATAAAAGCATTCACATGTGCATGTACACAAATTAGTGCACATCTAACTGATGCCACTTCTGAGTTCTAAGGTCCCTTTGGGGCAAATCTCTCCTGGCCAGTCTACGACCTTCTGATCAGAAGTTAAATATGTAGTTTGAAGAGCAGGGTCAACATTAAATCGCAGGTCTGAACAGTTGCATCTTTGTTACTGGAGATTGCCATTGGATAATTAGATTTGTAGACTTGTTCTTCATTGAACTTTTCAAGGTAATGTGCTTGTTAATATTGAGGAAAGTTATATATGACATTGCACTTTTCACATATTTTCATGCTAAATGGTAAATATTTATCATTCAAGCAGTATTTCTGCAGTACAAAGTAATATATTGAGGCAGAATTTGCCAGATAAGTAACTATAGATTTAATGTATGCATCGTCAGCAGAGTGTAGACTATCCAGCACTCTGTGGGGAGGTAGAGCATGAACATGATCATTTGCAGGACAATTTGATATTAGCTTCCCGAAATGGCATTTTGCCATCACCCTCTCCATGAACATCAAGAATTTATTGTATTTGAGTACAAATTACCCATTGAACTCACTGCAAAAACTTGGGATCTGTGCTTATTGACATGAGGCCATATTTAATGATGGAGCTTTATGTTCCTGCAATGCCTCTTGTCCTCTGTGACACAGAATGGAAACCACTGAACCTGTAAGTCCTCCTTTCTGCAGGTAGAGAATTGTTCTCAAAGATTTTTTAAGAACAAATAATTAATTCTGATTGTAATTTTCCTTTCTGCAGTTTTCATTCTCTTTATCAAATCTTTCCTAGCTTTTTCCTTCTTTTATTTCTGCATCTGTCTGGAATTTTTTCACCATATTTTCTCCTCTGCTACTTTTCTATATTTTTTAATCCATATAACTAATTAGCAAAGGATATAGACTGTTAGCATTGTTATGCATCAACATTTCAGAGGTCCTGTTGACCTCATCTATTGTTGGCAGTTTGCATTTCAGTAATTTGCAGTTCAACAATATTTTCAAGCTGGAGGAAATATAAAAAGTCCAATTAACAAGTCAAGGTAATGAGTTGCCTGACTCCAGCAAACATCGAGTTCCTCAGTATTATCCCCACCACAGGATGCAATAACAATATTGGCAAATACTAATCTACATACAATATTTCAATTCAGGTTAACAAGATTTAATATGTGGAATGAAAGTAGGAGCTTCTTATACACATAGGAAAGCAGCAACATTAAATGTGGATCACATTATGCCAAAGGAAGTTCTGTTATGTTGACTTTCATCCTATCCGGCGACAGCTTTTACAGGGTCCAACAAATAACTTTTCCCAACACAAATACAAATTTGCGACTATTCTCAGCTGCTCCTTGTTTTCTTTCCTTGTTTTTAGTTTTCTGTGCATCTTGCCTCTTTTCTTGTTGCCAGACTGACGAATGTTACACCTCACGTTTCTATACAATTGCTAAAAGATAATCAAAAAAAATAAGTTATTCAAAATCTTAATGTGTACAGCAGGAACTTTATTAATTTAAGCTGGTCAAGGAAAGATTATGGCTAAGGGGTCCTGATGCAGGGTTGATGTCCTGATGCAGGGTTTCGACCCAGAACGTCGACAATTCCTTTCCTCCGACAGATGCTGCCTGACCCGCTGAGTTCCTTCAGCAGATTGTTAGATGCTCCAGATTCCAGCATCTGCAGTCTCTTGTGTCTACACTATTTCCCTCTTTGGCTCTGGAAGAGGCTTTCCTTTTAACTTCAAAAAGTAGAAGTAAAACTTGTAAAAAAAATTCATTAGTAGTCATGGGAACAACTGAAGCATTCACAATGGGAAGGCTCAGTATCTACTTAACTCATACTTATTACAACGCAGAAGAGTTCCTATCAGCTCCTAGCAGAACAATCCCATCAGTTCCATCACCCATCACCCATCACCCTTCCCTTTATTTCCCTGTAGTGCTGCTACTTACTCGTCCTCACATGCCCATCAAATGATTGACACTTTCCTACATCAGGGCTAATTTACAGCAGCCAATTAACCTACCAATATATCTTTGGGATAAGGGAAGAAACAAGAGTAACTGGTGGAAACCCACATAATCACACAGAGAATGTGTAGTTACTACACAGTGCCTGAGATCAGGATAGTACCAGAGTTCCTGGTGATCCGGGTAGCAGGGCTAACTACTGTGCCGCCATGCTACCAGTAAAGTAAGTTCAACAGACATTTGCACCCCCTTAGTGACTACCATCCATTATTTATATTTGCTTTTGCCTTAACACCGGTTTGAAATGGTCACCTATGAGACCTAAAATAAGGCTGACAGACTTAACAGAGGATGACAAACCTAAAAGGTTGGTTGCAAGCTTTCCTGCTGCTAGTTAGTGAGCACTGCTTCCTTTATGTGTCTGAGAATTGGATCCAATGCCTGTAAGCATCAATTACTGTTTATTACATTTTTGTGCTGTAAATCTATGTTAACCAAGAATGCAAATTAAATAGTGCATGCAGTCTTGGAACTTGTCACAGTGGTATTATATGGAACTAAAATGGACTGCACAGATTTAGGGTATGGAAGATGATGGTTGTAGTGACATTGAAGGAATGTTATTCTGCTACATTCATATGTACACCTGATATCCTAAATAATAGTTGGAATGACAAATAAGCCTAATAATTCAGGTAAGTCAATGAATGTGTCATGGCAATGCCAACACCCAAAAACTTGTTTCACCTGGGATCAAAGACAGGTTCTCACTCCCCACTGGGACATATTGAAAATTCAGTTTCAATCTGTGCGTTTCAAATGGAAATGCTCTGTAAACTAACTATATTCATCAAAGAAGTCTATCATTTTTCAATATCTTGAGTAGGAATTCTGTAGAAATTACTGTAGAAATTACTTGTATTTTGTTCATGGATAGTCTGAAGTCAGGAGGATAGTGTGGTGCTTAACTGGTTCCTGAAAGTGCTTTTTTAAAGCTATTGCTCAAGTTCTCTCTGGGAAATGTTGAGACCGGGTAAATTACGGGAACTGTATTTTTCTATGGTTACTTGCAAACTTCTTGGCTACAGATCAAAGAACAAAATATTTTTAAGATGGTTTTGATGTGTGACAAAAGGCAACCATGCCCAACTCCTGGTGCATTCAAGCATGGGCTTCTTGTTATATGAGAAGCTGCAAACAGAACTGAACACTTTCCAATCATCAGTGAACATTCTCCCTTCTGACCTAATGATGGATGGCAATTCACTGGTTGAACCCAATATATTTCCATGAAAAACTCCTGCTGCAATGATGGCTTGGGTCGAAATGAGTGGATTATATCA
Source organism: Pristis pectinata (assembly GCF_009764475.1). Taxonomy (NCBI): domain Eukaryota; kingdom Metazoa; phylum Chordata; class Chondrichthyes; order Rhinopristiformes; family Pristidae; genus Pristis; species Pristis pectinata. Next base: position 23,972,093 of record NC_067420.1, read on the forward strand.
AGTGATCTTCATTATTGCTTGCTTGTCTTTACCAGTGGAAAGTGTTGCCCCTAACTTCCATTACTCCAATGGGAATTTCCTGGATGCTTCCCTACTATATGCTGTCTGATGCCATTGGCAGCCATTCTAATTTCTTCAGCTCTTTTATCCTCTTTTGGCTAATGCTATAGTGCTGTCTGGAGCTAACGAGTTGGATCCCAAATTCTTCGCTGTATCTAATGCACTTGGAAGTTCCCTGATCTTATGTGAAGTGAATCTAATTAGCTCTAGACTGGCATTTGTGATGTTGTGGATGTAATGAGGTGGCTGAGATGAATCAAAGGTGAAGGTAGTTGAAATGCTTTAGCCTTAGTCTCCATCATCGTCAAGAGTACAGATGTAGCCAACTCCCTCGTTAGTTGTTTAATTGTCCACCACATTCATGATTAGACTGCACAGTTTTGACTTGAGGTGTTGCTTGTGGAGTTACCCAGTTCCCTTTATAGAAAGCTGCTCAGTGTGCTAGAATTGTAACTTCTCCTGGTTGGCATCTCATTTTTAGTTATGCCTCATGCCACCAATCTGGACATCTTGTTGGATTGGTTCTTAATAGTAATGGTGGGATAAGGAATATGCCAGTACCTGAGGTTATAGATCATGTGGATTACTATTCTGCTGCTGCTATTTCATGGGTGGCCTATTTTGGTCAAGTAGATTTGTTTTATGGGTGGCCTATTTTGGTCAAGTAGATTTGTTTGGAACCTATCCCATTTAGCATTGTGGTACAACCACACATGATGGAAGTGACCATGAACTGTGGGATTTGGAGTGTAAAGAACTCAACATATTTTTTATGTGTGGTAATCTAATGGATCCACCATGCAACTGGTTATGAAGGAGACTTAAAGGATACACTGTTTCAGAACAACTAATATACTGTACATCGTCAGGGCTCTTGGTTTACTGTGATTGGAGCCAACTTGGTTTTTATTTGTATATCATAGAATTACTAACAAATTAATTTTGCTTGAAAATTGTAAATCTGTTGGATATGAAACATCTGTTAATCATAAAATTAAATTTATTAACATTTTTAAAAAGCATCATCCACAGGAGAAATGATGGCAACATTCTTCAAGATACATGAATGGCATTGGAAGAAGGGGTGGGAGTGGAGGTCGGGAGGTCAAGTCCGGATGATAATTAAAAAATAAAATGCTGCAGATGCGGAAAGTCTGAAACAAAAATTAAGAAGTGCTGGAAGCACTCAACAGCTCCGTCTGTATCTGTGGAGAGAGAAAAAGAGGTAATGTTTCAGGGCAATGAGTTTCATCAAAAGATCATTGTAAGCCTGATCATATTTAGATGGTTGTATGTAATCAATTATCATAGAGATTAGTAGCTCCAGGGATCTGGGCAAATGCATTGGGTTGCAGATAGTGAGTAGATAAAGATGATTAGGTTTTCAGGGAATGGCTGGCAGTGAGGGAAGGGAAGTCCTGATGTGTCAGAGGATGAGGAAATGGATGCTGAATGTGGCAATGGTGGGTTTGAAATGAGGCAAGCACTGACAATTTAATGAAGACGTGCTTTGTGGAGAATGGGTTTTCTCCCTGTGGGAACTCTAGAAGGGAGATGAGAGGTGTTGGGAGTGATAGGAGAGTGAATTAAATATGGAATTTTCGCAAAATGCTAACTGCATTCGTCTGCATTTTTTCCCCAAAGACAAACTCTGATGATTTTGAATTTTTGAAGTATAAATCATGTAACTTACAATCATTGTTTCACATTTAGTGTCTTCATATTAAATAAAAGTTTAATATTTAATACTGGAAGTTATTGGTGGTGAATGGAAGGAGAGGTGCTATTTCTTATTGTGGGGATATAGAAGGCAGCAAGAACATGCTGCAATTGTGAATGGTGAGAGTGCAGGAGAATGGTGCAGGAGAAAGGTATATTGATGGCAGTAGGGAAGAGGAAATGGGAAGGTATGCAGGGCATTTAGAAGTGGGCTCAGGAGGGGGAACGAAGAATAAAGGAGAATTAATTTTCCCATTTCTCATTAGTACATATTTGATTTTTTTCCAGTATTAAGTTTCTTCAAGTCACTGATGGAGAAATCCTTCGAAGAAGTTGTGTCCCTGTCTTTGGACCCTTAGAACTTAAGGGAGGATTGGAGGGAGTTAGTGAGGGGCAGTATCAGGCATAGGGTTAGGAAGTGGAAAGGGGAGAAAGGAGATAGAGGAGATGTAAAGAAACAAGATGAAAACATTAAGTAGGCCTTAGTTAAGTGTTGCTGTGGAGTGTAGAACATGATGCCACCTCCCTCGGAGTCAAGAACTATCAGGACCTATATAAGTGTACTTGATGAGCTCTGATGGTTATAGTTTAGAAATAATCGGCAGGTAAGAAGTACATAGACATGAGGAGTAAATGTGATAGTTACAGGAGATGTGCGAACTTGCAGGACTTGTAAAATGTGAGAGGCAACTGTTACCAACCTGATGCACTTTGTTACAGTGACATTTTATTACAGATTCCATTTGGTTACAAATCCTGCACAAAGCTGAATGTACACTGTTCGTTGCTGTGCAGTTGACTTGACTCTTTAGGAATAAAGTCATACAATAAATTGACTGAAGTATCCTTTGTTCCTAAAATACAAAATGTGGAAAACATGCTTAGTCTAAAAAAAATGATTTTAGTGCAGGTTACCACTGACATTACTTGTTTTAATTCCTTCACAGAATGTAAACACCAAGAAACACCTAATTGCTAAGAAAAGAGGAGCAGGTTAAGAATCAATCACATTGGAGGGTCTGGGGTCACACATAGGCCAGGCAGGGTAAGGACAACAGACTTCCTTCCTTGAAGACATAAATAAACCACATAGACTTTCACAACATTATGGTAGTTTTACTGAGGGTAAGTTTAATTCCAGCTTGATTTAATTACCTGAATTTAATTCCCCCATCTACTGCGGTCATATTCAAACTTAATAACTTAAGAGTAACTTAAACATTATGCTACAGTACCAATTAAACTTTTCATTCTGCTCTAACACCTGTCCTTACTGTTTCAAGTTAGTGGCACCAGATTGTTATAATCATTGTCCTACCTATCCTAATGCAGTCACTACAAAGACAGTGTTAAGCTTCTAAAATGGGTAGGCTTGAGCTGGGTAAATGCAAAGATGTTAAATGTTCAATCCCAGCATCAGCCAGATCTCCCTCCCACCCTAGGGTTGGAGATTAGACCATTGGGATCTGATAATCCTAGAACATAGAACAGAACAGCACAGCAACAGGCCCTTCAGTGCACAATGTCTGCGCCCAACATGATGCCGAATTAAACTAATTCTCTTCTCCTGTACGTGATACATATCCCTCCATTCCTTGTATATTCATGTGTCTGTCTAACAGCCTCTTAAATGGCACTATCGTGTCTGCTTCCATCACTCCCCCTGACAGGCCGTTCCAGGCACCTGCCACTTCCTGTGTAAAAAAACTTGCCCCACACATCCCTTTTGAACTTTTCCTCTCTCACCTTAAACACACGTCCTCTAGTACTTGATATTCCTACCTGGAAAACGATTCTCTCTGTCTACCCTATCTATGCCTCTCTTAGTCTTATAAACTTCTTTCAGGTCTCCCCTCAGACTCCAATGCTCCAGAGAAAACAACCCAAGTTTGTCCAACCTCTTTTATAGCTCATACCCTCTAATCCAGGAAGCATATGTTAAACCTCTTCTGCACACTTTCCAAGACCTCTGCATCCTTTCTGTAATCAGGTGACCAGAATTGCACACAATGAGATCAGGCTGATCAAGACAATGAGATAGAAATGGAGATCAGACTCCTTATCCAAGTCCAATCTTCATCTCTGGGAACATGGATCAGATTCAGACAGTTGGCTGCTGATGACATTAAACTGGGCGATATTGTGAATTGTGATAAGGCTTCAAGGTGATTAAGACAGATTAAGTGAGTGGGTAAAAATATGGCAGCAGTATAACATGGATAAATGAGAAATTATCCACTTCAGTAGGAAACACAGAGGGAATGCATGTGACGTAAATGATGTTATGTTGAGAAGTGTTGATGTACAAAGAGACCTGGGTGTTCTTGTATGCTAGAAAGCAAATATGCCGATACAACGAGCAGTTAAAAGAGCAAATGGTATATTGTCCCTCAAAGCAGAAGATTTTGAGTACAGATGTTTTGCTATAATTAGACAGGACCCTAGAGAGACCATACCTGGAGTATTTTGTGTGCAATTTTGGTCTCTTTACCCAAGAAAGGATGTACTACCATTGAGGGTCTGCAACAAATCACCTATATATTTGTATTCATATGTATTGTAGATATATAATAGAATGGTTCAGTTGATCTGTGAATAACTCAAAAGAAAATCAAGGAGACAATTTATGATTTGACAAAAGAATTTTTAAAGAGTCTTATTGTTGCAGTTTTTCCAACTATACCTTATTAGATTGACAAGTAAACATTTTTGGATGTTTCAGCATTTCATTATTTTCAGAAATTTCCGTAGTATTTTTCTGCAAAAGATGAAATGTTAGTGTAAATCTGGTTATTTAATTTAATGCTATATAATATTCATAATATACAAAATCTACTTTTCATGTACATACTAGGATTCTTAATTCATCAAAAATGACTGCTTTATAATTCTCTAGGATGACACCAATCTTGCACTTCTTCGCTTTACACTTGCATGTGACTGAAGACATTAGCGTCAGCAGTAGGAGCAGGAATACACTGGTCGCAAGCCTTGGACAAACTAGAGGAAAGTAACACAACAGGAAATAATCACTTTGGCACGATTAATGTTTTTCAAGATCACACATTATCAACAAAGTTTGTAATGTACATGCAAAAATGACAGCACAGAGAGGCTATCTGGCACATCACAACTTTGCTGGTACAAAGTGTTAAACAGGAATTAGTTACTCTTGGTTCCATGTCCCTGCCCTTTCTCTGTGACATTTTACATACTTCCTTTTTAGAGAAATACAATTCCACTTTAAGTCTGGCAAAGTTTACAAGTTTAGAAAGACAATTTGTGTTTTGTATTCTGTCTTGAAAATGCATAGCAAAAGTGCAAATTAAGGGAGGTTTTCCTCTTTGAAGCTCAGGCTTTGACACTGTTTACAGTAAGCAGGATGAAATATTAAACCAGTAAACTAGAATGACTAGAAAGGACTTGCTTGCACTTGGAAAAAGTTTTAACAGAATCTGTCTATTCATTAAATGCATTCACATCTGAAAAGAGAGAGACTTGTGCATATGACAATAAACTCGACTTTCCACTTTCGAAATGCCTATTCTCATGAAAGCTGCACAGCAACTAAGAAATTGCTACTGGCAATGTTGGCTAGATTCAGTTGCTCACACGATCTCTTCATTAAAATAACAAATGCGTTAATCCAATACAGATAAAAGAAATGTAAGAGAATCCATATTTCTCAGATGACTTAACAATGAGGACACTGTTGTAAACTAAAGCTGTGTTGTTGTAAAATTTACTATTTACCAGCCCAAGGAAATAAAGAGAGTTAAGACACTAAAGGTTCATATCCTTACTTGGCATACAATGTAGTACTTCATAAAAGGAGGAAGCAGAATAAGTCTGTTTGATTTCTAGTTAAACACACTACAAAACAGCTTCCCCATTCTCAGACCATTGCAACAAAGCAGTAATACTTGATGAACAAGTATACATTACTATAAGTAGTTACTTTCCAGAAATCCCTGGAGGTGCAGAAATTTTATAATATCTTTTGATTGCTTCAGTTGTCTCTGGTCCTACTGAATAATAATATAATAGGATATGTTTGATCAGTCAATAAATTAATCATTGCTTGAGGATTTGAATGCCAGCATTTCTTCCTATGAAATCTAAACAGATGTGCAGATGGTTCATTAATCTAGTTCTATTTACAGAGCTCAAATTTCTCTCCAAAGTTAAAATGATGCTGTGTATCAGAGTTGTAGTCTGAGTAGGAGACTTCTATAAGGACTTATTGAGCCACAAGGAGCCAATGAATTAATTTTATTGAGAACTTCAGGATGTGTTTGAAACACACTAATCATTGCATGCAACTGAAGTACAGTGCAGCCAGCAAGACTTAAAAGCCTAGAAATTAGATTGTGTGGCTCCTGCACTTTAAACAATCACACAGAAAATCATTTCCATGCTTTTTTTTAAATGAGCTTGTGCCCATTTCCACTGGAGGTCCCACCCATCATAAAATTGGACTGGGCACTTTCAAGCATAATTCATTATAACGCAGTTAGCAATTTCTTGCATGTGATGACATCACCAGTGCATGTGATACTCAACATTGTCTTACTGATGGAAGTTGAAGCAAGAACTGCAAACTACAACTTTTATTTTTAATTCTTAGTAAATCAAAAAGGAAATGCTGTGGAAAGTCAGTTGGGATATATGAATTAAAGAGTCCTGAATGGAATACTAACATGTTCCTGTGTGCAAGTGCCTGCCTGAGTTTTCATTGCCGTGCATACTTGTTACAGAATTGTTGGGTCTCCCAGTGCTCAGTGCGACAAAACTGAGGAGCCTTTGCTTTGCTGTGGCTTGAGGCTACTCATTTCTCATAGCAGAGAGATGTGTGGCCATATACACTTGTTTCACTTCCCCTGTGTTTCCCTTGATGTCTGTGCTGCTGCTCTGGCTGCCTTGTAGACAGCTTCCTTCATGTACCAACTGCCTTCCCTAGTTGCCATCAGCACTTTAATACAACAATCTAGGTGCAACCACCCTAATGATGTTTTAAACATAAAGTACACACTTTTTGTAATTTTGTGGGAATTTTCAATTGGCATCTCTATCCAAGAGGGTTGTGGAGGCTCATGACTGAGTATATTCAAAACAAAGCCTAATAGATTTTATGATATTACGGGCATCATTGGGTTGGACAGGACGGTGGCACTGAGGTAAAAGATCAGCCATGATTGTACTAAATGGCAGAGCAGGCATTAGACCCAGTCTTGCTTCTATTTCTTATCACCTTAAACTCTTTTGGGCTAAAAGCAAAACCCACGTCATGCAGCAAATAAGGGGAAATACAGTTTCTAGGTTCCAGCTGTACTGATATCAAAGAGATGGATAATCTTCGCCTGAGTTTTGCATAGGCATAATAAGGGATATACAGTAGGTTTCAAAAGAGTTTCTTTCCTTAAAACCTTTCATCCACATATACGTAAATAGTAGAAATTACAATGGTACTTGAGTGGTATCGTCACATATTCATCGGTAAAAAATGCCATGTTTTCTTATCCATACATGAATCCTAAGCCAATAAAAATCTCTACCTATAAGTGAATACATTTTCTGTTGAGATTTATGAAATAATAGCAAAGAAAGTGTTACTATCTGGAAAAGGAATCTGATTGTATCATTATTTTGATCTTCACAACAGTTAAGTTTCAGCACATTAATAGCTATTTTAATTGCACTAAAAGTAGAACAACTACTTTTTCAGATATTTTGGAAAATGCTTTGCCCTGTATCATGAATGGTCCAAAGTAAAATGCTTTGCCTTAAAAACTTCCATTAATATCATTTAATTTTTTTTACTATTATGTTCAATTCCTTGTTTAGGCTTGGTCATTATCTCATTAACCTCCATTTCTGCATTTCCTCCATTTTTGCTTGCTTTACTTCTTCACCCCATCGCCACCCCAACATTGACTACCAACCTTATGGTACTTTATCTAACAGCTTGGTTATACTCAGCACTGAGATAACGTAACAAAAATAGTTACATTTAGATGAGGTGCAAAGGGAGAGGACCCTGGAATGGACAACAAGAGAAGATAGGGAGAGGGAGAGGAAAGAGAGAGAGAGAGAGAGATGGAAATGTGGGAGGAGGAGAAGAGTGAGGGGATGAGGGAATGAAGGACGGGAGAGTGGGGGTGATAGAGAAAGAAGTAATGAAAGAGGAAGATAAATGTGTGTGTTGTGTGAGTGTGAGGGTGAGAGAGAGATTTATCAGCATTTCTGATCAGTTTCTCCACCCCATCTCTCTCTCTCACTCCCCCACATTCTGTTCCTCTGCCCCATATCTGCTCTTTTCCCTCACTTTTTCCCAGTTTTGCTTCCCTTCATCCACATTTTCTCTCCATATTCCTCCTCCTTCTTTCTTGTCTTCCCCCTCCCCCTCTTCCTTTCTTCACTGTCCCCCTGAGGGAGGGAGAAAGAAGACAGAGCAGGATAGGCAGCTACTCACCTAGCTCTCACTACCAAGACAGGAGGAAGGAGTGGGGTTTATTTGAAGTCTGACAGCCAGGGGAGAGGGGCTGTAGTTGGTATAGGATGTCCTGATCTGAGTCTGAGGCTGACTGCATGGGAGGGTCAAGATTCAACAGCAGTTGTTGAGGTATGGTTTGATTTGAGGTCCAAAGCAAAGTGCCAGCCAGGACACTATTATGAGTTCTTTTTATAACTAATAAAAAGTTACAATGTTTACAACTGTGTTGGTCATGAGTGGTAATGCAAACTATTTAACAACTGTAACTAAAACATTCTAGCAAACACAAATAATTTAAAAAAATAACTTACTTTATTCATATCTCTCTTCCTCAGACCGACAAAATCCTTCTGCTAATGAGCAGGTTTGTGGAACCAGTGACATATCTCACCTGTCACAGGACTCAAGAGTGGATTCTCCAATATAAAGTCTGGGGAATGTCACCAAGCTTCTGTTCCGCACTAGACTCCACACAGAGTCCAGCGGATGTGCAACCAGTCGATGACTTCCGCATTCACAAGGGAATGCCCCTTGCAATTAATGCATCAAGAATGATTTATACAAATTCACAAACACATTTAACAGTGCTTCATTTCTTGCTTAGATATACTGTACTGTATGAACTAAAATGTCTGTGCAGTAGACTGTATTTTTTTGAACTGGTGCCAATAAACGAAAATTTGAATCAAGGATATGTTTTTCATCATCTTGCTTTTTAGCCGAGTTAATTATTTTAGTGAGTTATTTTGTTGCTCCAGTTTTGTGGTTTTTCTGTAACCAGAAAATTGTGTGATTATGTAATTTGGATAAGCCCAATTTACTCAGACAAAGTTCAGCTATTGGGCAGTATTTATAAAAATATTTGGATGTGTTTATGTAGCAGTATGAAATATACTTTTGTCAAAACAAGCTTGCATGTTTGCCACATGCAGGAAACAATAATACAGTAGTTAGTACATAAAGATGACACAGAACACTCAAGAAGATGTAGCAAGAGGAAACTAATATGCCAAAATTGCAACACATAAATATCGTCTCCGCTATTGAGAAATATCCTCATTAAACAACATATGTGTTACAACAAGCAGTGACCATTCATCCTTTCAAATCTGTTCTGGCCAGTCAGCTGATCACCACTCCACTTAACCACCATTGGCTCATATTGTTTGTTATACTTTCAAACAAAATTTTTCAAATTTCAATCTTGAACATTTCAATTAACCCAGCAATCTATGTATATCATCAGACTGTGTTCCATTTTCATTAGAAACTTTGAAAAAAACGCTTCAGTTTTAAAGCTGTGTTCTCCTTGTTTTGAATTGTCCCATTCATCTCTAATTGAATCAAAGACAATATCCTACCCTAGTAATTACCTTCATCATTTCTAACACCTCAGTTAAATCACTGCTCAGCAGTCCAGAGTCATAGAACACAAGGCAAGTACATGCAACCTGTCCTCCTAATTTAAATTTTTTAAGCCCTGGTATAATTCTGGAAAATCTGAAAACCTGTGTATTGTCAAAATATTCTTTGTTGGGTACCTAAAACTGAATGTAGTAGTTCAGATGGGGGTCTGATCAGAACTCAATACAACTGAAACATATCTTCCTGTATTTCAGTTTTACTTAAGTTAGAAGCCATTGTACCATTCTTGATTACTTTTTGTATTAGGCCAAGGGCTTTTATCCTTCAGGTACCTTAAGATCCATCTATTCCTCTACAGCTCCTATTTGCTCACCATTGAGAAAATGTTTATGTGCCTTTATTGGATCCAAATTGGATGGTTTCTTTGAAATACATCTTGTAGTGTGCCTATATTTCTTTTTACTTTTCTGCCCCATTGCCATAACCTACTGTATTTCTTAACTCACCAAGGCCCTGTGTAAGTACAGAACAATATCCAATACTCAATTAAATTACTATCTCTTGTATGTAAATCCTCTTGCTCTGATGACCAACATACCATTTGCCTTCTTAATTATTTGCTTCATCTGCATATTTGCTTTCAGTGACTCCTGTATATAAAGAACACTCAAGTCTCTTTGTACTTCAGTACTTCCCATTTAAACACCTTATAAATAACACCCCACCCTTCTGGTTTTCCTTAGTGGAAACTTCACATTCATCCACATTATACTGCATTTGTAAAGTTTCTGCTCATTTAGCCTTGAAGCCTCTTTGCATCTGCCTTACAATTCACAAATTCATCCAGTTTAGCTCTACTTAATCCTGCTCCCAAGTTTCATCATCAAATCAATTAGCTTAACTCTGTTTTCTCCTCCCTTATATATTCATCCATCTTCTTCTTAATATATCTACAAACCTCAACCACTCCCTTTGGCAGTATATTTCATGTTTTCACCATGATCTGAATTCTTTCTTCTGAATTACCTTTTGGAGTTCTTGGGGAGCCTTATATTGATGGCCTTTAATCATGCTCTTCCCTGAGTGGAAACATTCCTTTTGCATCCACTGTATTAAAAGCCTTCATAATTTAAATATCTTGATTAAATCATCCCTCATCCTGGCTTAAGAGAAATTAGAACCCATTTGCTCATCATTTCCTCATAGGTATCCCTCACATTTCTGGTACCACCCTTGTATATCTTCTCTGAACCCTCTCCAGTGCCTCTATATAACTTTTTTGCTCTTTGCCTGGTGATGCCCTCCTATGACAGAACTTAGAATAGAAAGTTTGTTTTAGGAGTCTGGATTTGGGGATGTGACCAACACAGCCTGTCCAACATAACTGACTAAGTGTCATTAGGCCCTCAGTGCTGAGGATGTGGCCAGGAAACGGACTCTGGTATTGGTTCGCTAATCAGTCCATTGAAGGGGGAGGATTTTGTGGAAGCACCAATGATGGTACTTTTTCCAGTGCATTGAGATGCCAGCTGTAGGTAGTCCATGACTCAGAAACAAATAGGTCAAGGATCACTGCTGCACACTTGACTATGAGTTTTGTTCCAGGTCTGAGGTCTTGGTGTTCAAACATCTTTTTCCTCAATGAATCAAAAACTCTGCTGGCGCTCTGAAGGCAGTGGTGAATTTCATCATTCAGCCTGCCTTTTTCGAGTGGTGTCTCCCAAGATATGACAAATGATCCACATTTTCCAGGATCTTGTTAGGATCCAGCCAGAAAGAAAAAAAGATTCCAGCATGTGCCTTAACATGTTCCAGCATCTTTTCTGAAATAGTGTAACTTCCCTACAGATTCTTGGGACCTCTGGCCCACAACCACTCCAAGTGGAGAAGATGCATTGGGGACGTTATTGCAAACACACAGAAGCCTCTGTAAGCAGCAGAAGGAGTGCACCACCTCACAAACTACCCATCTGCTCACCCTGTCAACCACCTGCCTATCTGGGAATGAGTCAGTGGCTCTCACACAGGCCTTCTCAACCACCTCAGAACCCACAAATCAGCAGTGGAAGCAAGTCATCCTCAATCCCAAGGGATTGCTTAAGAAGAAGATGATATATTTTTATAATATGATAACCAGAAATGTACACAGTAGTTTAAGTGTACTCTGACCAAAATTCACTACAGGTTTAACATTACCTCTCCACTTTTAAATTCTATCTCTATCCCTTAGTGCTTGGTTTTGTTTAACTAACCTGTGGCATATCTGAGTACATCTTCTATGTTTCAGCTTTCTGTCCTCTACCTCCTAATCAATTATCAAAACATTTTGCAACCAGCTTACATTTTGAAGTTTGCTAATAATCACACAGAATTAAGAAAATACCTATTTCATGTTTTCCAGTTCTTGACCAATACTAGGAAATAAAATGGGATAGTACTGTGTTTATGTGACTGGCATAGAACAGAACAGTACAGCACAGGAACAGGCCCTATGGCCCACAATGTTGTGCTGAACTAATTAAGTTAATGACATCTAATCACCTCTGCCTGCACATGGTCCATATCTCTCCATTCTCTGCACATTCATGTGCCTATCCAAGAGCCTCTTAAACGCCTCTACTGAATCTGCCTCCACCACCAACCCTGGCAGCGCATTCCAGGCACCCACCACTCGCTGTGTAAAAAAAAACTTGTCCTGCACATCTCCTTTGAACTTGCCCTCTCTCACCTTAAATGCATGTCCTCTAGTATTAGACATTTGGACCCTGGGAGGCATATCATACAATTTTTAGCTATTGAAACACAAGGCATCCCTCAGTTAAACATTAAATCATTTTGCGATATGCTAAATTGCAGGACTATTACCCTCTAAACAGAAAGCAGGATTGTAAACACGTAAGGTGTTATCTACACAGTTGTTCAACTCTACTTAAATGAGTACAGAAGATCTCTTATTGTTATACTCAGATAAATACAAGTAGGGGAATTCTGGATCAATTAAATGCATGTTGTAAGTGTTAGTGTAAGTTGGGAATGACCATAACATTTTGAAGACCATATATGAAAAATGGAATCTTACTGAAACGCCTTGATGAAACTGATTCTGTTCAGCTGTTTTTCTGAGTCTGGTAGCTACAGAAACTATTCCAGCACCTTAGTGTACTGTCTGCCTCCATATCAAATTCTAACTGTCAAGATAAAACTCTGCATGCATCTGTAAATTTAACAAATATGCAGAGAGCTTCTCTGACACCTGGTAAATATTAAATATGCAGATTTGCAGCAACACAAAGTTAGCAGTATAAATACACAGAAATTCTACTCTATATTAGGAAATACTAGGATGGAATTACATCCTTGTAAAGGAACAAGTTGCATGCTTGGCTTTGAATACAGCATGAAAGATCACGTAATAAGCTTGAATAAACTAAAGCTGAAATTTATAATTTAGTGCGGTCTGGTTTTAATTTCTGAACAACAAGGCTTTTCAATTCAGATGTTAAATAGGAAGATATACTGCATCAAAGCAAACTGGATTTAGATTGATTTGAGCAGCAAATGTCCTTGAGAAATTTCTGATTATTGGCTGAAACATGCAGGCCTCCCAGATCAAATGAATATTCAAGAAAATTACATTTTTCCAAAGAAAAAAGCAGATTTCCAAAAGCAAAGTTAGGTAGAAAGTGATTTTCCTCTGCTTACCATTTAGCATGGTATACTGGATAATCCACAGTACTGTGAATCGAAGTAATTAGTGATCATTGTCAAACTTCTCCGGTGCAACAGTTGCACTTCCACGGATCCATGTACCTCTCCCAATAAACATCAGTGCAATGATACAGAGCTTTGGCAGTTTGATTAATCCTCTTTAGTCCACTTCATTTTGAATCAACTCTGGTTGCTGTTGTGCCCTTAGTGCCATGACCACAGAAAGAGACAGAAGTCTCCGCTTACCCTCGATTTCATTCAGTTCAAGCTTAATTAACTTCAACAAACTTCCGTGACCAGCTGCCAGACTTTCACTTTCGTCTAATGAAAAAAACTCGGTATCACATTCTTCAATGTTTTCTTGGCAAAGGCTTTGTACAGTTTATCTCTGTTGCAAAGCTTTGCGTTTACCAATAGATTTAAGTTTTACATTATAGTAATATATTTAATATTTTTCCTATCAACAAGATAGCATAATCTCATGATTTAAAATTTTTTAAAATGGAAGTACATAATTATATAGTAATAATACATGAACATTTAAACATTAACTATCCAAATTAGATGCATAGCATTTTTATTTGATTTATGTTTGGAAAATATTGTATTCGACAAATAATTAGGGATGACGCAGTGGCAAGCTAGCAGAGCTACTGCCTCACAGCTCTAGTGACATAGGTTCAATCCTGACCTCTGGTCCTGTATGCATGATGTTTTCATGCTCTTCCTTGACCATGTGGGTTTCATTTCACATCCCAAAGATATACTAACTGGTGGGAGGTTAATTGTTCACTGTAAATTGCCCTTAATGTGTAGAATCTGGGGAAATTGATGGTAATGTGAAGAGAATTAAATGGGATTGGTATAACTGGGTGTGTTTGATGGTTGGCATGAACTCAGTGGGCAAAAGGCCTGTCTACATGTGGTATGGTTTTATGACAATGTATGACTTTTTGAAAATGTTTTAATATATGATTGATACTAAAAGTGCAAATGTTATATAATCAGAAAACTGGAATGAATGAGCATCAGAAAAAGGGCTTTGGGTACATGGGAACACCAGTGCAAGTTGCCGCTGTTCCTTCAAGGTCAATGGATCCAAATCCTGGAACTCCCACCCAGCACCATTGTGGGAGTACCAGCACCAGATGGACTTTATCAGTTCAAGGTGGCAGCTCATCAACATCTTCTCAATGACAATTAGAGGACGGCCATGCAAGAGATTCCGCAGTTGCTGGAATCTGGAGCTACACACACAAAATGCTGGAGGAACTCACAAGTCTTGATGAAGGGTCTTGACCTGAAACATCAACTGTTCATTTCCCTGCATAGAAGCTGCCTGGCCTGCTGAGTTCCTCCAGCACTTGGTGAGTGTTGTAGAGGGTGGCCAGCAATGCCCGAGTCAAAAAATTGAATACATTAAAAAAATGGTAAGCTACAATGACCCACTTCCACTCACCTTATAAATTGGATTAATAATTTAAATCAGATTTCTGTAGTTTTGAAATTGATTTGGAACCATTTGATACCTTCATGTGATTATTTGAAACTTATGTAGCTCTGTATCCAAAGGAAAAGCCTGCTCTTTTATTATTAAAAAAAGAGGGGGAAATACATCCCAGCAACTGCAGACTAGTGAGACTGAAACTCAGAGGTGGAGAATATTTTTAGGACCAGTAAAAACAAAACTAATTGGTAATTGGAAGAGCAAGGGCTAGTGAATGAAATTCAGCATATATTGCTTAAAGGAAAATTGGGTTTGACATAGATAATTTAGTTTTATTGATGAAGTAAGGGAGAAAATTGATGTGGGAATTGTCATTGCTATTTAGAATTTCGAAAGATTTTTGACCAAGTAGCATAAGATAGCCACGTAAGCAAAATTAACTTCCATCGAATTAAGAGGCTACAGCAGCATAACTATGTAATTGGCTAAACATAGAATGGTGAGGAGTTACTTTACAGACACTGGGGAACTACCTAGGTTGGTATTGAGATCAGTGCTCTTTCTTAGATACATTAATAACTTAGACTAGGTATACAGGAGATATACCAAAGTTTGCAGATGACACAAAAAGTCAGAAATATATGAAAGAGCAAAGAGCGTGGTTAAAAACTGAACAAAAATGGAGAGGTCAAATGGGCAAATATCTGATGAAATTTAACTTAGTCAAAGATGAATTGATACATTTGGTAGAGATAATAAGGGAAGGCAATACAACATAAACAGTGCAATTTTAAGGAGGGTGTTGGGAATGTACATACACAGATGACAAGAATTCCTTCATGGGATGTAGACCAGCATGTACTGGCAATGCCTAACTGCCCTCGAGGATGTGGTAAGCAACTGTTTTGGACTGCTGTAGCCCATGCCATCTTTTTGCTGCCTAATAAGCATCTAGATCTGTGTTATAGCTTCACCAGGTTGGCACCTCATAGTTAAGTACAGCTGGTATTGCTCCCAGCATGCCTTTCTACACTCCTTATTGCACCAGAGTTTATTTCTTGGCTTGAACAGTGTAGTGAAAGTTACATTTGGCTAAGAGGTTATAGATTGTGGTGTTATACAGATTAGGAGATGGAGGAGTCTGATTTATTAAGTTCAAGATCCAATCCTGCAAGTACAACTATATCAGACTGTTGTTGGATTAGTCTGTGGGATAGTTCAAACGTTTGAGAATCTTGTAGGGTCAAATGGGAGAAACTTTGCCATGGCCAAATTTGGGGCTTATGTCAACGCCAGGTGGTCTGTCTAGTTTTTACACAGAAATTATAGTAATTAGTGACTTGCTTGGCCATTTCAGATGGCAGTTAAAGTTAATCATATCTTACTGGGTCTGGAGACACGTCTAGGTCAAGATGCATAACAATGGCCGATTTCCTACCTTAAAGGGCATTAGTGCACCAGATAGGCATTTACAATAATCTGGTATTTTTGTCATCATTCCTAAGACTATTTTTTAAAAAATATAAATCAGATTAAGCAAATTTAAATTTCTCAGGTGCTCTGACAGCACTTGAGTTCAGATCTTGATTGTCAGTTCAAGCACTGTACCATTACGGATTTCTATTTATTCTATCTAGGGCCCTCAGATTTCATACACCTTAGTTAAGCCTCCCTTCAGCTTCCTCTGCCCGAAGAAAACAACTCCAGCCTAACCAATCTTTTCTCACTGTTAAATTTTACCACTCCTAGCCACATCTGCTTGGCACCATTTCCAATATAATCCCATCCCCCTTCCCATTACATGGTGACCAGATTGTATACTGTATTCAAGCCAGTACTGTATACAGTAATAGGATAAGTTCCCTCTCGTATTCAATGTCTTGATTGAGAAAGTATCCCGTATAAAAACAGAAAATGCAGGAAACATTCAGGTCAGGCAGCATTGGTGGTGAGAGAAAGTGTTAGACTTTCACATTTGATGACCTTTCATCAGAATTTATAATTTGTACATTTTAAACTGCTGAAAAAGGGGAAGGTTGTAAAGATCAAAAGACAACTGCAACTGTAGCATTTTGTATCTCACAGCTCCAGTATTTTCTGTCCTTATTAATCTCCTCCTACAGACAGATCCACTGCAATTAACCACCATTTCTGAGAGGGCACCACTAGCTTCAGTGTCATTTAGTCTTGTCTCTACTTCATCTAGTGATCATTACCATTGTTCTCTTCACCTTCCTTCTAACACAAAACACATTCAACTCCTAGGTCTGATGATAGGTCATCCACTTAAACATCAGCTCTCTTTCCCAGGTAATGCCTGACCTGCTGAGATTCCCCAGCAGTTTCTGCTTCAGGTTTCCAGAATCTGTTTTGTTTTACTTTTCAAGATCCATTTGCTTTTGTAATCATCTTTTTGACCTGCTCTGAAGAATCTGAGGAGGTCTCTCTTATATTGGCATAGTGATTAAAAAGGTTCTTCTGTTCCTCTACCCCTCACAACCCTCTCAGGTTGTGTGTATTCCCCTGCCTTACTCCACCTCAACAATTACATTAATTCACACTCTCTTGCACCAAACTTTATTGGACATGTTGCTGCCCTTTGATCTACCTGAAAACTTGGTTTTATAATGCAAGGAGCTGCTCGTGACTGAATGTTGTGAACTGGTAGATTCAAGGCTGAAGTTTAGTGTATTTGCTGCAGAGGCAATGTGGAGAAAGGCCACAGTTTAGGGGCTTCCTGCCATTGCATGTTGAGTAACTGGAACGAACTTAAAACCCTCAGACTTATTGCTCATGGAATATACGTAAAGAAAAATTGACATCATGCTTTTATAAATGGAATATGGCTTATGCCAAGAATGATGACATTACTATATTCTTAATTTACAAATGTAAAAGTGTCTCTTTTCAAATAAAGGTTTACCCATGTAAAAACTACCTTCCAATTCCAGCATCACTGCTGCACCCAAGCATTTATTTTTAAAAACTGGTATTCTACAATCTAACAGGAAAAGACAAACCACCAGTTCTTTTGTAACTGGATTTTGAAAAATAAAAAGCATTCACAATGACTTGTCCTGGTTTGATTTCAATATATACCATGAATTCAGGTGGAACATCACTTGGTGCAGATACTCTGGATATAGAGTAGGTTCACTTAATGTATACTCACTCAATACACGGCTTCTGAAGTCATTTGCTGACAACAGTTATCTAGCCCCATATCGATATTCCAATCACAAGTTATGTAGGTCACAAACAGTGATTGAGACAGTTATAAGTTAGCTGAAAATGCCTTCATCAGTACTGCATGATTACTTTTTAAAAGGACAACTAGCTGTATTGCAAGTTACATGGTTAAATAATCCTGCAGTGTGGAGAGCTTCTGTAAAAGCAGACAGTTTAAGCATTAAATGCAATCATTTTCACTTTAAACTTTATTAAAAAGAAAACATGCTTACATGTCCTTTGACAGATAAAAGGGAATTTAAAACAACTTGCTTAGACAACAAAACATTGAAATACTTCACACATTCTCTTGTCATTTTTGTTTTCTATATTCATAAGATCAATACGAATTGTATTTAACTTCATATTTTATAACCTTTAACAGTTAACAGCTACTACACTAACCTGCATCAAGCTATTAGATTTTTCAAAAAAAAATTACCCACTGGTCAATTAACACAGGGATAACATTCATTTTTTTTCTTTTAAAAAGTATTGTACACAATTACACAAACTTTTACCCAGCAGAAAATGTCACAGGAATTGGGATAAATATCATGTAATTAAATTACATTGGGTAGGAAGACAGAGCACAGATCCAGACTTCTGCACTGAAGTACTATTCCAATAATAAAAAAAACACAAATATCTTGAAACATTTAAAATGTATTTTTTATTTGAGCAGCTACAAGCATAAGAATTTCTCCAATCTTTCTTTGCCAGTTCCTGATGTCTTTGGATACTTCACACCACAGCTCTCCATGTCTCGGTTCTGCATTTTCACACCGTCTTTTTACTTCCTCGTGCTGTTCCTGTGGAGGAAATGGACTAGAGTTCACCTGAGACTTATCTTTTACTGAAAAATCATCCAAACTGATGCAAAAAGCACATTAGAGGAAACATCCACAAATTGTGACATATTAGCCCCCTTGAATTTGAGCATTACATTTTAACCTACAAGTAGTTGTGGTGTTTCTGCTCTAAAGGGGGAGCTTTGCATTTCAGTTTAATAAAATCAACAAAATTGAAATAAAAAGTTATGTACTCTATCTTAAATTCACCAAATATACTTTGGAATTATTAAATCAGCACTTAAGTTGTCAGGTGCCCTGGATTCTTTAAGTTTGGAAGGATACCCTTTTATATAAAGAGTTATACACTTAGCCTATATTATGTCAAGTGTTCAGTATTGCAAAAATAATCACTAGTTTGTTATTTACACAAAGTGGCAATGACCCATCAATCCCAGATGAGCTCTATGCCTTTTCTGCACACTTTGACAGGGAAAATTATGACACACCCACACAAGCCCCCGCATCTCCGGATGACCCTGTAATTTCAGTCTCTGAGGCCAACATCTGGGGTCTTCAAGAGGGAGAAACCACGAAAGGCATCTGATCCAGACAGCATACCTGGCCAAGTACTGATCTGTGCAGTCCAACTGGCTGGAAAAGCGGTTAGCATAATGCTATTACAGCACCAGTGACCCAGGTTCAAATCCGGCCACTGTCTGTAAGGAGCTTGTACATTCTTCCCATGTCTGTGTGGGTTTCCTCCGGGTGTTCCGGTTTCCTCACACATTCCAAAGACATACGGGTTAGGAAGTTGTGGGCATGTTATGTTGGCACCGGAAGCGTGGCGACACTTGCAGGCTGCCCCCAGAGCACTGCAAAAGATGTATTTCACTGTGTGTTTCTATGTACATGTGACTAATAAAGATATCTAAAATATTTACAGACATATTCAACCTCTTGACTCTGTGGTCTGAGGTTCCCACCTGCTTCAAAAAGGCATCTATTGTACTGGTGCCCGAGAACATGGTAAGCTGCCTCAGTGACTATTTTACAGATTTTACTTATAGTGTCATAGAGTCAGAGCTATACAGCACAGAAAACAGGCCCTTCGGCCCAACTCATCCATGCAGATCAAGTTGCCTGAGCTCGTCCCTTTGCCTGTGTTTGGCTCATATCCTTCTAAACCTTTCATTCAATTTACAAACATCTTTTCAATGTTGTAATTATACCTGCCTCTACCACTTCACCTGGCAGCTTGTTCCATTTACGTATCACCCTCGGTGTGAAAATTTGCCCCTCAGGTCCCTTTTAAATCTTTCCCCTCTCATTTTAAACTTATGCCCTCTAGTTTTGGACTCCACTACCCTGGGGGGGGGGGGGGCGCGGGGATACTGTGGCTATTCATCTCATCTCTGCCCTTAATGATTTTATAAACCTCAAGTCGTACAATATACCAGTGAAAACAATATACCGTCTTCAGATGTTTTATGCAACTACACTGCCATACTACTTTTGTTCACTTTTCTGTGCTTCTCCAATGGTAGCGAGCCAACTTTATTATTGTACAACACAGATCTCCATTTTTCCTTACCAACCCACCGCTAATGATAAAAAGTAATTAGCTGACTGGGCACTGGGCCTACTTCAGAATTTTTAAATGCCTAAATCCTACTTTACAAAATGCTACAAGACGTGCATACTTACTTTACCCCCCCCACACTGGTAATACGCTGCAACACATAATACAACGCACATATTAAAAATATGTGCAAAATGTTTTATTCAATATTTTCAACTGAGTAAGCTGCTTATGCATTCATATCTCTTTCAAGACTCCATATTTGGGCCATGCTAATTTTCATGTCCTATTCCTTTTATACATCAGAGCCAGAAGGCTCTTTTAAAATGGACTACACATCTAATTAGGTTATTAGATCCTCATTAGCTTTCTCCTCTCACTCATGCAACAGAAAAGACCCGTTTGTAACAAGAGCATAGGCCCATGCAACCTACCAAAATCCAGTTAATGAAATCCTTCAAAAATCCAGGTTACAATGCAAAAAAGGATTTGAATTTTTCAGTTTTAATGAGTTTTTAAAAAAGAGAGAAAACTGCCCTTAAGGCTTACTTGGAAAATCTTATTCTTCCCACCAGCAAATCTGTGTGCTGGCAATATGAACCAAGCAGAAATTACATTTACATTCAATTTACTTCAAGAATGCCACATCTTTCAAAATGCAGATATATAAAATTACCTGATTTTCCTGAACAAAAACTGAAAAACAAACACCTCTGACTGAACTAAACACAAAAACTTTATTCAAGCTTTAACTATAGAACTCTTCAATAGCTGCATTGATAAACTTTTAGTTACCTCAGTGCCATGCTGCAACTCAAACTTGTAAAAGAGAGCCCAAGCATCTCCCAGATCAGGGTCAATCTTCACAGTCCTATGGAACCATTCTCTAGCCTTGGTTATTTTACGTTCACTCCAAAACAATCTGAAATACAAAAAAAAGGAAAAAAAATGAAGTCAGCTTTTTATAATCTCTTGTTCTCCGATCTTCTGAAAGACTGAGCAGAGAAATTAATTGCTTGGATAGTGAAGGGAAGGTACATAGTGCAAATGACAACATCAAGGACACTGGAGCAGGTAATCAGATTAAGGAATTCCACAGAAAAACTGGTAAGTTTAAATAGCAATTATTTTTCAGGTTAAAGATTTTATGGAACTTTAAAGTCAAATCAACTTTCCACTGTGCAATTGTTTAAAATTCAATCAGAACATTCATAACCTTGTTGTCATTCACAACAGGACATGTTTTGTACAACATATTGATCTTCAACAAATTCTACTTCTGTAGAAGCACCAACATTGCCTTTATCTAAACTCATCTTCTGCTGAAATTCTCAAACACGTTGTGTTACCTCTAAACTCGACTATTTCAACACACTCCTGGTCTGGTGTCTTCTGTAAAATTGTGCACACATCTTACCTTGCACGTTTTGTTTTAATTCCTGCACAGATGTGGTGTGGCTGACAAGGCAAGCATTTATTGCCACGTCCACGTGCCCTTGAACTGAATGGCAGATTAAGCCACTTGAATGGACAATTAAGAGTCAATCACATCACTGGGACTTTGGAGCCACAAATATGCTGAACTAGACAAACACACCATACTTCCTTCCCTCAAGGGCACCACAATAATCTGTTAGTTTCATCATTACTGATAATGGCTTTTTATTTCAAGTTAATTACTTGATTTCAAATGAGTTAAAATCCCACTGTGGCACTTGGGTAATTTAAATTATGTCTGGACCATTTGTTCAGGCTTCTAGGTTACTCATCCCCTAATTTTTTTTTAAATACATGCCCTACTATTATTCCTGTGGTACATTTACACTACTGTTTAATGATTGTTCCAACTTTACATAGTGCAAATGTAGAACTAACGTCCAACCAGATTCCAAACTGAAATGGATTGAGTTCCTATTTCAGGAACAATACTTTGTCAGGTCATTTCAGATCCATATTTGCACTGTATTTACACAAGTACATCACTATAGACAAATGGCTCATTTTGCCACAATGCCAATTCTGACAATGTGATGAGATCACACAACATTGCTAACACAATCATTAACCCCACCATGCAAAAGGACAAACATGTCAACGTACTTTGCCACTGCCAGGAGGACATGAGGATCATGCTCACATTTTTTCAGAGCATCAACACTTTTGGTCTTCCTCTGTGGTCTTGCTTCCAGAAAAACTGCTTCAGCCCAAAGTATACCTACAATTGAAACATTTGGACACTTAATGGAACAAAATGGTTTATTATTAATTGAAGCAACATTGATAGTTCCATATCTTATGATATTGCTCACTAGAATTTTTGGAACATAGCTTTTACCATGATTTCTAATCACTCGTGCCTAAATCCAGGTGATTTATAATGTGTGAACTATCAGCTTTTTACACACACTTAAAGACTGACCCACTAACTACTTCACCAAACTAACAATAGATCACAAGTTAGGTACAGTTCCAAATCCAACTTTTTGTCTCTATCTACACAATTGTGATTGGATTTCCTTTTCCCCCCTCCCTTTCCTTCCCCTGTAGTTTGCAGTTCCTTCTAAAAATATTGGCGCTAGAAAATATCTTCATTGACATTTTAATTTAGGAATGAGCTGATTGCCTTGGATATAAAGTTCACAAAGACTTCTCTCCTTAGCTCAATGCAAAAAAAATTCCAAATTTAATTTAAAATAGTGTAAACATGTAATTAAAAATTATGAATGTCTTTTCATCCCTTATTTTGTATGATGTTTTGTAAAAAATGCTACATTTTGGCATCTACATTATGCCAAATTTAATGTTCTGCTTTTTCATTTAAGATGATGTAAGCTACAATTCTGGTGGGGTCTCAGATCCAGAGTCAGCAACAGTTATAACATTCCAGTCAACCTGGATGTTAAAGTTTCCCCTCACAGGACTGCAGCAGCTCTTATTCAGCATTTGTCAACAAGACCTTGAAATTCTCAGAACTCAAAGCTTTTGAATTTCAAATCTTTAATTAATCAGGTTAAATAAGAGATATTTGCTTGAGGGAATCATGCTGCAATTTTCAACATCAAACCATGAACCTTGCACTTGTGTAACTCAAATGTTTAGATTGAACTTTTACAGGAATTCTTAGGCTGGAAATCCCAGTGGAAATTCAACACTATTGTATGCTAATA